>NW_027182484.1:0-709386 GCF_040938575.1 Ambystoma mexicanum
TTTACAATCTTAGCATTTTATGTAATGAGCAACACATTTCTACATTTGAAATACTCCTGATCATCACCTGAAACATAGGGTAAACACCATTAAGCTGTTTAGGATTTCTTCATATGATACAAGCTGTGTTTTACATTCACCCAAGTTCTACTGGTGATATGATCAGTTTGAAATAGTTAATTGGAAGCTCTTATGAATGTTATAAAACTGTGGTGGAAACCAATAATATGCCCTTAATGAAATGTATTAATTTGTACAGCTGACCAGAAGTGCACTGATGCCATTAGTTCTACAAGTTCCATAGAGTCACCCACTCTATCACCTTTTTAAAAAAGGGCAGTTTTCAACATTCAAGGGTTTATGTCAGTGGTAGAGCGTAGGAGTGTAGTTCAAGAAGTCCCTGTTTCATAACCATATACACTCTTCAATAGATCCTGTTAAATGTTTTTCAACCCGATGCACTGTAAGAAACAATAAGATATATAATCATTTCATATATAAAACAATGAACAATTGGGTTTAACTATGCTCTTAGCACAAAATCAACAAACTGCAGTAGAGAAGCAGTTACATTTTTCAGAATTTGTGCGTTTGACAAAAGATTTTTTTTCCATGTTCCAAGATCTACATGTGATACGAAATGTATGAATTCTTGCAATGGAAACCTTACAGTATTTTACCAAGGCAGATAAAGGACATCCTTCGCACCCCATATACTTATAAGGAGGGTTTGGTGGCTGAAAATGCATTGCTTTGATGGTGATTGCATGTTGCTTGCACTTTGTACATATTACTGAATTAATAAAGGGGAACTTTTCAGAACAGGGGGTATAGCTCAGTGGTAGAGCATTTGACTGCAGATCAAGAGGTCCCTAGTTCAAATCTGGGTGCCCCCTTGTTCAACTGTTTTACCTGTAGAAATATTTTTTTAATTAAATAAATTGAAGAAAACATTTACAATCTTAGCATTTTATGTAATGAGCAACACATTTCTACATTTGAAATACTCCTGATCATCACCTGAAACATAGGGTAAACACCATTAAACTGTTTAGGATTTCTTCATATGATACAAGCTGTGTTTTACATTCACCCATGTTCTACTGGTGATATGATTAGTTTGAAATAGTCCATTGGAAGCTCATATGATTGTGATAAAACTGTGGTGGAAACCAATAATATGCCCTTAATGAAATGTATTAATTTGTACAGCTGACCAGAAGTGCACTGATGTCATTAGTTCTACAAGTTCCATACAGTCACCCACTCTATCACCTTTTTAAAAAAGGGCAGTTTTCAGCATTCAAGGGTTTATGTCAGTGGTAGAGTGTAGGAGGGCTTTTCAAGAAGTTCCTGTTTCATAACCATATACCCTCTTCAATAGATCCTGTTAAAATGTATTTTTTAACCGAATGCACTGTAAGAAACAATAAGATATATCATCATTTCATATACAAAAGAATGAACAATTGGGTTTAACTATGCTCTTAGCACAAAATCAACAAACTGCAGTAGAGAAGCAGTTACATTTTGCAGAATTTGTGCATTTGACAAAAGATTTTTTTTCCATGTTCCAAGATCTACATGTGATACGAAATGTATGAATTCTTGCAATGGAAACCTCACAGTATTTTACCAAGGCAGATAAAGGACATCTTTTGTACCCCTTATACTTATAAGGAGGGTTTGGTGGCTGTAAATGCATTGCTTTGATGGTGATTGCATGTTGCTTCCACTTTGTACATATTACTGAATAAATAAAGGTGAACATTTCAGAAATGGTGGTATAGCTCAGGGGTAGAGCATTTCACTGCAGATCAAAAGGTCCCTAATTCAAATCTGGGTGCACCCTTGTCCAACTGTTTTACCTGTAGAAATATGTTTTTAATTAAATAAATTGAAGTAAACATTTACAATCTTAGCATTTTATGTAATGATCAACACATTTCTACATTTGAAATACTCCTGATCATCACCTTGAACATAGGGTAAACACCATTACGCTGTTTAGGATTTCTTCATATGATACAAGCTGTGTTTTACATTCACCCATGTTCTACTGGTGATATGATTAGTTTGAAATAGTCCATTGGAAGCTCATATGATTGTGATAAAACTGTGGTGGAAACCAATAATATGCCCTTAATGAAATGTATTAATTTGTACAGCTGACCAGAAGTGCACTGATGTCATTAGTTCTACAAGTTCCATACAGTCACCCACTCTATCACCTTTTTAAAAAAGGGCAGTTTTCAGCATTCAAGGGTTTATGTCAGTGGTAGAGTGTAGGAGGGCTTTTCAAGAAGTTCCTGTTTCATAACCATATACCCTCTTCAATAGATCCTGTTAAAATGTATTTTTTAACCGAATGCACTGTAAGAAACAATAAGATATATCATCATTTCATATACAAAAGAATGAACAATTGGGTTTAACTATGCTCTTAGCACAAAATCAACAAACTGCAGTAGAGAAGCAGTTACATTTTGCAGAATTTGTGCATTTGACAAAAGATTTTTTTTCCATGTTCCAAGATCTACATGTGATACGAAATGTATGAATTCTTGCAATGGAAACCTCACAGTATTTTACCAAGGCAGATAAAGGACATCTTTTGTACCCCTTATACTTATAAGGAGGGTTTGGTGGCTGTAAATGCATTGCTTTGATGGTGATTGCATGTTGCTTCCACTTTGTACATATTACTGAATAAATAAAGGTGAACATTTCAGAAATGGTGGTATAGCTCAGGGGTAGAGCATTTCACTGCAGATCAAAAGGTCCCTAATTCATATCTGGGTGCACCCTTGTCCAACTGTTTTACCTGTAGAAATATGTTTTTAATTAAATAAATTGAAGTAAACATTTACAATCTTAGCATTTTATGTAATGATCAACACATTTCTACATTTGAAATACTCCTGATCATCACCTTGAACATAGGGTAAACACCATTACGCTGTTTAGGATTTCTTCATATGATACAAGCTGTGTTTTACATTCACCCAAGTTCTACTGGTGATATGATCAGTTTGAAATAGTCCATTGGAAGCTCTTATGAATGTTATAAAACTGTGGTGGAAACCAATAATATGCCCTTGATGAAATGTATTAATTTGTACAGCTGACCAGAAGTGCACTGATGTCATTAGTTCTACAAGTTCCATAAAGTCACCCACTCTATCATCTTTTTTAAAAAGGGCAGTTTTCAACATTCAAGGGTTTATGTCAGTGGTAGAGCGTAGGAGTGTAGTTCAAGAAGTCCCTGTTTCATAACCATATACCCTCTTCAATAGATCCTGTTAAAATGTTTTTCAACCCAATGCACTGTAAGAAACAATAAGATATATCATAATTTCATATACAAAACAATGAACAATTGGGTTTAACTATGCTCTTAGCACAAAATCAACAAACTGCAGTAGAGAAGCAGTTACATTTTGCAGAATTTGTGCATTTGACAAAATATTTTTGTTCCATGTTCCAAGATCTACATGTGATACGAAATGTATGAATTCTTGCAATGGAAACCCCATTGTATTTTACCAAGGCAGATAAAGGACATCTTTTGTACCCCTTATACTTATAAGGAGGGTTTGGTGGCTGAAAATGCATTGCTTTGATGGTGATTGCATGTTGCTTCCACTTTGTACATATTACTGAATAAATAAAGGTGAACATTTCATAAATGGGGGTATAGCTCAGGGGTAGAGCATTTCACTGCAGATCAAAAGGTCCCTAATTCAAATCTGGGTGCCCCCTTGTCCAACTGTTTTACCTGTAGAAATATGTTTTTAATTAAATAAATTGAAGTAAACATTTACAATCTTAGCATTTTATGTAATGAGCAACACATTTCTACATTTGAAATACTCCTGATCATCTCCTGAAACATTAGGTAAACACCATGAAACTGTTTAGGATTTCTTCGTATGATACAAGCTGTGTTTTACATTCACCCAAGTTCTACTGGTGATATGATTAGTTTGAAATAGTCCATTGGAAGCTCATATGATTGTGATAAAACTGTGGTGGAAACCAATAATATGCCCTTAATGAAATGTATTAATTTGTACAGCTGACCAGAAGTGCACTGATGTCATTAGTTCTACAAGTTCCATACAGTCACCCACTCTATCACCTTTTTTAAAAAAGGGCAGTTTTCAGCATTCAAGGGTTTATGTCAGTGGTAGAGTGTAGGAGGGCTTTTCAAGAAGTTCCTGTTTCATAACCATATACCCTCTTCAATAGATCCTGTTAAAATGTACTTTTTAACCGAATGCACTGTAAGAAACAATAAGATATATCATCATTTCATATACAAAAGAATGAACAATTGGGTTTAACTATGCTCTTAGCACAAAATCAACAAACTGCAGTAGAGAAGCAGTTACATTTTGCAGAATTTGTGCATTTGACAAAAGATTTTTTTTCCATGTTCCAAGATCTACATGTGATACGAAATGTATGAATTCTTGCAATGGAAACCTCACAGTATTTTACCAAGGCAGATAAAGGACATCTTTTGTACCCCTTATACTTATAAGGAGGGTTTGGTGGCTGTAAATGCATTGCTTTGATGGTGATTGCATGTTGCTTCCACTTTGTACATATTACTGAATAAATAAAGGTGAACATTTCAGAAATGGTGGTATAGCTCAGGGGTAGAGCATTTCACTGCAGATCAAAAGGTCCCTAATTCAAATCTGGGTGCACCCTTGTTCAACTGTTTTACCTGTAGAAATATGTTTTTAATTAAATAAATTGAAGTAAACATTTACAATCTTAGCATTTTATGTAATGATCAACACATTTCTACATTTGAAATACTCCTGATCATCACCTTGAACATAGGGTAAACACCATTACGCTGTTTAGGATTTCTTCATATGATACAAGCTGTGTTTTACATTCACCCAAGTTCTACTGGTGATATGATCAGTTTGAAATAGTCCATTGGAAGCTCTTATGAATGTTATAAAACTGTGGTGGAAACCAATAATATGCCCTTGATGAAATGTATTAATTTGTACAGCTGACCAGAAGTGCACTGATGTCATTAGTTCTACAAGTTCCATAAAGTCACCCACTCTATCATCTTTTTTAAAAAGGGCAGTTTTCAACATTCAAGGGTTTATGTCAGTGGTAGAGCGTAGGAGTGTAGTTCAAGAAGTCCCTGTTTCATAACCATATACCCTCTTCAATAGATCCTGTTAAAATGTTTTTCAACCCAATGCACTGTAAGAAACAATAAGATATATCATAATTTCATATACAAAACAATGAACAATTGGGTTTAACTATGCTCTTAGCACAAAATCAACAAACTGCAGTAGAGAAGCAGTTACATTTTGCAGAATTTGTGCATTTGACAAAAGATTTTTGTTCCATGTTCCAAGATCTACATGTGATACGAAATGTATGAATTCTTGCAATGGAAACCCCATTGTATTTTACCAAGGCAGATAAAGGACATCTTTTGTACCCCTTATACTTATAAGGAGGGTTTGGTGGCTGAAAATGCATTGCTTTGATGCTGATTGCATGTTGCGTCCACTTTGTACATATTACTGAATAAATAAAGGTGAACATTTCATAAATGGGGGTATAGCTCAGGGGTAGAGCATTTCACTGCAGATCAAAAGGTCCCTAATTCAAATCTGGGTGCCCCCTTGTCCAACTGTTTTACCTGTAGAAATATGTTTTTAATTAAATAAATTGAAGTAAACATTTACAATCTTAGCATTTTATGTAATGAGCAACACATTTCTACATTTGAAATACTCCTGATCATCTCCTGAAACATTAGGTAAACACCATGAAACTGTTTAGGATTTCTTCGTATGATACAAGCTGTGTTTTACATTCACCCAAGTTCTACTGGTGATATTATCAGTTTGAAATAGTCCATTGGAAGCTCATATGAATGTTATAAAACTGTGGTGGAAACCGATAATATGCCCTTAATGAAATGTATTAATTTGTACAGCTGACCAGAAGTGCACTGATGTCATTAGTTCTACAAGTTCCATACAGTCACCCACTCTATCACCTTTTTAAAAAAGGGCAGTTTTCCGCATTCAGGGGTTTAACTCATTGGTAGAGCGTAGGAATCCAGTTCAAGAAGTCCCCGTTTCATAACCATATACCCTCTTCAATAGATCCTATTAAAATGTTTTTCAACCCAATGCACTGTAAGAAACAATAGAAGCAATAAGATATATCATCATTTCATATACAAAAGAATGAACAATTGGGTTTAACTATGCTCTTAGCACAAAATCAACAAACTGCAGTAGAGAAGCAGTTGCATTTTGCAGAATTTGTGCATTTGACAAAAGATTTTTTTTTCATGTTCCAAGATCTACATGTGATACGAAATGTATGAATTCTTGCACTGGAAACCTCACTGTATTTTACCAAGGCACATAAAGGACATCCTTCGCACCCCATATACTTATAAGGAGGGTTTGGTGGCTGAAAATGCTTTGCTTTGAAGGCGATTGCATGTTGCTTCCACTTTGTACATATTACTGAATCAATAAAGGTGAACATTTCAGAAATGGGGGTATAGCTCCGGAGTAGAGCATTTCACTGCAGATCAAAAGGTCACTAGTTCAAATCTGGGTGCCCCCTTGTCCAACTGTTTTACCTGTAGAAATATGTTTTAATTAAATAAATTGAAGTAAACATTTACAATCTTAGCATTTTATGTAATGAGCAACACATTTCTACATTTGAAACACTCCTGATCATCACCTGAAACATAGGGTAAACACCATTAAGCTGTTTAGGATTTCTTCATATGATACAAGCTGTGTTTTACATTCACCCAAGTTCTACTGGTGATATGATCAGTTTGAAATAGTTCATTGGAAGCTCTTATGAATGTTATAAAACTGTGATGGAAACCAATAATATGCCCTTAATGAAATGTATTAATTTGTACAGCTGACCAGAAGTGCACTGATGCCATTAGTTCTACAAGTTCCATAGAGTCACCCACTCTATCACCTTTTTAAAAAAGGGCAGTTTTCAACATTCAAGGGTTTATGTCAGTGGTAGAGCGTAGGAGTGTAGTTCAAGAAGTCCCTGTTTCATAACCATATACACTCTTCAATAGATCCTGTTAAATGTTTTTCAACCCGATGCACTGTAAGAAACAATAAGATATATAATCATTTCATATACAAAACAATGAACAATTGGGTTTAACTATGCTCTTAGCACAAAATCAACAAACTGCAGTAGAGAAGCAGTTACATTTTTCAGAATTTGTGCGTTTGACAAAAGATTTTTTTTCCATGTTCCAAGATCTACATGTGATACGAAATGTATGAATTCTTGCAATGGAAACCTTACAGTATTTTACCAAGGCAGATAAAGGACATCCTTCGCACCCCATATACTTATAAGGAGGGTTTGGTGGCTGAAAATGCATTGCTTTGATGGTGATTGCATGTTGCTTGCACTTTGTACATATTACTGAATTAATAAAGGGGAACTTTTCAGAACAGGGGGTATAGCTCAGTGGTAGAGCATTTGACTGCAGATCAAGAGGTCCCTAGTTCAAATCTGGGTGCCCCCTTGTTCAACTGTTTCACCTGTAGAAATATTTTTTTAATTGAAGAAAACATTTACAATCTTAGCATTTTATGTAATGAGCAACACATTTCTACATTTGAAATACTCCTGATCATCACCTGAAACATAGGGTAAACACCATTAAGCTGTTTAGGATTTCTTCATATGATACAAGCTGTGTTTTACATTCACCCAAGTTCTACTGGTGATATGATCAGTTTGAAATAGTCCATTGGAAGCTCTTATGAATGTTATAAAACTGTGGTGGAAACCAATAATATGCCCTTAATGAAATGTATTAATTTATACAGCTGACCAGAAGTGCTCTGATGTCATTAGTTCTACAAGTTCCATACAGTCACCCACTCTATCACCTTTTTAAAAAAGGGCAGTTTTCAGCATTCAAGGGTTTAACTCAGTGGTAGATCTAGGAATGCAGTTCAAGAAGTCCCTGTTTCATAACCATATACCCTCTTCAATAGATCCTGTTCAAATGTTTTTCAACCCAATGCACTGTAAGAAACAATAAGATATATCATCATTTCATATACAAAAGAATGAACAATTGGGTTTAACTATGCTCTTAGCACAAAATCAACAAACTGCAGTAGAGAAGCAGTTACATTTTGCAGAATATGTGCATTTGAAAAAAGATTTTTTTTCCATGTTCCAAGATCTACATGTGATACGAAATGTATGAATTCTTGCAATGGAAACCTCACTGTATTTTACCAAGGCAGATAAAGGATATCCTTTGCACCCCATATACTTATAAGGAGGGTTTGGTGGCTGAAAATGCATTGCTTTGATGGTGATTGCATGTTGCTTCCACTTTGTACATATTACTGAATAAATAAAGGTGAACATTTCAGAAATGGGGGTATAGCTCAGGGGTAGAGCATTTCATTGCCGATCAAAAGGTCCCTAGTTCAAATGTGGGTGCCCCATTGTCTAACTATTTTACCTGTAGAAATATGTTTTTAATTAAATAAATTGAAGTAAACATTTACAATCTTAGCATTTTATGTAATGAGCAACACATTTCAACATTTGAAATACTCCTGATCATCACCTGAAACATAAGGTAAACACCATTAAGCTGTTTAGGATTTCTTCATATGATACAAGCTGTGTTTTACATTCACCCAAGTTCTACTGGTGATATGATCAGTTTGAAATAGTCCATTGGAAGCTCTTATGAATGTTATAAAACTGTGGTGGAAACCAATAATATGCCCTTAATGAAATGTATTAATTTATACAGCTGACCAGAAGTGCTCTGATGTCATTAGTTCTACAAGTTCCATACAGTCACCCACTCTATCACCTTTTTAAAAAAGGGCAGTTTTCAGCATTCAAGGGTTTAACTCAGTGGTAGAGCGTAGGAATGCAGTTCAAGAAGTCCCTGTTTCATAACCATATACCCTCTTCAATAGATCCTGTTAAAATGTTTTTCAACCCAATGCACTGTAAGAAACAATAAGATATATCATCATTTCATATACAAAAGAATGAACAATTGGGTTTAACTATGCTCTTAGCACAAAATCAACAAACTGCAGTAGAGAAGCAGTTACATTTTGCAGAATTTGTGCATTTGACAAAAGATTTTTTTCCATGTTCCAAGATCTACATGTGATACGAAATGTATGAATTCTTGCAATGGAAACCTCACTGTATTTTACCAAGGCAGATAAAGGACATCCTTCGCACCCCATATACTTATAAGGAGGGTTTGGTGGCTGAAAATGCTTTGCTTTGATGGTGATTGCATGTTGCTTCCACTTTGTACATATTACTGAATAAATAAAGGTGAACATTTCAGAAATGGGGGTATAGCTCAGAGGTAGAGCATTTCACTGCAGATCAAAAGGTCCCTAGTTCAAATCTGGGTGCCCCCTTGTCCAACTGTTTTACCTGTAGAAATGTGTTTTTAATTAAATAAATTGAAGTAAACATTTACAATCTTAGCATTTTATGTAATGAGCAACACATTTCTACATTTGAAATACTCCTGATCATCACCTGAAACATAGGGTAAACACCATTAAGCTGTTTAGGATTTCTTCATATGATACAAGCTGTGTTTTACATTCACCCAAGTTCTACTGGTGATATGATCAGTTTGAAATAGTCCATTGGAAGCTCTTATGAATGTTATAAAACTGTGGTGGAAACCAATAATATGCCCTTAATGAAATCTATTAATTTGTACAGCTGACCAGAAGTGCACTGATGTCATTAGTTCTACAAGTTCCATAGAGTCACCCACTCTATCACCTTTTTAAAAAAAGGCAGTATTCAACATTCAAGGGTTTATGTCAGTGGTAGAGCGTAGGAGTGTAGTTCAAGACGTCCCTGTTCCATAACCATATACCCTCTTCAATAGATCCTGTTAAATATTTTTCAACCCAATGCACTGTAAGAAACAATAAGATATATTATCATTTCATATACAAAACAATGAACAATTGGGTTTAACTATGCTCTTAGCACAAAATCAAAAAAATGCAGTAGAGAAACAGTTACTTTTTGCAGAATTTGTGCATTTGACAAAGTTTTTTTTCCATGTTCCAAGATCTACATGTGATACGAAATGTATGAATTCTTGCAATGAAAACCTCACTGTATTTTACCAAGGCAGATAAAGGACATCTTTTGTACCCCTTATACTTATAAGGAGGGTTTGGTGGCTGAAAATGCATTGATTTGATGGTGATTGCATGTTGCTTCCACTTTGTACATATTACTGAATAAATAAAGGTAAACATTTCAGAAATGGGGGTATAGCTCAGTGGTAGAGCATTTGACTGCAGATCAAGAGGTCCTTAGTTCTAATCCGGGGGCCCCCTTGTTCAACTGTTGTACCTGTAGAAATGTTTCTTTAATTAAATAAATTGAAGAAAACATTTACAATTTTAGCATTTTATGTAATGAGCAACACATTTCTACATTTGAAATACTCCTGATCATCTCCTGAAACATAGGGTAAACACCATTAAGCTGTTTAGGATTTCTTCATATGATACAAGCTGTGTTTTACATTCACCCAAGTTCTACTGGTGATATGATCAGTTTGAAATAGTCCATTGGAAAATCTTATGAATGTTATAAAATGGTGGTGGAAACCAATAATATGCCCTTAATGAAATGTATTAATTTGTACAGCTGACCAGAAGTGCACTGATGTCATTAGTTCTACAAGTTCCATACAGTCACCCACTCTATCACCTTTTTAAAAAAGGTCAGTTTTCAACATTCAAGGGTTTATGTCAGTGGTAGAGCGTAGGAGTGTAGTTCAAGAAGTCCCTGTTTCATAACCATATACCCTCTTCAATAGATCCTGTTAAAATGTTTTTCAACCCAATGCACTGGAAGAAACAATAGGATATATCATCATTTCATATACAAAACAATGAACAATTGGGTTTAACTATGCTCTTAGCACAAAATCAACAAAATGCAGTAGAGAAACAGTTACGTTTTGCAGAATTTGTGCATTTGACAAAAGTTTTTTTTCCATGTTCCAAGATCTACATGTGATACGAAATGTATGAATTCTTGCAATGGAAACCTCACTGTATTTTACCAAGGCAGATAAAGGACATCCTTCGCACCCCATATACTTATAAGGAGGGTTTGGTGGCTGAAAATGCATTGCTTTGATGGTGATTGCATGTTGCTTGCACTTTGTACATATTACTGAATTAATAAAGATGAACATTTAAGAACTGGGGGTATAGCTCAGTGGTAGAGCATTTGACTGCAGATCAAGAGGTCCCTAGTTCAAATCTGGGTGCCCCCTTGTCCAACTGTTTTACCTGTAGAAATATTTTTAATTAAATAAATTGAAGAAAACATTTACAATCTTAGCATTTTATGTAATGAGCAACACATTTCTACATTTCAAATACTCCTGATCACCTCCTGAAACATAGGGTAAACACCATGAAACTTTTTAGGATTTCTTCATATGATACAAGCTGTGTTTTACATTCACCCAAGTTCTACTGGTGATATTATCAGTTTGAAATAGTCCATTGGAAGCTCATATGAATGTTATAAAACTGTGGTGGAAACCAATAACATGCCCTTAATGAACTGTATTAATTTGTACAGCTGACCAGAAGTGCACTGATGTCATTAGTTCTACAAGTTCCATACAGTCACCCACTCTATCACCTTTTTAAACAAGGGCAGTTTTCAGCATTTAAGGGTTTAACTCAGTGGTAGAGCGTAGGAATGCAGTTCAAGAAGTCCCTGTTTCATAACCATATACCCTCTTCAATAGATCCTGTTAAAATGTTTGTCAACCCAATGCATGGTAAGAAACAATAAGATATATCATCATTTCATATACAAAAGAATGAACAATTGGGTTTAACTATGCTCTTAGCACAAAATCAACAAACTGCAGTAGAGAAGCAGTTACATTTTGCAGAATTTGTGCATTTGACAAAAGATTTTTTTTCCATGTTCCAAGATCTACATGTGATACGAAATGTATGAATTCTTGCAATGGAAACCTCACTGTATTTTACCAAGGCAGATAAAGAACATCCTTCGCACCCCATATACCTATAAGGAGGGTTTGGTGGCTGAAAATGCTTTGCTTTGATGGTGATTGCATGTTGCTTCCACTTTGTACATATTACTGAATAAATAAAAGTGAACATTTCAGAAATGGGGGTACAGCTCATGGGTAGAGCATTTCACTGCAGATCAAAAGGTTCCTAGTTCATATCTGGGTGCCCCCTTGTCCAACTGTTTTACCTCTAGAAATATGTTTTTAATTAAATAAATTGAAGTAAACATTTACAATCTTAGCATTTTATGTAATGAGCAACACATTTCTACATTTGAAATACTCCTGATCATCACCTGGAACATAGGGTAAACACCATTACGCTGTTTAGGATTTCTTCATATGATACAAGCTGTGTTTTACATTCACCCAAGTTCTACTGGTGATGTGATCAGTTTGAAATAGTCCATTGGAAGCTCTTATGAATGTTATAAAACTGTGGTGGAAACCAATAATATGCCCTTAATGAAATGTATTAATTTGTACAGCTGACCAGAAGTGCACTGATGTCATTAGTTGTACAAGTTCCATAGAGTCACCCACTCTATCATCTTTTTTAAAAAGGGCAGTTTTCAACATTCACAGGTTTATGTCAGTGGTAGAGCGTAGGAGTGTAGTTCAAGAAGTCCCAGTTTGATACCATATACCCTCTTCAATAGATCCTGTTAAAATGTTTTTCAACCCAATGCACTGTAAGAAACAATAGGATATATCATCATTTCATATACAAAACAATGAACATTGGGTTTAACTATGCTCTTAGCCCAAAATCAACAAACTGCAGTAGAGAAGCAGTTACGTTTTGCAGAATTTGTGCATTTGACAAAAGTTTTTTTCCATGTTCCAAGATCTACAAGTGATACGAAATGTATGAATTCTTGCAATGGAAACCTCACTGTATTTTACCAAGGCAGATAAAGGACATCTTTTGCACCTCATATACTTATAAGGAGGGTTTGGTGGCTGCAAATGCATTGCTTTGATGGTGATTGCATGTTGCTTGCACTTTGTACATATTACTGAATTAATAAAGGGGAACTTTTCAGAACTGGAGGTATAGCTTAGTGGTAGAGCATTTTACTCCAGATCTAGAGGTCCCTAGTTCAAATCTGGGTGACCCCTTGTTCAACTGTTTTACCTGTAGAAATATGTTTTTAATTAAATAAATTGAAGAAAACATTTACAATCTCAGCATTGTATGTAATGAGCAACACATTTCTACATTTGAAATACTCCTGATCATCTCTGGAAACATAGGGTAAACACCATGAAACTGTTTAGGATTTCTTCATATGATATAAGCTGTGTTTTACATTCACCCAAGTTCTACTGGTGATATTATCAGTTTGAAATAGTCCATTGGAAGCTCATATGAATGTTATAAAACTGTGGTGGAAACCAATAAAATGCCCTTAATGAAATGTATTAATTTATACAGCTGACCAGAAGTGCTCTGATGTCATTAGTTCTACAAGTTCCATACAGTCACCCACCCTATCACTTTTTTTAAAAAAGGGCAGTTTTCAGCATTCAAGGGTTTATGTCAGTGGTAGAGGGTAGGGGTGCAGTTCAATAAGTCCCTGTTTCATAACCATATACCCTCTTCAATAGATCCTGTTAAAATGTTTTTCAACCCAGTGCACTGTAAGAAACTATAAGATATATCATCATTTCTTATACAAAACAATGAACAATTGGGTTTAACTATGCTCTTAGCACAAAATCAACAAACTTCAGTACAGAAGCAGCTACGTTTTGCCGAATTTGTGCATTTGACAAAAGCTTTTTTTTTCCATGTTCCAAGATCTACATGTGACACGAAATGTATGAATTCTTGCACTGGAAACCTCACTGTATTTTACGAAGGCAGATAAAGGACATCTTTTGTACCCCTTATACTTATAAGGAGGGTTTGGTGGCTGAAAATGCATTGCTTTGATGGTGATTGCATGTTGCTTCCACTTTGTACATATTACTGAATAAATAAAGGTGAACATTTCAGAAATGGGGGTATAGCTCAGGGGTAGAGCATTTCACTGCAGATTAAAAGGTCTCTAGTTCAAATCTGGGTGCCCCCTTGTCCAACTGTTTTACCTGTAGAAATATGTTTTTAATTAAATAAATTGAAGTAAACATTTACAATCTTAGCATTTTATGTAATGAGCAACACATTTCTACATTTGAAATACTCCTGATCATCTCCTGAAACATGGGGTAAACACCATGAAACTGTTTAGGATATCTTCGTATGATACAAGCTGTGTTTTACATTCACCCAAGTTCTACTGGTGATATTATCAGTTTGAAATAGTCCATTGGAAGCTCATATGAATGTTATAAAACTGTGGTGGAAACCAATAATATGCCCTTAATGAAATGTATTAATTTGTACAGTTGACCAGAAGTGCACTGATGTCATTAGTTCTACAAGTTCCATACAGTCACCCACTCTATCACCTTTTTAAAAAAGGGCAGTTTTCAGCATTCAAGGGTTTAACTCAGTGGTAGAGCGTAGGAATGCAGTTCAAGAAGTCCCCGTTTAATAACCATATACCCTCTTCAATAGATCCTGTTAAAATGTTTTTCAACCCAATGCACTGTAAGAAACAATAAGATATATCATCATTTCATATACAAAAGAATGAACAATTGGGTTTAACTATGCTCTTAGCACAAAATCAACAAACTGCAGTAGAGAAGCAGTTGCATTTTGCAGAATTTGTGCATTTGACAAAAGATTTTTTTTCCATGTTCCAAGATCTACATGTGATACGAACTGTATGAATTCTTGCAATGGAAACCTCACTGTATTTTACCAAGGCACATAAAGGACATCCTTCGCACCCCATATACTTCTAAGGAGGGTTTGGTGGCTGAAGATGCTTTGCTTTGATGGTGATTGCATGTTGCTTCCACTTTGTACGTATTACTGAATAAATAAAGGTGAACATTTCAGAAATGGGGTATAGCTCCGGGGTAGAGCATTTCACTGCAGATCAAAAGGTCCCTAGTTCAAATCTTGGTGCCCCCTTGTCCAACTGTTTTACCGGTAGAAATATGTTTTTAATTAAATACATTGAAGTAAACATTTACAATCTTAGCATTTTATGTAATGAGCAACACATTTCTACATTTGAAATACACCTGATCATCACCTGAAACATAGGGTAAACACCATTAAGCTGTTTAGGATTTCTTCATATGATACAAGCTGTGTTTTACATTCACCCAAGTTCTACTGGTGATACGATCAGTTTGAAATAGTCCATTGGAAGCTCATATGAATGTTATAAAACTGTGGTGGTTACCAATAATATGCCCTTAATGAAATGTATTAATTTGTACAGCTGACCAGAATTGCACTGATGTCATTAGTTCTACAAGTTCCATACAGTCAACCACTCTATCACCTTTTTAAAAAAGGGCAGTTTTCAGCATTCAAGGGTTTAACTCAGTGGTAGAGCGTAGGAATGCAGTTCAAGAAGTCCCTGTTTCATAACCATCTACCCTCTTCAATAGATCCTGTTAAAATGTTTTTCAACCCAATGCACTGTAAGAAACAATAGGATATATCATCATTTCATATAAAAACAATGAACAATTGGGTTTAACTATGCTCTTAGCACAAAATCAACAAACTGCAGTAGAGAAGCAGTTACGTTTTGCAGAATTTGTGCATTTGACAAACGTTTTTTTTCCATGTTCCAAGATCTACATGTGATACGAAATGTATGAATTCTTGAAATGGAGACCTCACTGTATTTTACCAAGGCAGATAAAGGACATCCTTCGCACCCCTTATACTTATAAGGAGGGTTTGGTGGCTGAAAATGCATTGCTTTGATAGTGATTGCATGTTGCTTCCACTTTGTACATATTACTGAATAAATAAAGGTGATCATTATCAAATTGGGGGTGTAGCTCAGTGGTAGAGCATTTGACTGCAGATAAAGGGGTCGCTAATTCAAATCTGGGTGCCCCCTGGTCCAACTGTTGTACCTGTAGAAATATTGTTTTAAATAAATTGAAGAAAACATTTACAATCTTAGCATTTTATGTAATGAGCAACACATTTCTACATTTGAAATACTCCTGATCATCTCCTGAAACATAGGGTAAACACCATTAAGCTGTTTCAGATTTCTTCATATGATACAAGCTGTGTATTACATTCACCCAAGTTCTACTGGTGATATTATCAGTTTGAAATAGTCCACTGGAAGCTCATATGAATGTTATAAAACTGTGGTGGAAACCAATAATATGCCCTTAATGAAATGTATTAATTTGTACAGCTGACCAGAAGTGCACTGATGTCATTAGTTCTACAAGTTCCATACAGTCACGCACTCTATCACTTTTTTTTAAAAAAGGGCAGTTTTCAACATTAAAGGGTGTATGTCAGTGGTAGAGCGTAGGAGTGTAGTTCAAGAAGTCCCTGTTTCATAACCATATACCCTCTTCAATAGATCCTGTTAAAATGTTTGTTAACCCAATGCACTGTAAGAAACAATAGGATATATCATCATTTCATATATAAAACAATGAACAATTGGGTTTAACTATGATCTTAGCACAAAATCAACAAACTGCAGTAGAGAAGCAGTTACATTTTGCAGAATTTGTGCATTTGACAAAAGTTTTTTTTTCCATGTTCCAAGATCTACATGTGATACGAAATGTATGAATTCTTGCAATGGAAACCTCACTGTATTTTACCAAGGCAGATAAAGGACATCCTTCGCACCCCATATACTTATATGGAGGGTTTGGTGGCTGAAAATGCATTGCTTTAATGGTGATTGCATGTTGCTTGCACTTTGTACATATTACTGAATTAATAAAGGTGAACATTTTAGAACTGCAGGTATAGCTCAGTGGTAGAGCATTTGACTGCAGATGAAGAGGTCCCTAATTCAAATCTGGGTGCCCCCTTGTCCAACTGTTTTATCTGTAGAAATATTTGCTTAATTAAATAAATTGAAGAAAACATTTACAATCTTAGAATTTTATGTAATGAGCAACACATTTCTCCATTTGAAATACTCCTGATCATCTCCGGAAACATAGGGTAAACACCATTAAGCTGTTTCGGATTTCTTCATATGATACAAGCTGTGTATTTCATTCACCCAAGTTCTACTGGTGATATTATCAGTTTGAAATAGTCCATTGGAAGCGCATATGAATGCTATAAAACTGTGGAGGAAACCAATAATATGCCCTTAATGAAATGTATTAATTTGTACAGCTGACCAGAAGTGCACTGATGTCATTAGTTCTACAAGTTCCATACAGTCACCCACTCTATCACTTTTTTAAAAAAGGGCGGTTTTCAGCATTCAAGGGTTTATGTCAGTGGTAGAGGGTAGGAGTGCAGTTCAAGAAGTCCCTGTTTCATAACCATATGCCCTCTTCAATAGATCCTGTTAAAATGTTTTTCAACCCAATGCACTGTAAGAAACAATAAAATATATCATCATTTCTTATACAAAACAATGAACAATTGGGTTTAACTATGCTCTTAGCACAAAATCAACAAACTTCAGTACAGAACCAGTTACGTTTTGCAGATTTTGTGCATTTGACAAAAAGTTTTTTTTCCATGTTCCAAGATCTACATGTGACAAGAAATGTATGAATTCTTGCACTGGAAACCTCACTGTATTTTACCAAGGCAGATAAAGGACATCTTTTGTACCCCTTATACTTATAAGGAGGGTTTGGTGGCTGCAAATGCATTGCTTTGACGGTGATTGCATGTTGCTTCCACTTTGTACATATTACTGAATAAATACAGGTGAACATTTCAGAATTGGGGTTATAGCTCAGGGGTAGAGCATTTGACTGCAGATCAAGAGGTCCCTAGTTCAAATCTGGGTGCCCCCTTGTCCAACTGTTTTACCTGTAGAAATATGTTTTTAATTAAATAAATTGAAGTAAACATTTACAATCTTAGCATTTTATGTAATAAGCAACACATTTCTATATTTGAAATACTCCTGATCATCACGTGAAACATAGGGTAAACACCATTAAGCTGTTTAGGATTTCTTCATATGATACAAGCTGTGTTTTACATTCACCCAAGTTCTACTGGTGATATGATCAGTTTGAAATAGTCCATTGGAAGCTCATATGAATGTTATAAAACTGTGGTGGAAACCAATAACATGCCTTTAATGAAATTTATTAATTTTTACAGCTGACCAGAAGTGCACTGATGTCATTCGTTCTACAAGTTCCATAGAGTCATCCACTCTATCACCTTTTTTAAAAAGGGCAGTTTTCAACATTCAAGGGTTTATGTCAGTGGTAGAGCGTAGGAGTGTAGTTCAAGAAGTCCCTGTTTCATAACCATATACCCTCTTCAATAGATCCTGTTAAATGTTTTTCAACCCAATGCACTGTAAGAAACAATAAGATATATCATCATTTCATATACAAAACAATGAACAATTGGGTTTAACTATGCTCTTAGCACGAAATCAACAAACTGCAGTAGAGAAGCAGTTACATTTTTCAGAATTTGTGCATTTGACAAAAGATTTTCTTTCCATGATCCAAGATCTACATGTGATACGAAATGTATGAATTCTTGCAATGGAAACCTTACTGTATTTTACCAAGGCAGATAAAGGACATCCTTCGCACCCCATACACTTATAAGGAGGGTTTGGTGGCTGAAAATGCATTGCTTTGATGGTGATTGCATGTTGCTTGCACTTTGTACATATTACTGAATTATTAAAGGTGAACTTTTCAGAACTGGGGGTGTAGATCATTGGTAGAGCATTTGACTGCAGATCAAGAGGTCCCTAGTTCAAATCTGGGTGCCCCCTTGTTCAACTGTTTCACCTGTAGAAATATTTTTTTAATTGAAGAAAACATTTACAATCTTAGCATTTTATGTAATGAGCAACACATTTCTACATTTGAAATACTCCTGATCATCACCTGAAACATAGGGTAAACACCATTAAGCTGTTTAGGATTTCTTCATATGATACAAGCTGTGTTTTACATTCACCCAAGTTCTACTGGTGATATGATCAGTTTGAAATAGTCCATTGAAAGCTCTTATGAATGTTATAAAACTGTGGTGGAAACCAATAATATGCCCTTAATGAAATGTATTAATTTATACAGCTGACCAGAAGTGCTCTGATGTCATTAGTTCTACAAGTTCCATACAGTCACCCACTCTATCACCTTTTTAAAAAAGGGCAGTTTTCAGCATTCAAGGGTTTAACTCAGTGGTAGATCTAGGAATGCAGTTCAAGAAGTCCCTGTTTCATAACCATATACCCTCTTCAATAGATCCTGTTCAAATGTTTTTCAACCCAATGCACTGTAAGAAACAATAAGATATATCATCATTTCATATACAAAAGAATGAACAATTGGGTTTAACTATGCTCTTAGCACAAAATCAACAAACTGCAGTAGAGAAGCAGTTACATTTTGCAGAATATGTGCATTTGACAAAAGATTTTTTTTCCATGTTCCAAGATCTACATTTTCCATGAAATGTATGAATTCTTGCAATGGAAACCTCACTGTATTTTACCAAGGCAGATAAAGGATATCCTTTGCACCCCATATACTTATAAGGAGGGTTTGGTGGCTGAAAATGCATTGCTTTGATGGTGATTGCATGTTGCTTCCACTTTGTACATATTACTGAATAAATAAAGGTGAACATTTCAGAAATGGGGGTATAGCTCAGGGGTAGAGCATTTCATTGCCGATCAAAAGGTCCCTAGTTCAAATGTGGGTGCCCCATTGTCTAACTATTTTACCTGTAGAAATATGTTTTTAATTAAATAAATTGAAGTAAACATTTACAATCTTAGCATTTTATGTAATGAGCAACACATTTCAACATTTGAAATACTCCTGATCATCACCTGAAACATAAGGTAAACACCATTAAGCTGTTTAGGATTTCTTCATATGATACAAGCTGTGTTTTACATTCACCCAAGTTCTACTGGTGATATGATCAGTTTGAAATAGTCCATTGGAAGCTCTTATGAATGTTATAAAACTGTGGTGGAAACCAATAATATGCCCTTAATGAAATGTATTAATTTATACAGCTGACCAGAAGTGCTCTGATGTCATTAGTTCTACAAGTTCCATACAGTCACCCACTCTATCACCTTTTTAAAAAAGGGCAGTTTTCAGCATTCAAGGGTTTAACTCAGTGGTAGATCTAGGAATGCAGTTCAAGAAGTCCCTGTTTCATAACCATATACCCTCTTCAATAGATCCTGTTCAAATGTTTTTCAACCCAATGCACTGTAAGAAACAATAAGATATATCATCATTTCATATACAAAAGAATGAACAATTGGGTTTAACTATGCTCTTAGCACAAAATCAACAAACTGCAGTAGAGAAGCAGTTACATTTTGCAGAATATGTGCATTTGACAAAAGATTTTTTTTCCATGTTCCAAGATCTACATGTTCTACGAAATGTATGAATTCTTGCAATGGAAACCTCACTGTATTTTACCAAGGCAGATAAAGGATATCCTTTGCACCCCATATACTTATAAGGAGGGTTTGGTGGCTGAAAATGCATTGCTTTGATGGTGATTGCATGTTGCTTCCACTTTGTACATATTACTGAATAAATAAAGGTGAACATTTCAGAAATGGGGGTATAGCTCAGGGGTAGAGCATTTCATTGCCGATCAAAAGGTCCCTAGTTCAAATGTGGGTGCCCCATTGTCTAACTATTTTACCTGTAGAAATATGTTTTTAATTAAATAAATTGAAGTAAACATTTACAATCTTAGCATTTTATGTAATGAGCAACACATTTCAACATTTGAAATACTCCTGATCATCACCTGAAACATAAGGTAAACACCATTAAGCTGTTTAGGATTTCTTCATATGATACAAGCTGTGTTTTACATTCACCCAAGTTCTACTGGTGATATGATCAGTTTGAAATAGTCCATTGGAAGCTCTT
Source organism: Ambystoma mexicanum (assembly GCF_040938575.1). Taxonomy (NCBI): domain Eukaryota; kingdom Metazoa; phylum Chordata; class Amphibia; order Caudata; family Ambystomatidae; genus Ambystoma; species Ambystoma mexicanum. The sequence continues at coordinate 21,158 of NW_027182484.1, forward strand.
ATGAATGTTATAAAACTGTGGTGGAAACCAATAATATGCCCTTAATGAAATGTATTAATTTATACAGCTGACCAGAAGTGCTCTGATGTCATTAGTTCTACAAGTTCCATACAGTCACCCACTCTATCACCTTTTTAAAAAAGGGCAGTTTTCAGCATTCAAGGGTTTAACTCAGTGGTAGAGCGTAGGAATGCAGTTCAAGAAGTCCCTGTTTCATAACCATATACCCTCTTCAATAGATCCTGTTAAAATGTTTTTCAACCCAATGCACTGTAAGAAACAATAAGATATATCATCATTTCATATACAAAAGAATGAACAATTGGGTTTAACTATGCTCTTAGCACAAAATCAACAAACTGCAGTAGAGAAGCAGTTACATTTTGCAGAATTTGTGCATTTGACAAAATATTTTTTTCCATGTTCCAAGATCTACATGTGATACGAAATGTATGAATTCTTGCAATGGAAACCTCACTGTATTTTACCAAGGCAGATAAAGGACATCCTTCGCACCCCATATACTTATAAGGAGGGTTTGGTGGCTGAAAATGCTTTGCTTTGATGGTGATTGCATGTTGCTTCCACTTTGTACATATTACTGAATAAATAAAGGTGAACATTTCAGAAATGGGGGTATAGCTCAGAGGTAGAGCATTTCACTGCAGATCAAAATGTCCCTAGTTCAAATCTGGGTGCCCCCTTGTCCAACTGTTTTACCTGTAGAAATGTGTTTTTAATTAAATAAATTGAAGTAAACATTTACAATCTTAGCATTTTATGTAATGAGCAGCACATTTCTACATTTGAAATACTCCTGATCATCACCTGAAACATAGGGTAAACACCATTAAGCTGTTTAGGATTTCTTCATATGATACAAGCTGTGTTTTACATTCACCCAAGTTCTACTGGTGATATGATCAGTTTGAAATAGTCCATTGGAAGCTCTTATGAATGTTATAAAACTGTGGTGGAAACCAATAATATGCCCTTAATGAAATCTATTAATTTGTACAGCTGACCAGAAGTGCACTGATGTCATTAGTTCTACAAGTTCCATAGAGTCACCCACTCTATCACCTTTTTAAAAAAAGGCAGTATTCAACATTCAAGGGTTTATGTCAGTGGTAGAGCGTAGGAGTGTAGTTCAAGACGTCCCTGTTCCATAACCATATACCCTCTTCAATAGATCCTGTTAAATATTTTTCAACCCAATGCACTGTAAGAAACAATAAGATATATTATCATTTCATATACAAAACAATGAACAATTGGGTTTAACTATGCTCTTAGCACAAAATCAAAAAAATGCAGTAGAGAAACAGTTACTTTTTGCAGAATTTGTGCATTTGACAAAGTTTTTTTTCCATGTTCCAAGATCTACATGTGATACGAAATGTATGAATTCTTGCAATGAAAACCTCACTGTATTTTACCAAGGCAGATAAAGGACATCTTTTGTACCCCTTATACTTATAAGGAGGGTTTGGTGGCTGAAAATGCATTGATTTGATGGTGATTGCATGTTGCTTCCACTTTGTACATATTACTGAATAAATAAAGGTAAACATTTCAGAAATGGGGGTATAGCTCAGTGGTAGAGCATTTGACTGCAGATCAAGAGGTCCTTAGTTCTAATCCGGGGGCCCCCTTGTTCAACTGTTGTACCTGTAGAAATGTTTCATTAAATAAATTGAAGAAAACATTTACAATTTTAGCATTTTATGTAATGAGCAACACATTTCTACATTTGAAATACACCTGATCATCTCCTGAAACATAGGGTAAACACCATTAAGCTGTTTAGGATTTCTTCATATGATACAAGCTGTGTTTTACATTCACCCAAGTTCTACTGGTGATATGATCAGTTTGAAATAGTCCATTGGAAAATCTTATGAATGTTATAAAATGGTGGTGGAAACCAATAATATGCCCTTAATGAAATGTATTAATTTGTACAGCTGACCAGAAGTGCACTGATGTCATTAGTTCTACAAGTTCCATACAGTCACCCACTCTATCACCTTTTTAAAAAAGGTCAGTTTTCAACATTCAAGGGTTTATGTCAGTGGTAGAGCGTAGGAGTGTAGTTCAAGAAGTCCCTGTTTCATAACCATATACCCTCTTCAATAGATCCTGTTAAAATGTTTTTCAACCCAATGCACTGGAAGAAACAATAGGATATATCATCATTTCATATACAAAACAATGAACAATTGGGTTTAACTATGCTCTTAGCACAAAATCAACAAAATGCAGTAGAGAAACAGTTACGTTTTGCAGAATTTGTGCATTTGACAAAAGTTTTTTTTCCATGTTCCAAGATCTACATGTGATACGAAATGTATGAATTCTTGCAATGGAAACCTCACTGTATTTTACCAAGGCAGATAAAGGACATCCTTCGCACCCCATATACTTATAAGGAGGGTTTGGTGGCTGAAAATGCATTGCTTTGATGGTGATTGCATGTTGCTTGCACTTTGTACATATTACTGAATTAATAAAGATGAACATTTAAGAACTGGGGGTATAGCTCAGTGGTAGAGCATTTGACTGCAGATCAAGAGGTCCCTAGTTCAAATCTGGGTGCCCCCTTGTCCAACTGTTTTACCTGTAGAAATATTTTTAATTAAATAAATTGAAGAAAACATTTACAATCTTAGCATTTTATGTAATGAGCAACACATTTCTACATTTCAAATACTCCTGATCACCTCCTGAAACATAGGGTAAACACCATGAAACTTTTTAGGATTTCTTCATATGATACAAGCTGTGTTTTACATTCACCCAAGTTCTACTGGTGATATTATCAGTTTGAAATAGTCCATTGGAAGCTCATATGAATGTTATAAAACTGTGGTGGAAACCAATAACATGCCCTTAATGAACTGTATTAATTTGTACAGCTGACCAGACGTGCACTGATGTCATTAGTTCTACAAGTTCCATACAGTCACCCACTCTATCACCTTTTTAAACAAGGGCAGTTTTCAGCATTTAAGGGTTTAACTCAGTGGTAGAGCGTAGGAATGCAGTTCAAGAAGTCCCTGTTTCATAACCATATACCCTCTTCAATAGATCCTGTTAAAATGTTTGTCAACCCAATGCATGGTAAGAAACAATAAGATATATCATCATTTCATATACAAAAGAATGAACAATTGGGTTTAACTATGCTCTTAGCACAAAATCAACAAACTGCAGTAGAGAAGCAGTTACATTTTGCAGAATTTGTGCATTTGACAAAAGATTTTTTTTCCATGTTCCAAGATCTCCATGTGATACGAAATGTATGAATTCTTGCAATGGAAACCTCACTGTATTTTACCAAGGCAGATAAAGAACATCCTTCGCACCCCATATACCTATAAGGAGGGTTTGGTGGCTGAAAATGCTTTGCTTTGATGGTGATTGCATGTTGCTTCCACTTTGTACATATTACTGAATAAATAAAAGTGAACATTTCAGAAATGGGGGTACAGCTCATGGGTAGAGCATTTCACTGCAGATCAAAAGGTTCCTAGTTCATATCTGGGTGCCCCCTTGTCCAACTGTTTTACCTCTAGAAATATGTTTTTAATTAAATAAATTGAAGTAAACATTTACAATCTTAGCATTTTATGTAATGAGCAACACATTTCTACATTTGAAATACTCCTGATCATCACCTGGAACATAGGGTAAACACCATTACGCTGTTTAGGATTTCTTCATATGATACAAGCTGTGTTTTACATTCACCCAAGTTCTACTGGTGATATGATCAGTTTGAAATAGTCCATTGGAAGCTCTTATGAATGTTATAAAACTGTGGTGGAAACCAATAATATGCCCTTAATGAAATGTATTAATTTGTACAGCTGACCAGAAGTGCACTGATGTCATTAGTTCTACAAGTTCCATACAGTCACCCACTCTATCACCTTTTTAAAAAAGGGCAGTTTTCAGCATTCAAGGGTTTATGTCAGTGGTAGAGGGTAGGAGTGCACTTCAAGAAGTCCCTGTTTCATAACCATATACCCTCTTCAATAGATCCTGTTAAAATGTTTTTCAACCCAATGCACTGTAAGAAACAATAAGATATCTCATCATTTCATATACAAAACAATGAACAATTGGGTTTAACTATGCTCTTAGCACAAAATCAACAAATTGCAGTAGAGAAGCAGTTACGTTTTGCAGAATTTGTGCATTTGACAAAAGTTTTTTTTTCCATGTTCCAAGATCTACATGTGATACGAAATGTATGAATTCTTGCACTGGAAAGCTCACTGTATTTTACAAAGGCAGATAAAGGACATCTTTTGTACCCCTTATGCTTATAAGGAGGGTTTGGTGGCTGAAAATGCATTGTTTTGATGGTGATTGCATGTTGCTTCCACTTTGTACATATTACTGAATAAATAAAGGTGAACGTTTCGGAACTGGGGGTATAGCTCAGTGGTAGAGCATTTGACTGCATATCAAGAGGTCCCTAGTTCAAATCTGGGTACCCCCTTGTCCAACTGTTTTACCTGTAGAAATATTTTTTTAATTAAATAAATTGAAGAAAACATTTACAATCTTAGCATTTTATGTAATGAGCAACACATTTCTACATTTGAAATACTCCTGATCATCTCCGGAAACATAGGGTAAACACCATTAAGCTGTTTCGGATTTCTTCATATGATACAAGCTGTGTATTTCATTCACCCAAGTTCTACTGGTGATATTATCAGTTTGAAATAGTCCATTGGAAGCGCATATGAATGCTATAAAACTGTGGAGGAAACCAATAATATGCCCTTTATTGAAATGTATTAATTTGTACAGCTGACCAGAAGTGCACTGATGTCATTAGTTCTACAAGTTCCATACGGTCACCCACTCTATCACCTTTTTAAAAAAGAGCAGTTTTCAGCATTCAAGGGTTTATGTCAGTGGTAGAGGTTAGGAGTGCACTTCAAAAAGTCCCTGTTTCATAACCATATACCCTCTTCAATAGATCCTGTTAAAATGTTTTTCAACCCAATGCACTGTAAGAAACAATAGGATATATCATCATTTCATATAAAACACAATGAATAATTGGGTTTAACTATGCTCTTAGCACAAAATCAACAAACTGCAGTAGAGAAGCAGTTATGTTTTGCAGAATTTGTGCATTTGACAAAAGATTTTTTTTCCATGTTCCAAGATCTACATGTGATACGAAATGTATGAATTCTTGCAATGGAAACCTCACTGTATTTTACCAAGGCAGATAAAGGACATCCTTCGCACCCCATATACTTATAAGGAGGGTTTGGTGGCTGAAAATGCATTGCTTTGATGGTGATTGCATGTTGCTTGCACTTTGTACATATTACTGAATGAATAAAGGTGAGCATTTTAGAACTGGGGGTATAGCTCAGTGGTAGAGCATTTGACTGCAGATCAAGAGGTCCCTAGTTCAAATCTGGGTGCCCCCTTGTCCAACTGTTTTACCTGTAGAAATATTTTTTTAATTAAGTAAATTGAAGAAAACATTTACAATCTTAGCATTGTATGTAATGAGCAACACATTTCTACATTTGAAATACTCCTGATCATCTCTGGAAACATAGGGTAAACACCATTAAGCTGTTTCAGATTTCTTCGTATGATACACGCTGTGTATTACATTCACCCAAGTTCTACTGGTGATATTATCAGTTTGAAATAGTCCATTGGAAGCACATATGAATGTTATAAAACTGTGGTGGAAACCAATAATATGCCTTTAATGAAATGTATTAATTTGTACAGCTGACCAGAAGTGAACTGATGTCATTAGTTCTACAAGTTCCATATAGTCACCCACTCTATCACCTTTTTAAAAAAGAGCAGTTTTCAGCATTCAAGGGTTTATGTCAGTGGTAGAGGGTAGGAGTGCACTTCAAGAAGTCCCTGTTTAATAACCATATACCCTCTTCAATAGATCCTGTTAAAATGTTTTTCAACCCAATGCACTGTAAGAAACAATAGGATATAATATCATTTCATATAAAAAACAATGAAAAATTGGGTTTAACTATGCTCTTAGCACAAAATCAACAAACTACAATAGAGAAGCAGTTACGTTTTGCAGAATTTGTGCATTTGACAAACGTTTTTTTCCCATGTTCCAATATCTACATGTGATACGAAATGTATGAATTCTTGCACTGGAAACCTCACTGTATTTTACCAAGGCAGATAAAGTACATATTTTGTACCCCTTATACTTATAAGGAGGGTTTGGTGGCTGCAAATGCATTGCTTTGATGGTGATTGCATGTTGCTTCCACTTTGTACATATTACTGAATAAATAAAGGTGCACATTTCGGAATTGGGGTTATAGCTCAGGGGTAGAGCATTTGACTGCAGATCAAGAGGTCCCTAGTTCAAATCTGGGTACCCCCTTGTCCAACTGTTTTACCTGTAGAAATATTTTCTTAATTAAATAAATTGAAGAAAACATTTACAATCTTAGCATTTTATGTAATGAGCAACACATTTCTACATTTGAAATACTCCTGATCATCTCCTGAAACATAGGGTAAACACCATGAAACTGTTTAGGATTTCTTCATATGATACAAGCTGTGTTTTACATTCACCCAAGTTCTACTTGTGATATTATCAGTTTGAAAAAGTCCATTGGAAGATCATTTGAATGTTATAAAACTGTGGTGGAAACCAATAATATGCCCTTAATGAAATGTATTAGTTTGTAGAGCTGACCAGAAGTGCACTGATGTCATTAGTTCTACAAGTTCCATACGGTCACCCACTCTATCACCTTTTTAAAAAAGAGCAGTTTTCAGCATTCAAGGGTTTATGTCAGTGGTAGAGGGTAGGAGTGCACTTCAAGAAGTCCCTGTTTCATAACCATATACCCTCTTCAATAGATCCTGTTAAAATGTTTTTCAACCCAATGCACTGTAAGAAACAATAGGATATATCATCATTTCATATAAAAAACAATGAATAATTGGGTTTAACTATGCTCTTAGCACAAAATCAACAAACTGCAGTAGAGAAGCAGTTACGTTTTGCAGAATTTGTGCATTTGACAAAAGTTTTTTTTCCATGTTCCAAGATCTACATGTGATACGAAATGTATGAATTCTTGCAATGGAAACCTCACTGTATTTTACCAAGGCAGATAAAGGACATCCTTCGCACCCCATATACTTATAAGGAGGGTTTGGTGGCTGAAAATGCATTGCTTTGATGGTGATTGCATGTTGCTTGCACTTTGTACATATTACTGAATGAATAAAGGTGAACATTTTAGAACTGGGGGTATAGCTCAGTGGTAGAGCATTTGACTGCAGATCAAGAGGTCCCTAGTTCAAATCTGGGTGCCCCGTTGTCCAACTGTTTTACCTGTAGAAATATTTTTTTAATTAAATAAATTGAAGAAAACATTTACAATCTTAGCATTTTATGTAATGAGCAACACATTTCTACATTTGAAATACTCCTGATCATCTCTGGAAACTTAGGGTAAACACCATTAAGCTGTTTCAGATTTCTTCGTATGATACAAGCTGTGTATTACATTCACCCAAGTTCTACTGGTGATATTATCAGTTTGAAATAGTCCATTGGAAGCACATATGAATGTTATAAAACTGTGGTGGAAACCAATAATATGCCCTTAATGAAATGTATTAATTTGTACAGCTGACCAGAAGTGCACTGATGTCATTAGTTCTACAAGTTCCATACAGTCACCCACTCTATCACCTTTTTAAAAAAGAGCAGTTTTCAGCATTCAAGGGTTTATGTCAGTGGTAGAGGGTAGGAGTGCAGTTCAAGAAGTCCCTGTTTCATAACCATATACCCACTTCAATAGATCCTGTTAAAATGTTTTTCAACCCAATGCACTGTAAGAAACAATAGGATATATAATCATTTCATATAAAAAACAATGAACAATTGGGTTTAACTATGCTCTTAGCACAAAATCAACAAACTGCAGTAGAGAAGCAGTTACGTTTTTCAGAATTTGTGCATTTGACAAAAGTTTTTTTTCCATGTTCCAAGATCTACATGTGATAAGAAATGTATGAAGTCTTGCTATGGAAACCTCACTGTATTTTACCAAGGCAGATAAAGGACATCCTTCGCACCCCATACACTTATAAGGAGGGTTTTGTGGCTGAAAATGCATTGCTTTGATGGTGATTGCATGTTGCTTGTACTTTGTACATATTACTGAATTAATAAAGGCAAACTTTTCAGAACTGGGGTATAGCTCAGTGGTAGAGCATTTGACTGCAGATCAAGATTTCCCTAGTTCAAAACTGGGTGCCCCCTTGTTCAACTGTTTTACCTGTAGAAATATTTTTCTAATTAAATAAATTGAAGAAAACATTTACAATCTTAGCATTTTATGTAATGAGCAACACATTTCTACATTAGAAATACTCCTGATTATCTCCTGAAACATAGGGTAAACACCATGAAACTGTTTAGGATTTCTTCATATGATACAAGCTGTGTTTTACATTCACCCAAGTTCTACTGGTGATATGATCAGTTTGAAATAGTCCATTGGAAGCTCATATGAATGTTATAAAACTGTGGTGGAAACCAATAATATGCCCTTAATGAAATGTATTAATTTGTACAGCTGACCAGAAGTGCACTGATGTCATTAGTTCTACAAGTTCCATACAGTCACCCACTCTATCACCTTTTTAAAAAAGGGCAGTTTTCAGCATTCAAGGGTTTATGTCAGTGGTAGAGCGTAGGAGCGCTTTTCAAGAAGTCCCTGGTTCATAACCATATACCCTCTTCAATAGATCCTGTTAAAATGTTTTTCAACCCAATGCACTGTAAGAAACAATAGGATATATCATCATTTCATATAAAAAACAATGAACAATTGGGTTTAACTATGCTCTTAGCACAAAATCAACAAAATGCAGTAGAGAAGCAGTTACGTTTTGCAGAATTTGTGCATTTGACAAACGTTTTTTTTTCCATGTTCCAAGATCTACATGTGATACAAAATGTATAAATTCTTGCAATGGAAACCTCACTGCATTTTACCAAGGCAGATAAAGGACATCTTTTGTACCCCTTATACTTATAAGGAGGGTTTGGTGGCTGAAAATGCATTGCTTTGATGGTGATTGCATGTTGCTTCCACTTTGTACATATTACTGAATAAATAAAAGAGAACATTTCAGAAATGGGGGTATAGCTCAGGGGTAAAGCATTTCACTGCAGATCTAAAGGTCCCTAGTTCAAATCTGGGTGCCCCCTTGTCCAACTGTTTTACCTGTAGAAAAATGTTTTTAATTGAAGAAAACATTTACAATCTTAGCATTTTATGTAATGAGCAACACATTTCTACATTAGAAATACTCCTGATCATCTCCTGAAACATAGGGTAAACACCATGAAACTGTTTAGGATTTCTTCATATGATACAAGCTGTGTTTGACATTCACCCAAGTTCTACTGGTGATATTACCAGTTTGAAATAGTCCATTAGAAGCTCATATGAATGTTATAAAACTGTGGTGGAAACCAATAATATGCCCTTAATGAAATGTATTAATTTGTACAGCTGACCAGAAGTGCACTGATGCCATTAGTTCTACAAGTTCCATAGAGTCACCCACTCTATCACCTTTTTAAAAAAGGGCAGTTTTCAACATTCAAGGGTTTATGTCAGTGGTAGAGCGTAGGAGTGTAGTTCAAGAAGTCCCTGTTTCATAACCATATACCCTCTTCAATAGATCCTGTTAAATGTTTTTCAACCCAATGCACTGTAAGAAACAATAAGATATATAATCATTTCATATACAAAACAATGAACAATTGGGTTTAACTATGCTCTTAGCACAAAATCAACAAACTGCAGTAGAGAAGCAGTTACATTTTTCAGAATTTGTGCATTTGACAAAAGATTTTTTTTCCATGTTCCAAGATCTACATGTGATACGAAATGTATGAATTCTTGCAATGGAAACCTTACTGTATTTTACCAAGGCAGATAAAGGACATCCTTCGCACCCCATATACTTATAAGGAGGGTTTGGTGGCTGAAAATGCATTGCTTTGATGGTGATTGCATGTTGCTTGCACTTTGTACATATTACTGAATTAATAAAGATGAACATTTAAGAACTGGGGGTATAGCTCAGTGGTAGAGCATTTGACTGCAGATCAAGAGGTCCCTAGTTCAAATCTGGGTGCCCCCTTGTCCAACTGTTTTACCTGTAGAAATATTTTTAATTAAATAAATTGAAGAAAACATTTACAATCTTAGCATTTTATGTAATGAGCAACACATTTCTACATTTCAAATACTCCTGATCACCTCCTGAAACATAGGGTAAACACCATGAAACTTTTTAGGATTTCTTCATATGATACAAGCTGTGTTTTACATTCACCCAAGTTCTACTGGTGATATTATCAGTTTGAAATAGTCCATTGGAAGCTCATATGAATGTTATAAAACTGTGGTGGAAACCAATAACATGCCCTTAATGAACTGTATTAATTTGTACAGCTGACCAGAAGTGCACTGATGTCATTAGTTCTACAAGTTCCATACAGTCACCCACTCTATCACCTTTTTAAACAAGGGCAGTTTTCAGCATTTAAGGGTTTAACTCAGTGGTAGAGCGTAGGAATGCAGTTCAAGAAGTCCCTGTTTCATAACCATATACCCTCTTCAATAGATCCTGTTAAAATGTTTGTCAACCCAATGCATGGTAAGAAACAATAAGATATATCATCATTTCATATACAAAAGAATGAACAATTGGGTTTAACTATGCTCTTAGCACAAAATCAACAAACTGCAGTAGAGAAGCAGTTACATTTTGCAGAATTTGTGCATTTGACAAAAGATTTTTTTTCCATGTTCCAAGATCTACATGTGATACGAAATGTATGAATTCTTGCAATGGAAACCTCACTGTATTTTACCAAGGCAGATAAAGAACATCCTTCGCACCCCATATACCTATAAGGAGGGTTTGGTGGCTGAAAATGCTTTGCTTTGATGGTGATTGCATGTTGCTTCCACTTTGTACATATTACTGAATAAATAAAAGTGAACATTTCAGAAATGGGGGTACAGCTCATGGGTAGAGCATTTCACTGCAGATCAAAAGGTTCCTAGTTCATGTCTGGGTGCCCCCTTGTCCAACTGTTTTACCTCTAGAAATATGTTTTTAATTAAATAAATTGAAGTAAACATTTACAATCTTAGCATTTTATGTAATGATCAACACATTTCTACATTTTAAATACTCCTGATCATCACCTGGAACATAGGGTAAACACCATTACGCTGTTTAGGATTTCTTCATATGATACAAGCTGTGTTTTACATTCACCCAAGTTCTACTGGTGATGTGATCAGTTTGAAATAGTCCATTGGAAGCTCTTATGAATGTTATAAAACTGTGGTGGAAACCAATAATATGCCCTTAATGAAATGTATTAATTTGTACAGCTGACCAGAAGTGCACTGATGTCATTAGTTGTACAAGTTCCATAGAGTCACCCACTCTATCATCTTTTTTAAAAAGGGCAGTTTTCAACATTCACAGGTTTATGTCAGTGGTAGAGCGTAGGAGTGTAGTTCAAGAAGTCCCAGTTTGATACCATATACCCTCTTCAATAGATCCTGTTAAAATGTTTTTCAACCCAATGCACTGTAAGAAACAATAGGATATATCATCATTTCATATACAAAACAATGAACATTGGGTTTAACTATGCTCTTAGCCCAAAATCAACAAACTGCAGTAGAGAAGCAGTTACGTTTTGCAGAATTTGTGCATTTGACAAAAGTTTTTTTCCATGTTCCAAGATCTACAAGTGATACGAAATGTATGAATTCTTGCAATGGAAACCTCACTGTATTTTACCAAGGCAGATAAAGGACATCTTTTGCACCTCATATACTTATAAGGAGGGTTTGGTGGCTGCAAATGCATTGCTTTGATGGTGATTGCATGTTGCTTGCACTTTGTACATATTACTGAATTAATAAAGGGGAACTTTTCAGAACTGGAGGTATAGCTTAGTGGTAGAGCATTTTACTCCAGATCTAGAGGTCCCTAGTTCAAATCTGGGTGACCCCTTGTTCAACTGTTTTACCTGTAGAAATATGTTTTTAAATAAATTGAAGAAAACATTTACAATCTCAGCATTGTATGTAATGAGCAACACATTTCTACATTTGAAATACTCCTGATCATCTCTGGAAACATAGGGTAAACACCATGAAACTGTTTAGGATTTCTTCATATGATATAAGCTGTGTTTTACATTCACCCAAGTTCTACTGGTGATATTATCAGTTTGAAATAGTCCATTGGAAGCTCATATGAATGTTATAAAACTGTGGTGGAAACCAATAATATGCCCTTAATGAAATGTATTAATTTATACAGCTGACCAGAAGTGCTCTGATGTCATTAGTTCTACAAGTTCCATACAGTCACCCACCCTATCACTTTTTTTTAAAAAAGGGCAGTTTTCAGCATTCAAGGGTTTATGTCAGTGGTAGAGGGTAGGGGTGCAGTTCAAGAAGTCCCTGTTTCATAACCATATACCCTCTTCAATAGATCCTGTTAAAATGTTTTTCAACCCAGTGCACTGTAAGAAACTATAAGATATATCATCATTTCTTATACAAAACAATGAACAATTGGGTTTAACTATGCTCTTAGCACAAAATCAACAAACTTCAGTACAGAAGCAGCTACGTTTTGCCGAATTTGTGCATTTGACAAAAGCTTTTTTTTTCCATGTTCCAAGATCTACATGTGACACGAAATGTATGAATTCTTGCACTGGAAACCTCACTGTATTTTACGAAGGCAGATAAAGGACATCTTTTGTACCCCTTATACTTATAAGGAGGGTTTGGTGGCTGAAAATGCATTGCTTTGATGGTGATTGCATGTTGCTTCCACTTTGTACATATTACTGAATAAATAAAGGTGAACATTTCAGAAATGGGGGTATAGCTCAGGGGTAGAGCATTTCACTGCAGATTAAAAGGTCTCTAGTTCAAATCTGGGTGCCCCCTTGTCCAACTGTTTTACCTGTAGAAATATGTTTTTAATTAAATAAATTGAAGTAAACATTTACAATCTTAGCATTTTATGTAATGAGCAACACATTTCTACATTTGAAATACTCCTGATCATCTCCTGAAACATGGGGTAAACACCATGAAACTGTTTAGGATATCTTCGTATGATACAAGCTGTGTTTTACATTCACCCAAGTTCTACTGGTGATATTATCAGTTTGAAATAGTCCATTGGAAGCTCATATGAATGTTATAAAACTGTGGTGGAAACCAATAATATGCCCTTAATGAAATGTATTAATTTGTACAGTTGACCAGAAGTGCACTGATGTCATTAGTTCTACAAGTTCCATACAGTCACCCACTCTATCACCTTTTTAAAAAAGGGCAGTTTTCAGCATTCAAGGGTTTAACTCAGTGGTAGAGCGTAGGAATGCAGTTCAAGAAGTCCCCGTTTAATAACCATATACCCTCTTCAATAGATCCTGTTAAAATGTTTTTCAACCCAATGCACTGTAAGAAACAATAAGATATATCATCATTTCATATACAAAAGAATGAACAATTGGGTTTAACTATGCTCTTAGCACAAAATCAACAAACTGCAGTAGAGAAGCAGTTGCATTTTGCAGAATTTGTGCATTTGACAAAAGATTTTTTTTCCATGTTCCAAGATCTACATGTGATACGAACTGTATGAATTCTTGCAATGGAAACCTCACTGTATTTTACCAAGGCACATAAAGGACATCCTTCGCACCCCATATACTTCTAAGGAGGGTTTGGTGGCTGAAGATGCTTTGCTTTGATGGTGATTGCATGTTGCTTCCACTTTGTACGTATTACTGAATAAATAAAGGTGAACATTTCAGAAATGGGGTATAGCTCCGGGGTAGAGCATTTCACTGCAGATCAAAAGGTCCCTAGTTCAAATCTTGGTGCCCCCTTGTCCAACTGTTTTACCGGTAGAAATATGTTTTTAATTAAATACATTGAAGTAAACATTTACAATCTTAGCATTTTATGTAATGAGCAACACATTTCTACATTTGAAATACACCTGATCATCACCTGAAACATAGGGTAAACACCATTAAGCTGTTTAGGATTTCTTCATATGATACAAGCTGTGTTTTACATTCACCCAAGTTCTACTGGTGATACGATCAGTTTGAAATAGTCCATTGGAAGCTCATATGAATGTTATAAAACTGTGGTGGTTACCAATAATATGCCCTTAATGAAATGTATTAATTTGTACAGCTGACCAGAATTGCACTGATGTCATTAGTTCTACAAGTTCCATACAGTCAACCACTCTATCACCTTTTTAAAAAAGGGCAGTTTTCAGCATTCAAGGGTTTAACTCAGTGGTAGAGCGTAGGAATGCAGTTCAAGAAGTCCCTGTTTCATAACCATCTACCCTCTTCAATAGATCCTGTTAAAATGTTTTTCAACCCAATGCACTGTAAGAAACAATAGGATATATCATCATTTCATATAAAAACAATGAACAATTGGGTTTAACTATGCTCTTAGCACAAAATCAACAAACTGCAGTAGAGAAGCAGTTACGTTTTGCAGAATTTGTGCATTTGACAAACGTTTTTTTTCCATGTTCCAAGATCTACATGTGATACGAAATGTATGAATTCTTGAAATGGAGACCTCACTGTATTTTACCAAGGCAGATAAAGGACATCCTTCGCACCCCTTATACTTATAAGGAGGGTTTGGTGGCTGAAAATGCATTGCTTTGATAGTGATTGCATGTTGCTTCCACTTTGTACATATTACTGAATAAATAAAGGTGATCATTATCAAATTGGGGGTATAGCTCAGTGGTAGAGCATTTGACTGCAGATAAAGGGGTCGCTAATTCAAATCTGGGTGCCCCCTGGTCCAACTGTTGTACCTGTAGAAATATTGTTTTAAATAAATTGAAGAAAACATTTACAATCTTAGCATTTTATGTAATGAGCAACACATTTCTACATTTGAAATACTCCTGATCATCTCCTGAAACATAGGGTAAACACCATTAAGCTGTTTCAGATTTCTTCATATGATACAAGCTGTGTATTACATTTACCCAAGTTCTACTGGTGATATTATCAGTTTGAAATAGTCCACTGGAAGCTCATATGAATGTTATAAAACTGTGGTGGAAACCAATAATATGCCCTTAATGAAATGTATTAATTTGTACAGCTGACCAGAAGTGCACTGATGTCATTAGTTCTACAAGTTCCATACAGTCACGCACTCTATCACTTTTTTTTAAAAAAGGGCAGTTTTCAACATTAAAGGGTGTATGTCAGTGGTAGAGCGTAGGAGTGTAGTTCAAGAAGTCCCTGTTTCATAACCATATACCCTCTTCAATAGATCCTGTTAAAATGTTTGTTAACCCAATGCACTGTAAGAAACAATAGGATATATCATCATTTCATATATAAAACAATGAACAATTGGGTTTAACTATGATCTTAGCACAAAATCAACAAACTGCAGTAGAGAAGCAGTTACATTTTGCAGAATTTGTGCATTTGACAAAAGTTTTTTTTTCCATGTTCCAAGATCTACATGTGATACGAAATGTATGAATTCTTGCAATGGAAACCTCACTGTATTTTACCAAGGCAGATAAAGGACATCCTTCGCACCCCATATACTTATATGGAGGGTTTGGTGGCTGAAAATGCATTGCTTTAATGGTGATTGCATGTTGCTTGCACTTTGTACATATTACTGAATTAATAAAGGTGAACATTTTAGAACTGCAGGTATAGCTCAGTGGTAGAGCATTTGACTGCAGATGAAGAGGTCCCTAATTCAAATCTGGGTGCCCCCTTGTCCAACTGTTTTATCTGTAGAAATATTTGCTTAATTAAATAAATTGAAGAAAACATTTACAATCTTAGAATTTTATGTAATGAGCAACACATTTCTCCATTTGAAATACTCCTGATCATCTCCGGAAACATAGGGTAAACACCATTAAGCTGTTTCGGATTTCTTCATATGATACAAGCTGTGTATTTCATTCACCCAAGTTCTACTGGTGATATTATCAGTTTGAAATAGTCCATTGGAAGCGCATATGAATGCTATAAAACTGTGGAGGAAACCAATAATATGCCCTTAATGAAATGTATTAATTTGTACAGCTGACCAGAAGTGCACTGATGTCATTAGTTCTACAAGTTCCATACAGTCACCCACTCTATCACTTTTTTAAAAAAGGGCGGTTTTCAGCATTCAAGGGTTTATGTCAGTGGTAGAGGGTAGGAGTGCAGTTCAAGAAGTCCCTGTTTCATAACCATATACCCTCTTCAATAGATCCTGTTAAAATGTTTTTCAACCCAATGCACTGTAAGAAACAATAAAATATATCATCATTTCTTATACAAAACAATGAACAATTGGGTTTAACTATGCTCTTAGCACAAAATCAACAAACTTCAGTACAGAACCAGTTACGTTTTGCAGATTTTGTGCATTTGACAAAAAGTTTTTTTTCCATGTTCCAAGATCTACATGTGACAAGAAATGTATGAATTCTTGCACTGGAAACCTCACTGTATTTTACCAAGGCAGATAAAGGACATCTTTTGTACCCCTTATACTTATAAGGAGGGTTTGGTGGCTGCAAATGCATTGCTTTGACGGTGATTGCATGTTGCTTCCACTTTGTACATATTACTGAATAAATACAGGTGAACATTTCAGAATTGGGGTTATAGCTCAGGGGTAGAGCATTTGACTGCAGATCAAGAGGTCCCTAGTTCAAATCTGGGTGCCCCCTTGTCCAACTGTTTTACCTGTAGAAATATGTTTTTAATTAAATAAATTGAAGTAAACATTTACAATCTTAGCATTTTATGTAATAAGCAACACATTTCTATATTTGAAATACTCCTGATCATCACGTGAAACATAGGGTAAACACCATTAAGCTGTTTAGGATTTCTTCATATGATACAAGCTGTGTTTTACATTCACCCAAGTTCTACTGGTGATATGATCAGTTTGAAATAGTCCATTGGAAGCTCATATGAATGTTATAAAACTGTGGTGGAAACCAATAACATGCCTTTAATGAAATTTATTAATTTTTACAGCTGACCAGAAGTGCACTGATGTCATTCGTCCTACAAGTTCCATAGAGTCATCCACTCTATCACCTTTTTTAAAAAGGGCAGTTTTCAACATTCAAGGGTTTATGTCAGTGGTAGAGCGTAGGAGTGTAGTTCAAGAAGTCCCTGTTTCATAACCATATACCCTCTTCAATAGATCCTGTTCAAATGTTTTTCAACCCAATGCACTGTAAGAAACAATAAGATATATCATCATTTCATATACAAAAGAATGAACAATTGGGTTTAACTATGCTCTTAGCACAAAATCAACAAACTGCAGTAGAGAAGCAGTTACATTTTGCAGAATATGTGCATTTGACAAAAGATTTTTTTTCCATGTTCCAAGATCTACATGTTCTACGAAATGTATGAATTCTTGCAATGGAAACCTCACTGTATTTTACCAAGGCAGATAAAGGATATCCTTTGCACCCCATATACTTATAAGGAGGGTTTGGTGGCTGAAAATGCATTGCTTTGATGGTGATTGCATGTTGCTTCCACTTTGTACATATTACTGAATAAATAAAGGTGAACATTTCAGAAATGGGGGTATAGCTCAGGGGTAGAGCATTTCATTGCCGATCAAAAGGTCCCTAGTTCAAATGTGGGTGCCCCATTGTCTAACTATTTTACCTGTAGAAATATGTTTTTAATTAAATAAATTGAAGTAAACATTTACAATCTTAGCATTTTATGTAATGAGCAACACATTTCAACATTTGAAATACTCCTGATCATCACCTGAAACATAAGGTAAACACCATTAAGCTGTTTAGGATTTCTTCATATGATACAAGCTGTGTTTTACATTCACCCAAGTTCTACTGGTGATATGATCAGTTTGAAATAGTCCATTGGAAGCTCTTATGAATGTTATAAAACTGTGGTGGAAACCAATAATATGCCCTTAATGAAATGTATTAATTTATACAGCTGACCAGAAGTGCTCTGATGTCATTAGTTCTACAAGTTCCATACAGTCACCCACTCTATCACCTTTTTAAAAAAGGGCAGTTTTCAGCATTCAAGGGTTTAACTCAGTGGTAGAGCGTAGGAATGCAGTTCAAGAAGTCCCTGTTTCATAACCATATACCCTCTTCAATAGATCCTGTTAAAATGTTTTTCAACCCAATGCACTGTAAGAAACAATAAGATATATCATCATTTCATATACAAAAGAATGAACAATTGGGTTTAACTATGCTCTTAGCACAAAATCAACAAACTGCAGTAGAGAAGCAGTTACATTTTGCAGAATTTGTGCATTTGACAAAAGATTTTTTTCCATGTTCCAAGATCTACATGTGATACGAAATGTATGAATTCTTGCAATGGAAACCTCACTGTATTTTACCAAGGCAGATAAAGGACATCCTTCGCACCCCATATACTTATAAGGAGGGTTTGGTGGCTGAAAATGCTTTGCTTTGATGGTGATTGCATGTTGCTTCCACTTTGTACATATTACTGAATAAATAAAGGTGAACATTTCAGAAATGGGGGTATAGCTCAGAGGTAGAGCATTTCACTGCAGATCAAAATGTCCCTAGTTCAAATCTGGGTGCCCCCTTGTCCAACTGTTTTACCTGTAGAAATGTGTTTTTAATTAAATAAATTGAAGTAAACATTTACAATCTTAGCATTTTATGTAATGAGCAGCACATTTCTACATTTGAAATACTCCTGATCATCACCTGAAACATAGGGTAAACACCATTAAGCTGTTTAGGATTTCTTCATATGATACAAGCTGTGTTTTACATTCACCCAAGTTCTACTGGTGATATGATCAGTTTGAAATAGTCCATTGGAAGCTCTTATGAATGTTATAAAACTGTGGTGGAAACCAATAATATGCCCTTAATGAAATCTATTAATTTGTACAGCTGACCAGAAGTGCACTGATGTCATTAGTTCTACAAGTTCCATAGAGTCACCCACTCTATCACCTTTTTAAAAAAAGGCAGTATTCAACATTCAAGGGTTTATGTCAGTGGTAGAGCGTAGGAGTGTAGTTCAAGACGTCCCTGTTCCATAACCATATACCCTCTTCAATAGATCCTGTTAAATATTTTTCAACCCAATGCACTGTAAGAAACAATAAGATATATTATCATTTCATATACAAAACAATGAACAATTGGGTTTAACTATGCTCTTAGCACAAAATCAAAAAAATGCAGTAGAGAAACAGTTACTTTTTGCAGAATTTGTGCATTTGACAAAGTTTTTTTTCCATGTTCCAAGATCTACATGTGATACGAAATGTATGAATTCTTGCAATGAAAACCTCACTGTATTTTACCAAGGCAGATAAAGGACATCTTTTGTACCCCTTATACTTATAAGGAGGGTTTGGTGGCTGAAAATGCATTGATTTGATGGTGATTGCATGTTGCTTCCACTTTGTACATATTACTGAATAAATAAAGGTAAACATTTCAGAAATGGGGGTATAGCTCAGTGGTAGAGCATTTGACTGCAGATCAAGAGGTCCTTAGTTCTAATCCGGGGGCCCCCTTGTTCAACTGTTGTACCTGTAGAAATGTTTCATTAAATAAATTGAAGAAAACATTTACAATTTTAGCATTTTATGTAATGAGCAACACATTTCTACATTTGAAATACTCCTGATCATCTCCTGAAACATAGGGTAAACACCATTAAGCTGTTTAGGATTTCTTCATATGATACAAGCTGTGTTTTACATTCACCCAAGTTCTACTGGTGATATGATCAGTTTGAAATAGTCCATTGGAAAATCTTATGAATGTTATAAAATGGTGGTGGAAACCAATAATATGCCCTTAATGAAATGTATTAATTTGTACAGCTGACCAGAAGTGCACTGATGTCATTAGTTCTACAAGTTCCATACAGTCACCCACTCTATCACCTTTTTAAAAAAGGTCAGTTTTCAACATTCAAGGGTTTATGTCAGTGGTAGAGCGTAGGAGTGTAGTTCAAGAAGTCCCTGTTTCATAACCATATACCCTCTTCAATAGATCCTGTTAAAATGTTTTTCAACCCAATGCACTGGAAGAAACAATAGGATATATCATCATTTCATATACAAAACAATGAACAATTGGGTTTAACTATGCTCTTAGCACAAAATCAACAAAATGCAGTAGAGAAACAGTTACGTTTTGCAGAATTTGTGCATTTGACAAAAGTTTTTTTTCCATGTTCCAAGATCTCCATGTGATACGAAATGTATGAATTCTTGCAATGGAAACCTCACTGTATTTTACCAAGGCAGATAAAGAACATCCTTCGCACCCCATATACCTATAAGGAGGGTTTGGTGGCTGCAAATGCATTGCTTTGATGGTGATTGCATGTTGCTTCCACTTTGTACATATTACTGAATAAATAAAGGTGCACATTTCGGAATTGGGGTTATAGCTCAGGGGTAGAGCATTTGACTGCAGATCAAGAGGTCCCTAGTTCAAATCTGGGTACCCCCTTGTCCAACTGTTTTACCTGTAGAAATATTTTCTTAATTAAATAAATTGAAGAAAACATTTACAATCTTAGCATTTTATGTAATGAGCAACACATTTCTACATTTGAAATACTCCTGATCATCTCCTGAAACATAGGGTAAACACCATGAAACTGTTTAGGATTTCTTCATATGATACAAGCTGTGTTTTACATTCACCCAAGTTCTACTTGTGATATTATCAGTTTGAAAAAGTCCATTGGAAGATCATTTGAATGTTATAAAACTGTGGTGGAAACCAATAATATGCCCTTAATGAAATGTATTAGTTTGTAGAGCTGACCAGAAGTGCACTGATGTCATTAGTTCTACAAGTTCCATACGGTCACCCACTCTATCACCTTTTTAAAAAAGAGCAGTTTTCAGCATTCAAGGGTTTATGTCAGTGGTAGAGGGTAGGAGTGCACTTCAAGAAGTCCCTGTTTCATAACCATATACCCTCTTCAATAGATCCTGTTAAAATGTTTTTCAACCCAATGCACTGTAAGAAACAATAGGATATATCATCATTTCATATAAAAAACAATGAATAATTGGGTTTAACTATGCTCTTAGCACAAAATCAACAAACTGCAGTAGAGAAGCAGTTACGTTTTGCAGAATTTGTGCATTTGACAAAAGTTTTTTTTCCATGTTCCAAGATCTACATGTGATACGAAATGTATGAATTCTTGCAATGGAAACCTCACTGTATTTTACCAAGGCAGATAAAGGACATCCTTCGCACCCCATATACTTATAAGGAGGGTTTGGTGGCTGAAAATGCATTGCTTTGATGGTGATTGCATGTTGCTTGCACTTTGTACATATTACTGAATGAATAAAGGTGAACATTTTAGAACTGGGGGTATAGCTCAGTGGTAGAGCATTTGACTGCAGATCAAGAGGTCCCTAGTTCAAATCTGGGTGCCCCCTTGTCCAACTGTTTTACCTGTAGAAATATTTTTTTAATTAAATAAATTGAAGAAAACATTTACAATCTTAGCATTTTATGTAATGAGCAACACATTTCTACATTTGAAATACTCCTGATCATCTCTGGAAACTTAGGGTAAACACCATTAAGCTGTTTCAGATTTCTTCGTATGATACAAGCTGTGTATTACATTCACCCAAGTTCTACTGGTGATATTATCAGTTTGAAATAGTCCATTGGAAGCACATATGAATGTTATAAAACTGTGGTGGAAACCAATAATATGCCCTTAATGAAATGTATTAATTTGTACAGCTGACCA
Source organism: Ambystoma mexicanum (assembly GCF_040938575.1). Lineage (NCBI taxonomy): Eukaryota > Metazoa > Chordata > Amphibia > Caudata > Ambystomatidae > Ambystoma > Ambystoma mexicanum. The sequence continues at coordinate 43,128 of NW_027182484.1, forward strand.
GAAGTGCACTGATGTCATTAGTTCTACAAGTTCCATACAGTCACCCACTCTATCACCTTTTTAAAAAAGAGCAGTTTTCAGCATTCAAGGGTTTATGTCAGTGGTAGAGGGTAGGAGTGCAGTTCAAGAAGTCCCTGTTTCATAACCATATACCCACTTCAATAGATCCTGTTAAAATGTTTTTCAACCCAATGCACTGTAAGAAACAATAGGATATATAATCATTTCATATAAAAAACAATGAACAATTGGGTTTAACTATGCTCTTAGCACAAAATCAACAAACTGCAGTAGAGAAGCAGTTACGTTTTTCAGAATTTGTGCATTTGACAAAAGTTTTTTTTCCATGTTCCAAGATCTACATGTGATAAGAAATGTATGAAGTCTTGCTATGGAAACCTCACTGTATTTTACCAAGGCAGATAAAGGACATCCTTCGCACCCCATACACTTATAAGGAGGGTTTTGTGGCTGAAAATGCATTGCTTTGATGGTGATTGCATGTTGCTTGTACTTTGTACATATTACTGAATTAATAAAGGCAAACTTTTCAGAACTGGGGTATAGCTCAGTGGTAGAGCATTTGACTGCAGATCAAGATTTCCCTAGTTCAAAACTGGGTGCCCCCTTGTTCAACTGTTTTACCTGTAGAAATATTTTTCTAATTAAATAAATTGAAGAAAACATTTACAATCTTAGCATTTTATGTAATGAGCAACACATTTCTACATTAGAAATACTCCTGATTATCTCCTGAAACATAGGGTAAACACCATGAAACTGTTTAGGATTTCTTCATATGATACAAGCTGTGTTTTACATTCACCCAAGTTCTACTGGTGATATGATCAGTTTGAAATAGTCCATTGGAAGCTCATATGAATGTTATAAAACTGTGGTGGAAACCAATAATATGCCCTTAATGAAATGTATTAATTTGTACAGCTGACCAGAAGTGCACTGATGTCATTAGTTCTACAAGTTCCATACAGTCACCCACTCTATCACCTTTTTAAAAAAGGGCAGTTTTCAGCATTCAAGGGTTTATGTCAGTGGTAGAGCGTAGGAGCGCTTTTCAAGAAGTCCCTGGTTCATAACCATATACCCTCTTCAATAGATCCTGTTAAAATGTTTTTCAACCCAATGCACTGTAAGAAACAATAGGATATATCATCATTTCATATAAAAAACAATGAACAATTGGGTTTAACTATGCTCTTAGCACAAAATCAACAAAATGCAGTAGAGAAGCAGTTACGTTTTGCAGAATTTGTGCATTTGACAAACGTTTTTTTTTCCATGTTCCAAGATCTACATGTGATACAAAATGTATAAATTCTTGCAATGGAAACCTCACTGCATTTTACCAAGGCAGATAAAGGACATCTTTTGTACCCCTTATACTTATAAGGAGGGTTTGGTGGCTGAAAATGCATTGCTTTGATGGTGATTGCATGTTGCTTCCACTTTGTACATATTACTGAATAAATAAAAGAGAACATTTCAGAAATGGGGGTATAGCTCAGGGGTAAAGCATTTCACTGCAGATCAAAAGGTCCCTAGTTCAAATCTGGGTGCCCCCTTGTCCAACTGTTTTACCTGTAGAAATATGTTTTTAATTGAAGAAAACATTTACAATCTTAGCATTTTATGTAATGAGCAACACATTTCTACATTAGAAATACTCCTGATCATCTCCTGAAACATAGGGTAAACACCATGAAACTGTTTAGGATTTCTTCATATGATACAAGCTGTGTTTGACATTCACCCAAGTTCTACTGGTGATATTACCAGTTTGAAATAGTCCATTAGAAGCTCATATGAATGTTATAAAACTGTGGTGGAAACCAATAATATGCCCTTAATGAAATGTATTAATTTGTACAGCTGACCAGAAGTGCACTGATGCCATTAGTTCTACAAGTTCCATAGAGTCACCCACTCTATCACCTTTTTAAAAAAGGGCAGTTTTCAACATTCAAGGGTTTATGTCAGTGGTAGAGCGTAGGAGTGTAGTTCAAGAAGTCCCTGTTTCATAACCATATACCCTCTTCAATAGATCCTGTTAAATGTTTTTCAACCCAATGCACTGTAAGAAACAATAAGATATATAATCATTTCATATACAAAACAATGAACAATTGGGTTTAACTATGCTCTTAGCACAAAATCAACAAACTGCAGTAGAGAAGCAGTTACATTTTTCAGAATTTGTGCATTTGACAAAAGATTTTTTTTCCATGTTCCAAGATCTACATGTGATACGAAATGTATGAATTCTTGCAATGGAAACCTTACTGTATTTTACCAAGGCAGATAAAGGACATCCTTCGCACCCCATATACTTATAAGGAGGGTTTGGTGGCTGAAAATGCATTGCTTTGATGGTGATTGCATGTTGCTTGCACTTTGTACATATTACTGAATTAATAAAGGTGAACTTTTCAGAACTGGGGGTATCGCTCAGTGGTAGAGCATTTGACTACAGATCAAAAAGTTCCTAGTTCAAATCTGGGTGCCCCCTTGTCCAACTGTTTTACCTGTAGAAATATGTTTTTAATTAAATAAATTGAAGTAAACATTTACAATCTTAGCATTTTATGTAATGAGCATCACATTTCTACATTTGAAATACTCCTGATCATCACCTGAAACATAGGGTAAACACCATTAAGCTGTTTAGGATTTCTTCATATGATACAAGCTGTGTTTTACATTCACCCAAGTTCTACTGGTGATATGATCAGTTTGAAATAGTCCATTGGAAGCTCTTATGAATGTTATAAAACTGTGGTGGAAACCAATAATATGCCCTTAATGAAATGTATTAATTTGTACAGCTGACCAGAATTGCACTGATGTCATTAGTTCTACAAGTTCCATAGAGTCACCCACTCTATCACCTTTTTAAAAAAGGGCAGTTTTCAACATTCAAGGATTTATGTCAGTGGTAGAGCGTAGGAGTGTAGTTCAAGAAGTCCCTGTTTCATAACCATTTACCCTCTTCAATAGATCCTGTTAAAATGTTTTTCAACCCAATGCACTGTAAGAAAAAATCTGATATATCATCATTTCATATACAAAACAATGAACAATTGGGATTAACTATGCTCTTAGCACAAAATCAACAAACTGCAGTAGAGAAGCAGTTACATTTTGCAGAATTTGTGCATTTGACAAAAGATTTTTTTTCCATGTTCCAAGATCTACAAGTGATACGAAATGTATGAATTCCTGCAATGGAAACCTCACTGCATTTTACCAAGGCAGATAAAGGACATCTTTTGTACCACTTATACTTATAAGGAGGGTTTGGTGGCTGAAAATGCATTGTTTTGATGGTGATTGCATGTTGCTTGCACTTTGTACATATTACTGAATTAATAAAGGTGAACTTTTCAGAAATGGGGGAATAGCTCAGTGGTAGAGCATTTGACTGCAGATCAAGAGGTCCCTAGTTCAAAACTGGGTGCCCCCTTGTTCAACTGTTTTACCTATAGAAATATGTTTTTAATTGAAGAAAACATTTACAATCTTAGCATTTTATGTAATGAGCAACACATTTCTACATTAGAAATACTCCTGATCATCTCCTGAAACATAGGGTAAACACCATGAAACTGTTTAGGATTTCTTCATATGATACAAGCTGTGTTTGACATTCACCCAAGTTCTACTGGTGATATTACCAGTTTGAAATAGTCCATTGGAAGCTCATATGAATGTTATAAAACTGTGGTGGAAACCAATAATATGCCCTTAATGAAATGTATTAATTTGTACAGCTGACCAGAAGTGCACTGATGCCATTAGTTCTACAAGTTCCATAGAGTCACCCACTCTATCACCTTTTTGAAAAAGGGCAGTTTTCAACATTGAAGGGTTTATGTCAGTGGTAGAGCGTAGGAGTGTAGTTCAAGAAGTCCCTGTTTCATAACCATATACCCTCTTCAATAGATCCTGTTAAATGTTTTTCAACCCAATGCACTGTAAGAAACAATAAGATATATAACCATTTCATATACAAAACAATGAACAATTGGGTTTAACTATGCTCTTAGCACAAAATCAACAAACTGCAGTAGAGAAGCAGTTACATTTTTCAGAATTTGTGCATTTGACAAAAGATTTTTTTCCATGTTCCAAGATCTACATGTGATACGAAATGTATGAAATCTTGCAATGGAAACCTCACTGTATTTTACCAAGGCAGATAAAGGACATCTTTTGTACCACTTATACTTATAAGGAGGGTTTGGTGGCTGAAAATGCATTGTTTTGATGGTGATTGCATGTTGCTTGCACTTTGTACATATTACTGAATTAATAAAGGTGAACTTTTCAGAAATGGGGGAATAGCTCAGTGGTAGAGCATTTGACTGCAGATCAAGAGGTCCCTAGTTCAAAACTGGGTGCCCCCTTGTCCAACTGTTTTACCTGTAGAAATATGTTTTTAATTGAAGAAAACATTTACAATCTTAGCATTTTATGTAATGAGCAACACATTTCTACATTAGAAATACTCCTGATCATCTCCTGAAACATAGGGTAAAGACCATGAAACTGTTTAGGATTTCTTCATATGATACAAGCTGTGTTTGACATTCACCCAAGTTCTACTGGTGATATTACCAGTTTGAAATAGTCCATTGGAAGCTCATATGAATGTTATAAAACTGTGGTGGAAACCAATAATATGCCCTTAATGAAATGTATTAATTTGTACAGCTGACCAGAAGTGCACTGATGCCATTAGTTCTACAAGTTCCATAGAGTCACCCACTCTATCACCTTTTTAAAAAAGGGCAGTTTTCAACATTGAAGGGTTTATGTCAGTGGTAGAGCGTAGGAGTGTAGTTCAAGAAGTCCCTGTTTCATAACCATATACCCTCTTCAATAGATCCTGTTAAATGTTTTTCAACCCAATGCACTGTAAGAAACAATAAGATATATAACCATTTCATATACAAAACAATGAACAATTGGGTTTAACTATGCTCTTAGCACAAAATCAACAAACTGCAGTAGAGAAGCAGTTACATTTTTCAGAATTTGTGCATTTGACAAAAGATTTTTTTCCATGTTCCAAGATCTACATGTGATACGAAATGTATGAATTCTTGCAATGGAAACCTTACTGTATTTTACCAAGGCAGATAAAGGACATCCTTCGCACCCCATATACTTATAAGGAGGGTTTGGTGGCTGAAAATGCATTGCTTTGATGGTGATTGCATGTTGCTTGCACTTTGTACATATTACTGAATTAATAAAGGTGAACTTTTCAGAACTGGGGGTATCGCTCAGTGGTAGAGCATTTGACTGCAGATCAAAAGGTTCCTAGTTCAAATCTGGGTGCCCCCTTGTCCAACTGTTTTACCTGTAGAAATATGTTTTTAATTAAATAAATTGAAGTAAACATTTACAATCTTAGCATTTTATGTAATGAGCATCACATTTCTACATTTGAAATACTCCTGATCATCACCTGAAACATAGGGTAAATACCATTAAGCTGTTTAGGATTTCTTCATATGATACAAGCTATGTTTTACATTCACCCAAGTTCTACTGGTGATATGATCAGTTTGAAATAGTCCATTGGAAGCTCTTATGAATGTTATAAAACAGTGGTGGAAACCAATAATATGCCCTTAATGAAATGTATTAATTTGTACAGCTGACCAGAATTGCACTGATGTCATTAGTTCTACAAGTTCCATAGAGTCACCCACTCTATCACCTTTTTAAAAAAGGGCAGTTTTCAACATTCAAGGATTTATGTCAGTGGTAGAGCGTAGGAGTGTAGTTCAAGAAGTCCCTGTTTCATAACCATATACCCTCTTCAATAGATCCTGTTAAAATGTTTTTCAACCCAATGCACTGTAAGAAACAATCTGATATATCATCATTTCATATACAAAACAATGAACAATTGGGATTAACTATGCTCTTAGCACAAAATCAACAAACTGCAGTAGAGAAGCAGTTACATTTTGCAGAATTTGTGCATTTGACAAAAGATTTTTTTTCCATGTTCCAAGATCTACATGTGATACGAAATGTATGAATTCCTGCAATGGAAACCTCACTGTATTTTACCAAGGCAGATAAAGGACATCTTTTGTACCACTTATACTTATAAGGAGGGTTTGGTGGCTGAAAATGCATTGTTTTGATGGTGATTGCATGTTGCTTGCACTTTGTACATATTACTGAATTAATAAAGGTGAACTTTTCAGAAATGGGGGTATAGCTCAGTGGTAGAGCATTTGACTGCAGATCAAGAGGTCCCTAGTTCAAAACTGGGTGCCCCCTTGTTCAACTGTTTTACCTGTAGAAATATGTTTTTAATTGAAGAAAACATTTACAATCTTAGCATTTTATGTAATGAGCAACACATTTCTACATTAGAAATACTCCTGATCATCTCCTGAAACATAGGGTAAACACCATTAAGCTGTTTAGGATTTCTTCATATGATACAAGCTGTGTTTGACATACACCCAAGTTCTACTGGTGATATTACCAGTTTGAAATAGTCCATTGGAAGCTCATATGAATGTTATAAAACTGTGGTGGAAACCAATAATATGCCCTTAATGAATTGTATTAATTTGTACAGCTGACCAGAAGTGCACTGATGCCATTAGTTCTACAAGTTCCATAGAGTCACCCACTCTATCACTTTTTTAAAAAAGGGCAGTTTTCAGCATTCAAGGGTTTATGTCAGTGGTAGAGGGTAGGAGTGCAGTTCAAGAAGTCCCTGTTTCATAACCATATACCCTCTTCAATAGATCCTGTTAAAATGTTTTTCAACCCAATGCACTGTAAGAAACAATAAGATATATCATCATTTCTTATACAAAACAATGAACAATTGGGTTTAACTATGCTCTTAGCACAAAATCAACAAACTTCAGTACAGAAGCAGTTATGTTTTGCAGATTTTGTGCATTTGACAAAAAGTTTTTTTCCATGATCCAAGATCTACATGTGACAAGAAATGTATGAATTCTTGCACTGGAAACCTCACTGTATTTTACGAAGGCAGATAAAGGACATCTTTTGTACCCCTTATACTTATAAGGAGGGTTTGGTGGCTGCAAATGCATTGCTTTGACGGTGAATGCATGTTGCTTCCACTTTGCACATATTACTGAATAAATAGGTGAACGTTTCAGAATTGGGGGTATAGCTCAGTGGTAGAGCATTTGACTGCAGATCAAGAGGTCCCTAGTTCAAATCTGGGTGCCCCCTTGTACAACTGTTTTACCTGTAGAAATATGTTTTTAATTAAATAAATTGAAGTAAACATTTACAATCTTAGCATTTTATGTAATGAGCATCACATTTCTAAATTTGAAATACTCCTGATCATCACCTGAAACATAGGGTAAACACCATTAAGCTGTTTAGGATTTCTTCATATGATACAAGCTGTGTTTTACATTCACCCAAGTTCTACTGGTGATATGATCAGTTTGAACTAGTCCATTGGAAGCTCTTATGAATGTTATAAAACTGTGGTGGAAACCAATAATATGCCCTTAATGAAATGTATTAATTTGTACAGCTGACCAGAATTGCACTGATGTCATTAGTTCTACAAGTTCCATAGAGTCACCCACTCTATCACCTTTTTAAAAAAGGGCAGTTTTCAACATTCAAGGATTTATGTCAGTGGTAAAGCGTAGGAGTGTAGTTCAAGAAGTCCCTGTTTCATAACCATATACCCTCTTCAATAGATAATGTTAAAATGTTTTTCAACCCAATGCACTGTAAGAAACAATCTGATATATCATCATTTCATGTACAAAACAATGAACAATTGGGATTAACTATGCTCTTAGCACAAAATCAACAAACTGCAGTAGAGAAGCAGTTACATTTTGGAGAATTTGTGCATTTGACAAAAGATTTTTTTTCCATGTTCCAAGATCTACATGTGATACGAAATGTATGAATTCTTGCAATGGAAACCTCACTGTATTTTACCAAGGCAGATAAAGGACATCTTTTGTACCACTTATACTTATAAGGAGGGTTTGGTGGCTGAAAATGCATTGTTTTGATGGTGATTGCATGTTGCTTGCACTTTGTACATATTACTGAATTAATAAAGGTGAACTTTTCAGAAATGGGGGTATAGCTCAGTGGAGAGCATTTTACTGCAGATCAAGAGGTCCCTAGTTCAAAACTGGGTGCCCCCTTGTTAAACTGTTTTACCTGTAGAAATATGTTTTTAATTGAAGAAAACATTTACAATCTTAGCATTTTATGTAATGAGCAACACATTTCTACATTAGAAATACTCCTGATCATCTCCTGAAACATAGGGTAAACACCATGAAACTGTTTAGGATTTCTTCATATGATACAAGCTGTGTTTGACATTCACCCAAGTTCTACTGGTGATATTACCAGTTTGAAATAGTCCATTGGAAGCTCATATGAATGTTATAAAACTGTGTTGGAAACCAATAATATGCCCTTAGTGAAATTTATTAATTTGTACAGCTGACCAGAAGTGCACTGATGCCATTAGTTCTAAAAGTGCCATAGAGTCACCCACTCTATCACCTTTTTAAAAAAGGGCAGTTTTCAACATTCAAGGGTTTATGTCAGTGGTAGAGCGTAGGAGTGTAGTTCAAGAAGTCCCTGTTTCATAACCATATACCCTCTTCAATAGATCCTGTTAAATGTTTTGCAACCCAATGCACTGTAAGAAACAATAAGATATATAATCATTTCATATACAAAACAATGAACAATTGGGTTTAACTATGCTCTTAGCACAAAATCAACAAACTGCAGTAGAGAAGCAGTTACATTTTTCAGAATTTGTGCATTTGACAAAAGATTTTTTTTCCATGTTCCAAGATCTACATGTGATACGAAATGTATGAATTCTTGCAATGGAAACCTTACTGTATTTTACCAAGGCAGATAAAGGACATCCTTCACACCCCATATACTTATAAGGAGGGTTTGGTGGCTGAAAATGCATTGCTTTGATGGTGATTGCATGTTGCTTGCACTTTGTACATATTACTGAATTAATAAAGGTGAACTTTTCAGAACTGGGGGTATAGCTCAGTGGTAGAGCATTTGACTGCAGATCAAGAGGTCCTAGTTCAAATCTGGGTGCCCCCTTGTTCATCTGTTTTACCTGTAGAAATATTTTTTTAATTAAATAAATTGAAGACAACATTTACAATCTTAGCATTTTATGTAATGAGTAACACATTTCTACATCTGAAATACTCCTGATCATCTCCTGAAACATAGGGTAAACACCATGAAACTGTTTAGGATTTCTTCGTATGATACAAGCTGTGTTTTACATTCACCCAAGTTCTACTGGTGATATTATCAGTTTGAAATAGTCCATTGGAAGCTCATATGAATGTTATAAAACTGTGGTGGAAACCAATAATATGCCCTTAATGAAATGTATTAATTTGTACAGCTTCCCAGAAGTGCACTGATGTCATTAGTTCTACACATTCCATACAGTCACCCACTCTATCACTTTTTTTAAAAAGGGCAGTTTTCAGCATTCAAGGGTTTAACTCAGTGGTAGAGCGTAGGAATGCAGTTCAAGAAGTCCCTGTTTCATAACCATCTACCCTCTTCAATAGATCCTGTTAAAATGTTTTTCAACCCAATGCACTGTAAGAAACAATAGGATATATCATCATTTCATATAAAAACAATGAACAATTGGGTTTAACTATGCTCTTAGCACAAAATCAACAAACTGCAGTAGAGAAGCAGTTACGTTTTGCAGAATTTGTGCATTTGACAAAAGTATTTTTTCCATGTTCCAAGATCTACATGTGATATGAAATGTATGAATTCTTGAAATGGAGACCTCACTGTATTTTACCAAGGCAGATAAAGGACATCCTTCGCACCCCTTATACTTATAAGGAGGGTTTGGTGGCTGAAAATGCATTGCTTTGATGGTGATTGCATGTTGCTTGCACTTTGTACATATTACTGAATTAGTAAAGGTGAACATTTTAGAACTGCAGGTATAGCTCAGTGGTAGAGCATTTGACTGCAGATCAAGAGGTCCCTCGTTCAAATCTGAGGGCCCCCTGGTCCAACTGTTGCACCTGTAGAAATATTTTTTTAATTGAAGAAAATATTTACAATCTTAGCATTTTATGTAATGAGCAACACGTTTCTATATTTGAAATACTCCTGATCATCTCCTGAAACATAGGGTAAACACCATTAAGCTGTTTCGGATTTCTTCGTATGATACAAGCTGTGTATTACATTCACCCAAGTTCTACTGGTGATATTATCAGTTTGAAATAGTCCATTGGAAGCTCATATGAATGTTATAAACCTGTGGTGGAAACCAATAATATGCCCTTAATGAAATGTATTCATTTGTACAGCTGACCAGAAGTGCACTGATGTCATTAGTTCTACAAGTTCCATACAGTCACCCACTCTATCACCTTTTTAAAAAAGGGCAGTTTTCAGCATTCAAGGGTTTAACTCAGTGGTAGAGCGTAGGAATGCAGTTCAAGAAGTTCCTGATTCATAACCATATATCCTCTTCAATAGATCCTGTTAAAATGTTTTTCAACCCAATGCACTGTAAGAAACAATAGGATATATAATCATTTCATATAAAAAACAATGAACAATTGGTTTAAATATGCTCTTAGCACAAAATCAACAATCTGCAGTAGAGAAGCAGTTACATTTTGCAGAATTTGTGCATTTGACAAAAGTTTTTTTTCCATGTTCCAAGATCTACATGTGATACGAAATGTATGAATTCTTGCAATAGAAACCTCACTGTATTTTACCAAGGCAGATAAAGGACATCCTTCGCACCCCATATACCTATAAGGAGGGTTTGGTGGCTGAAAATGCTTTGCTTTGATGGTGATTGCATGTTGCTTGCACTTTGTACATATTACTGAATTAGTAAAGGTGAACATTTCAGAACTGGGGGTATAGCTCAGTGGTAGAGCATTTGACTTCAGATCAAGAGGTCCCTCGTTCAAATCTGAGTGCCCCTTGGTCCAACTGTTGCACCTGTAGAAATATTTTTTTAATTGAAGAAAATATTTACAATCTTAGCATTTTATGTAATGAGCAACACGTTTCTATATTTGAAATACTCCTGATCATCTCCTGAAACATAGGGTAAACACCATTAAGCTGTTTCGGATTTCTTCGTATGATACAAGCTGTGTATTACATTCACCCAAGTTCCACTGGTGATATTATCAGTTTGAAATAGTCCATTGGAAGCTCATATGAATGTTATAAACCTGTGGTGGAAACCAATAATATGCCCTTAATGAAATGTATTAATTTATACAGCTGACCAGAAGTGCACTGATGTCATTAGTTCTACAAGTTCCATACAGTCACCCACTCTATCACCTTTTTTATAAAAGGGCAGTTTTCAGCATTCAAGGGTTTAACTCAGTGGTAGAGCGTAGGAATGCAGTTCAAGAAGTCCCTGTTTAATAACCATATACCCTCTTCAATAGATCCTGTTAAAATGTTTTTCAACCCAATGCACTGTAAGAAACAATAAGATATATCATCATTTCATATACAAAACAATGAACAATTGGGTTTAACTATGCTCTTAGCACAAAATCAACAAACTGCAGTAGAGAAGCAGTTGCATTTTGCAGAATTTGTGCATTTGACAAAAGATTTTTTTTCCATGTTCCAAGATCTACATGTGATACGAAATGTATGAATTCTTGCAATGGAAACCTCACTGTATTTTACCAAGGCAGATAAAGGACATCTTTTGTACCACTTATACTTATAAGGAGGGTTTGGTGGCTGAAAATGCATTGTTTTGATGGTGATTGCATGTTGCTTGCACTTTGTACATATTACTGAATTAATAAAGGTGAACTTTTCAGAATTGGGGGTATAGCTCAGTGGTAGAGCATTTGACTGCAGATCAAGAGGTCCTAGTTCAAATCTGGGTGCCCCCTCGTTCAACTGTTTTACCTGTAGAAATATTTTTTTAATTAAATAAATTGAAGAAAACATTTACAATCTTAGCATTTTATGTAATGAGCAACACATTTCTACATCTGAAATACTCCTGATCATCTCCTGAAACATAGGGTAAACACCATGAAACTGTTTAGGATTTCTTCGTATGATACAAGCTGTGTTTTACATTCACCCAAGTTCTACTGGTGATATTATCAGTTTGAAATAGTCCATTGGAAGCTCATATGAATGTTATAAAACTGTGGTGGAAACCAATAATATGCCCTTAATGAAATGTATTAATTTGTACAGCTTCCCAGAAGTGCACTGATGTCATTAGTTCTACACGTTCCATACAGTCACCCACTCTATCACTTTTTTTAAAAAGGGCAGTTTTCAGCATTCAAGGGTTTAACTCAGTGGTAGAGCGTAGGAATGCAGTTCAAGAAGTCCCTGTTTCATAACCATCTACCCTCTTCAATAGATCCTGTTAAAATGTTTTTCAACCCAATGCACTGTAAGAAACAATAGGATATATCATCATTTCATATAAAAACAATGAACAATTGGGTTTAACTATGCTCTTAGCACAAAATCAACAAACTGCAGTAGAGAAGCAGTTACGTTTTGCAGAATTTGTGCATTTGACAAAAGTTTTTTTTCCATGTTCCAAGATCTACATGTGATATGAAATGTATGAATTCTTGAAATGGAGACCTCACTGTATTTTACCAAGGCAGATAAAGGACATCCTTCGCACCCCTTATACTTATAAGGAGGGTTTGGTGGCTGAAAATGCATTGCTTTGATGGTGATTGCATGTTGCTTGCACTTTGTACATATTACTGAATTAGTAAAGGTGAACATTTTAGAACTGCAGGTATAGCTCAGTGGTAGAGCATTTGACTGCAGATCAAGAGGTCCCTCGTTCAAATCTGAGGGCCCCCTGGTCCAACTGTTGCACCTGTAGAAATATTTTTTTAATTGAAGAAAATATTTACAATCTTAGCATTTTATGTAATGAGCAACACGTTTCTATATTTGAAATACTCCTGATCATCTCCTGAAACATAGGGTAAACACCATTAAGCTGTTTTGGATTTCTTCGTATGATACAAGCTGTGTATTACATTCACCCAAGTTCTACTGGTGATATTATCAGTTTGAAATAGTCCATTGGAAGCTCATATGAATGTTATAAACCTGTGGTGGAAACCAATAATATGCCCTTAATGAAATGTATTCATTTGTACAGCTGACCAGAAGTGCACTGATGTCATTAGTTCTACAAGTTCCATACAGTCACCCATTCTATCACCTTTTTAAAAAAGGGCAGTTTTCAGCATTCAAGGGTTTAACTCAGTGGTAGAGCGTAGGAATGCAGTTCAAGAAGTCCCTGATTCATAACCATATATCCTCTTCAATAGATCCTGTTAAAATGTTTTTCAACCCAATGCACTGTAAGAAACAATAGGATATATAATCATTTCATATAAAAAACAATGAACAATTGGTTTAACTATGCTCTTAGCACAAAATCAACAAACTGCAGTAGAGAAGCAGTTACATTTTGCAGAATTTGTGCATTTGACAAAAGTTTTTTTTCCATGTTCCAAGATCTACATGTGATACGAAATGTATGAATTCTTGCAATAGAAACCTCACTGTATTTTACCAAGGCAGATAAAGGACATCCTTCGCACCCCATATACCTATAAGGAGGGTTTGGTGGCTGAAAATGCTTTGCTTTGATGGTGATTGCATGTTGCTTGCACTTTGTACATATTAATGAATTAGTAAAGGTGAACATTTCAGAACTGGGGGTATAGCTCAGTGGTAGAGCATTTGACTTCAGATCAAGAGGTCCCTCGTTCAAATCTGAGTGCCCCTTGGTCCAACTGTTGCACCTGTAGAAATATTTTTTTAATTGAAGAAAATATTTACAATCTTAGCATTTTATGTAATGAGCAACACGTTTCTATATTTGAAATACTCCTGATCATCTCCTGAAACATAGGGTAAACACCATTAAGCTGTTTCGGATTTCTTCGTATGATACAAGCTGTGTATTACATTCACCCAAGTTCCACTGGTGATATTATCAGTTTGAAATAGTCCATTGGAAGCTCATATGAATGTTATAAACCTGTGGTGGAAACCAATAATATGCCCTTAATGAAATGTATTAATTTATACAGCTGACCAGAAGTGCACTGATGTCATTAGTTCTACAAGTTCCATACAGTCACCCACTCTATCACCTTTTTTATAAAAGGGCAGTTTTCAGCATTCAAGGGTTTAACTCAGTGGTAGAGCGTAGGAATGCAGTTCAAGAAGTCCCTGTTTAATAACCATATACCCTCTTCAATAGATCCTGTTAAAATGTTTTTCAACCCAATGCACTGTAAGAAACAATAAGATATATCATCATTTCATATACAAAACAATGAACAATTGGGTTTAACTATGCTCTTAGCACAAAATCAACAAACTGCAGTAGAGAAGCAGTTACATTTTGCAGAATTTGTGCATTTTACAAAAGATTTTTGTTCCATGTTCCAAGATCTACATGTGATACGAAATGTATGAATTCTTGCAATGGAAACCTCATTGTATTTTACCAAGGCAGATAAAGGAAATCTTTTGTACCCCTTATACTTATAAGGAGGGTTTGGTGGCTGAAAATGCATTGCTTTGATGGTGATTGCATGTTGCTTCCACTTTGTACATATTACTGAATAAATAAAGGTGAACATTTCAGAAATGGGGGTATAGCTCAGGGGTAGAGCATTTCACTGCAAATCAAAAGGTCTCTTGTTCAAATCTGGGTGCCCCCTTGTCCAACTGTTTTACCTGTAGAAATATGTTTTTAATTAAATAAATTGAAGTAAACATTTACAATCTTAGCATTTTATGTAATGAGCAACACATTTCTACATTTGAAATACTCCTGATCATCTCCAGAAACATGGGGTAAACACCTTGAAACTGTTTAGGATTTCTTCGTATGATACAAGCTGTGTTTTACATTCACCCAAGTTCTGCTGGTGATATTATCAGTTTGAAATAGTCCATTGGAAGCTCATATGAATGTTATAAAACTGTGGTGGAAACCAATAATATGCCCTTAATGAAATGTATTAATTTGTACAGCTGACCAGAATTGCACTGATGTCATTAGTTCTACAAGTTCCATACAGTCAACCACTCTATCACCTTTTTAAAAAACGGCAGTTTTCAGAATTCAAGGGTTTAACTCAGTGGTAGGGCGTAGGAATGCAGATCAAGAAGTCACTGTTTCATAACCATATACCCTCTTCAATAGATCCTGTTAAAATGTTTTTCAACCCAATGCACTGTAAGAAACAATAAGATATATCATCATTTCATATACAAAAGAATGAACATTTGGGTTTAACTATGCTCTTAGCACAAAATCAACAAACTGCAGTAGAGAAGCAGTTGCATTTTGCAGAATTTGTGCATTTGACAAAAGATTTTTTTTCCATGTTCCAAGATCTACATGTGATACGAAATTTATGAATTCTTGCAATGGAAACCTCACTGTATTTTACCAAGGCAGATAAAGGACATCCTTTGCACCCCTTATACTTATAAGGAGGGTTTGGTGGCTGAAAATGCATTGCTTTGATGGTGATTGCATGTTGCTTGCACTTTGTACATATTACTGAATTAGTAAAGGTGAACATTTTAGAACTGCAAGTATAGCTCAGTGGTAGAGCATTTGACTGCAAATCAAGAGGTCCCTCGTTCAAATCTGAGGGCCCCCTGGTCCAACTGTTGCACCTGTAGAAATATTTTTTTAATTGAAGAAAATATTTACAATCTTAGCATTTTATGTAATGAGCAACACGTTTCTATATTTGAAATACATCTGATCATCTCCTGAAACATAGGGTAAACACCATTAAGCTGTTTCGGATTTCTTCGTATGATACAAGCTGTGTATTACATTCACCCAAGTTCTACTGGTGATATTATCAGTTTGAAATAGTCCATTGGAAGCTCATATGAATGTTATAAACCTGTGGTGGAAACCAATAATATGCCCTTAATGAAATGTATTCATTTGTACAGCTGACCAGAAGTGCACTGATGTCATTAGTTCTACAAGTTCCATACAGTCACCCACTCTATCACCTTTTTAAAAAAGGGCAGTTTTCAGCATTCAAGGGTTTAACTCAGTGGTAGAGCGTAGGAATGCAGTTCAAGAAGTCCCTGATTCATAACCATATATCCTCTTCAATAGATCCTGTTAAAATGTTTTTCAACCCAATGCACTGTAAGAAACAATAGGATATATAATCATTTCATATAAAAAACAATGAACAATTGGGTTTAACTATGCTCTTAGCACAAAATCAACAAACTGCAGTAGAGAAGCAGTTACGTTTTGCAGAATTTGTGCATTTGACAAAAGTTTTTTTTCCATGTTCCAAGATCTACATGTGATACGAAATGTATGAATTCTTGCAATAGAAACCTCACTGTATTTTACCAAGGCAGATAAAGGACATCCTTCGCACCCCATATACCTATAAGGAGGTTTTGGTGGCTGAAAATGCTTTGCTTTGATGGTGATTGCATGTTGCTTGCACTTTGTACATATTACTGAATTAGTAAAGGTGAACATTTCAGAACTGGGGGTATAGCTCAGTGGTAGAGCATTTGACTGCAGTTCAAGAGGTCCCTTGTTCGAATCTGGGTGCCCCCTGGTCCAACTGTTGTACCTGTATAAATATTGTTTTAAATAAATTGAAGAAAACATTTACAATCTTAGCATTTTATGTAATGAGCAACACATTTCTACATTTGAAATACTCCTGATCATCTTCTGAAACATAGTGTAAACACCATTAAGCTGTTTCAGATTTCTTCGTATGATACAAGCTGTGTATTACCTTCACCCAAGTTCTACTGGTAATATTATCAGTTTTAAATAGTTCATTGGAAGCTCATATGAAAGTTATAAAACTGTGGTAGAAACCAATAATATGCCCTTAATGAAATGTATTAATTTGTACAGCTGCCCAGAAGTGCACTGATGTCATTAGTTCTACAAGTTCCGTATAGTCACCCACTCTATCACTTTTTTTAAAAAGGGCAATTTTCAGCATTCAAGGGTTTATGTCAGTGGTAGAGCGTAGGAGTGCAGTTCAAGAAGTCCCTGTTTCATAACCATATACCCTCTTCAATAGATCCTGTAAAATGTTTTTGAACCCAATGCACTGTAAGAAACAATAGGATATATCATCATTTTGTGTAAAAAACAATGAACAATTGGGTTTAACTATGCTCTTAGCACAAAATCAACAAACTGCAGTAGAGAAGCAGTTACGTACGTTTTGCAGAATTTGTGCATTTGACAAAAGTTTTTTTTCCATGTTCCAAGATCTACATGTGATACGAAATGTATGAATTCTTGCAATGGAAACCTCACTGTATTTTACCAAGGCAGATAAAGGACATCCTTCGCACCCCATATACTTAAATGGAGGGTTTGGTGGCTGAAAATGCATTGCTTTGATGGTGATTGCATGTTGCTTGCACTTTGTACATATTACTGAATTAATAAAGATTAACATTTTAGAACTGCAGGTATAGCTCAGTGGTAGAGCATTTGACTTCAGATCAAGAGGTCCCTCGTTCAAATCTGAGTGCCCCTTGGTCCAACTGTTGCACCTGTAGAAATATTTTTTTAATTGAAGAAAATATTTACAATCTTAGCATTTTATGTAATGAGCAACACATTTCTATATTTGAAATACTCCTGATCATCTCCTGAAACATAGGGTAAACACCATTATGCTGTTTCGGATTTCTTCGTATGATACAAGCTGTGTATTACATTCACCCAAGTTCCACTGGTGATATTATCAGTTTGAAATAGTCCATTGGAAGCTCATATGAATGTTATAAACCTGTGGTGGAAACCAATAATATGCCCTTAATGAAATGTATTCATTTGTACAGCTGACCAGAAGTGCACTGATGTCATTAGTTCTACAAGTTCCATACAGTCACCCACTCTATCAACTTTTTAAAAAAGAGCCGTTTTCAGCATTCAAGGGTTTATGTCAATGGTAGAGGGTAGGAGTGCAGTTCAAGAAGTCCCTGTTTCATAACCATATACCCTCTTCAATAGATCCTGTTAAAATATTTTTCAACCCAATGCACTGTAAGAAACAATAGGATATATCATCATTTCATATAAAAAGCAATGAACAATTGGGTTTAACTATGCGCTTAGCACAAAATAAACAAACTGCAGTAGAGAAGCATTTACATTTTGCAGAATTTGTGCATTTGACAAAAGTTTTTTTTTCCATGTTCCAAGATCTACATGTAATACGAAATGTATGAATTCTTGCACTGGAAACCTCACTGTATTTTACGAAGGCAGATAAAGTACATCTTTTGTACCCCTTATACTTATAAGGAGGGTTTGATGGCTGAAAATGCATTGCTTTGATGGTGATTGCATGTTGCTTTAACTTTGTACATATTACTGAATTAATAAAGGTGAAAATTTCAGAAATGGGCGTATAGTTCAGTGGTAGAGCATTTGACTGCAGATCAAAAGGTCCCTAGTTGAAATCTGGGTGCCCCCTTGTCCAACTGTTTTACCTGTAGAAATATTTTTTTAATTAAATAAATTGAAGAAAACATTTACAATCTTAGCATTTTATGTAATGAGCAACACATTTCTACATTTGAAATACTCCTGATCATCTCCTGAAACATAGGGTAAACACCATTAAGCTGTTTAGGATTTCTTCATATGATACAAGCTGTGTTTTACATTCACCTAAGTTCTACTGGTGATATTATCAGTTTGAAATAGTCCATTGGAAGCTCATATGAACGTTATAAAACTGTGGTGGAAACCAATAATATGCCCTTAATGAAATGTATTAATTTCTCCAGCTGACCAGAAGTGCACTGATGTCATTAGTTCTACAAGTTCCATACAGTCACCCACTCTATCACCTTTTTAAAAAAGGGCAGTTTTCAGCATTCAAGTGTTTAACTCAGTGGTAGAGCGTAGGAATGCAGTTCAAGAAGTCCCTGATTCATAACCATATATCCTCTTCAATAGATCCTGTTAAAATGTTTTTCAACCCAATGCACTGTAAGAAACAATAGGATATATAATCATTTCATATAAAAAACAATGAACAATTGGGTTTAACTATGCTCTTAGCACAAAATCAACAAACTGCAGTAGAGAAGTAGTTACGTTTTGCAGAATTTGTGCATTTGACAAAACTTTTTTTTCCATGTTCCAAGATCTACATGTGATACGAAATGTATGAATTATTGAAATGGAAACCTCACTGTATTTTACCAAGGCAGATAAAGGACATCCTTCGCACCCCATATACCTATAAGGAGGGTTTGGTGGCTGAAAATGCTTTGCTTTCATGGTGATTGCATGTTGCTTGCACTTTGTACATATTACTGAATTAGTAAAGGTGAACATTGTAGAACTGGGGGTATAGCTCAGTGGTAGAGCATTTGACTGCAGTTCAAGAGGTCCTTAGTTCGAATCTGGGTGCCCCCTGGTCCAACTGTTGTACCTGTAGAAATTTTGTTTTAAATAAATTGAAGAAAACATTTACAATCTTAGCATTTTATGTAATGAGCAACACATTTCTACATTTGAAATACTCCTGATCATCCTCTGAAACATAGTGTAAACACCATTAAGCTGTTTCAGATTTCTTCGTATGATACACGCTGTGTATTACCTTCACCCAAGTTCTACTGGTAATATTATCAGTTTGAAATAGTCCATTGGAAGCTCATATGAAAGTTATAAAACTGTGGTAGAAACCAATAATATGCCCTTAATGAAATGTATTAATTTGTACAGCTGCCCAGAAGTGCACTGATGTCATTAGTTCTACAAGTTCCATACAGTCACCCACTCTATCACTTTTTTTTAAAAAGGGCAATTTTCAGCATTCAAGGGTTTATGTAAGTGGTAGAGCGTAGGAGTGCAGTTCAAGAAGTCCCTGTTTCATAACAATATACCCTCTTCAATAGATCCTGTAAAATGTTTTTGAACCCAATGCACTGTAAGAAACAATAGGATATATCATCATTTTGTGTAAAAAACAATGAACAATTGGGTTTAACTATGCTCTTAGCACAAAATCAACAAACTGCAGTAGAGAAGCAGTTACGTTTTGCAGAATTTGTGCATTTGACAACAGTTTTCTTTCCATGTTCCAAGATCTACATGTGATACAAAATGTATGAATTCTTGCAATGGAAACCTCACTGTATTTTACCAAGGCAGATAAAGGACATCCTTCGCACCCCATATACTTATAAGGAGGGTTTGGTGGCTGAAAATGCATTGCTTTGATGGTGATTTCATGTTGCTTGCACTTTGTACATATTACTGAATTAATAAAGGTGAACATTTTTGAACCTCAGGTATAGCTCAGTGGTAGAGCATTTGACTGCAGATCAAGAGGTCCCTCGTTCAAATCTGAGTGCCCCCTGGTCCAACTGTTGGACCTGTAGAAATATTTTTTTAATTAAATAAATTGAAGAAAATATTTACAATCTTAGCATTTTATGTAATGAGCAACACGTTTCTATATTTGAAATACTCCTGATCATCTCCTGAAACATAGGGTAAACACCATTAAGCTGTTTCGGATTTCTTCGTATGATACAAGCTGTGTATTACATTCACCCAAGTTCTACTGGTGATATTATCAGTTTGAAATAGTCAATTGGAAGCTCATATGAATGTTATAAACCTGTGGTGGAAACCAATAATATGCCCTTAATGAAATGTATTCATTTGTACAGCTGACCAGAAGTGCACTGATGTCATTAGTTCTACAAGTTCCATACAGTCACCCACTCTATCAACTTTTTAAAAAAGAGCCGTTTTTAGCATTCAAGGGTTTATGTCAGTGGTAGAGGGTAGGAGTGCAGTTCAAGAAGTCCCTGTTTCATAACCATATACCCTCTTCAATAGATCCTGTAAAATGTTTTTGAACCCAATGCACTGTAAGAAACAATAGGATATATCATAATTTCGTGTAAAACACAATGAACAATTCGGTTTAACTATGCT
Source organism: Ambystoma mexicanum (assembly GCF_040938575.1). Taxonomy (NCBI): domain Eukaryota; kingdom Metazoa; phylum Chordata; class Amphibia; order Caudata; family Ambystomatidae; genus Ambystoma; species Ambystoma mexicanum. The sequence continues at coordinate 64,252 of NW_027182484.1, forward strand.
CTTAGCACAAAATCAACAAACTGCAGTAGAGAAGCAGTTACGTTTTGCAGAATTTGTGCATTTGACAAAAGTTTTTTTTCCATGTTCCAAGATCTACATGTAATACGAAATGTATGAATTCTTGCAATGGAAACCTCACTGTATTTTACCAAGGCAGATAAAGGACATCCTTCGCACCCCATATACTTATAAGGAGGGTTTGGTGGCTGAAAATGCATTGCTTTGATGGTGATTGCATGTTGCTTGCACTTTGTACATATTACTGAATTAATAAAGGTGAACATTTTACAACTGCAGGCATAGCTCAGTGGTAGAGCATTTGACTACAGCTCAAGAGGTCCCTCGTTCAAATCTGAGTGCCCCCTGGTCCAACTGTTGCACCTGTAGAAATATTTTTTTAATTGAAGAAAGTATTTACAATCTTAGCATTTTATGTAATGAGCAACACGTTTCTATATTTGAAATACTCCTGATCATCTCCTGAAACATAGGGTAAACACCATTAAGCTGTTTCGGATTTCTTCGTATGATACAAGCTGTGTATTACATTCACCTAAGTTCTACTGGTGATATTATCAGTTTGAAATAGTCCATTGGAAGCTCATATGAATGTTATAAACCTATGGTGGAAACCAATAATATGCCCTTAATGAAATGTATTCATTTGTACAGCAGACCAGAAGTGCACTGATGTCATTAGTTCTACAAGTTTCATACAGTCACCCACTCTATCACTTTTTTTAAAAAGGGCAATTTTCAGCATTCAAGGGTTTATGTCAGTGGTAGAGCGTAGGAGTGCAGTTCAAGAAGTCCCTGTTTCATAACCATATACCCTCTTCAATAGATCCTGTAAAATGTTTTTGAACCCAATGCACTGTAAGAAACAATAGGATATATCATCATTTCGTGTAAAACACAATGAACAATTCGGTTTAACTATGCTCTTAGCACAAAATCAACAAACTGCAGTAGAGAAGCAGTTACGTTTTGCAGAATTTGTGCATTTGACAAAAGTTTTTTTTTCCATGTTCCAAGATCTACATGTGATACGAAATGTATGAATTCTTGCAATGGAAACCTCACTGTATTTTACCAAGGCAGATAAAGGACATCCTTCGCACCCCATATACTTATAAGGAGGGTTTGGTGGCTGAAAATGCATTGCTTTGATGGTGATTGCATGTTGCTTGCACTTTGTACATATTACTGAATTAATAAAGGTGAACATTTTAGAACTGCAGGTATAGCTCAGTAGTAAAGCATTTGACTACAGCTCAAGAGGTCCCTCGTTCAAATCTGAGTGCCCCCTGGTCCAACTGTTGCACCTGTAGAAATATTTTTTTAATTGAAGAAAGTATTTACAATCTTAGCATTTTATGTAATGAGCAACACATTTCTACATTTGAAATACTCCTGATCATCTCCTGAAACATAGGGTAAACACCATTAAGCTGTTTCGGATTTCTTCGTATGATACAAGCTGTGTATTACATTTACCCAAGTTCTACTGGTGATATTATCAGTTTGAAATAGTCCACTGGAAGCTCATATGAATGTTATAAAACTGTGGTGGAAACCAATAATATGCCCTTAATGAAATGTATTAATTTGTACAGCTTACCAGAAGTGCACTGATGTCATTAGTTCTACAAGTTCCATACAGTCACGCACTCTATCACTTTTTTTAAAAAAGGGCAGTTTTCAACATTCAAGGGTCTATGTCAGTGGTAGAGCGTAGGAGTGTAGTTCAAGAAGTCCCTGTTTAATAACCATATACCCTCTTCAATAGATCCTGTTAAAATGTTTGTTAACCCAATGCACTGTAAGAAACAATAAGATATATCATCATTTCTTATACAAAACAATGAACAATTGGGTTTAACTATGCTCTTAGCACAAAATCAACAAACTTCAGTACAGAAGCAGTTACGTTTTGCAGATTTTGTGCTTTTGACAAAAAGTTTTTTTTTCCATGTTCCAAGATCTACATGTGACAAGAAATGTATGAATTCTTGCACTGGAAACCTCACTGTATTTTACGAAGGCAGATAAAGGATATCTTTTGTACCCCCTATACTTATAAGGAGGGTTTGGTGGCTGCAAATGCATTGCTTTGACGGTGAATGCATGTTGCTTCCACTTTGCACATATTACTGAATAAATAGGAGAACGTTTCAGAATTGGGGGTATAGCTCAGTGGTAGAGCATTTGACTGCAGATCAAGAGGTCCCTAGTTCAAATCTGGGTGCCCCCTTGTCCAACTGTTTTACCTGTAGAAATATTTTCTTAATTAAATAAATTGAAGAAAACATTTACAATCTTAGCATTTTATGTAATACGCAACACATTTCTACATTTGAAATACTCCTGATCATCTCCTGAAACATAGTGTAAACACCATTAAGCTGTTTCGGATTTCTTCGTATGATACAAGCTGTGTATTACATTCACCCAAGTTCTACTGGTGATATTATCAGTTTGAAATAGTCCATTGGAAGCTCATATGAATGTTATAAAACTGTGGTGGAAACCAATAATATGCCCTTAATGAAATGTATTAATTTGTACAGCTGACCAGAAGTGCACTGATGTCATTAGTTCTACAAGTTCCATACAGCCACCCACTCTATCACTTTTTTAAAAAAGGGCAGTTTTCAGCATTCAAGGGTTTATGTCAGTGGTAGAAGGTAGGAGTGAAGTTCAAGAAGTCCATGTTTCATAACCATATACCCTCTTCAATAGATACTGTTAAAATGTTTTTCAACCCAATGCAGTGTAAGAAACAATAAGATATATCATCATTTCATATACAAAACAATGAACAATTGGGTTTAACTATGCTCTTAGCACAAAAACAACAACTGCAGTAGAGAAGCAGTTACGTTTTGCAGAATTTGTGCATTTGACAAAAGTTTTTTTTTCCATGTTCCAAGATCTACATGTCATACGAAATGTATGAATTCTTGCACTGGAAACCTCACTGTATTTTATGAAGGCAGATAAAGGACATCTTTTGTACCCCTTATACTTATAAGGAGGGTTTGGTGGCTGAAAATGCATTGCTTTGATGGTGATTGCATGTTGCTTCCACTTTGTACATATTACTGAATAAATAAAGGTAAATATTTCAGAATATGGTTTATAGCTCAGTGGTAGAGAATTCGATTGCAGATCAAGAGTTTTCTAGTTCAAATCTGGGTGACCCCTTGTCCAACTGCTTTACCTGTAGAAATATTTTTTTAAATAAATTGAAGAAAACATTTACAATTTTAGCATTTTATGTAATGAGCAACACATTTCTACATTTGAAATACTCCTGATCATCCCCGGAAACATAGGGTAAACACCATTAAGCTGTTTCGGAATTCTTCGTATGATACAAGCTGTGTATTACATTCACCCAAGTTCTACTGGTGATATTATCACTTTGAAATAGTCCATTGGAAGCGCATATGAATGTTATAAAACTGTGGTGGAAACCAATAATATGCGCTTAATGAAATGTATTAATTTGTACAGCTGACCAGAAGTGCACTGATTTCATTAGTTCTACAAGTTCCATACAGTCACCCACTCTATCACCTTTTTAAAAAAGAGCAGTTTTCAGCATTCAAGGGTTTAGGTCAGTGGTAGAGGGTAGGAGTGCAGTTCAAGGAGTCCCTGTTTCATAACCATATACCCTCTTCAATAGATCCTGTTAAAATATTTTTCAACCCAATGCACTGTAAGAAATAATAGGATATATCATCATTTCATATAAAAAACAATGAACAATTGGGTTTAACTATGCTCTTAGTACAAAATCAACAAACTGCAGTAGAGAAGCAGTTATGTTTTGCAGAATTTGTGATTTGACAAAAGTTTTTTTTCCATGTTCCAAGATCTACATATGATACGAAATGTATGAATTCTTGAAATGGAAACCTCACTGTATTTTACCAAGGCAGATAAAGGACATCTTGTGTATATCTTATAGTTATAAGGAGGGTTTGGTGGCTGAAAATGCATTGCTTTGATGGCGATTGCATGTTGCTTCCACTTTGTACATATTACTGAATTAATAAAGAGTAACGTTTCAAAACTGCGGGTATAGTTCAGTGGTAGAGCATTTGACTGCAGATCAAGAGGTCCCTAGTTCAAATCTGAGTGCCCCCTTGTCCAACTGTTTTACCTGTAGAAATATTTTTTTAATTAAATAAATTGAAGAAAACATTTACAATCTCAGCATTTTATGTAATGAGCAACACATTTCTACATTTGAAATACTCCTGATCATCTCCTGAAACATATGGTAAACACCATTAAGCTGTTTAGGATTTATTCATATGATACAAGCTGTGTTTTAAATTCACCCAAGTTCTACTGGTGATATTATCAGTTTGAAATAGTCCATTGGAAGCTCATATGAACGTTATAAAACTGTGGTGGAAACCAATAATATGCCCTTAATGAAATGTATTAATTTGTCCAGCTGACCAGAAGTGTACTGATGTCATTAGTTCTACAAGTTCCATACAGTCACCCACTCTATCACCTTTTTAGAAAAGGGCAGTTTTCAGCATTCAAGGGTTTTACTCAGTGGTAGAGTGTAGGAATGCAGTTCAAGAAGTCCCTGTTTCATAACCATCTACCCTCTTCAATAGATCCTGTTAAACTGTTTTTCAACCCAATGCACTGTAAGAAACAATAGGATATATCATCATATCATATAAAAAACAATGAACAATTAGGTTTAACTATGCTCTTAGCACAAAATCAACAAATTGCAGTAGAGAAGCAGTTACGTTTTGCAGAATTTGTGCATTTGACAAAAGTTTTTTTTCCATGTTCCAAGATCTACATGTGATACGAAATGTATGAATTCTTGAAATGGAAACCTCACTGTATTTTACCAAGGCAGATAAAGGATATCCTTCACACCCCTTATACTTATAAGGAGGTTTTGGTGGCTGAAAATGAATTGCTTTGATGGTGATTGCATGTTGCTTCCACTTTGTACATATTACTGAATAAATAAAGGTGAACATTATCGAATTGGGGGTATAGCTCAGTGGTAGAGCATTTGACTGCAGATCAAGAGATCCCTAATTCAAATCTGGGTGCCCCCTGGTCCAACGGTTGTACCTGTAGAAATATTGTTTTAAATAAATTGAATAAAACATTTACAATCTTAGAATTTTATGTAATGAGCAACACATTTCTACATTTGAAATACTCCTGATCATCTCCTGAAACATAGTGTAAACACCATTAAGCTGTTTCGGATTTCTTCGTATGATACAAGCTGTGTATTACACTCACCCAAGTTCTACTGGTGATATTATCAGTTTGAAATAGTCCATTGGAAGCGCATATGAATGTTATAAAACTGTGGCGGAAACCAATAATATGCCCTTAATGAAATGTATTCATTTGTACAGCTGACCAGAAGTGCACTGATGTCATTAGTTCTACAAGTTCCATACAGTCACCCACTCTATCAACTTTTTAAAAAAGAGCCGTTTTTAGCATTCAAGGGTTCATGTCAGTGATAGAGGGTAGGAGTGCAGTTCAAGAAGTCCCTGTTTCATAACCATATACCCTCTTCAATAGATCCTGTTAAACTGTTTTTCAACCCAATGCACCGTAAGAAACAATAAGATATATCATCTTTTCATATACAAAACAATGAACAATTGGGTTTAACTATGCTCTTAGCACAAAATCAACAAACTGCAGTAGAGAAGCAGTTAAGTTTTGCAGAATTTGTGCATTTGACAAAAGTTTTTTTTTCCATTTTCCAAGATCTACATGTGATACGAAATGTATGAATTCTTGCACTGGAAACCTCACTGTATTTTACAAAGGCAGATAAAGGACATCTTTTGTACCCCTTATACTTATAAGGAGGGTTTGGTGGCTGAAAATGCATTGCTTTGATGGTGATTGCATGTTGCTTGCACTTTGTACATATTACTGAATTAATAAAGGTGAAGATTTCAGACCTGGGGGTGTGGCTCAGTGGTAGAGCATTTGACTACAGCTCAAGAAGACCCTAGTTCAAATCTGGGTGCCCCCTTGTCCAACAGTTTTACCTATAGAAATATTTTTTTAATTAAATAAATTGAAGAACACATTTACAATTTTAGCATTTTATGAAATGAGCAACACATTTCTACATTTGAAATACTCCTGATCATCTCCTGAAACATAGGGTAAACACCATGAAACTGTTTAGGATTTCTTCGTATGATACATGCTGTGTAGTACCTTCACCCAAGTTCTACTGGTGATATCATCAGTTTGAAATAGTCCATTGGAAGCTCATATGAATGTTATAAAACTGTGGCTGAAACCAATAATATGCCCTTAATGAAATGTATTAATTTGTACAGCTGCCCAGAAGTGCACTGATGTCATTAGTTCTACAAGTTCCATACAGTCACCCACTCTATCAATTTTTTTAAAAAAGGGCAGTTTTCAGCATTCAAGGGTTTAGGTCAGTGGTAGAGGGTAGGAGGGCAGTTCAAGAAGTCCCTGTTTCATAATCATATACCCTCTTCAATAGATCCTGTTAAAATGTTTTTCAACCCAATGCACTGTAAGAAACAATAGGATATATCATCATTTCGTATAAAAAACAATGAACAATTGGGTTTAACTATGCTCTTAGCACAAAATCAACAAACTGCAGTAGAGAAGCAGTTACGTTTTGCAGAATTTGTGCATTTGACAAAAGTTTTTTTTTCCATGTTCCAAGATCTACATGTCATACGAAATGTATGAATTCTGTGCACTGGAAACCTCACTGTATTTTACGAAGGCAGATAAAGGACATCTTTTGTACCCCTTATACTTATAAGGAGGGTTTGGTGGCTGAAAATGCATTGCTTTGATGGTGATTGCATGTTGCTTCCAAATTGTACATATTACTGAATAAATAAAGGTAAACATTTCAGAATATGGGGTATAGCTCAATGGTAGAGCATTTGTTTGCAGATCAAGAGGTCCCTAGTTTAAATCTGGCTGCCACCTTGTCCAACTGTTTTACCTGTAGAAATATTTTTTTAATTAAACAAATTGAAGAAAACATTTACAATCTTAGCATGTTATGTAATGAGCAACACATTTCTACATTTGAAATACTCCTGATCATCTCCGGAAACATAGGGTGAACACCATTAAGCTGTTTCGGAATTCTTTGTATGATACAAGCTGTGTATTACATTCACCCAAGTTCTACTGGTGATATTATCAGTTTGAAATAGTCCATTGGAAGCGCATATGAATGTTATAAAACTGTGGTGGAAACCAATAATATGCCCTTAATGAAATGTATTAATTTGTACAGCTGACCAGAAGTGCACTGATGTCATTAGTTCTACAAGTTCCATACAGTCAACCACTCTATCACCTTTTTAAAAAAGTGCAGTTTTCAGCATTCAAGGGTTTATGTCAGTGGTAGAGGGTAGGAGTGCAGTTCAAGAAGTCCCTGTTTCATAACCATATACCCTCTTCAATAGATCCTGTTAAAATATTTTTCAACCCAATGCACTGTAAGAAACAATAGGATATATCATCATTTCATATAAAAAAAACAATGAACAATTGGGTTTAACTATGCTCTTAGCACAAAATCAACAAACTGCAGTAGAGAAGCAGTTACGTTTTGCAGAATTTGTGCATTTGACAAAAGTTTTTTTTCCATTTTCTAAGATCTACATGTGATACGAAATGTATGAATTCTTGCAATGGAAACCTCACTGTATTTTACCAAGGCAGATAAAGGACATCTTGTGTATCCCTTATAGTTATAAGGAGGGTTTGGTGGCTGAAAATGCATTGCTTTGATGGCGATTGCATGTTGCTTCCACTTTGTACATATTACTGAATTTATAAAGGGTAACGTTTCAAAACTGCGGGTATAGTTCAGTGGTAGAGCATTTGACTGCAGATCAAGAGGTCCCTAGTTCAAATCTGGGTGCCCCCTTGTCCAATTGTTTTACCTGTAGAAATATTTTTTTAATTAAATAAATTGAAGAAAACATTTACAATCTCAGCATTTTATGTAATGAGCAACACATTTCTACATTTGAAATACTCCTGATCATCTCCTGAAACATATGGTAAACACCATTAAGCTGTTTAGGATTTATTCATATGATACAAGCTGTGTTTTAAATTCACCCAAGTTCTACTGGTGATATTATCAGTTTGAAATAGTCCATTGGAAGCTCATATGAACGTTATAAAACTGTGGTGGAAACCAATAATATGCCCTTAATGAAATGTATTAATTTGTCCAGCTGACCAGAAGTGTACTGATGTCATTAGTTCTACAAGTTCCATACAGTCACCCACTCTATCACCTTTTTAGAAAAGGGCAGTTTTCAGCATTCAAGGGTTTTACTCAGTGGTAGAGTGTAGGAATGCAGTTCAAGAAGTCCCTGTTTCATAACCATCTACCCTCTTCAATAGATCCTGTTAAAATGTTTTTCAACCCAATGCACTGTAAGAAACAATAGGATATATCATCATATCATATACAAAACAATGAACAATTAGGTTTAACTATGCTCTTAGCACAAAATCAACAAACTGCAGTAGAGAAGCAGTTACGTTTTGCAGAATTTGTGCATTTGACAAAAGTTTTTTTTCCATGTTCCAAGATCTACATGTGATACGAAATGTATGAATTCTTGAAATGGAAACCTCACTGTATTTTACCAAGGCAGATAAAGGACATCCTTCGCACCCCTTATACTTATAAGGAGGTTTTGGTGGCTGAAAATGAATTGCTTTGATGGTGATTGCATGTTGCTTCCACTTTGTACATATTACTGAATAAATAAAGGTGAACATTATCGAATTGGGGGTATAGCTCAGTGGTAGAGCATTTGACTGCAGATCAAGAGGTCCCTAATTCAAATCTGGGTGCCCCCTGGTCCAACGGTTGTACCTGTAGAAATATTGTTTTAAATAAATTGAATAAAACATTTACAATCTTAGCATTTTATGTAATGAGCAACACATTTCTACATTTGAAATACTCCTGATCATCTCCTGAAACATAGTGTAAACACCATTAAGCTGTTTCGGATTTCTTCGTATGATACAAGCTGTGTATTACACTCACCCAAGTTCTACTGGTGATATTATCAGTTTGAAATAGTCCATTGGAAGCGCATATGAATGTTATAAAACTGTGGCGGAAACCAATAATATGCCCTTAATGAAATGTATTAATTTGTACAGCTGACCAGAAGTGCACTGATGTCATTAGTTCTACAAGTTCCATACAGCCTCCCACTCTATCACTTTTTTTAAAAAAAGGGCAGTTTTCAGCATTCAAGGGTTTATGTCAGTGGTAGAGGGTAGGAGTGCAGTTGAAGAAGTCCCTGTTTCATAACCATATACCCTCTTCAATAGATCCTGTTAAAATGTTTTTCAACCCAATGCACTGTAAGAAACAATAAGATATATCATCATTTCATATACAAAACAATGAACAATTGGGTTTAACTATGCTCTTAGCACAAAATCAACAAACTGTAGTAGAGAAGCAGTTACGTTTTGCAGAATTTGTGCATTTGACAAAAGTTTTTTTTTCCATTTTCCAAGATCTACATGTGATACAAAATGTATGAATTCTTGCACTGGAAACCTCACTGTATTTTACAAAGGCAGAAAAAGGACATCTTTTGTACCCCTTATACTTATAAGGAGGGTTTGGTGGCTGAAAATACATTGCTTTGATGGTGATTGCAGGTTGCTTGCACTTTGCACATATTACTGAATAAATAAAGGTGAACATTTCAGACCTGGGGGTTTAGCTCATTGGTAGAGCATTTGACTACAGCTCAAGAAATCCCTAGTTCAAATCTGGGTGCCCCCTTGTCCAACAGTTTCACCTGTAGAAATATTTTTTTAATTAAATAAATTGAAGAAAACATTTACAATCTTAGAATTGTATGTAATGAGCAACACATTTCTACATTTGAAATACTCCTGAACATCTCCTGAAACATAGTGTAAACACCATTAAGCTGTTTCGGATTTCTTCGTATGATACAAGCTGTGTATGACACTCACCCAAGTTCTACTGGTGATATTATCAGTTTGAAATAGTCCATTGGGAGCGCATATGAATGTTATAAAACTGTGGCGGAAACCAATAATATGCCCTTAATGAAATGTATTAATTTGTACAGCTCACCAGAAGTGCACTGATGTCATTAGTTCTACAAGTTCCATACAGCCACCCACTCTATCACCTTTTTAAAAAAGAGCAGTTTTCATCATTCAAGGGTTTATGTCAGTGGTAGAGGGTAGGAGGGCAGTTCAAGAAGTCCCTGTTTCATAATCATATACCCTCTTCAATAGATCCTGTTAAAATGTTTTTCAACCCAATGCACTGTAAGAAACAATAGGATATATCATCATTTCGTATAAAAAACAATGAACAATTAGGTTTAACTATGCTCTTAGCACAAAATCAACAAACTGCAGTAGAGAAGCAGTTACGTTTTGCAGAATTTGTGCATTTGACAAAAGTTTTTTTTCCATGTTCCAACATCTACATGTGATACGAAATGTATGAATTCTTGCACTGGAAACCTCACTGTATTTTACGAAGGCAGATAAAGGACATCTTTTGTACCCCTTATACTTATACGGAGGGTTTGGTGGCTGAAAATGCATTGCTTTGATGGTGATTGCATGTTGCTTCCAAATTGTACATATTACTGAATAAATAAAGGTGAACATTTCAGAATATGGGGTATAGCTCAGTGGTAGAGCATCTGTTTGCAAATCAAGAGGTCCCTAGTTTAAATATGAATTCTTGAAATGGAAACCTCACTGTATTTTACCAAGGCAGATAAAGGACATCCTTCGCACCCCTTATACTTATAAGGAGTTTTTGGTGGCTGAAAATGCATTGCTTTGATGGTGATTGCATGTTGCTTCCACTTTGTACATATTACTGATTAAATAAAGGTGAACATTATCGAATTGGGGGTATAGCTCAGTGGTAGAGCATTTGACTGCAGATCAAGAGGTCCCTAATTCAAATCTGGGTGCCCCCTGGTCCAACGGTTGTACCTGTAGAAATATTGTTTTAAATAAATTGAATAAAACATTTACAATCTTAGCATTTTATGTAATGAGCAACACATTTCTACATTTGAAATACTCCTGATCATCTCCTGAAACATAGTGTAAACACCATTAAGCTGTTTCGGATTTCTTCGTATGATACAAGCTGTGTATGACACTCACCCAAGTTCTACTGGTGATATTATCAGTTTGAAATAGTCCATTGGGAACGCATATGAATGTTATAAAACTGTGGCGGAAACCAATAATATGCCCTTAATGAAATGTATTAATTTGTACAGCTGACCAGAAGTGCACTGATGTCATTAGTTCTACAAGTTCCATACAGCCACCCACTCTATCACTTTTTTTAAAAAAAGGGCAGTTTTCAGCATTCAAGGGTTTATGTCAGTGGTAGAGGGTAGGAGTGCAGTTGAAGAAGTCCCTGTTTCATAACCATATACCCTCTTCAATAGATCCTGTTAAAATGTTTTTCAACCCAATGCACTGTAAGAAACAATAGGATATATCATCATTTAGTATAAAAAACAATGAACAATTGGGTTTAACTATGCTCTTAGCACGAAATCAACAAACTGCAGTAGAGAAGCATTTACGTTTTGCAGAATTTGTGCATTTGACAAAAGTTTTTTTTCCATGTTCCAAGATCTACATGTGAGACGAAATGTAGGAATTCTTGCAATGGAAACCTCACTGTATTTTACGAAGGCAAATAAAGGACATCTTTTGTACCCCTTATACTTATAAGGAGGGTTTGGTGGCTGAAAAGGTATTGCTTTGATGGTGATTGCATGTTGCTTCCTCTTTGTACATATTACTGAATAAATAAAGGTGAACAATTTCAGAACTGGGGCTATAGCTCAGTGGTAGAGCATTTAACTGCAGATCAAGAGGTCCCTAGTTCAAATCTGGGTACCCCTTGTCCAACTGTCTTACCTGTAGAAATATTTTTTTAATTGAAGAAAACATTTACAATCTTAGCATTTAATGTAATGAGCAACACATTTCTACATTTGAAATACTCCTGATCATCTCCGGAAACATAGGGTAAACACCATTAAGCTGTTTCAGATTTCTTCGTATGATACAAGCTGTGTATTACATTCACCCAAGTTCTACTGGTGATATTATCAGTTTGAAATAGTCCATTGGAAGCGCATATGAATGTTATAAAACTGTGGTGGAAACCAATAATATGCCCTTAATGAAATGAATTAATTTGTACAGCTGACCAGAAGTGCACTGATGTCATTAGTTCTACAAGTTCCATACGGTCACCCACTCTATCACCTTTTTAAAAAAGAGCAGTTTTCAGCATTCAAGGGTTTATGTCAGTGGTAGAGGGTAGGAGGGCAGTTCAAGAAGTCCCTGTTTCATAACCATATACCCTCTTCAATAGATCCTGTTAAAATGTTTTTCAACCCAATGCACTGTAAGAAACAATAGGATATATCATCATTTCGTATAAAAAACAATGAACAATTGGGTTTAACTATGCTCTTAGCACAAAATCAACAAACTGCAGTAGAGAAGCAGTTACGTTTTGCAGAATTTGTGCATTTGACAAAAGTTTTTTTTCCATGTTCCAAGATCTACATGTGATACGAAATGTATGAATTCTTGCACTGGAAACCTCACTGTATTTTACGAAGGCAGATAAAGGACATCTTTTGTACCCCTTATACTTATACGGAGGGTTTGGTGGCTGAAAATGCATTGCTTTGATGGTGATTGCATGTTGCTTCCAAATTGTACATATTACTGAATAAATAAAGGTGAACATTTCAGAATATGGGGTATAGCTCAGTGGTAGAGCATCTGTTTGCAAATCAAGAGGTCCCTAGTTTAAATCTGGGTGCCACCTTGTCCAACTGTTTTTCCTGTAGAAATATTTTTTTAATTAAATAAATTGAAGAAAACATTTACAATCTTAGCATTTTATGTAATGAGCAACACATTTCTACATTTGAAATACTCCTGATCATCTCCTGAAACATAGGGTAAACACCATTAAGCTGTTTCGGATGTCTTCGTATGATGCAAGCTGTGTATTACATTCACCCAAGTTCTACTGGTGATATTATCAGTTTGAAATAGTCCATTGGAAGCTCATATGAATGGTATAAAACTGTGGTGGAAACCAATAATATGCCCTTAATGAAATGTATTAATTTGTACAGCTGCCCAGAAGTGCACTGATGTCATTAGTTCTACAAGTTCCATACAGTCACCCACTCTATCACCTTTTTAAAAATGGGCAGTTTTCCGCATTCAAGGGTTTAACTCAATGGTAGAGCGTAGGAATGCAGTTCAAGAAGTCCCTGTTTCATAACCATATACCCTCTTCAATAGATCCTCTTAAAATGTTTTTCAACCCAATGCACTGTAAGAAACAATAGGATATATCATCATTTAGTATAAAAAACAATGAACAATTGGGTTTAACTATGCTCTTAGCACGAAATCAACAAACTGCAGTAGAGAAGCATTTACGTTTTGCAGAATTTGTGCATTTGACAAAAGTTTTTTTTCCATGTTCCAAGATCTACATGTAGGCGAAATGTATGAATTCTTGCAATGGAAACCTCACTGTATTTTACCAAGGCAGATAAAGGACATCCTTTGCACCCCATATACTTATAAGGAGGGTTTGGTGGCTGAAAATGCATTGCTTTGATGGTGATTGTATGTTGCTTGCACTTTGTACATATTACTGAATTAATAAAGGAGAACATTTTAGAACTGGGGGTATAGCTCTGTGGAAGAGCATTTAACTGCAGATCAAGAGGTCCCTAGTTCAAATCTGGGGTCCAACTGTTGTACCTGTAGAAATATTTTTTTAATTAAATAAATTGAAGAAAACATACAAGCTTAGCATTTTATGTAATGAGCAACACATTGCTACATTTGAAATACTCCTGATCATCTCCTGAAACATAGGGTAAACACCATTAAGCTGTTTCGGATTTCTTCGTATGATACAAGCTGTGTATTACATTCACCCAAGTTCTACTGGTGATATTATCAGTTTGAAATAGTCCATTGGAAGCTCATATGAATGTTATAAAACTGTGGTGGAAACCAATAATATGCCCTTAATGAAAAGTATGAATTTGTACAGCTGACCAGAAGTGCACTGATGTCATTAGTTCTACAAGTTCCATACAGTCACCCACTCTATCACTTTTTTAAAAAAGGGCAGTTTTCAGCATTCAAGGGTTTATGTGAGTGGTAGAGGGTAGGAGTGCAGTTCAAGAAGTCCCTGTTTCATAACCATATACCCTCTTCAATAGATCCTGTTAAAATGTTTTTCAACCCAGTGCACTGTAAGAAACAATAGGATATATCATCATTTCATATACAAAACAATGAACAATTGGGTTTAACTATGCTCTTAGCACAAAATCAACAAACTGCACTAGAGAAGCAGTTACGTTTTACAGAATTTGTGCATTTGACAAACATTTTTTTTCCATGTTCCAAGATCTACATGTGATACGAAATGTATGAATTCTTGCACTGGAAACCTCACTGTATTTTACGAAGGCAGATAAAGGACATCTTTTGTACCCCATATACTTATAAGGAGGGTTTGGTGGCTGAAAATGCATTGCTTTGATGGTGATTGCATGTTGCTTGCATTTGTATTTGTTTATAATGCGCAGACCATCAGGCCCGGGGGCATCAGGGCGCAATTTGTAAAGGGTTGCAAGAAAAGAACATACAGGGAGATAAATTACAAACAAGTATAACAATACAGCATAATAAACAAACTTAAAAATTACATATCTTACACATGGTACAGTGACCCTAGGCTCTGCAGAGGAAGTATCCCTGAGGTAGTTGGGAAAGGTAGCAGACCGGAAATTGTGCAGGGGAACAGGTGGGTTGGGTAAGTAGGACCGATGTCTGACACAGCTATTGCTGGTCAAAGAGCCAAGATTTGGCTTTGTACATATTACTGAATTAATAAAGGTGAACATTTTAGAACTGCGGGTATAGCTTGGTGGTAGAGCATTTGACTGCAGATCAAGAGGTCCCTAGTTGAAATCTGGGTGTTCCCTGGTCCAACTGTTGTACCTGTAGACATATTTTTTTAATTAAATAAATTGAAGAAAACATACAATCTTAGCATTTTATGTAATGAGCAACACATTTCTACATTTGAAATACTCCTGATCATCTCCTGAAACATAGGGTAAACACCATTAAGCTGTTTCGGATTTCTTCGTATGATACAAGCTGTGTATTACATTAAGCCAAGTTCTACTGGTGATAATATCAGTTTGAAATAGTCCATTGGAAGCTTATATGAATGTTATGAAACTGTGGTGGAAACCAATAATATGCCCTTAATAAAATGTATTAATTTGTACAGCTGACCAGAAGTGCACTGATGTCATTAGTTCTACAAGTTCCATACAGTCACCCACTCTATCACTTTTTTAAAAAAGGGCAGTTTTCAGCATTCAAGGGTTTATGTGAGTGGTAGAGGGTAGGAGTGCAGTTCAAGAAGTCCCTGTTTCATAACCATATACCCTCTTCAATAGATCCTGTTAAAATGCTTTTCAACCCAATGCACTGTAAGAAACAATAAGATATATCATCATTTCTTATACAAAACAATGAACCATTGGGTTTAACTATGCTCTTAACAAGAAATCAACAAACTGCAGTAGAGAAGCAGTTACGTTTTGCAGAATTTGTACATTTGACAAACGTTTTTGTTTTCCATGTTCCAAGATCCACATGTGATACGAAATGTATGAATTCTTGCACTGGAAACCTCACTGTATTTTACGAAGGCAGATAAAGGACATCTTTTGTACCCCTTATACTTATAAGGAGGGTTTGGTGGCTGAAAATGCATTGCTTTGATGGTGATTGCATGTTGCTTCCACTTTGTACATATTTCTGAGTAAATAAAGGTGAACATTTCAGAACTGGGGATATAGCTCAGTGGTAGAGCATTTGACTGCAGATTAAGAGGTCCCCAGTTCAAATCTGGGTGCCCTGTTGTACTTGTAGAAATATTTTTTTAATTAAATAAATTGAAGAAAACATACAATCTTAGCATTTTATGTAATGAGCAACACATTTCTACATTTGAAATACTCCTGATCATCTCCGGAAACATAGGGTAAACACCATTAAGCTGTTTCGGATTTCTTCATATGATACAAGCTGTGTATCACATTCACCCAAGTTCTACTGGTGATATTATCAGTTTGAAATAGTCCATTGGAAGCGCATATGAATGTTATAAAACTGTGGTGGAAACCAATAATATGCCCTTAATGAAATGTATTAATTTGTACAGCTGACCAGAACTGCACTGATGTCATTAGTTCTACAAGTTCCATACAGTCACCCACTCTATCACCTTTTTAAAAAGAGCAGTTTTCAGCATTCAAGGGTTTATGTCAGTGGTAGAGGGTAGGAGTGCAGTTCAAGGAGTCCCTGTTTCATAACCACATACCCTCTTCAATAGATCCTGTTAAAATGTTTTTCAACCCAATGCACTGTAAGAAACAATAGGATATATCATCATTTCATATAAAAAACAATGAACAATTGGGTTTAACTATGCTCTTAGCACAAAATCAACAAACTGCACTAGAGAAGCAGTTACGTTTTGCAGAATTTGTGCATTTGACAAAAGTTTTTTTTTCCATGTTCCAAGATCTACGTGTGATACGAAATATATGAATTCTTGCAAAGGAAACCTCACTGTATTTTACCAAGACAGATAAAGGACATCTTTTGTACCCCTTATAGTTATAAGGAGGGTTTGGTGGCTGAAAATGCATTGCTTTGATGGTGATTGCATGTTGCTTCCACTTTGTACATATTACTGAATTAATATAGGGGGTCATTTCAGAATTGGGAGTATAGCTCCGTGGTAGAGCATTTGACTGCAGATCAAGAGGTCCCTAGTTCAAATCTGGGTGCCCCCTTGTCCAACTGTTTTACCTGTAGAAATATTTTTTAAATTGAAGAAAACATTTACAATCTTAGCATTTTATGTAATGAGCAACACATTTGTACATTTGAAATACTCCTGATCATCTCCTGAAACATAGGGTAAACACCATTAAGCTGTTTAGGATTTTTTCGTATGGTACAAGCTGTGTTTTACATTCACCCAAGTTCTACTGGTGATATTATCAGTTTGAAATAGTCCATTGGAAGCTCATATGAATGTTATGAAACTGTGGTGGAAACCAATAATATGCCCTAAATGAAATGTATTCATTTGTACAGCTGACCAGAAGTGCACTGATGTCATTAGTTCTACAAGTTCCATACAGTCACCCACTCTATCACCTTTTTAAAAAAAGGGCAGTTTTCAGCATTCAAGGGTTTAACTCAGTTTTAGAGCGTAGGAGTGCAGTTCAAGAAGTCCCTGTTTCATAACCATATACCCTCTTCAATAGATCCTGTTAAAATGTTTTTCAACCCAATGCACTGTAAGAAACAATAGGATATATCATCATTTCATATACAAAACAATGAACAATTGGGTTTAACTATGCTCTTAGCACAAAATCAACAAACTGCAGTAGAGAAGCAGTTACATTTTGCAGAATTTGTGCATTTGACAAAAAATTTGTTTTCCATGTTCCAAGATCTACATGTGATACGAAATGTATGAATTCTTGCAATGGAAACCTCACTGTATTTTACCAAGGCAGATAAAGGACATCCTTCGCACCCCATATACTTATAAGGAGGGTTTGGTGGCTGAAAATGCATTGCTTTGATGGTGATTGCATGTTGCTTCACTTTGTACATATTACTGAATTAATAAAAGTGAACATTTTAGAACTGGGGGTATAGCTCCGTGGTAGAGCATTTGACTGCAGATCAAGAAATCCCTCGTTCAAATCTGGGTGCCCCCTGGTCCAACTGTTTTACCTGTAGAATTTTATTTTTAATTAAATAAATTAAAGAAAAAACATTTACAATCTTAGCATTTTATGTAATGAGCAACACATTTCTACATTTGAAATACTCCTGATCATCTCCGGAAACATAGGGTAAACACCATTAAGCTGTTTCGGATTTCTTCGTATGATACAAGCTGTGTATTACATTCACCCAAGTTCTACTGGTGATATTATCAGTTTGAAATAGTCCATTGGAAGCGCATATGAATGTTATAAAACTGTGGCGGAAACCAATAATATGCCCTTAATGAAATGTATTAATTTGTACAGCTGACCAGAAGTGCACTGATGTCATTAGTTCTACAAGTTCCATACAGTCACCCACTCTATCACCTTTTTAAAAAAGAGCAGTTTTCAGCATTCAAGGGTTTATGTCAGTGGTAGAGGGTAGGAGTGCAGTTCAAGAAGTCCCTGTTTCATAACCATATACCCTCTTCAATAGATCCTGTTAAAATGTTTTTCAATCCAATGCACTGTAAGAAACAATAGGATATATCATCATTTCATATAAAAAACAATGAACAATTGGGTTTAACTATGCTCTTAGTACAAAATCAACATACTGCAGTAGAGAAGCAGTTACATTTTGCAGAATTTGTGCATTTGACAAAAGATTTTTTTTCCATGTTTCAAGATCTACATGTGATACGAAATGTATGAATTCTTGCAATGGAAACCTCACAGTATTTTACCAAGGCAGATAAAGGACATACTTCGCACCCCTTATACTTATAAGGAGGGTTTGGTGGCTGAAAATGCATTGCTTTGATGGTGATTGCATGTTGCTTGCACTTTGTACATATTACTGAATAAATAAAGGTGAACATTTCAGACCTGGGTGTATAGCTCAGTGGAAGAGCATTTAACTGCAGATCAAGAGGTCCCTAGTTCAAATCTGGGGTCCAACTGTTGTACCTGTAGAAATATTTTTTTAAATAAATTGAAGAAAACATTTACAATCTTAGCATTTTATGTAATGAGCAACACATTTCTACATTTGAAATACTCCTGATCATCTCCTGAAACATAGGGTAAACACCATTAAGCTGTTTCGGATTTCTTCGTATGATACAAGCTGTGTATTACATTAAGCCAAGTTCTACTGGTGATATTATCAGTTTGAAATAGTCCATTGGAAGCTCATATGAATGTTATGAAACTGTGGTGGAAACCAATAATATGCCCTTAATGAAATGTATTAATTTGTACAGCTGACCAGAAGTGCACTGATGTCATTAGTTATACAAGTTCCATACAGTCACCCATTCTATCACCTTTTTAAAAAAGGGCAGTTTTCAGCATTCAAGGGTTTAACTCAGTGGTAGAGGGTAGGAATGCAGTTCAAGAAGTCCCTGTTTCATAACCATATACCCTCTTCAACAGATCCTGTTAAAATGATTTTCAACCCAATGCACTGTAAGAAACAATAAGATATATAATCATTTCATATACAAAACAATGAACAATTGGGTTTAACTATGCTCTTAGCACAAAATCAACAAACTTCAGTAGAGAAGCAGTTACGTTTTGCAGAATTTGTGCATTTGACAAAAGTTTTTTTTTCCATGTTCCAAGATCCACATGTGATACGAAATGTATGAATTACTGCACTGGAAACCTCACTGTATTTTACGAAGGCAGATAAAGGACATCTTTTGTACCCCTTATACTTATAAGGAGGGTTTGGTGGCTGAAAATGCATTGCTTTGATGGTGATTGCATGTTGCTTCCACTTTGTACATATTACTGAGTAAATAAAGGTGAACATTTCAGAACTGGGGATATTGCTCAGTGGTAGAGCATTTGACTGCAGATTAAGAGGTCCCTAGTTCAAATCTGGGTGCCCCCTTGTCCAACTGTTGTACCTGTAGAAATATTTTCTTAATTAAATAAATTGAAGAAAACATACAATCTTAGCATTTTATGTAATGAGCAACACATTTCTACATTTGAAATACTCCTGATCATCTCCGGAAACATAGGGTAAACACCATTAAGCTGTTTCGGATTTCTTCATATGATACAAGCTGTGTATCACATTCACCCAAGTTCTACTGGTGATATTATCAGTTTGAAATAGTCCATTGGAAGCGCATATGAATGTTATAAAACTGTGGTGGAAACCAATAATATGCCCTTAATGAAATGTATTAATTTGTACAGCTGACCAGAAGTGCACTGATGTCATTAGTTCTACAAGTTCCATACAGTCACCCACTCTATCACCTTTTTAAAAAGAGCAGTTTTCAGCATTCAAGGGTTTATGTCAGTGGTAGAGGGTAGGAGTGCAGTTCAAGGAGTCACTGTTTCATAACCATATACCCTCTTCAATAGATCCTGTTAAAATGTTTTTCAACCCAATGCACTGTAAGAAACAATAGGATATATCATCATTTTATATATAAAACAATGAGCAATTGGGTTTAACTATGCTCTTAGCACAAAATCAACAAACTGCACTAGAGAAGCAGTTACGTTTTGCAGAATTTGTGCATTTGACAAAAGTTTTTTTTTCCATGTTCCAAGATCTACGTGTGATACGAAATATATGAATTATTGCAAAGGAAACCTCACTGTATTTTACCAAGACAGATAAAGGACATCTTTTGTACCCCTTATAGTTATAAGGAGGGTTTGGTGGCTGAAAATGCATTGCTTTGATGGTGATTGCATGTTGCTTCCACTTTGTACATATTACTGAATTAATATAGGTGGTCATTTCAGAATTGGGGGTATAGCTCCGTGGTAGAGCATTTGACTGCAGATCAAGAGGTCCCTAGTTCAAATCTGGGTGCCCCCTTGTCCAACTGTTTTACCTGTAGAAATATTTTTTAAATTGAAGAAAACATTTACAATCTTAGCATTTTATGTAATGAGCAACACATTTCTACATTTGAAATACTCCTGATCATCTCCGGAAACATAGGGTAAACACCATTAAGCTGTTTCGGATTTCTTCATATGATACAAGCTGTCTATCACATTCACCCAAGTTCTACTGGTGATATTATCAGTTTGAAATAGTCCATTGGAAGCGCATATGAATGTTATAAAACTGTGGTGGAAACCAATAATATGCCCTTAATGAAATGTATTAATTTGTACAGCTGACCAGAAGTGCACTGATGTCATTAGTTCTACAAGTTCCATACAGTCACCCACTCTATCACCTTTTAAAAAAAGGGCAGTTTTCAGCATTCAAGGGTTTAACTCAGTTTTAGAGCGTAGGAATGCAGTTCAAGAATTCCCTGTTTCATAACCATATACCCTCTTCAATAGCTCCTGTTAAAATGTTTTTCAACCCAATGCACTGTAAGAAACAATAGGATATATCATCATTTCATATAAAAAAGCAATGAACAATTGGGTTTACCTATGCTCTTAGCATAAAATCAACAAACTGCAGTAGAGAAGCAGTTACATTTTGCAGAATTTGTGCATTTGACAAAAAATTTGTTTTCCATGTTCCAAGATCTACATGTGATACGAAATGTATGAATTCTTGCAATGGAAACCTCACTGTATTTTACCAAGGCAGATAAAGGACATCCTTCGCACCCCATATACTTATAAGGAGGGTTTGGTGGCTGAAAATGCATTGCTTTGATGGTGATTGCATGTTGCTTCACTTTGTACATATTACTGAATTAATAAAAGTGAACATTTTAGAACTGGGGGTATAGCTCCATGGTAGAGCATTTGACTGCAGATCAAGAAGTCCCTCCTTCAAATCTGGGTGCCCCCTGGTCCAACTGTTTTACCTGTAGAATTTTATTTTTAATTAAATAAATTAAAGAAAAAACATTTACAATCTTAGCATTTTATGTAATGAGCAACACATTTCTACATTTGAAATACTCCTGATCATCTCCGGAAACATAGGGTAAACACCATTAAGCTGTTTCGGATTTCTTCGTATGATACAAGCTGTGTATTACATTCACCCAAGTTCTACTGGTGATATTATCAGTTTGAAATAGTCCATTGGAAGCGCATATGAATGTTATAAAACTGTGGCGGAAACCAATAATATGCCCTTAATGAAATGTATTAATTTGTACAGCTGACCAGAAGTGCACTGATGTCATTAGTTCTACAAGTTCCATACAGTCACCCACTCTATCACCTTTTTAAAAAAGAGCAGTTTTCAGCATTCAAGGGTTTATGTCAGTGGTAGAGGGTAGGAGTGCAGTTCAAGAAGTCCCTGTTTCATAACCATATACCCTCTTCAATAGATCCTGTTAAAATGTTTTTCAACCCAATGCACTGTAAGAAACAATAGGATATATCATCATTTCATATAAAAAACAATGAACAATTGGGTTTAACTATGCTCTTAGTACAAAATCAACATACTGCAGTAGAGAAGCAGTTACATTTTGCAGAATTTGTGCATTTGACAAAAGATTTTTTTTCCATGTTTCAAGATCTACATGTGATACGAAATGTATGAATTCTTGCAATGGAAACCTCACAGTATTTTACCAAGGCAGATAAAGGACATACTTCGCACCCCTTATACTTATAAGGAGGGTTTGGTGGCTGAAAATGCATTGCTTTGATGGTGATTGCATGTTGCTTGCACTTTGTACATATTACTGAATAAATAAAGGTGAACATTTCAGACCTGGGTGTATAGCTCAGTGGGAGAGCATTTAACTGCAGATCAAGAGGTCCCTAGTTCAAATCTGGGGTCCAACTGTTGTACCTGTAGAAATATTTTTTTAAATAAATTGAAGAAAACATTTACAATTTTAGCATTTTATGTAATGAGCAACACATTTCTACATTTGAAATACTCCTGATCATCTCCTGAAACATAGGGTAAACACCATTAAGCTGTTTCGGATTTCTTCGTATGATACAAGCTGTGTATTACATTAAGCCAAGTTCTACTGGTGATATTATCAGTTTGAAATAGTCCATTGGAAGCTCATATGAATGTTATGAAACTGTGGTGGAAACCAATAATATGCCCTTAATGAAATGTATTAATTTGTACAGCTGACCAGAAGTGCACTGATGTCATTAGTTATACAAGTTCCATACAGTCACCCATTCTATCACCTTTTTAAAAAAGGGCAGTTTTCAGCATTCAAGGGTTTAACTCAGTGGTAGAGGGTAGGAATGCAGTTCAAGAAGTCCCTGTTTCATAACCATATACCCTCTTCAACAGATCCTGTTAAAATGATTTTCAACCCAATGCACTGTAAGAAACAATAAGATATATAATCATTTCATATACAAAACAATGAACAATTGGGTTTAACTATGCTCTTAGCACAAAATCAACAAACTTCAGTAGAGAAGCAGTTACGTTTTGCAGAATTTGTGCATTTGACAAAAGTTTTTTTTTTCCATGTTCCAAGATCCACATGTGATACGAAATGTATGAATTACTGCACTGGAAACCTCACTGTATTTTACGAAGGCAGATAAAGGACATCTTTTGTACCCCTTATACTTATAAGGAGGGTTTGGTGGCTGAAAATGCATTGCTTTGATGGTGATTGCATGTTGCTTCCACTTTGTACATATTACTGAGTAAATAAAGGTGGACATTTCAGAACTGGGGATATTGCTCAGTGGTAGAGCATTTGACTGCAGATTAAGAGGTCCCTAGTTCAAATCTGGGTGCCCCCTTGTCCAACTGTTGTACCTGTAGAAATATTTTTTTAATTGAAGAAAACATACAATCTTAGCATTTTATGTAATGAGCAACACATTTCTACATTTGAAATACTCCTGATCATCTCCGGAAACATAGGGTAAACACCATTAAGCTGTTTCGGATTTCTTCATATGATACAAGCTGTGTATCACATTCACCCAAGTTCTACTGGTGATATTATCAGTTTGAAATAGTCCATTGGAAGCGCATATGAATGTTATAAAACTGTGGTGGAAACCAATAATATGCCCTTAATGAAATGTATTAATTTGTACAGCTGACCAGAAGTGCACTGATGTCATTAGTTCTACAAGTTCCATACAGTCACCCACTCTATCACCTTTTTAAAAAGAGCAGTTTTCAGCATTCAAGGGTTTATGTCAGTGGTAGAGGGTAGGAGTGCAGTTCAAGGAGTCACTGTTTCATAACCATATACCCTCTTCAATAGATCCTGTTAAAATGTTTTTCAACCCAATGCACTGTAAGAAACAATAGGATATATCATCATTTTATATATAAAACAATGAGCAATTGGGTTTAACTATGCTCTTAGCACAAAATCAACAAACTGCACTAGAGAAGCAGTTACGTTTTGCAGAATGTGTGCATTTGACAAAAGTTTTTTTTTCCATGTTCCAAGATCTACGTGTGATACGAAATATATGAATTATTGCAAAGGAAACCTCACTGTATTTTACCAAGACAGATAAAGGACATCTTTTGTACCCCTTATAGTTATAAGGAGGGTTTGGTGGCTGAAAATGCATTGCTTTGATGGTGATTGCATGTTGCTTCACTTTGTACATATTACTGAATTAATAAAAGTGAACATTTTAGAACTGGGGGTATAGCTCCGTGGTAGAGCATTTGACTGCAGATCAAGAGGTCCCTAGTTCAAATCTGGGTGCCCCCTGGTCCAACTGTTTTACCTGTAGAATTTTATTTTTAATTAAATAAATTAAAGAAAAAACATTTACAATCTTAGCATACTATGTAATGAGCAACACATTTCTACATTTGAAATACTCCTGATCATCTCCGGAAACATAGGGTAAACACCATTAAGCTGTTTCGGATTTCTTAGTATGATACAAGCTGTGTATTACATTCACCCAAGTTCTACTGGTGACATTATCAGTTTGAAATAGTCCATTGGAAGCGCATATGAATGTTATAAAACTGTCGCGGAAACCAATAATATGCCCTTAATGAAATGTATTAATTTGTACAGCTGACCAGAAGTGCACTGATGTCATTAGTTCTACAAGTTCCATACAGTCACCCACTCTATCACCTTTTTTTTTTTTTTTTTTTTTTTTTTTTCATTGATATAATTGAAATATACAACTTTTCAATATAAATGAATTAGGGTATAAAAACTTTCTTTTTTTTTTTTAAAAAAAGGAAGGGATAAAAGAAAAGAAATAAGCATAGATAAACAAAACCAAGCATAAATTATATATGACAAGTATATGTGCATATCTTTTTAGCGAGGGGTCACACCTTCTGGAGACACTATTTTTTTGTTTAATACTATGTTAATCATATTGTTATTCTGGTTGAATTTGTTCAATCTTCAGTTCTTTTAGAAAGGCCATTGCCCCGATTGACACAGCTGTTGATATCCCAGAGTATATGGTTCTCCATAGTACGTCAGATGTAGTGACCCCAAATGGTTCAGTGAGATGTTTAAAATATTTGACGCGAGAATGTAGAAGGAATTCACATTCGGTAAGTAGATGTCTCAATGTTTCAGTGATTTCTTGTTGTTGACAAAATCTGCAGAACGCTTGCTCTTTATTGATGAGATTGCGACGGGCCAACACCTGTCTCGTTGGCCATAAATTGAGTCTTAGCCGTAGTAGCTCATTCCGATATTTGCTAGATGGAGATTTAATTAGGTAGCGTTCTGGATACGAGTGCTTCTTTTGTGTGAAGGTTGTCGGATCATAATCACGATACTTGGTGCATTTGTCTCTGGTGTTATTCCAATCCATTCCAAATAATCTTGTTTTGATGTGATCTGGATTTTGAAGTAAACTAGATAGAGAGACATCAATCAACGCCAACGTATCAATGACTAAGTTTCGCCATTTTTTATGAAGCTATCTTTTGAGCCAAAGATATAGATAGACAGTATTCCCAAGACCGTTGTATCTTTCCATGCCAATAAGCATTTCCGGAATAACGCTATTATTAGCCATATGTATCTAAAGTGTAAGGAAATGAGTCCCAATTCATGTCTAATGAGGGCTAATGGTGTTGATGATGGCAGCTGGAGAACACTGCGCCAGTACTTTGATTCTAAGGAATTCCAAAATTTGTCAGACATGACCGGTCTTGATTCTGATGAATATAACAAAATTGGTGAGAGTTTTTGATTGTAGAATGATAGGACCGGGGCCAGAGTGAACTTTCCGTATTTCCTTAGAATTATTTTCGATTGCTGAATAAAAGTAATCACCTTATCATGTTGTTGTTGTTTGTATGTCATGACTTGATCTTTTGAGAATATTTGGGCACCCAGATAGGTGTAGTGGCTTACTATTTTGAGATTTTCTCCCTCAATATTCCAATTGAGCGTTGTTCTAGATGATTTGCGATTACCGTTGAAGATCATCACCTTAGTTTTCTCACGATTGATGCTTAGATGGTTGTTATTAGTATAATTGATGATTGCATCGAGAGACTTTTGAAGCCCCTTCGGTGTTTTGGACATAATCACCAAATCATCCGCATACATCAGGAAAGGAATGGCATTGTTCTTCAATTTTGGAGGATCAATGAAGATGTTTTCAAAGGACTGGCCAACATCAGACATAAAAAAATTAAAAAGGGCTGATGCTAGGGTGCAGCCTTGTCTTACTCCACGAAATGTTTTGATTGATTGAGATAGTTTTCCCTCATGTGTGAGACGAATTTGTATTGAGTTATTTGTATGCAAGTCTTCTATAAGGTGTATAATATAACTTGGACATCTTGATCGAGTTAGTTTTTGAATTAAGAGCTCGCGTGACACAGAATCAAACGCGGCTCGTAGATCTATATAGATGAAATATAGTGGTTGTTTGATTGCTTTATGATGCTCAATAATGGCTGTTAGCGTGAGCAGGTTAATGGAAGTTCCCATACCGGCTACAAATCCGGTTTGAAAGGGATCTCTAGCATCTGCTTCAAGTGTCCATTTGTTAAAGTCTCTTAAGATGAATTTTGAAAACAACTTACCAGAAGCATCTAATAGTGAGATGGGCCTATAGTTCTTTGGAAGTGAACGGTCTCCTTTTTTGAAAATTGGTATAATGATGGCCTTTTTCCATGAGGCTGGAATAGTGGCATTGTTGATGATTTGATTGAAGATTAACGTCAGTACCTTGGCCCATTGTGTTGGTGCTTGTTTGAACATGAAGTTGCTCATACCATCCGGCCCTGGTGCACGTGAATTTGAGAGCCTTTTTATATAGAGTAATACATCCTCTTCTTCAATTTGGAGCCCAGTATAGTTGGAATTCTGTCTGGCGACATTACTTGGTTGACACAGTTCTTTCTGGTACATGTTGGTAAAATGATTGATCCATTGATTTTCGCTTACTCCGTTTATTTGAGCTGCTTTTTGTGTTGAATTTAAGGCACCATTGAGCAGAGCCCACATTTGACCAGTGTTTTTATTCATACTATTATGCAACATGGATTCGCCATCTTTGTGGTACATGAGAGAGCGATGTCCTTTCAGCCAGTTAGTATACTGACAATTGAGTGATTTTACTTTTTGATATTTATCGACACAGTTAGAACGTAAAATTGCCTTTCTATTTTTCCTTAAGGTCGTTTTTTTTTGTTGTACTATCAAGTCGCTTTGATGCTTGGGTTTTGCAAAGTCAAGTTTGCGATTCTTATAGACAACTTCAAATAGATGAAGATGTGCTGTGTAATCACTATGTATGTTTGCTTCAATTGTTGTGCAGTATTCGTCCAAGGTCTTCCTATTCCAAACCAATCTTGAACGGGCATTGTTAGTTGACACTGTATGTTTGAATCTTTGGTTGGCATTTGGCACATTCATTTTGACATTCCATTTTAAGTTCAGGACATTGTGATCACTGCTGGTTTGCGGCAGAATTTGAAAAGTAAGCGCATTATGGAAGGTGAGTGAATCCACAAAGACATAGTCAATTATGGAGGAAGCAGTTCCTCTAGATCAGGTAGTTTTAGGGACTAAGTCGCCAGATATTGAACCATTGCACATGATCAGATTCCGATTTTTCATTAGGGTCTTCAATCTTAGACAAATGAGGTTGTATTTCAAGTTGTGATTAGGTAAAAGCTGCAAATTTAAATCTCCAGCTACAATAATTGAAGTGATGTCAGATGCGTCTGAGATCAAATTCAAAAGGAGTTCTAGCTCCAAAAAGAAATTGTCATCCCCAATGCCTTTCGGATTCCGATAGATGTTGAGTAAAGCAAAAACAGTACCTCTCATATTCAATATGACCAGTTGCAGGTAAGGATTTGGGGAGGCCCAATCACTTAGGCTCCAGTTCTTGTGGTTCTTGGTGATTATCATCAGCCCTGAGGACGGTCTTCCAGATTGCCTTGAGATAGCTGGATTTAATATTACAGTATGTTCCTCCCATGTAGGTCTTTTGGTTAGCCATGTTTCTTGCAGCAATATAATGTCATGGGGTAATAAGTCATCTGCACTGTGGCGTAATAGATGGCTATGGCCACACGTATTCCAGCTAATTAGAGATATTGTACTTGGTTCATTTCTTTGTTATAATTTTTCTTCTTCATCATAGATCGAAGCTTGATGGATTTTAGCTGATTTTGAGTTGATGATTTCGGTAGTATGGATGCAATTTTCCTGGTCATATTGTTCCATGTAGTTATTTTTGGATTCTAGGGTTATGTTCCCTCTTTCGTCTAAACACGTGGGATCTCTGGCTAACACAAATCCCAAG
Organism: Ambystoma mexicanum; assembly: GCF_040938575.1. NCBI lineage: Eukaryota > Metazoa > Chordata > Amphibia > Caudata > Ambystomatidae > Ambystoma > Ambystoma mexicanum. The sequence goes on from NW_027182484.1 coordinate 92,928, forward strand.
GCAAATAGATCCATTCGGGCTTGCCATAAAGCATTTCTTGTCAGATTTGAAGGAAGCCAAAGTCTCACCATAGATTGATCGTGATCTTTGAGAAATTCGACTTGAGCGATATCAATTGAGGTTATGTCATGAAGCGCATCGATATCTTCACATATTGCTAGAATGCTTGATCGATTGAGTACATAGTCTGGGTATGGAGCCGGTCGACATTTGAGGATCAGTCTATGATGATTGTTCCATTTTTGTTTATTTATTGCCTTTGATCCAATACCACCCCTGGCACTATTCTCTTTCTGAATAGCCGGTTCCTGTCTTTTTCCAAATTCTTGCTGTTTGGTTAATATAAGATCTCGATCCACTTCTGTAGTAGATTTAATAGATGGAAGTAGTTGCTTGATATTCAAGTTAAAGTAACTTTCAATTGCTTTCGCTATTTGCGTGTCTATATTGGCTTCTTTTGGATGCTGTTTCTGACATATTTGAAGATGTTGTCTTTCACGGTTGCCTTGGAGATGATGACTATTGAACTTTTTAGTTATCTCCTGTTGAGTAAAAGACTCTTGAGAATGAGGATGGTTTCTTTCCTCATTTGATGTATCACGCTTTAAGTTGGCATTTTGGGTAGTGCTTGGTAACAACTGCTGCACCGCTTGGTGATACAAGGCAAGTTGAGACTGCTGAGTTGTTCGGACTTGTCGAATTGCTTGCGTGGCTTGATCTTGTTGTAGAGATTGAGACTTCACATTAGTTCCTTGAGTAGCTTGATCTTGTTGTAAAGATTGGGAATTTACATCAAGAGAACTTATAATGGGTGTTGGCACGGTTAGCCGATTATTTTTTGGCTGAAGTGTGCTTTTCATTGATTGTTGCAGCTCAAGGTAGTTCTTTATCGAATTCTCAATCTGAGATTTAATATCAGCCAGTATAGAAAAATTCTCTCCATCATGATTGACACTGTTCAATGCATCTCGTTTAGAGCAGCTACCCAAAAATGGGTCACCAACCATCTGTGTTGTCGACATTGGGTTGCAGGGGGTCAACGCCTGGGTGATGCTTACTTGTTTAGTTATTAGGGATTGAGCTTGAGCATCTTGAGTTGGAAGTTGAGCCGTCACTGGATCGATTTGCACATCTTTTTTCATTGTTTCATTGGACACTTCATTGTCTTCTATAGTGGTAATCAGTTGATTCAACGGTAGATAGTCTTTGACAATATTGTCAGAGATTTCAGATGGTAGCCCAATACTTTTACTTTTGGAATTTTTGGCGGGCTTGTTAGTTGGTATCCTTGAGTTGACTTTCATTTTCGGAATGAGCCGTTTAATGAGGTGTTTAATATTGACCCTTGAACGTATTGCCAGTCGCTCCTGGTTTTTAGTTTTTTTGCAATTTAAACCACAGTCTTTGGTTTTATCTTTAATTGAGTTTGTATTTTGAAATAAATTGTACATTGCTATGTTAGGAATCTCTGACGATTTCTTATCTTTTATGGCAGCAGTTGACTTACCATGGTTCGATTGCGTATACGCAATGGAGGGTGCGTCATCCCTTTGCTGGACAGGTATGCATACAGCATCCTGAATCTGGTCTTGCGATTGTTCTATCGCATTTTCAATAATCATGACAGATTTGTGTAAAGAATCTTGGAGAAGAACTTCTTTAATCACATGATTAATTTCCGGTAATTTGGAATAAGCCTTTTCTTTGAACGCAGCAGTCAAAATAGGTTTATTTGGACTCCTAGGCACAATGGCTGGATTAGTTGTTAAATTGTGCATCCATGTAACTAGTTGATCCAATTGCTTGGCTTGTGTTACTAATTTGGAGTCCAGAGATTCAAAGAGCTTCGTTAATGTGACTATTGTCATATGCATTGAGTTAAGGGTAATTTCCAACATATTGTATTGGGATAGTGGTTCCTGTATTGATCTTGCACATGGAGACTTTTTATTGTTAAAATGGGGAGACACTTTCCCTTCATTTGCTAATCCAGCTAAGGACATGTGTACCGTGTTTTCTGAATTGTCATATAAGCTTGGTGATTTGTACAGACTGTTATTCTGGTCCGAAAACATAGATGACAAAGCTATGGATGACAGTTCATCCAAAAGTAAGCTCGACCCTTCTTCTCTCTCTTCTAGGTCGATAGCAACCAACTTGGTTGAAATAACATTTTGTTCGTTATACTGGTAATCAGGATTCAAGCACGACCCTTGTTCACCATGCTGTGACTCCTTGTTCTTTGGTACTAATAGGGTGATCTTTTGTCTCTCATCTTTTAGACCCTCGGAGACTTTGTCAAGCTCTAAGTTATTAGGTGAGTTAGATGTTTTTTGTTTTCCATTGTCAGACTGAGCCTGATCTTCAATTAGAATAACTGGCACATCTAGTTGCCTTGGTTTTAAATATGCATCAAGTGACCCAGTTTTGCTAACTTTATATTTCTCGAGTTTATGTTGAGAACTGTGGACACTTGATAAATTGATCGTAATGTGTTCTGTCTCTGTTGATATTTGTTCCACAGCCGTTCTAAGTTGTGTGTCCGTTATGGAGGTGTCGTGAGTGACAGGGATGTTCTCCTTATTAAATTTCGCCAATGTGCAGAAGTCGCGGATATCTCCTTCGCCGGATTTCATATTGGCAGTGTCCAAGGATTGATTGCGCACCTTTCTCTTCAAAATATTGACTTTCGTGATGTTTTTAGGTGTAGATTTCAAAGTCAGAGACGTACTTGATGTTTTCAAGTTTGTGGACATTTTGGATCGCAAAAAATATCCACCGGTTTGCATCCAGCAGCCACACTCTTCAAGCACTTAGTATCAAATGGTATCAAATGGTTATGACATCAATGCCTTATTTTGAAGCTGTTTATTTATAGTTTTTTTTTTATTTTTATTTTTTTTATTTTTATTTTTATTTTTTTTAAAATTTATTTTTCCTCGTGTCGTCGCACGATCATTCCCAGATGCAGCCCCCATGTACACGAGTCACAGCCGTTCAAAGGGTCTTGCCCCGCAGTCACGGCAGGATCTCGAGATGGAGGATTGATGAGTTTACGTTGTGAATTGAGGCCGTTCAAAGGGGAACGCCCCGCAGTCGCGGCCGCAATTTCACTGAGGTTAGTAAGGAGCGCTAGGGCATGTGATTAGGATTATAGCGCCTGGATATGCAGTTAAGTCTTACCTGCAATGTATTGCAGACTACGAGCTCAGTCTCTCCACGTCCCACCGCTCCCCAAGCAACACGAACAACACACTCGCCGCACTCCGCAATGCTCCGCGTGTGTCCGGTGGTTTTGTAGTAAAGTCCGCCTCCAGGCAAATGGACAGGGTAAAGAGACTGGTCGCTGCAGCTCCTCTGACCAACAAACACGAACAACACACTCGCCGCACTCCGCGACGCTCCGTGTGTGTCCGGTGGTTTTGTAGTAAAGTCCGCCTCCAGGCAAATGGACAGGGTAAAGAGACTGGTCGCTGCAGCTCCTCTGACCAACAAACACGAACAACACACTCGCCGCACTCCGCGACGCTCCGCGTGTGTCCGGTGGTTTTGTAGTAAAGTCCGCCTCCAGGCAAATGGACAGGGTAAAGAGACTGGTCGCTGCAGCTCCTCTGACCAACAAACACGAACAACACACTCGCCGCACTCCGCGACGCTCCGCGTGTGTCCGGTGGTTTTGTAGTAAAGTCCGCCTCCAGGCAAATGGACAGGGTAAAGAGACTGGTCGCTGCAGCTCCTCTGACCAACAAACACGAACAACACACTCGCCGCACTCCGCGACGCTCCGCGTGTGTCCGGTGGTTTTGTAGTAAAGTCCGCCTCCAGGCAAATGGACAGGGTAAAGAGACTGGTCGCTGCAGCTCCTCTGACCAACAAACACGAACAACACACTCGCCGCACTCCGCGACGCTCCGCGTGTGTCCGGTGGTTTTGTAGTAAAGTCCGCCTCCAGGCAAATGGACAGGGTAAAGAGACTGGTCGCTGCAGCTCCTCTGACCAACAAACACGAACAAACACGAACAACACACTCGCCGCACTCCGCCACTATCACCTTTTTAAAAAAGAGTAGTTTTCAGCATTCAAGGGTTTATGTCAGTGGTAGAGGGTAGGAGTGCAGTTCAAGAAGTCCCTGTTTCATAACCATATACCCTCTTCAATAGATCCTGTTAAAATGTTTTTCAACCCAATGCACTGTAAGAAACAATAGGATATATCATCATTTCATATAAAAAACAATGAACAATTGGGTTTAACTATGCTCTTAGCACAAAATCAACAAACTGCAGTAGAGAAGCAGTTACGTTTTGCAGAATTTGTGTATTTGACAAAAGTTTTGTTTCCATGTTCCAAGATCTACATGTGATACGAAATATATGAATTCTTGCAATGGAAACCTCACTGTATTTTACCAAGGCAGATAAAGGACATCTTGTGTACCCCTTATAGTTATAAGGAGGGTTTGGTGGCTGAAAATGCATTGCTTTGATGGTGATTGCATGTTGCTTCCACTTTGTACATATTACTGAATTAATAAAAGTAAACATTTCAGAACGGGGGGTATAGTTCAGTGGTAGAACATTTGACTGCAGCTCAAGAGGTCCCTAGTTCAAATCTGGGTGCCCCCTTGTCCAAATGTTTTACCTGTAGAAATATTTTTTAAATTAAATAAATTGAAGAAAACATTTACAATCTTAGCATTTTATGTAATGAGCAATACATTTCTACATTTGAAATACTCCTGATCATCTCCTGAAACATAGGGTAAACACCATTAAGCTGTTTAGGATTTCCTCATATGATACAAGCTGTGTTTTACATTCACCCAAGTTCTACTGGTGATATTGTCAGTTTGAAATAGTCCAATTGAAGCGCATATGAATGTTATAAAACTGTGGTGGAAACCAATAATATGCCCTTAATGAAATGTATTAATTTGTACAGCTGACCAGAAGTGCACTGATGTCATTAATTATACAAGTTCCATTCAGTCACCCACTCTATCACCTTTTTAAAAAAGGGCAGTTTTCAGCATTCAAGGTTTAACTCAGTGGTAGAGGGTAGGAATGCAGTTCAAGAAGTCCCTGTTTCATAACCATATACCCTCTTCAACAGATCCTGTTAAAATGATTTTCAACCCAATGCACTGTAAGAAACAATAATATATATAATCATTTCATATACAAAACAATGAACAATTGGGTTTAACTATGCTCTTAGCACAAAATCAACAAACTGCACTAGAGAAGCAGTTACGTTTTTCAGAATTTGTGCATTTGACAAACTTTTTTTTCCATGTTCCAAGATCTACATGTGATACGAAATGTATGAATTCTTGCAATGGAAACCTCACTGTATTTTAGCAAGGCAGATAAAGGACATCCTTCGCACCCCATATACTTATAAGGAGGGTTTGGTGGCTGAAAATGCATTGCTTTGATGGTGATTGCATGTTGCTTGCACTTTGTACATATTACTGAATTAATAAAGGTGAACATTTTAGAACTGCGGGTATAGCTCAGTGCTAGAGCATTTGACGGCAGATCAAGAGGTTCCTAGGTCAAATCTGGGTGCCCCCTGGTCCAACTGTTGTACCTGTAGAAATATTTTTTTAATTAAATAAATTGAAGAAAACATATAAGCTTAGCATTTTATGTAATGAGCAACACATTTCTACATTTGAAATACTCCTGATCATCTCCTGAAACATAGGGTAAACACCAATAAGCTGTTTCGGATTTCTTCGTATGATACAAGCTGTGTATTACATTCACCCAAGTTCTACTGGTGATATTATCAGTTTGAAATAGTCCATTGGAAGCGCATATGAATGTTATAAAACTGTGGTGGAAACCAATAATATGCCCTTAATGAAATGTATTAATTTGTACAGCTGACCAGAAGTGCACTGATGTCATTAGTTATACAAGTTCCATTCAGTCACCCACTCTATCACCTTTTTAAAAAAGGGCAGTTTTCAGCATTCAAGGTTTAACTCAGTGGTAGAGGGTAGGAATGCAGTTCAAGAAGTCCCTGTTTCATAACCATATACCCTCTTCAGTAGATCCTGTTAAAAGGTTTTTCAACCCAATGCACTGTAAGAAACAATAAGATATATCATCATTTCATATACAAAACAATGAACAATTGGGTTTAACTATGCTCTTAGCACAAAATCAACCAACTGCAGTAGAGAAGCATTTACATTTTGCAGAATTTGTGCATTTGACAAAAGATTTTTTTTTCCATGTTCCAAGATCTATATGTGATACGAAATGTATGAATTCTTGCAATGGAAACCTCACTGTATTTTACCAAGGCAGATAAAGGACATCCTTCACACCCCATATACTTATAAGGAGGGTTTGGTAGCTGAAAATGCATTGCTTTGATGGTGATTGCATGTTGCTTGCACTTTGTACATATTACTGAATTAATAAAGGTGAACATTTTAGAACTGGGGGTAGAGCTCAGTAGAAGAGCATTTAACTGCAGATCAAGAGGTCCCTAGTTCAAATCTGGGTGCCCCCTGATCCAACTGTTGTACCTGTTGAAATATTTTTTTAATTAAAGAAAACATTTACAATCTTAGCATTTTATGTAATGAGCAACACATTTCTACATTTGAAATACTCCTGATCATCTCCTGAAACATAGGGTAAACACCATTAAGCTGTTTCGGATTTCTTCGTATGATACAAGCTGTGTATTACATTCACCCAAGTTCTACTGGTGATATTATCAGTTTGAAATAGTCCATTGGAAGCTCATATGAATGTTATAAAACTGTGGTGGAAACCAATAATATGCCCTTAATGAAATGTATTAATTTGTAGAGCTGACCAGAAGTGCACTGATGTCATTAGTTCTACAGGTTCCATACAGTCACCCACTCTATCACGTTTTTTAAAAAAGGGCAGTTTTCAGCATTCAAGGGTTTATGTCAGTGGTAGAGGGTAGGAGTGCAGTTCAAGAAGTCCCTGTTTCATAACCGTATACCCTCTTCAATAGATCCTGTTAAAAGGTTTTTCAAGCCAATGCACGGTAAGAAACAATAAGATATATCATCATTTCATATACAAAACAATGAACAATTGGGTTTAACTATGCTCTTAGCACAAAATCAACAACCTGCAGTAGAGAAGCATTTACGTTTTGCAGAATTTGTGCATTTGACAAAAGTTTTTTTTTCCATGTTGCAAGATTTACATGTGATACGAAATGTATGAATTCTTGCAATGGAAACCTCACTGTATTTTAGCAAGGCAGATAAAGGACATCCTTCGCACTCCATATACTTATAAGGAGGGTTTGGTGGCTGAAAATGCATTGCTTTGATGGTGATTGCATATTGCTTGCACTTTGTACATATTACTGAATTAATAAAGGTGAACATTTTAGAACTGCGGGTATAGCTCAGTGACAGAGCATTTGACGGCAGATCAAGAGGTTCCTAGGTCAAATCTGGGTGCCCCCTGGTCCAACTGTTGTACCTGTAGAAATATTTTTTTAATTAAATAAATCGAAGAAAACATACAAGCTTAGCATTTTATGTAATGAGCAACACATTTCTACATTTGAAATACTCCTGATCATCTCCTGAAACATAGGGTAAACACCATTAAGCTGTTTCGGATTTCTTCGTATGATACAAGCTGTGTATTACATTCACCCAAGTTCTACTGGTGACATTATCAGTTTGAAATAGTCCATTGGAAGCTCATATGAATGTTATAAAACTATGGTGGAAACCAATAATATGCCCTTAATGAAAAGTATTAATTTGTACAGCTGACCAGAAGTGCACTGATGTCATTAGTTCTACAAGTTCCATACAGTCACCCACTCTATCACTTTTTTTTAAAAAAGGGCAGTTTTCAGCATTCAAGGATTTATGTGAGTGGTAGAGGGTAGGAGTGCAGTTCAAGCAGTCCCTGTTTCATAACCATATGCCCTCTTCAATAGATCCTGTTAAAATGTTTTTCAACCCAATGCACTTTAAGAAACAATAAGATATATCATCATTTCATATACAAAACAATGAACAATTTGGTTTAACTATGCTCTTAGCACAAAATCAACAAACTGCACTAGATAAGCAGTTACGTTTTGCAGAATTTGTGCATTTGACAACAGTTTTTTTTTCCATGTTCCAAGATCTACATGTGATACGAAATGTATGAATTCTTGCACTGGAAACCTCACTGTATTTTACGAAGGCAGATAAAGGACATCTTTTGTACCCCATATACTTATAAGGAGGGTTTGGTGGCTGAAAATGCATTGCTTTGATGGTGATTGCATGTTGCTTGCACTTTGTACATATTACTAAATTAATAAAGGTGAACATTTCAGACCTGGGGGTATATCTCAGTGGTAGAGCATTTGACTGCTGATCAAAAGGTCCCCAGTTCAAATCTGGGTGCCCCCTTGTCCAACTGTTTTACCTGTAGAAATATTTTTTTAATTGAAATACTCCTGATCATCTCCTAAAACGTAGGGTAAACACCATGAAACTGTTTAGGATTTCTTCGTATGATACAAGCTGTGTTTTACATTCACCCAAGTTCTACTGGTGATATTATCAGTTTGAAATAGTCCATTGCAAGCTCATATGAATGTTATAAAACTGTGGCGGAAACCAATAATATGCCCTTAATGAAATGTATTAATTTGTACAGCTGCCCAGAAGTGCACTGATGTCATTAGTTCTACAAGTTTCATACAGTCATCCACTCTATCACTTTTTTTTTAAAAAGAGCAGTTTTCAGCATTCAAGGGTTTATGTCAGTGGTAGAGCGTAGGAGTGCAATTCAAGAAGTCCCTGTTTCATAACCATATACCCTCATCAATAGATCCTGTTAAAATGTTTTTCAACCCAATGCACTGTAAGAAACAATAGGATATATCATCATTTCATATAAAAAACAATGAACAATTGGGTTTAACTATGCTCTTAGCACAAAATCAACACACTGCTGTAGAGAAGCAGTTACGTTTTGCAGAATTTGTGCATTTGACAAACATTTTTTTCCATGTTCCAAGATCTACATGTGACACGAAATGTATGAATTCTTGAAATGGAAACCTCACTGTATTTTACCAAGGCAGATAAAGGGGACATCCTTCGCACCCCATATCCTTATAAGGAGGGTTTGGTGGCTGAAAATGCATTGCTTTGATGGTGATTGCATGTTGCTTGCATTTGTATTTGTTTATAATGCGCAGACCATCAGGCCCGGGGGCATCAGGGCGCAATTTGTACAGGGTTGCAAGAAAAGAACATACAGGGAGATAAATTACAAACAAGTATAACAATACAGCATAATAAACAAACTTAAAAATTACATATCTTACACATGGTACAGTGACCCTAGGCTCTGCAGAGGAAGTATCCCTGAGGTAGTTGGGAAAGGTAGCAGACCGGAAATTGTGCAGGGGAACTGGCGGGTTGGGTAAGTAGGACCGATGTCTGACAAAGCTATTGCTGGTCAAAGAGCCAAGATTTGGCTTTCTACATATTACTGAATTAATAAAGGTGAACATTTTAGAACTGCGGGTATAGCTTGGTGGTAGAGCATTTGACTGCAGATCAAGAGGTCCCTAGTTGAAATCTGGGTGTCCCCTGGTCCAACTGTTGTACCTGTAGAAATATTTTATTAATTAAATAAATTGAAGAAAACATACAATCTTAGCATTTTATGTAATGAGCAACACATTTCTACATTTGAAATACTCCTGATCATCTCCTGAAACATAGGGTAAAAACCATTAAGCTGTTTCGGATTTCTTCATATGATACAAGCTGTGTATTACATTAAGCCAAGTTCTACTGGTGATATTATCAGTTTGAAATAGTCCATTGGAAGCTCATATGAATGTTATGAAACTGTGGTGGAAACCAATAATATGCCCTTAATGAAATGTATTAATTTGTACAGCTGACCAGAAGTGCACTGATGTCATTAGTTCTACAAGTTCCATACAGTCACCCACTCTATCACTTTTTTAAAAAAGGGCAGTTTTCAGCATTCTAGGGTTTATGTGAGTGGTAGAGGGTAGGAGTGCAGTTCAAGAAGTCCCTGTTTCATAACCATATACCCTCTTCAATAGATCCTGTTAAAATGCTTTTCAACCCAATGCACTGTAAGAAACAATAAGATATATCATCATTTCTTATACAAAACAATGAACCATTGGGTTTAACTATGCTCTTAGCAAAAAATCAACAAACTGCAGTAGAGAAGCAGTTACGTTTTGCAGAATTTGTGCATTTGACAAAAGTTTTTTTTTCCATGTTCCAAGATCCACATGTGATACGAAATGTATGAATTACTGCACTGGAAACCTCACTGTATTTTACGAAGGCAGATAAAGGACATCTTTTGTACCCCTTATACTTATAAGGAGGGTTTGGTGGCTGAAAATGCATTGCTGTGATGGTGATTGCATGTTGCTTCCACTTTGTACATATTACTGAGTAAATAAAGGTGAACATTTCAGAGCTGGGGATATAGCTCAGTGGTAGAGCATTTGACTGCAGATTAAGAAGTCCCTAGTTCAAATCTGGGTGCCCCCTTGTCCAACTGTTGTACCTGTAGAAATATTTTTTTAATTAAATAAATTGAAGAAAACATACAATCTTAGCATTTTATGTAATGAGCAACACAGTTCTACATTTGAAATACTCCTGATCATCTCCGGAAACATAGGGTAAACACCATTAAGCTGTTTCGGATTTCTTCATATGATACAAGCTGTGTATCACATTCACCCAAGTTCTACTGGTGATATTATCAGTTTGAAATAGTCCATTGGAAGCGCATATGAATGTTATAAAACTGTGGTGGAAACCAATAATATGCCCTTAATGAAATGTATTAATTTGTACAGCTGACCAGAAGTGCACTGATGTCATTAGTTCTACAAGTTCCATGCAGTCACCCACTCTATCACCTTTTTAAAAAGAGCAGTTTTCAGCATTCAAGGGTTTATGTCAGTGGTAGAGGGTAGGAGTGCAGTTCAAGGAGTCACTGTTTCATAACCATATACCCTCTTCAATAGATCCTGTTAAAATGTTTTTCAACCCAATGCACTGTAAGAAACAATAGGATATATCATCATTTTATATATAAAACAATGAGCAATTGGGTTTAACTATGCTCTTAGCACAAAATCAACAAACTGCACTAGAGAAGCAGTTACGTTTTGCAGAATTTGTGCATTTGACAAAAGTTTTTTTTTCAATGTTCCAAGATCTACGTGTGATACGAAATATATGAATTATTGCAAAGGAAACCTCACTGTATTTTACCAAGACAGATTAAGGACATCTTTTGTACCCCTTATAGTTATAAGGAGGGTTTGGTGGCTGAAAATGCATTGCTTTGATGGTGATTGCATGTTGCTTCCACTTTGTACATATTACTGAATTAATATAGGTGGTCATTTCAGAATTGGGGGTATAGCTCTCTGGTAGAGCATTTGACTGCAGATCAAGAGGTCCCTAGTTCAAATCTGGGTGCCCCCTTGTCCAACTGTTTTACCTGTAGAAATATTTTTTAAATTGAAGAAAACATTTACAATCTTAGCATTTTATGTAATGAGCAACACATTTCTACATTTGAAATACTCCTGATCATATCTGGAAACATAGGGTAAACACCATTAAGCTGTTTCGGATTTCTGCAATGATACAAGCTGTGTATCACATTCACCCAAGTTCTACTGGTGATATTATCAGTTTGAAATAGTCCATTGGAAGCGCATATGAATGTTATAAAACTGTGGTGGAAACCAATAATATGCCCTTAATGAAATGTATTAATTTGTACAGCTGACCAGAAGTGCACTGATGTCATTAGTTCTACAAGTTCCATACAGTCACCCACTCTATCACCTTTTAAAAAAAGGGCAGTTTTCAGCATTCAAGGGTTTAACTCAGTTTTAGAGCGTAGGAATGCAGTTCAAGAAGTCCCTGTTTCATAACCATATACCCTCTTCAATAGCTCCTGTTAAAATGTTTTTCAACCCAATGCACTGTAAGAAACAATAGGATATATCATCATTTCATATAAAAAAGCAATGAACAATTGGGTTTACCTATGCTCTTAGCACAAAATCAACAAACTGCAGTAGAGAAGCAGTTACGTTTTGCAGAATGTGTGCATTTGACAAAAGTTTTTTTTCCATGTTCCAGATCTACATGTGAAACGAAATGTATGAATTCTTGCAATGGAAACCTCACTGTATTTTACCAAGGCAGATAAAGGACATCCTTCACACCCCATATACTTATAAGGAGAGTTTGGTGGCTGAAAATGCATTGCTTTGATGGTGATTGCATGTTGCTTCACTTTGTACATATTACTGAATTAATAAAAGTGAACATTTTAGAACTGGGGGTATAGCTCCGTGGTAAAGCATTTGACTGCAGATCAAGAGGTCCCTAGTTCAAATCTGGGTGCCCCCTGGTCCAACTGTTTTACCTGTAGAATTTTATTTTTAATTAAATAAATTAAAGAAAAAACATTTACAATCTTAGCATTTTATGTAATGAGCAACACATTTCTACATTTGAAATACTCCTGATCATCTCCGTAAACATAGGGTAAACACCATTAAGCTGTTTCGGATTTCTTCGTATGATACAAGCTGTGTATTACATTCACCCAAGTTCTACTGGTGACATTATCAGTTTGAAATAGTCCATTGGAAGCGCATATGAATGTTATAAAACTGTGGCGGAAACCAATAATATGCCCTTAATGAAATGTATTAATTTGTACAGCTGACCAGAAGTGCACTGATGTCATTAGTTCTACAAGTTCCATACAGTCACCCACTCTATCACCTTTTTAAAAAAGAGTAGTTTTCAGCATTCAAGGGTTTATGTCAGTGGTAGAGGGTAGGAGTGCAGTTCAAGAAGTCCCTGTTTCATAACCATATACCCTCTTCAATAGATCCTGTTAAAATATTTTTCAACCCAATGCACTGTAAGAAACAATAGGATATATCATCATTTCATATAAAAAACAATGAACAATTGGGTTTAACTATGCTCTTAGCACAAAATCAACAAACTGCAGTAGAGAAGCAGTTACGTTTTGCAGAATTTGTGTATTTGACAAAAGTTTTGTTTCCATGTTCCAAGATCTACATGTGATACGAAATGTATGAATTCTTGCAATGGAAACCTCACTGTATTTTACCAAGGCAGATAAAGGACATCTTGTGTACCCCTTATAGTTATAAGGAGGGTTTGGTGGCTGAAAATGCATTGCTTTGATGGTGATTGCATGTTGCTTCCACTTTGTACATATTACTGAATTAATAAAAGTAAACATTTCAGAACGGGGGGTATAGTTCAGTGGTAGAGCATTTGACTGCAGCTCAAGAGGTCCCTAGTTCAAATCTGGGTGCCCCCTTGTCCAAATGTTTTACCTGTAGAAATATTTTTTAAATTAAATAAATTGAAGAAAACATTTACAATCTTAGCATTTTATATAATGAGCAATACATTTCTACATTTGAAATACTCCTGATCATCTCCTGAAACATAGGGTAAACACCATTAAGCTGTTTAGGATTTCCTCATATGATACAAGCTGTGTATTACATTCACCCAAGTTCTACTGGTGATATTGTCAGTTTGAAATAGTCCAATTGAAGCGCATATGAATGTTATAAAACTGTGGTGGAAACCAATAATATGCCCTTAATGAAATGTATTAATTTGTACAGCTGACCAGAAGTGCACTGATGTCATTAGTTATACAAGTTCCATTCAGTCACCCACTCTATCACCTTTTTAAAAAAGGGCAGTTTTCAGCATTCAAGTGTTTAACTCAGTGGTAGAGGGTAGGAATGCAGTTCAAGAAGTCCCTGTTTCATAACCATATACCCTCTTCAACAGATCCTGTTAAAATGATTTTCAACCCAATGCACTGTAAGAAACAATAATATATATAATCATTTCATATACAAAACAATGAACAATTGGGTTTAACTATGCTCTTAGCACAAAATCAACAAACTGCACTAGAGAAGCAGTTACGTTTTTCAGAATTTGTGCATTTGACAAACTTTTTTTTCCATGTTCCAAGATCTACATGTGATACGAAATGTATGAATTCTTGCAATGGAAACCTCACTGTATTTTAGCAAGGCAGATAAAGGACATCCTTCGCACCCCATATACTTATAAGGAGGGTTTGGTGGCTGAAAATGCATTGCTTTGATGGTTATTGCATGTTGCTTGCACTTTGTACATATTACTGAATTAATAAAGGTGAACATTTTAGAACTGCGGGTATAGCTCAGTGCTAGAGCATTTGACGGCAGATCAAGAGGTTCCTAGGTCAAATCTGGGTGCCCCCTGGTCCAACTGTTGTACCTGTAGAAATATTTTTTTAATTAAATAAATTGAAGAAAACATATAAGCTTAGCATTTTATGTAATGAGCAACACATTTCTACATTTGAAATACTCCTGATCATCTCCTGAAACATAGGGTAAACACCAATAAGCTGTTTCGGATTTCTTCGTATGATACAAGCTGTGTATTACATTCACCCAAGTTCTACTGGTGATATTATCAGTTTGAAATAGTCCATTGGAAGCTCATATGAATGTTATAAAACTGTGGTGGAAACCAATAATATGCCCTTAATGAAATGTATTAATTTGTACAGCTGACCAGAAGTGCACTGATGTCATTAGTTCTACAAGTTCCATACAGTCACCCACTCTATCACTTTTTTAAAAAAGGGCAGTTTTCAGCATTCAAGGGTTTATGTGAGTGGTAGAGGGTAGGAGTGCAGTTCAAGAAGTCCCTGTTTCATAACCATATACCCTCTTCAATAGATCCTGTTAAAATGTTTTTCAACCCAATGCACTTTAAGAAACAATAAGATATATCATCATTTCATATACAAAACAATGAACAATTGGGTTTAACTATGCTCTTAGCACAAAATCAACAAACTGCACTAGAGAAGCAGTTACGTTTTGCAGAATTTGTGCATTTCACAACAGTTTTTTTTCCATGTTCCAAGATCTACATGTGATACGAAATGTATGAATTCTTGCACTGGAAACCTCACTGTATTTTACGAAGGCAGATAAAGGACATCTTTTGTACCCCATATACTTATAAGGAGGGTTTGGTGGCTGAAAATGCATTGCTTTGATGGTGATTGCATGTTGCTTGCACTTTGTACATATTACTGAATTAATAAAGGTGAACATTTTAGAACTGCTTATAAGTATGAATTAATTTAGGTGAACATTTCAGAATTGGGGGTATAGCTCCGTGGTAGAGCATTTAACTGCAGATCAAGAAGTCCCTAGTTCAAATCTGGCTGCCCCTTTCTCCAACTGTTTTACCTGTAGAAATATTTTTTTAATTAAATAAATTGAAGAAAACATTTACAATCTTAGCATTTTATGTAATGAGCAACACATTTCTACATTTGAAATACTGATCATCTCCTGATCATCTCCTGAAACATAGGGTAAACACCATTAAGCTGTTTAGGATTTCTTCATATGATACAAGCTGTGTTTTACATTCACCCAAGTTCTACTGGTGATATTATCAGTTTGAAATAGTCCATTGGAAGCTCATATGAATGTTATAAAACTGTGGTGGAAACCAATAATATGCCCTTAATGAAATGTATTAATTTGTCCAGCTGACCAGAAGTGCACTGATGTCATTAGTTCTACAAGTTCCATACAGTCACCCACTCTATCACCTTTTTAAAAAAGGGCAGTTTTCAGCATTCAAGGGTTTAACTCAGTGGTAGAGCGTAGGAATGCAGTTCAAGAAGTCCCTGTTTCATAACCATATACCCTCTTCAATAGATCCTGTTAAAATGTTTTTCAACCCAATGCACTGTAAGAAACAATAGGATATATCATCATTTCATATAAAAAAAAGAATGAACAATTGGGTTTAACTATGCTCTTAGCACAAAATCAACAAACTGCAGTAGAGAAGCAGTTAGGTTTTGCAGAATGTGTGCATTTGACAAAAGTTTTTTTTCCATGTTCCAAGATCTACATGTGATACGAAATGTATGAATTCTTGCAATGCAAACCTCACTGTATTTTACCAAGGCAGATAAAGGACATCCTTCGCACCCTATATACTTATAAGGAGGTTTTGGTGGCTGAAAATGCTTTGCTTTGATGGAGATTGCATGTTGCTTCCACTTTGTACATATTACTGAATTAATAAAGATGAACTTTTCAGAACTGGGGGTATAATTCAGTGGTAGAGCATTTGACTGCAGATCAAGAGGTCCCTAGTTCAACTCTTGGTGCCCCCTTGTTTTACCTGTACAAATATTTTTTTTATTAAATAAATTGAAGAAAACATTTACAATCTTAGCATTTTATATAATGAGCAACACATTTCTACATTTGAGATACTCCTGATCATCTCCTGAAACATAGGGTAAACACCATGAAACTGTTTAGGATTTCTTCATATGATAGAAGCTGTGTTTTACATTCACCCAAGTTCTACTGGTGATATTATCAGTTTAAATAGTCCATTGGAAGCTCATATGAATGTTATAAAACTGTGGTGGAAACCAATAATATGCCCTTAATGAAATGTATTAATTTGTACAGCTGACCAGAAGTGCACTGATGTCATTAGTTCTACAAGTTCCATACAGTCACCCACTCTATCACCTTTTTAAAAAAGGGCAGTTTTCAGCATTCAAGGGTTTAACTCAGTGGTAGAGCATAGGAGTGCAGTTCAAGAAGTCCCTGTTTCATAACCATATACCCTCGTCAATAGATCCTGTTAAAAGGTTTTTCAACCCAATGCACTGTAAGAAACAATAGGATATATCATCATTTCATATAAAAAACAATGAAAAATTGGGTTTAACTATACTTTTAGCACAAAATCAACAAACTGCAGTAGAGAAGCAGCTACATTTTGCAGAATTTGTGCTTTTGACAAAAGATTTTTTTTCCATGTTCCAAGATCTACATGAGATACGAAATGTATGAATTCTTGCAATGGAAACCTCAATGTATTTTACCAAGGCAGATAAAGGACATCCTTCGCACCCCATATACTTATAAGGAGGGTTTGGTGGCTGAAAATGCTTTGCTTTGATGGTGATTGCATGTTGCTTGCACTTTGTGCATATTACTGAATTAATAAAGGTGAACTTTTCAGAAATGGGGGTATAGCTCAGTGGTAGAGCATTTGACTGCAGATCAAGAGGTCCCTAGTTCAACTCTTGGTGCCCCCTTCTTTTACCAGTACAAATATTTTTTTTATTAAATAAATTGAAGAAAACATTTACAATCTTAGCATTTTATATAATGAGCAACACATTTCTACATTTGAAATACTCCTGATCATCTCCTGAAACATAGGGTAAACACCATGAAACTGTTTAGGATTTCTTCATATGATACAAGCTGTGTTTTACATTCACCCAAGTTCTACTGGTGATATTATCAGTTTAAATAGTCCATTGGAAGCTCATATGAATGTTATAAAACTGTGGTGGAAACCAATAATATGCCCTTAATGAAATGTATTAATTTGTACAGCTGACCAGAAGTGCACTGATGTCATTAGTTCTACAAGTTCCATACAGTCACCCACTCTATCACCTTTTTAAAAAAGGGCAGTTTTCAGCATTCAAGGGTTTAACTCAGTGGTAGAGCATAGGAGTGCAGTTCAAGAAGTCCCTGTTTCATAACCATATACCCTCGTCAATAGATCCTGTTAAAAGGTTTTTCAACCCAATGCACTGTAAGAAACAATAGGATATATCATCATTTCATATAAAAAACAATGAAAAATTGGGTTTAACTATACTCTTAGCACAAAATCAACAAACTGCAGTAGAGAAGCAGTTACGTTTTGCAGAATTTGTGCATTTGACAAACGTTTTTTTCCATGTTCCAAGATCTACATGTGATACGAAATGTATGAATTCTTGCAATGGAAACCTCACTGTATTTTACCAAGGCAGATAAAGGACATCCTTCGCAACCCTTATACTTAAAACCTCACTGTATTTTACCAAGGCAGATAAAGGACATCCTTCGCAACCCTTATACTTATAAGGAGGATTTGGCGGCTGAACATGCATTGCTTTGATGGTGATTGCATGTTGCTTCCACTTTGTACATATTACTGAATAAATAAAGGCGAACATTCCAGAAGTGGGGGTATAGCTCAGGGGTGGAGCATTTCACTGCAGATCAAAAGGTCCCTAGTTCAAATCTGGGTGCCCCCTTGTCCCACTGTTTTACCTGTAGAAATATTTTTAATTAAATACATTGAAGTAAACATTTACAATCTTAGCATTTTATGTAATGAGCAACACATTTCTACATTTGAAATACTCATGATCATCACCTGAAACATAGGGTAAACACCATTAAGCTTTTTAGGATTTCTTAATATGATACAAGCTGTGTTTTACATTCACCCAAGTTCTACTGGTGATATGATCAGTTTGAAATAGACTATTGGAAGCTCATATGAATGTTATAAAACTGTGGTGGAAACCAATAATATGCCCTTAATGAAATGTATTAATTTGTACAGCTGACCAGAAGTGCACTGATGTCATTAGTTCTACAAGTTCCATACAGTCACCCACTCTATCACCTTTTTAAAAAAGGGCAGTTTTCAACATTGAAGGGTTTATTTCAGTGGTAGAGCGTAGGAGTGTAGTTCAAGAAGGCCCTGTTTCATAACCAGATACCCTCTTCAATAGATCCTGTTAAAATGTTTTTCAACCCAATGCACTGTAAGAAACAATAGGATATATCATCATTTCTTATACAAAACAATGAAGTATTGGGTTTAACTATGCTCTTAGCACAAAATCAACAAACTGCAGTAGAGAAGCAGTTACGTTTTGCAGAATTTGTGCATTTGACAAAAGATTTTTTTCCATGTTCCAAGATCTACATGTGATACGAAATGTATGAATTCTTGCAATGGAAACCTCACTGTATTTTACCAAGCCAGATAAAGGACATTTTTGTACCCCTTATACTTATAAGGAGGGTTTGGTGGCTGAAAATGCATTGCTTTGATGGTGATTGCATGTTGCTTGCACTTTGTACATATTACTGAATTAATAAAGGTAAACTTTTCAGAACTGGGGGTATAGCTCAGTGGTAGAGCATTTGACTGCAACTCAAGAGGTCCCTAGTTCAAATCTGGGTGCCCCTTGTTTAACTGTTTTACCTGTAGAATTTTTTTTTATTAAATAAATTGAAGAAAACATTTACAATGTTAGCATTTTATGTAATGAGCAACACATTACTACATTTGAAATACCCCTGATCATCTCCTGAAACATAGGGTAAACACCATGAAATTGTTTAGGATTTCTTCATATGATACAAGCTGTGTTTTACATTCACCCAAGTTCTACTGGTGATATTATCAGTTTGAAATGGTCAATTGGAAGCTCATATGAATGTTATAAAACTGTGGTGGAAACCAATAATATGCCCTTAATGAAATGTATTAATTTGTACAGCTGACCAGAAGTGCACTGATGTCATTAGTTCTACAAGTTCCATACTGTCACCTCTAACACCTTTTTCAAAAAGGGCAGTTTTCAGCATTCAAGGGTTTAACTCAGTGGTAGAGCATAGGAGTGCAGTTCAAGAAGTCCCTGTTTCATAACCATATACCCTCATCAATAGATCCTGTTAAAATGTTTTTCAACCCAATGCACTGTAAGAAACAATAGGATATATCATCATTTCATATAAAAAAACAATGAACAATTGGGTTTAACTATACTCTTAGCACAAAATCAACAAACTGCAGTAGAGAAGCAGCTACATTTTACAGAATTTGTGCATTTGACAAAATATTTTTCTCCATGTTCCAAGATCTACATGTGATACGAAATGTATGAATTCTTGCAATGGAAACCTCACTGTATTTTACCAAGGCAGATAAAGGACATCCTTCGCACCCCATATACTTATAAGGAGGGTTTGGTGGCTGAACATGCTTTACTTTGATGGTGATTGCATGTTGCTTGCACTTTGTGCATATTACTGAATTAATAAAGGTGAACTTTTTAGAACTGGGGGTATAGCTCAGTGGTAGAGCATTTGACTGCAGATCAAGATGTCCCTAGTTCAAATCTGGGTGCCCCCTTGTTCAACTGTTTTACCTGTAGAATTAAATAAATTGAAGAAAACATTTACAATCTTAGCATTTTATGTAATGAGCAACACATTTCTACATTTGAAATACTCCTGATCATCTCCTGAAACATAGGGTAAACACCATGAAACTGTTTAGGATTTCTTCATATGATACAAGCTGTGTTTTACATTCACCCATGGTCTACTGGTGATATTATCAGTTTGAAATAGTCCATTGGAAGCTCATATGAATGTTATAAAACTGTGGTGGAAACCAATAATATGCCCTTAAAGAACTGTATTAATTCGTACAGCTGACCAGAAGTGCACTGATGTCATTAGTTCTACAAGTTCCATACAGTCACCCACTCTATCACATTTTTGAAAAAGAGCAGTTTTCAGCATTCAAGGGTTTAACTCAGTGGTAGAGCATAGGAGTGCAGTTCAAGAAGTCCCTGTTTCATAACCATATACCCTCATCAATAGATCCTTTTAAAATGTTTTTCAACCCAATGCACTGTAAGAAACAATAGGATATATCATCATTTCATATAAAAAAAACAATGAACAATTGGGTTTAACTATACTCTTAGCACAAAATCAACAAACTGCAGTAGAGAAGCAGCTACATTTTGCAGAATTTGTGCATTTGACAAAATATTTTTTTTCCATGTTCCAAGATCTACATGTGATACGAAATGTATGAATTCTTGCAATGGAAACCTCACTGTATTCTACCAAGGCAGATAAAGGACATCCTTCGCACCCCATATACTTATACGGAGGGTTTAGTGGCTGAACATGCTTTGCTTTGATGGTGATTGCATGTTGCTTGCACTTTGTGCATATTACTGAATTAATAAAGGTGAACTTTTCAGAACTGGCGGTATAGCTCAGTGGTAGAGCATTTGACTGCAGATCAAGAGGTCCCTAGTTCAAATCTGGATGCCCCCTTGTTCAACTGTTTTACCTTTAGAAATATTTTTTTATTAAATAAATTGAAGAAAACATTTACAATCTTAGCATTTTATGTAATGAGCAACACATTTCTACATTTGAAATACTCCTGATCATCTCCATGAAACTGTTTAGGATTTCCTCATATGATACAAGCTGTGTTTTACATTCACCAAAGTTCTACTGGTGATATGATCAGTTTGAAATAGACCATTGGAAGCTCATATGAATGTTATAAAACTGTGGTGGAAACCAATAATATGCCCTTAATGAAATGTATTAATTTGTACAGCTGACCAGTAGTGCACTGATGTCATTAGTTCTACAAGTTCCATAGAGTCACCCACTCTATCACCTTTTTAAAAACGGGCAGTTTTCAACATTCAAGGGTTTATGTCAGTGGTAGAGCGTAGGAGTGTAGTTCAAGAAGTCCCTGTTTCATAACCATATACCCTCTTCAATAGATCCTGTTAAAATGTTTTTCAACCCAATGCACTGTAAGAAACAATAGGATATATCATCATTTCATATACAAAACAATGAACAATTGGGTTTAACTATGCTGTTAGCACAAAATCAACAAACTGCAGTAGAGAAGCAGTTACATTTTGCAGAATTTGTGCATTTGACAAAAGATTTTTTTTCCATGTTCCAAGATCTACATGTGATACGAAATGTATGAATTCTTGCAATGGAAACCTCACTGTATTTTACCAAGGCAGATAAAGGACATCCTTCGCACCCCAAATACTTATAAGGAGGGTTTGGTGGCTGAAAATGCATTGCTTTGATGGTGATTTCATGTTGCTTGCACTTTGTACATATTACTGAATTAATAAAGGTGAACATTTCAGAACTGGGGGTATAGCTCGGTGGTAGAGCATTTGACTGGAGGTAAAGCGGTCCCTAGTTCAAATCTGGGTCCCCCCTTGTTCAACTGTTTCACCTGTAGAAATATTTTTTTAATTAAATAAATTGAAGAAAACATTTACAATCTTAGCATTTTATGTAATGAGCAACACATTTCTACATTTGAAATACTCCTGATCATCTCCTGAAACATAGGGTAAACACCATGAAACTGTTTAGGATTTCTTCGTATGATACAAGCTGTGTTTTACATTCACCCAAGTTCTACTGGTGATATTATCAGTTTGAAATAGCCCATTGGAAGCTCATATGAATGTTATAAAACTATGGTGGAAACCAATAATATGCCTTTAATGAAATGTATTAATTTGTACAGCTGACCAGAAGTGCACTGATTTCATTAGTTCTACAAGTTCCATACAGTCACCCACTCTATCACCTTTTTAAAAAAGGGCAGTTTTCAGCATTCAAGGGTTTATTTCAGTTGTAGAGCGTAGGAGTGCTTTTCAAGAAGTTCCTGTTTCATAACCATATACCCTCTTCAATAGATCCTGTTAAAATGTTTTTTTTAACCCAATGCACTGTAAAAACCAATAAGATATATCATCATTTCATATACAAAACAATGAACAATTGGGTTTAGCTATGCTCTTAGCACAAAATCAACAAAATGCAGTAGAGGAACAGTTACGTTTTGCAGAATTTGTGCATTTGACAAAAGATTATTTTCCATGTTCCAAGATCTACATGTGATACGAAATGTATGAATTCTTGCAATGGAAACCTCACTGTATTTTAACAAGGCAGATAAAGGACATCTTTTGTACCCCTTATACTTATAATGAGGGTTTGGTGGCTGAAAATGCATTGCTTTGATGGTGATTGCATGTTGCTTCCACTTTGTACATATTACTGAATAAATAAAGGTGAGCATTTCAGAAATGGGGGTAGAGCTCAGGGGTAGAGCATTTCACTGCAAATCAAAAGGTCCCTAGTTCAAATCTGGGTGCCCCCTTGTCCAACTGTTTTACCTGTAGAATTAAGGAAATTGAAGAAAACATTTACAATCTTAGCATTTTATGTAATGAGCAACACATTTCTACATTAGAAATACTCCTGATCATCTCCTGAAACATAGGGTAAACACCATGAAACTGGTTAGGATTTCTTTATATGATACAAGCTGTGTTTTACATTCACCCAAGTTCTACTGGTGATATTATCAGTTTGAAATAGTCCATTGGGAGCTCATATGAATGTTATAAAACTGTGGTGGAAACTAATAATATGCCCTTAAAGAACTGTATTAATTTGTACAGCTGACCAGAAGTGCACTGTTGTCATTAGTTCTACAAGTTCCATACAGTTACCCACTCTATCACATTTTAAAAAAAGGGCAGTTTTCAGCATTCAAGGGTTTAACTCAGTGGTAGAGCATAGGAGTGCAGTTCAAGAAGTCCCTGTTTCATAACCATATACCCTCGTCAATAGATCATGTTAACATGTTTTTCAACCCAATGCACTATAAGAAACAATAGGATATATCATCATTTCATATACAAAACAGTGAACAATTGGGTTTAACTATGCTCTTAGCACAAAATCAATAAACTGCAGTAGAGAAGCAGTTACGTTTTGCAGAATTTGTGCATTTGACAAACGTTTTTTTCCATGTTCCAAGATCTACATGTGATGCGAAATGTATGAATTCTTGCAATGGAAACCTCACTGTATTTTACCAAGGCAGATAAAGGACATTTTTGTACCCCTTATACTTATAAGGAGGGTTTGGTGGCTGAACATGCTTTGCTTTGATGGTGATTGCATGTTGCTTGCACTTTGTACATATTACTGAATTAATAAAGGTGAACTTTTCAGAACTGGGGGTATAGCTCAGTGGTAGAGCATTTGACTGCAGATCAAGAGGTCCCTAGTTCAAATCTGGGTTCCCCCTTGTTCAACTATTTTACCTGTAGAAATATTTTTTTTATTAAATAAATTGAAGAAAACATTTACAATCTTAGCATTTTATGTAATGAGCAACACATTTCTACATTTGAAATACTCCTGATCATTACCTGAAATATAGGGTAAACACCACTAAGCTGTTTATGATTTCTTCATATGATACAAGCTGTGTTTTACATTCACCCAAGTTCTACTGGTGATATGATCAGTTTGAAATAGTGCATTGGAAGCTCATATGAATGTTATAAAACTGTGGTGGAAACCAATAATATGCCCTTAATGAAATGTATTAATTTGTACAACTGACCAGAAGTGCACTGATGTCATTAGTTCTACAAGTTCCATAGAGTCACCCACTCTATCACCTTTTTAAAAAAGGGCAGTTTTCAACATTGAAGGGTTTATGTCAGTGGTAGAGCGTAGGAGTGTAGTTCAAGAAGTCCCTGTTTCATAACCATATACCCTCTTCAATAGATCCTGTTAAAATGTTTTTCAAACCAATGCACTGTAAGAAACAATAGGATATATCATCATTTCATATACAAAACAATGAACAATTGGGTTTAACTATGCTCTTAGCACAATGTCAACAAACTGCAGTAGAGAAGCAGTTACATTTTGCAGAATTTGTGCATTTGACAAAAGATTTTTTTTCCATGTTTCAAGATCTACATGTGATACGAAATGTATGAATTCTTGCAATGGAAACCTCACCGTATTTTACCAAGGCAGATAAAGGACATACTTCGCACCCCTTATACTTATAAGGAGGGTTTGGCGGCTGAACATGCATTGCTTTGATGGTGATTGTATGTTGCTTGCACTTTGTACATATTACTGAATTAATAAAGGTGAACTTTTCCAAACTGTTGGTATAGCTCATTGGTAGAGCATTTGACTGCAGATCAAGAGGTCTCTAGTTCATACCTGGGTGCCGCCTTGTTCAACTGTTTTACCTGTAGAAATATTTTTTTAATTAAATAAATTGAGGAAAACATTTACAATCTTAGCATTTTATGTAATGAGAAACACATTTCTACATTTGAAATACTCCTGATCATCTCCTGAAACATAGGGTAAACACCATGAAACTGTTTAGGATTTCTTCATATGATACAAGCTGTGTTTTACATTCACCCAAGTTCTACTGGTGATATTATCAGTTTGAAATAGCCAATTGGAAGCTCATATGAATGTTATAAAACTGTGGTGGAAACCAATAATATGCCCTTAATTAAATGTATTAATTTGTCCAGCTGACCAGAAGTGCACTGATGTCATTAGTTCTACAAGTTCCATACAGTCACCCACTCTATCACCTTTTTAAAAAAGGGCAGTTTTCAGCATTCAAGGGTTTAACTCAGTGGTAGAGCGTAGGAATGCAGTTCAAGAAGTCCCTGTTTCATAACCATATACCCTCTTCAATAGATCCTGTTAAAATGTTTTTCAACCCAATGCACTGTAAGAAACAATAGGATATATCATCATTTCATATAAAAAACAATGAACAATTGGGTTTAACTATGCTCTTAGCACAAAATCAACCAACTGCAGTAGAGAAGCATTTACATTTTGCAGAATTTGTGAATTTGACAAAAGTTTTTTTTCCATGTTCCAAGATCTACATGTGATACGAAATGTATGAATTCTTGAAATGGAAAACTCACTGTATTTTACCAAGGCAGATAAAAGACATCCTTCGCACCCCTTATACTTATAAGGAGGGTTTGGTGGCTGAAAATGCATTGCTTTGATGGTGATTGCATGTTGCTTCCGCTTTGTACATATTACTGAATAAATAAAGGTGAACATCATCGAATTGGGGGTATAGCTCAGTGGTAGAGCATTTGACTGCATATCAAGAGGTCCCTAATTCAAATCTGGGTGCCCCCTGGTCCAACTGTTGTACCTGTAGAAATATTGTTTTAAATAAATTGAAGAAAACATTTACAATCTTAGCATTTTATGTAATGAGCAACACATTTCTACATTTGAAATACTCCTGATCATCTCCTGAAACATAGGGTAAACACAATGAAACTGTTTAGGATTTCTTCATATGATACAAGCTGTGTTTTACATTCACCCAAGTTCTACTGGTGATATTATCAGTTTGAAATAGTCCATTGGAAGCTCATATGAATGTTATAAAACTGTGGTGGAAACCAATAATATGCCCTTAATGAAATGTATTAATTTGTACAGCTGACCAGAAGTGCACTGATGTCATTAGTTCTACAAGTTCCATACCGTCACCCACTCTATCACCTTTTTAAAAAAGGGCAGTTTTCAGCATTCAAGGGTTTAACTCAGTGATAGAGCGTAGGAATGCAGTTCAAGAAGTCCCTGTTTCATAACAATATACCCTCGTCAATAGATCCTGTTAAAAGGTTTTTCAACCCAATGCACTGTAAGAAACAATAGGATATATCATCATTTCATATAAAAAACAATGAAAAAGTGGGTTTAACTATACTCTTAGCACAAAATCAACAAACTGCAGTAGAGAAGCAGTTACGTTTTGCAGAATTTGTGCATTTGACTAACGTTTTTTTTCCATGTTCCAAGATCTACATGTAATACGAAATGTATGAATTCTTGCAATGGAAACCTCGTTGTATTTTACCAAGGCAGATAAAGGACATTTTTGTACCCCTTATACTTATAAGGCGGGTTTGGTGGCTGAAAATGCATTGCTTTGATGGTGATTGCATGTTGCTTCCACTTTGTACATATTACTGAATAAATAAAGGTGAATATTTCAGAAATGCGGGTATAGCTCGGGGGTAGAGCATTTCCCTGCAAATCAAAAGGTTCCTACTTCAAATCTGGGTGCCCCCTTGTCCAACTGTTTAACCAGTAGAAATATTTTTTTAATTAAATAAATTGAAGTAAACATTTACAATCTTAGCATTTTATGTAATGAGCAACACATTTCTACATTTGAAATACTCCTGATCATCACCTGAAACATAGGGTAAACACCATTAAGCTGTTTAGGATTTCTTCATATGATACAAGCTGTGTTTTACATTCTCTATCTCGCCTATCTTCTTTAACTGCTTCTTTATTGACTATCCTGCTCTCCTCACTAAATCTGGTAGGAAAAAGTTTAAAAAGGACATCCTGGTCTCCAACCCAGGCCTCCCTATCGCTGACACCTACACTAGTGCCTGCTCTAAGGAAACTCTCACTGACATCCTCTTTTTCGCGCCTTCACCTGACCTATGGACCCTTCATATGGTCTCTGTGCTCTCTCCTTTTTCATCTTCTCCCATTAATGGTGGCACCCGTTGGGATGTCCTCTTGGCCCCCTTCCGCTCCTCTAAGGCCATCATTAATGTCTACGCTAATGGGACCGTCTTGGTCCAAGGCCCTCAGGCCAACCTTCACCTCTTTGATAGACGCTTCCCTCGCCTCATCAACTTCCTTTCCTCCCCTGCTGTCCCCCCCCTGTATTCGGCTACCTTGCCTCTACCCTGCCCCCTCTCGCACTCCCTCTTCACCTCCTTCTTCTACACCTCCGCAAGGCGTACCTCTGATCTGTACCCCTCCCCGGAAGTCCTTCAAGGATGGCAACCTTCTCCACTTTGCCACTCTTAACTCTCGCTCTGCCATCAAGCATTCCTCCGATATCTGTCGCCTTCTTGAGGAACTGGACCTTGACGTCCTCGGTCTCACTGAGACATGGTTCACAGCCAGCTCTGTCACGAGCTTTGACACACTCCTACCTGAAGGTTACAAGATCCTCTCTGTGTCCAGGCCCAACCGTGCAGGGTGGGGTGTTGCCCTTATCTTCCCTGAGTGGATTCCTGCCACTGTCACTCCTATGCAGACCTACTCCTCTTTTGAATGTCTTGTCTGCCGACTCTCTCTCTCTCCTAGCCATTCCCTTACCGTGGCTACTATCTATCGGCCACCTGGTCAAATTTCCTCTTTCCTCTCTGAGTGGGCTGACCTCTCCTCCTCACTCCAGTCCTCTACCACTCAACTCCTCTTTCTTGGTGACTTTAACATCCACCTAGATGCCTCCTGTCCCCCCACTGGACTCTTTCGTGACCTCTGCGACTCTCTCTCACTCTCTATTCTCCCGTCTGGGCCTACTCATTCTGCAGGGTACACTCCTGATGCTCTGATCTCTTCTGACCTTCCCCTCTCTGTCCCTCTCTCCACTCCTCTCTCCTGGAGTGATCACTTTCTCCTATCCTCCCACCTCACCCTCCCTACCCCACAGGCAAAGCCACCCTCATCATTGCCACCCACCTTCTCGGTCATCCGACCCATGAAGCGCGTGTCAGTTGCGGCTTTCGCTGCCACCTTCTCGCCCCCCCTCCCCCTTTGGCTGACTCCCACCCTGACACAGCCCTCTCCTTGCTCCACTCTGCTATATCTGATACTCTTGATATCCTTGCCCCTGTCATGAAAATCCGCCTGAAGCCCAAAGCCAAATGTAACTCCTGGTATGATTCGGATCACGTCACCCTAAAACGCAAGTGCAGAGTGGCAGAGAGGAAATGGCGTGCTTCATGTTCATCCTCTGACAAACTGGCCTGCCGCCTGCTCCAAAGGCAATACCGTCTCTCTGTTCTCACCAAGAAGAGAGCCCTTATCCAAGCCCGCATCTCTGCGGCATCTAACAACTCGGCTGAACTCTTTAAAATCTGCAAGGAGCTTGCCAACCCTGCTGCAGTCTCTACCTCTCCTGTCCCCTCCCAGGCCCTCTGCACTGCACTGGCCTCCCACTTCATCTCTAAAACTCAGGACATCCTGTCCTCACTCTCCTCCTATCACCTCCCCCCCTCTCTTCCCTGCTCTTCCTCTGGCCCTTCTGCAGCCACCCCTCCTCCCTCCTTCTCTGCCTTTCCCTTTTTTTCTGCTGACGAGGTTTCCAGACAAGTCCAATCTATGAAAGTCTCGTCTAAACAGATTCACCCCTGTTGCTCCAAAACTATCAAGGACCACATCGACTCCCTGGCTCCTGCCCTGGCTGACTTTTGAAACCACTCCTTCGCCTCTGGAGTCTTCCCATCCCCCCTCAAGCACTCCCTTGTGCACCCTCTCCTTAAGAAACCCTCTGCCGACCCCTCCTGTCCGGCTAATTATCGCCCAATCTCCATCACTCCCTTCCTGGGCAAGCTCCTGGAGAAACTGGCCATCTCCCAGCTTAACCTCCATGCTGAAGCTGTTGATAGTCTCCATGACCATCAATCTGGCTTCAGAGCGGCCAGAAGCACAGAAACTGCTCTCCGGAACATCCGTGAGGACCTGCTCTTGAACCTCGACTCCAACACTCCGTGTGTTCTCATTCTGCTCGATCTCTCTTCTGCCTTTGACACTGTCAACCATGCCATCCTGCTCAACCGTCTCCGTGATAACCTGGGTATCACTGGTCAGGCTCTGGC
Organism: Ambystoma mexicanum; assembly: GCF_040938575.1. NCBI lineage: Eukaryota > Metazoa > Chordata > Amphibia > Caudata > Ambystomatidae > Ambystoma > Ambystoma mexicanum. Next base: position 122,291 of record NW_027182484.1, read on the forward strand.
GTGGCTGACCTCTTTCCTTTCCAATCGACCCTCCCAGGTCCAACTTGGGTCCTTCCTCTCTGACATCTTCTTCTCCACCTGTGGCGTTCCGCAGGGATCTAATCTCTCTCCCTGGCTGTTCAACCAGTATCTGGCACTCCTTGCCCACCGCAACGCCACCCTCTGCCCCAGCTTTCAGTGCTATGCGGACAATACCCAACTCATTTTCAGACTACCCTCGTCCTCCTCCTCTCCCTCCCTCATCTCTGACTGTCTGTCTGCTATCCAGGAATGGTGTGCTGCCAATGACCTCTGCCTTAATGCTAGTAAGACTGAGATCCTACTCATCGGCACACCCACTCCCTCCTTCCCTGCAGCTCTCTGGCCGGCCTCTCTTGGCCCTCTTCCTGCTCCTACCTGCAAGGCAAAAAACCTCAGGGTCATCTTCGACTCCACACTCTCCTTCTCTCCTCATATATCTGACATCTCTAAGAAGTCACATTACCAGCTGCACCTCCTCAGAGGTATTCTTCCCTTCCTCTTCTTCCCCCAGAAGCTCACTGTCTCCCGAGCCCTGGTTCTCTCGAAGCTGGACTACTGTAACAGCCTCTATCTTAATCTGCCTGCCTCCACTCTCCGTCCTCTGCAACTCATCCAGAACAGAACTGTGAGATTTGTCCTTGGCCTCAAGCCCAGGGACCGTATCTCTCCAGGACTGAAATCTCTACACTGGCTCCCAGTGGCTGCGAGGATTAAGTTCAAAACCCTCTGCATTGTCCACAAGGCCTTCTGGGGCCTGGGGCCTAAATACCTTCAACTCTCTCTTCCAAAATATCTTCCTTCCCGACCCCTACGCTCATCCGTCTCCAACTCCCTCAGGGTCAGCCGCTTCTCGAAGCAACGAGCTGGGGGTAGATCTCTCTCCGCGGCAGGGGCTTCCCTCTGGAACAGCCTTCCTGCCTCCCTGAAACTTGAGGAGAACCATCTCCGGTTCCAGAAGCACCTCAAAACCTTCCTCTTCACTTCTGCTTTCTCTCTCCCTCTCCCCTGCTAAATTCTTCACCAAACTGCACTGATTCTGCAACTGGGCCACTCTCACCAACCTCGGTCCTGGGCCCAGTCACTCTTCACTTGCACTGCCTCCCTGGCAACCCCTGCACTGCGGGACTGTCTCTGTATCCCTACAGCCCCCCCAGCACTTGTCTGCACTTACCTTGCACTTGCCACCAGCTGGCCCTATTTATTTATTATTTTATTTCTATTCTACTTATTTGTACTGCACTCCCCCCCTCCCCCTTCCCCTTGCACTTTTTCCCTTCCCCCTACCCCTGCACTTGCGCGGTCTGAATGACACCTGGCCTAGTAGGATCGTTGTCTGTCTTCCCCTTGTGCCCCCCTCCCTGCCTCGTCGCGCCTTGAAACACTTGTGTATAGGCGCGTTACAAATGCCATATCATATCATATCATATCACCCAAGTTCTACTGGTGATATTATCAGTTTGAAATAGTCCATTGGAAGCTCATGAAGTGGGAGAAAAGACACCCCCGAATCTCCTTGCGCCCCTGGCCTAGAGGATCGCGACCCAGACACCCACCACGAGATGAATTAGCCTATCTACCAGACAACCAAATACCTGGTACAGGAACATACGGATGTGCCCATCAGCCTGCCCACCAGCCTGCCCTGCTCAAGCCGACACCTGCGGCATGGATGAACTCGACTAAACCCTTCAACAGTAAATAAACATATCGTTAGAGATGCCATGATGACCTAGCCAACTGTCAGAACACCCGTCCAATCATGTACACTGGACACCCCCACTCCAATCCACACTAAGAAGATACTCAGTGCTATAACGTAGGTGACGGACACACCCACTGACGCGCATCTTTATTATTTTTCACATAGGTTTTTTCGAAATGCAGAAACGCAAGACGCACACAACACTCATCTAAATGCTTGCTGACGCTTCTCCTAACCCTTACATTGTGATGAAAATACAACGTAGACATGATCCCGCATATGAAGCAATGTGATACCACAACTTAAAGTGCCGTGCATTAAACATCCCCACCTATGCACCAGGCCCAAGTAGGCCACAAGCAAGAGCCTCCACGAACATTGGATGAGCAAGAGTTCAATTGCTGACCCTGAAGAACGCGCCCAGCGTGAACTGACAGCCAAGGTAGCGATGTTGCAACTCGCATGCCACCAGCCGACGCCAAGGTCACACCTGCAAACTAAGCCAGACACACAGTGGAAAATACAACCTTAAATGTGCAGAATTCTGCCTCAACCACGGTCTCTCCTCACGTGACCAAGCCAAACCTGACAGGGTGCCAGACCCAGGAGGGAGAAGTCGCCTGGGTCCCACGTTTGAGACACAGGCTCCAACAATGAAATGACCCAATGAACACCTACAGCGAAGGGAATGGTCTGCTCTCAGGCATATGAGCAAATCCACGCATTGTCTGCACGAACACATAGTTACATATTGTTGCAAATGACAGGTACACCGCGAGCTGGGAACAACGATGGTCCCAGGCTGGGGGGCTCACGAGTCGACCAATCGGAACATGGGGCACTCATCACTGATGCCACTAACATTAGCCAATCATTAGGGGTCTTTGTGTAAAAATGTTCAAGTATCTAATAGAAGGGACAACCCAAGTATACCACCTGACTGACCCTTAACCACTAACAGCGTTCTCTTTACGTATGCTATACTAACCCTACCACTCGAGGAACCAATCCAGAGTGGCGATGGGTTTTTGCTAACTTTCCCAGGTGACGCAAGTAGCGCGTCATACTGAGGCAAAAAGGGGCCTGCGAGCCCCACAAATTTCGAGAGTCTGGACGGACGCGTACAATCCTAGACCCATCCTTGCCGTTATTCAATAAACAGCAGAACCACCTTGCTTCTTGTGTGTGTCTCATACTAATTTTTGGGATACGCGGGAGGAGTTGGGGCCTCCCAGCCCAGAGGTCCGCGGAAGGCCCAGCCGACCCAGGGAGAAACCATCCGACACTCATATGAATGTTATAAAACTGTGGTGGAAACCAATAATATGCCCTTAATGAAATGTATTAATTTGTACAGCTGACCAGAAGTGCACTGATGTCATTAGTTCTACAAGTTCCATACAGTCACCCACTCTATCACCTTTTTAAAAAAGGGCAGTTTTCAACATTGAAGGGTTTATGTCAGTGGTAGAACGTAGGAGTGTAGTTCAAGAAGTCCCTGTTTCATAACCATGTACCCTCTTCAATAGATCCTGTTAAAATATTTTTCAACCCAATGCACTGTAAGAAACAATAGGATATATCATCATTTCTTATACAAAACAATGAAGTATTGGGTTTAACTATGCTCTTAGCACAAAATCGACAAACTGCAGTAGAGAAGCAGTTACATTTTGCAGAATTTGTGCATTTGACAAAAGTTTTTTTTTCCATGTTCCAAGATCTACATGTGAAACGAAATGTATGAATTCTTGCAATGGAAACCTCACTGTATTTTACCAAGGCAGATAAAGGACATCTTTTGTATCCCTTATACTTATAAGGAGGGTTTGGTGGCTGAAAATGCATTGCTTTGATGGTGATTGCATGTTGCTTCCACTTTGTACATATTACTGAATAAATAAAGGTGAATATTTCAGAAATGGGGGTATAGCTCAGGGGTAGAGCATTTGACTGCAGATCAAGAGGTCCCTAGTTCAAATCTGGGTGCCCCCTTCTTCAACTGTTTTACCTGTAGAAATATTTTTTTAATTAAATAAATTGAAGTAAACATTTACAATCTTAGCATTTTATGTAATGAGCAACACATTTCTACATTTGAAATACTCCTGATCATCACCTGAAACATAGGGAAAACACCATTAAGCTGTTTAGGATTTCTTCATATGATACAAGCTGTGTTTTACATTCACCCAAGTTCTACTGGTGATATGATCAGTTTGTAATAGTCCATTGGAAGCTCATATGAATGTTATAGAACTGTGGTGGAAACCAATAATATGCCCTTAATGAAATGTATTAATTTGTACAGCTGACCAGAAGTGCACTGATGTCATTAGTTCTACAAGTTCCATACAGTCACCCACTCTATCACTTGTTTAAAAAAGGGCAGTTTTCAGCATTCAAGGGTTTATGTGAGTGGGAGAGATAGGAGTGCAGTTCAAGAAGTCCCTGTTTCATAACCATATACCCTCTTCAATAGATCCTGTTAAAATGTTTTTCAACCCAATGCACTGTAAGAAACAATAAGATATATCATCATTTCATATACAAAACAATGAACAATTGGGTTTAACTATGCTCTTAGCACCAAATCAACAAACTGCAGTAGAGAAGCAGTTACATTTTGCAGAATTTGTGCATTTGACAAAAGTTTTTTTTTCCATGTTCCAAGATCTACATGTGATACGAAATGTATGAATTCTTGCACTGGAAACCTCACTGTATTTTACCAAGGCAGATAAAGGACATCCTTCGCACCCCATATACTCATAAGGAGGGTTTGGTGGCTGAAAATGCATTGCTTTGATGGTGATTGCATGTTGCTTGCACTTTGTACATATTACTGAATTAATAAAGGTGAACATTTTACGACTGCGGGTATAGCTCAGTGGTAGAGCATTTGACTGCAGATCAAGAGGTCCTTAGTTGAAATCTGGGTGCCCACTGGTCCAACTGTTGTACCTGTAGAAATATTTTTTTAAATAAAATGAATAAAACATTTACAATCTTAGCATTTTATGTAATGAGCAACACATTTCTACATTTGAAATACTCCTGATCATCTCCTGAAACATAGGGTAAAAACCATTAAGCTGTTTCGGATTTCTTCGTATGATACAAGCTGTGTGTTACATTCACCCAAGTTCTACTGGTGATATTATCAGTTTGAAATCGTCCATTGGAAGCTCATATGAATGTTATAAAACTGTGGTGGAAACCAATAATATGCCCTTAATGAAATGTATTAATTTGTACAGCTGACCAGAAGTGCACTGATGTCATTAGTTCCACAAGTTCCATATAGTCACCCACTCTATCACTTTTTTAAAAAAGGGCAGTTTTCAGCATTCAAGGGTTTATGTCAGTGGTAGAGGGTAGGAGTGCAGTTCAAGAAGTCCCTGTTTCATAACCATATACCCTCTTCAATAGATCCTGTTAAAATGTTTTTCAACCCAATGCACGGTAAGAAACAATAAGATATATCATCATTTCATATACAAAACAATGAACAATTGGGTTTAACTATGCTCTTAGCACAAAATCAAAAAACTGCAGTAGAGAAACAGTTAAGTTTTGCAGAATTTGTGTATTTGACAAAAGTTTTTTTTCCATGTTCCAATATCTACATGTGATACGAAATGTATGAATTCTTGCACTGGAAACCTCACTGTATTTTACGGAGGCAGATAAAGGACATCTTTTGTACCCCTTATACTTATAAGGAGGGTTTGGTGGCTGAAAATACATTGCTTTGATGGTGATTGCATGTTGCTTCCACTTTGTACATATTACTGAATAAATAAAGGTAAACATTTCCGAATGTAGGAAATAGCTCAGTGGTAGAGCATTTGATTGCAGATCAAGAGGTCCCTAGTTCAAATCTGGGTGCCCCCTTGTCCAACTGTTTTACCTGTAGAAATATGTTTTTAATTAAATAAATTGAAGAAAACATTTACAATCTTAGCATTTTATGTAATGAGCAACACATTTCTACATTTGAAATACTCCTGATCATCTCCGGAAACATAGGTTAAACACAATTAAGCTGTTTCGGAATTCTTCATATGATACAAGCTGTGTATTACATTCACCCAAGTTCTACTGGTGATATTATCAGTTTGAAATAGTCCAATGGAAGCTCATATGAACGTTATAAAACTGTGGTGGAAACCAATAATATGCCCTTAATGAAATGTATTAATTTGTCCAGCTGACCAGAAGTGCACTGATCTCATTAGTTCTACAAGTTCCATACAGTCACCCACTCTATCACCTTTTTAAAAAAGGGCAGTTTTCAGCATTCAAGGGTTTAACTCAGTGGTAGAGTGTAGAAATGCAGTTCAAGAAGTCCCTGATTCATAACCATATATCCTCTTCAATAGATCCTGTTAATGTTTTTCAACCCAATGCACTGTAAGAAACAATAGGATATATAATCATTTCATATAAAAAACAATGAACAATTGGGTTTAACTATGCTCTTAGCACAAAATCAACAAACTGCAGTAGAGAAGCAGTTAGTTACGTGTTGCAGAATTTGTGCATTTGACAAAAGTTTTTTTTCCATGTTCCAAGATCTACATGTGATACGAAATGTATGAATTCTTGCAATGGAAACCTCACTGTATTTTACCAAGGCAGATAAAGGACATCTTTCGCACCCCATATACCTATAAGGAGGGTTTGGTGGCTGAAAATGCTTTGCTTTGATGGTGATTGCATGTTGCTTGCACTTTGTACATATTACTGAATTAATAAAGGTGAATATTTTAGAACTGGGGGTATAGCTCAGTGGTAGAGTATTTGACTGCAGTTCAAGAGGTCCCTAGTTCAAATCTGGGTGCCCCCTGGTCTAAGTGTTGTACCTGTAGAAATATTTTTTTAAATAAATTGAAGAAAACATTTACAATCATAGCATTTTATGTAATGAGCAACACATTTCTACATTTGAAATACTCCTGATCATCTCCTGAAACATAGTGTAAACACCATTAAGCTGTTTCGGATTTCTTCGTAATGATACAAGCTGTGTATTACATTCACCCAATTTCTACTGGTGATATTATCAGTTTGAAATAGTCCATTGGAAGCTCATATGAATGTTATAAAACTGTGGCAGAAACCAATAATATGCCCTTAATGAAATATATTAATTTATACAGCTGACCAGAAGTGCACTGATGTCATTAGTTCTACAAGTTCCATACAGCCACCCACTCTATCACTTTTTTAAAAAAGGGCAGTTTTCAGCATTCAAGGGTTTATGTCAGTGGTAGAGGGTCAGAGTGCAGTTCAAGAAGTCCCTGTTTCATAACCATATACCCTCTTCAATAGATCCTGTTAAAATGTTTTTCAACCCAATGCAGTGTAAGAAACAATAAGATATATCATCATTTCATATACAAAACAATGAACAATTGGGTTTAACTATGCTCTTAGTACAAAATCAACAAACTGCAGTAGAGAAGCAGTTACGTTTTGCAGAATTTGTGCATTTGACAAAGTTTTTTTTTCCATGTTCCAAGATCTACATGTGATACGAAATGTATGAATTCTTGCACTGGAAAGCTCACTGTATTTTACGAAGGCAGATGAAGGACATCTTTTGTACCCCTTATACTTATAAGGAGGGTTTGGTGGCTGAAAATACATTGCTTTGATGGTGATTGCATGTTGCTTCCACTTTGTACATATTACTGAATAAATAAAGGTAAACATTTCAGAATGTAGGATATAGCTCAGTGGTAGAGCATTTGTTTGCAGATCAAGAGGTCCCTAGTTCAAATCTGGGTGCCCCCTTGTCCAACTGTTTTACCTGTAGAAATATGTTTTTAAATAAATTGAAGAAAACATTTACAATCTTAGCATTTTATGTAATGAGCAACACATTTCTACATTTGAAATACTCCTGATCATCTCCGGAAACATAGGTTAAACACAATTAAGCTGTTTCGGAATTCTTCATATGATACAAGCTGTGTATTACATTCACCCAAGTTCTACTGGTGATATTATCAGTTTGAAATAGTCCATTGGAAGGGCATATGAATGTTATAAAACTGTGGTGGAAACCAATAATATGCCCTTAATGAAATGTATTAATTTGTACAGCTGACCAGAAGTGCACTGATGTCATTAGTTCTACACGTTCCATACAGTCACCCACTCTATCACCTTTTTAAAAAAGAGCAGTTTTCAGCATTCAATGGTTTATGTCCGTGGTAGAGGGTAGGAGTGCAGTTCAAGAAATCCCTGTTTCATAACCATATACCCTCTTCAATAGATCCTGTTAAAATATTTTTCAACCCAATGCACTGTAAGAAACAATAGGATGTATCATCATTTCATATAAAAACAATGAACAATTGGGTTTAACTATGCTCTTAGCACAAAATCAACAAACTGCAGTAGAGAAGCAGTTACGTTTTGCAGAATTTGTGCATTTGACAAACTTTTTTTTTCCATGTTCCAAGATCTACATGTGATACGAAATGTATGAATTCTTGCAATGGAAACCTCACTGTATTTTACCAAGGCAGATAAAGGACATCTTGTGTAACCCTTATAGGTATAAGGAGGGTTTGGTGGCTAAAAATGCATTGCTTTGATGGTGATTGCATGTTGCTTCCGCTTTGTACATATTACTGAATAAATAAAGGTGAACATCATCGAATTGGGGGTATAGCTCAGTGGTAGAGCATTTGACTACACATCAAGAGGTTCCTAATTCAAATCTGGGTGCCCCCTGGTCCAACTGTTGTACCTGTAGAAATATTGTTTTAAATAAATTGAAGAAAACATTTACAATCTTAGCATTTTATGTAATGAGCAACACATTTCTACATTTGAAATACTCCTGATCACCTCCTGAAACATAGTGTAAACACCATTAAGCTGTTTCGGATTTCTTCGTATGATACAAGCTGTGTATTACATTCACCCAAGTTCTACTGGTGATATTATCAGTTTGAAATAGTCCATTGGAAGCTCATATGAACGTTATAAGACTGTGGTGGAAACCAATAATATGCCCTTAATGAAATGTATTAATTTGTCCAGCTGACCAGAAGTGCACTGATGTCATTAGTTCTACAAGTTCCATACAGTCACCCACTCTGTCACCTTTTTAAAAAAGGGCAGTTTTCAGCATTCAAGGGTTTAACTCAGTGGTAGAGCGTAGAAATGCAGTTCAAGAAGTCCCTGATTCATAACCATATATCCTCTTCAATAGATCCTGTTAAAATGTTTTTCAACCCAATGCACTGTAAGAAACAATATAATATATAATCATTTCATATAAAAAACAATGAACAATTGGGTTTAACTATGCTCTTAGCACAAAATCAACAAACTGCAGTAGAGAAGCAGTTACGTTTTGCAGAATTTGTGCATTTGACAAACGTTTTTTTTCCATGTTCCAAGATCTACATGTGATACGAAATGTATGAATTCTTGCAATGGAAACCTCACTGTATTTTACCAAGGCAGATAAAGGACATCTTGTGTAACCCTTATAGGTATAAGGAAGGTTTGGTGGCTGAAAATGCATTGCTTTGATGGTGATTGCATGTTGCTTCCACTTTGTACATATTACTGAATTAATAAAGGAGAGTGTTTCAGAACTGGGGGTATAGTTCAGTGGTAGAGCATTTGACTGCAGATCAATAGGTCCCTAGTTCAAATTTGGGTGTCCCCTTGTCCAACTGTTGTACCTGTAGAAATATTTTTTTAAATAAATTGAACAAAACATTTACAATCTTAGCATTTTATGTAATGAGCAACACATTTCTACATATGAAATACTCCTGATCATCTCCTGAAACATAGGGTAAACACCATTAAGCTGTTTAGGATTTCTTCATATGATACAAGCTGTGTTTTACATTCACCCAAGTTCTACTGGTGATATTATCAGTTTGAAATAGTCCATTGGAAGCTCATATGAACGTTATAAAACTGTGGTGGAAACCAATAATATGCCCTTAATGAAATGTATTAATTTGTCCAGCTGACCAGAAGTGTACTGATGTCATTAGTTCTACAAGTTCCATACAGTCACCCACTCTATCACCTTTTTAAAAAAGGGCAGTTTTCAGCATTCAAGGGTTTAACTCAGTGGTAGAGCGTAGGAATGCAGCTCAAGAAGTCCCTGTTTCATAACCATCTACCCTCTTCAATAGATCCTGTTAAAATGTTTTTCAACCCAATGCACTGTAAGAAACAATAGGATATATCATCATTTCATATAAAAAACAATGAACAATTGGGTTTAACTATGCTCTTAGCACAAAATCAACAAACTGCAGTAGAGAAGCAGTTACGTTTTGCAGAATTTGTGAATTTGACAAAAGTTTTTTTTCCATGTTCCAAGATCTACATGTGATACGAAATGTATGAATTCTTGAAATGGAAAACTCACTGTATTTTACCAAGGCAGATAAAGGACATCCTTCGCACCCCTTATACTTATAAGGAGGGTTTGGTGGCTGAAAATGCATTGCTTTGATGGTGATTGCATGTTGCTTCCGCTTTGTACATATTACTGAATAAATAAAGGTGAACATCATCGAATTGGGGGTATAGCTCAGTGGTAGAGCATTTGACTGCAGATCAAGAGGTCCCTAATTCAAATCTGGGTGCCCACTGGTCCAACTATTGTACCTGTAGAAATATTGTTTTAAATAAATTGAAAAAACATTTACAATCTTAGCATTTTATGTAATGAGCAACACATTTCTACATTTGAAATACTCCTGATCATCTCCTGAAACATAGTGTAAACACCATTAAGCTGTTTCGGATTTCTTCGTATGATACAAGCTGTGTATTACATTCACCCAAGTTCTACTGGTGATATTATCAGTTTGAAATAGTCCATTGGAAGCTCATATGAACGTTATAAGACTGTGGTGGAAACCAATAATATGCCCTTAATGAAATGTATTAATTTGTCCAGCTGACCAGAAGTGCACTGATGTCATTAGTTCTACAAGTTCCATACAGTCACCCACTCTGTCACCTTTTTAAAAAAGGGCAGTTTTCAGCATTCAAGGGTTTAACTCAGTGGTAGAGCGTAGAAATGCAGTTCAAGAAGTCCCTGATTCATAACCATATATCCTCTTCAATAGATCCTGTTAAAATGTTTTTCAACCCAATGCACTGTAAGAAACAATAGGATATATAATCATTTCATATAAAAAACAATGAACAATTGGGTTTAACTATGCTCTTAGCACAAAATCAACAAACTGCAGTAGAGAAGCAGTTACGTTTTGCAGAATTTGTGCATTTGACAAAAGTTTTTTTCCATGTTCCAAGATCTACATGTGATACGCAATGTATGAATTCTTGCAATGGAAACCTCACTGTATTTTACCAAGGCAGATAAAGGACATCCTTCGCACCCCATATACCTATAAGGAGGGTTTGGTGGCTGAAAATGCTTTGCTTTGATGGTGATTGCATGTTGCTTGCACTTTGTACATACTACTGAATTAAAAAAGGTGAACATTTTAGAACTGGGGGTATAGCTCAGTGGTAGAGCATTTGACTGCAGTTCAAGAGGTTCCTAGTTCAAATCTGGGTGTCCCCCTGGTCCAAATGTTGTACCTGTAGAAATATCTTTTTAAATAAATTGAAGAAAACATTTACAATCGTAGAATTTTATGTAATGAGCAACATATTTCTACATTTGAAATACTCCTGAACATCTCCTGAAACATAGTGTAAACACCATTAAGCTGTTTCGGATTTCTTTGTATGATACAAGCTGTGTATTACATTCACCCAATTTCTACTGGTGATATTATCAGTTTGAAATAGTCCATTGGAAGCTCATATGAATGTTATAAAACTGTGGCAGAAACCAATAATATGCCCTTAATGAAATGTATTAATTTGTACAGCTGACCAGAAGTGCACTGATGTCATTAGTTCTACAAGTTCCATTCGGTCACCCACTGTATCACCTTTTTAAAAAAGAGCAGTTTTCAGCATTCAAGGGTTTATGTTAGTGGTAGAGGGTAGGAGTGCAGTTCAAGAAGTCCCTGTTTCATAACCATATACCCTCTTCAATAGATCCTGTTAAAATATTTTTCAACCCAATGCACAGTAAGACACAATAGGATATATCATCATTTCATATAAAAAACAATGAACAATTGGGTTTAACTATGCTCTTAGCACAAAATCAACAAACTGCAGTAGAGAAGCAGTTACGTTTTGCAGAATTTGTGCATTTGACAAACGTTTTTTTTCCATGTTCCAAGATCTACATGTGATACGAAATGTATGAATTCTTGCAATGGAAACCTCACTGTATTTTACCAAGGCAGATAAAGGACATCTTGTGTATCCCTTATAGTTGTAAGGAGGGTTTGGTGGCTGAAAATGCATTGCTTTGATGGTGATTGCATGTTGCTTCCACTTTGTACATATTACTGAATTAATGAAGGAGAACATTTCAGAACTGGGGGTATAGTTCAGTGGTAGAGCATTTGACTGCAGATTAATAGGTCCCTAGTTCAAATCTGGGTGCCCCCTTGTCCAACTGTTTTACCTGTAGAAATATTTTTTTAATTAAATAAATTGAAGAAAACATTTACAATCTTAGCATATTATGTAATGAGCAACACATTTCTACAAATTTAAATACTCCTGATCATCTCCTGAAACATAGGGTAAACACCATTAAGCTATTTTGGATTTCTTCGTATGATACAAGCTGTGTTTTACATTCACCCAAGTTCTACTGGTGATATGATCAGTTTGAAATAGTCCATTGGAAGCTCATATGAACGTTATAAAACTGTGGTGGAAACCAATAATATGCCCTTAATGAAATGTATTAATTTGTCCAGCTGACCAGAAGTGTACTGATGTCATTAGTTCTACAAGTTCCATACAGTCACCCACTCTATCACCTTTTCAAAAAAGGGCAGTTTTCAGCATTCAAGGGTTTATGTCAGTGGTAGAGCGTAGGAATGCAGTTCAAGAAGTCCCTGTTTCATAACCATCTACCCTCTTCAATAGATCCTGTTAAAATGTTTTTCAACCCAATGCACTGTAAGAAACAATAGGATATATCATCATTTCATATGAAAAACAATGAACAATTGGGTTTAACTATGCTCTTAGCACAAAATCAACAAACTGCAGTAGAGAAGCAGTTACGTTTTGCAGAATTTGTGCATTTGACAAAAGTTTTTTTTCCATCTTCCAAGATCTACATGTGATACGAAATGTATGAATTCTTGAAATGGAAACCTCACTGTATTTTACCAAGGCAGATAAAGGACATCCTTCGCACCCCTTATACTTATAAGGAGGGTTTGGTGGCTGAAAATGCATTGCTTTGATGGTGATTGCATGTTGCTTCCACTTTGTACATATTACTGAATAAATAAAGGTGAACATTATCGAATTGGGGGTATAGCTCAGTGGTAGAGCATTTGACTGCAGATCAAGAGGTCCCTAATTCAAATCTGGGTGCCCCCTGGTCCAACTGTTGTACCTGTAGAAATATTGTTTTACATAAATTGAAGAAAACATTTACAATCTTAGCATTGTATGTAATGAGCAACACATTTCTACATTTGAAATACTCCTGATCATCTCCTGAAACATAGTGTAAACACCATTAAGCTATTTTGGATTTCTTCGTATGATACAAGCTGTGTATTACATTCACCCAAGTTCTACTGGTGATATTATCAGTTTGAAATAGTCCATTGGAAGCTCATATGAATGTTATAAAACTGTGGTAGAAACCAATAATATGCCCTTAATGAAATGTATTAATTTGTACAGCTGCCCAGAAGTGCACTGATGTCATTAGTTCTACAGGTTCCATACAGTCACCCACTCTATCACTTTTTTTTAAAAAGGGCAGTTTTCAGCATTCAAGGGTTTATGTCAGTGGTAGAGTGTAGGAGTGCAGTTGAAGAAGTCCCTGTTTCATAACCATATACCCTCTTCAATAGATCCTGTTAAAATGTTTTTCAACCCAATGCACTGTAAGACACAATAGGATGTATCATCATTTCGTGTAAAAAACAATGAACAATTGGGTTTAACTATGCTCTTAGCACAAAATCAACAAACTGCAGTAGAGAAGCAGTTACGTTTTGCAGAATTTGTGCATTTGACAAAAGTTTTTTTTTCCATGTTCCAAGATCTACATGTGATACGAAATGTATGAATTCTTGCACTGGAAAACTCACTGTATTTTAAGAAGGCAGATAAAGGACATCTTTTGTACCCCTTATACTTATAAGGAGGGTTTGGTGGCTGAAAATGCATTGCTTTGATGGTGATTGCATGTTGCTTCCACTTTGTACATATTACTGAATAAATAAAGGTGAACATTTCAGAACTGGGGGTATAGCTCAGTGGTAGAGAATTTGACTGCAGATCAAGAGATCACTAGTTCAAATCTGGGTGCCCTCTTGTCCAACGGTTTTACCTGTAGAAATATTTTTTTAATTAAATAAATTGAAGAAAACATTTACAATCTTAGCATTTTATGTAATGAGCAACACATTTCTACATTTGAAATACTCCTGATCGTCCCCGGAAACATAGGGTAAACACCATTAAGCTGTTTCGGAATTCTTAGTATGATACACGCTGTGTATTACATTACCCAAGTTCTACTGGTGATATTATCAGTTTGAAATAGTCCATTGGAAGCTCATATGAATGTTATAAAACTGTGGTGGAAACCAATAATATGCGCTTAATGAAATGTATTAATTTGTACAGCTGACCAGAAGTGCACTGATGTCATTAGTTCTACAAGTTCCATACAGTCACCCACTCTATCACCTTTTTAAAAAAGAGCAGTTTTCAGCATTCAAGGGTTTATGTCAGTGGTAGAGGGTAGGAGTGCAGTTCAAGAAGTCCCTGTTTCATAACCATATACCCTCTTCAATAGATCCTGTTAAAATATTTTTCAACCCAATGCACTGTAAGAAACAATAGGATATATCATCATTTCATATAAAAAACAATGAACAATTGGGTTTAACTATGCTCTTAGCACAAAATCAACAAACTAAACAAAATCAACAAACCAATCCCTATTGGTGATATAAAACTGTGGTGGAAACCAATAATATGCCCTTAATGAAATTTATTAATTTGTACAGCTGACCAGAAGTGCACTGATGTCATTAGTTCTACAAGTTCCATAAAGTCACCCACTCTATCACCTTTTTAAAAAAGGGCAGTTTTCAGCATTCAAGGGTTTATGTCAGTGGTAGAGCGTGGGAGTGTAGTTCAAGAAGTCCCTGTTTCATAACCATATACCCTCTTCAATAGATCCTGTTAAAATGTTTTTCAACCCAATGCACTGTAAGAAACAATAGGATATATCATTTTGTATAAAAAACAATGAACAATTGGGTTTAACTATGCTCTTAGCACAAAATCAACAAACTGCAGTAGAGAAGCAGTTACGTTTTGCAGAATTTGTGCATTTGACAAAAGTTATTTTTCCATGTTCCAAGATCTACATGTGATACGAAATGTATGAATTCTTGCAATGGAAACCTCACTGTATTTTACCAAGGCAGATAAAGGACATCCTTCGCACCCCATATACTTATAAGGAGGGTTTGGTGGCTGAAAATGCATTGCGTTGATGGTGATTGCATGTTGCTTGCACTTTGTACATATTACTGAATTAATAAAGGTGAACATTTTAGAAGTACAGGTATAGCTCAGTGGTAGAGCATTTGACTGTAGATCAAAAGGTCCCTAGTTCAATTCTGGGTGCCCCCTTCTCCAACTGTTTTACCTGTAGAAATATTTTTTTAATTAATTAAATAAATTGAAGAAAACATTTACAATCTTAGCATTTTATGTAATGAGCAACACATTTCTACATTTGAAATACTCCTGATCATCTCCGGAAACATAGGGTAAACACCATTAAGCTGTTTCGGATTTCTTCGTATGATACAAGCTGTGTATTACATTCACCCAAGTTCTACTGGTGATATTATCAGCTTGAAATAGTCCATTGGAAGCGCATATGAATGTTATAAAACTGTGGTGGAAACCAATAATATGCCCTTAATGAAATGAATTAATTTGTACAGCTGACCAGAAGTGCACTGATGTCATTAGTTCTACAAGTTCCATACAGTCACCCACTCTATCACCTTTTTTTAAAAAAGAGCAGTTTTCAGCATTCAATGGTTTATGTCAGTGGTAGAGGGTAGGAGTGCAGTTCAAGAAGTCCCTGTTTCATAACCATATACCCTCTTCAATAGATCCTGTTAAAATGTTTTTCAACCCAATGCACTGTAAGAAACAATAGGATATATCATCATTTCATATAAAAAACAATGAATAATTGGGTTTAACTATGCTCTTAGCACAAAATCAACAAACTGCAGTAGAGAAGCAGTTTCGTTTTGCAGTATTTGTGCATTTGACAAAAGTTTTTTTTCCATGTTCCAAGATCTACATGTGATGCGAAATGTATGAATTCTTGCACTGGAAATCTCACTGTATTTTACAAAGGCAGATAAAGGACATCTTTTGTACCCCTTATACTTATAAGGAGGGTTTGGTGGCTGAAAATGCATTGCTTTGATGGTGATTGCATGTTGCTTCCACTTTGTACATATTACTGAATAAATAAAGGTACACATTTCAGAATATGGGGTATAGCTCAGTGGTCGAGCATTTGATTGCAGATCAAGAGGTCCCAAGTTAAAATCTGGGTGCCCCCTTGTCCAACTGTTTTACCTGTAGAAATATTTTTTTAATTAAATAAATTGAAGAAAACATTTACAATCTTAGCATTTTATGTAATGAGCAACACATTTCTTCATTTGAAATACTCCTGATCATCTCTGGAAACATAGGGTAAACACCATTAAGCTGATTCGGAATTCTTCGTATGATACAAGCTGTGTATTACATTCACCCAAGTTCTACTGGTGATATTATCAGTTTGAAATAGTCCATTGGAAGCGCATATGAATGTTATAAAACTGTGGTGGAAACCAGTAATATGCCCTTAATGAAATGTATTAATTTGTACAGCTGACCAGAAGTGCACTGATGTCATTAGTTCTACAAGTTCCATACAGTCACCCACTCTATCACCTTTTTAAAAAAGGGCTGTCTTCAGCATTCAAGGGTATAACTCAGTGGTAGAGCGTTGGAGTGCAGTTCAAGAAGTCCCTCTTTCATAACTATATACCCTCTTCAATAGATCCTGTTAAAATGTTT
The DNA here is from genome assembly GCF_040938575.1 of Ambystoma mexicanum. Classification (NCBI taxonomy): domain Eukaryota; kingdom Metazoa; phylum Chordata; class Amphibia; order Caudata; family Ambystomatidae; genus Ambystoma; species Ambystoma mexicanum. The sequence goes on from NW_027182484.1 coordinate 139,263, forward strand.
TTCAACCCAATGAACTGTAAGAAACAATAGGATATATCATCATTTCATATAAAAACAATGAACAATTGGGTTTAACTATGCTCTTGGCACAAAATCAACAAACTGCAGTAGAAAAGCAGTTACGTTTTGCAGAATTTGTGCATTTGACAAAAGTTTTTTTTTCCTGGACCAAGATCTACATGTGATACGAAATGTATGAATTCTTGCACTGGAAACCTCACTGTATTTTACAAAGGCAGATAAAGGACATTTTTTGTACCCCTTATATTTATAAGGAGGGTTTGGTGGCTGGAAATGCATTGCTTTGATGGTGATTGCATGTTGCTTCCACTTTGTACATATTACTGAATTAATAAAGGTGAACATTTTAGAACTGCGGGTATAGCTCGATGGTCGAGCATTTAACTGCAGATCAAGAGGTCCCTAGTTCAAATCTGTGTGCCCGCTTGTCCAACTGTTTTACCTGTTGAAATATTTTTTTAATTAAATAAATTGAAGAAAACATTTACAATCTTAGCATTTTATGTAATGAGCAATACATTTCTACATTTCGAAATACTCCTGATCATCTCCTGAAACATAGGGTAAACACCATTAAGCTGTTTAGGATTTCCTCATAAGATACAAGCTGTGTATTACATTCACCCAAGTTCTACTGGTGATATTGTCAGTTTGAAATAGTCCATTGGAAGCGCATATGAATGTTAGAAAACTGTGGTGGAAACCAATAATATGCCCTTAATGAAATGTATTAATTTGTACAGCTGACCAGAAGTGCACTGATGTCATTAGATCTACAAGTTCCATCCAGTCAACCACTCTATCACCTTTTTAAAAAAGAACAGTTTTCAGCATTCAAGGGTTTATGTCAGTGGTAGAGGGTAGGAGTGCAGTTCAAGAAGTCCCTGTTTCATAACCATATACCCTCTTCAATAGATCCTGTTAAAATATTTTTCAACCCAATGCACTGTAAGAAACAATAGGATATATCATCATTTCATATAAAAAACAATGAACAATTGGGTTTAACTATGCTCTTAGCACAAAATCAACAAACTAAACAAAATCAACAAACCAATCCCTATTGGTGATATAAAACTGTGGTGGAAACCAATAATATGCCCTTAATGAAATGTATTAATTTGTACAGCTGACCAGAAGTGCACTGATGTCATTAGTTCTACAAGTTCCATAAAGTCACCCACTCTATCACCTTTTTAAAAAAGGGCAGTTTTCAGCATTCAAGGGTTTATGTCAGTGGTAGAGCGTGGGAGTGTAGTTCAAGAAGTCCCTGTTTCATAACCATATACCCTCTTCAATAGATCCTGTTAAAATGTTTTTCAACCCAATGCACTGTAAGAAGCAATAGGAAATATCATCATTTCATATACAAAACAATGAACAATTCGGTTTAACTATGCTCTCAGCACAAAATCAACAAACTGCAGTAGAGAAGCAGTTACATTTTGCAGAATTTGTGCATTTGACAAAAGATTTTTTTCCATGTTCCCAGATCTGCATGTGATACGAAATGTATGACTTCTTGCAATGGAAACCTCACTGTATTTTACCAGGGCAGATAAAGGACATCCTTTGCACCCCATATACTTATAAGGAGGGTTTGGTGGCTGAAAATGCATTGCTTTGATGGTGATTGCATGTTGCTTGCACTTTGTACATATTACTGAATAAATAAAGGTGAACATTTCAAAACTGGGGGTATAGCTCATTGGTAGAGCATTTGACTGCAGATCAAGAGGTCCCTAGTTCAAATCTGGGTGCCCCCTTGTCCATCTGTTTTAATTGTAGAAATATATTTTTAATTAAATAAATTGAAGAAAACATTTACAATATCAGCAATTATGTAATGAGCAACACATTTCTACATTTGAAATACTCCTGATCATCTCCTGAAACACATGGTAAACACCATTAAGCTGTTTCGGACTTCTTCGTATGATACAAGCTGTGTATTACATTCACCCAAGCTCTATTGGTGATATTATCAGTTTGAATTAGTCCATTGGAAGCTCATATGAATGTTATAAAACTGTGGGGGAAACCAGTAATATGCCCTTAATGAAATGTATTAATTTGTACAGCTGACCAGAAGTGCACTGATGTCATTAGTTCTACAATTTCCATTGAGTCACCCACTCTATCACCTTTTTAAAAAAGGGCAGTTTTCAACATTGAAGGGTTTATGTCAGTGGTAGAGCGTAGGAGTGTAGTTCAAGAAGTCCCTGTTTCATAACCATATACCCTCTTCAATAGATCCTGTTAAAATGTTTTTCAACCCAATGCACTGTAAGAACCAATAAGATATATCATCATTTCATATACAAAACAATGAACAATTGGGTTTAACTATGCTCTTAGCACAAAATCACCAAACTGCAGTAGAGAAGCAGTTACATTTTGCAGAATTTGTGCATTTGACAAAAGTTTTTTTTCCATGTTCCAAGATCTACATGTGATACAAAATGTATGAATTCTTGCAATGGAAACCTCACTGTATTTTACCAAGGCAGATAAAGGACATCTTTTGTACCCCTTATACTTATAAGGAGGGTTTGGTGGCTGAAAATGCATTGCTTTGATGGTGATTGCATGTTGCTTCCACTTTGTACATATTACTGAATAAATAAAGGTGAACATTTCAGAAATGGGGGTATAGCTCAGGGGTAGAGCATTTCACTGCAGATCAAAAGGTCCCTAGTTCAAATCTGGGTGCCCCCTTGTCCAACTGTTTTACCTGTAGAAATATTTTTTTAATTAAATACATTGAAGTAAACATTTACAATCTTAGCATGTTATGTAATGAGCAACACATTTCTACATTTGAAATACTCCTGATCATCACCTGAAACATAGGGTAAACACCGTTAAGCTGTTTAGGATTTCTTCGTATGATACAAGCTGTGTTTTACATTCACCCAAGTTCTACTGGTGATATGATTAGTTTGAAATAGTCCATTGGAAGCTCATATGAATGTTATAAAACTGTGGTGGAAACCAATAATATGCCCTTAATGAAATGTATTAATTTGTACAGCTGACCAGAAGTGCACTGATGTTATTAGTTCTACAAGTTCCATACAGTCACCAACTCTATCACCTTTTTAAAAAAGGGCAGTTTTCAGCATTCAAGGGTTTATGTCAGTGGTAGAGCGTGGGAGTGCTTTTCAAGAAGTTCCTGTTTCATAACCATATACCCTCTTCAATAGATCGTGTTAAAATATTTTTCAACCCAATGCACTGTAAGAAACAATAGGATATATCATCATTTCATATACAAAACAATGAACAATTGGGTTTAACTGTGCTCTTAGCACAAAATCAACAAACTGCAGTAGAGAAGCAGTTACATTTTGCAGAATTTGTGCATTTGACAAAAGATTTTTTTTCCATGTTCCAAGATCTACATGTGATACGAAATGTAGGAATTCTTGCAATGGAAACCTCACTGTATTTTACCAAGGCAGATAAAGGACATCCTTCGCACCCCATATACTTATAAGGAAGGTTTGGTGGCTGAAAATGCATTGCTTTGATGGTGATTGCATGTTGCTTCCACTTTGTACATATTACTGAATAAATAAAGGTGAACATTTCAAAAATGGGTGTATAGCTCAGGGTTAGAGCATTTCACTGCAGATCAAAAAGTCCCTAGTTCAAATCTGGGTGCCCCCTTGTCCAACTGTTTTACCTGTAGAAATATTTTTTTAATTAAATAAATTGAAGTAAACATTTACAATCTTAGCATTTTATATAATGAGCAACACATTTCTACATTTGAAATACTCCTGATCATCACCTGAAACATAGGGTAAACACCATTAAGCTGTTTAGGATTTCTTAATATGATACAAGCTGTGTTTTACATTCACCCAAGTTCTACTGGTGATATGACCAGTTTAAAATAGTCCATTGGAAGCTCATATGAATGTTATAAAACTGTGGTGGAAACCAATAATATGCCCTTAATGAAATGTATTAATTTGTACAGATGACCAGAAGTGCACTGATATCATTAGTTCTACAAGTTCGATAAAGTCACCCACTCTATCACCTTTTTAAAAAAGGGCAGTTTTCAACATTGAAGGGTTTAGTTTATGTCAGTGGTAGAGCGTAGGGGTGTAGTTCAAGAAGTCCCTGTTTCATAACCATATACCCTCTTCAATAGATCCTGTTAAAATGTTTTTCAACACAATGCACTGTAAGAAACAATAGGATATATCATCATTTCATATACAAAACAATGAACAATTGGGTTTAACTATGCTCTTAGCACAACATCAACAAACTGCAGTAGAGAAGCAGTTACATTTTGCAGAATTTGTGCATTTGACAAAAGATTTTTTTTCCATGTTCCAAGATCTACATGTGATACGAAATGTATGAATTCTTGCAATGGAAACCTCACTGTATTTTACCAAGGCAGATAAAGGACATCCTTTGCACCTGATATACATATACAAGCTGTGTTTTACATTCACCCAAGTTCTACTGGTGATATTTTCAGTTTGAAATAGTCCATTGGAAGCTCATATGAATGTTATAAAACTGTGGTGGAAACCAATAATATGCCCTTAATGAAATGTATTAATTTGTACAGATGACCAGAAGTGCACTGATGTCATTAGTTCTACAAGTTCCATACAGTCACCCACTCTATCACCTTTTTAAAAAAGGACAGTTTTCAACATTGAATGGTTTATGTCAGTAGTAGAGCGTAGGAGTGTAGTTCAAGAAGTCCCTATTTCATAACCATATACCCTCTTCAATAGATCCTGTTAAAATGTTTTTCAACCCAATGCACTGTAAGAAACAATAGGATATATCATCATTTCATATACAAAACAATGAACAACGGGTTTAACTATGCTCTTAGCACAACATCAACAAACTGCAGTAGAGAAGCAGTTACATTTTGCAGAATTTGTGCATTTGACAAAAGATTTTTTTTCCATGTTCCAAGATCTACATGTGATACGAAATGTATGAATTCTTGCAATGGAAACCTCACTGTATTTTACCAAGGCAGATAAAGGACATCTTTTGTACCCCTTATACTTATAAGGAGGGTTTGGTGGCTGAAAATGCATTGCTTTGATGGTGATTGCATGTTGCTTCCACTTTGTACATATTACTGAATAAATAAAGTCGAACATTTCAGAAATGGGGGTATAGCTCAGTGGTAGAGCATTTGACTGCAGATCCAGAGGTCCCTAGTTCAAATCTGGGTGCCCCCTTGTTCAACTGTTTTACCTGTAGAAATATTTTTTTAAATAAATTGAAGAAAACATTTACAATCTTAGCATTTTATGTAATGAGCAACACATTTCTACATTTGAAATACTCCTGATCATCTCCTGAAACATAGGGTAAACACCATGAAACTGTTTAGGATTTCTTCATATGATACAAGCTGTGTTTTACATTCATACAAGTTCTACTGGTGATATTATCAGTTGGAAATAGTCCATTGGAAGCTCATATGAATGTTATAAAACTGTGGTGGAAACCAATAATATGCCCTTAATGAAATGTATTAATTTGTACAGCTGACCAGAAGTGCACTGATGTTATTAGTTCTACAAGTTCCATACAGTCACCAACTCTATCACCTTTTTAAAAAAGAGCAGTTTTCAGCATTCAAGGGTTTATGTCAGTGGTAGAGCGTGGGAGTGCTTTTCAAGAAATCCCTGTTTCATAACCATACACCCTCGTCAATAGATCCTGTTGAAATGTTTTTCAACCCAATGTACTGTAAGAAACAAAAGGATATATCATCATTTCATATAAAAACAATGAACAATTGGGTTTAACTATGCTCTTAGCACAAAATCAACAAACTGCAGTAGAGAAGCAGTTACGTTTTGCAGAATTTGTGCATTTGACGAAAGTTTTTTTTTCCATGTTCCAAGATCTACATGTGATACGAAATGTATGAATTCTTGCAATGGAAACCTCACTGTATTTTACCAAGGCAGATAAAGGACATCTTTTGTACCCCTTATACTTATAAGGAGGGTTTGGTGGCTGAAAATGCATTGCTTTGATGGTGATTGCATGTTGCTTCCACTTTGTACATATTACTGAATAAGTAAAGGTGAACATTTCAGAAATGGGGTTATAGCTCAGGGATAGAGCATTTCACTGCAGATCAAGAGGTCACTAGTTCAATTCTGGGTGCCCCCTTATCCAACTATTTTACCTGTAGAAATATTTTTTTAATTAAATAAATTGAAGTAAACATTTACAATCTTAGCATTTTATGTAATGAGCAACACATTTCTACATTTGAAATACTCCTGATCATCACCTGAAACATAGGGTAAACACCATTAAGATGTTTAGGATTTCTTCATATGATACAAGCTGTGCTTTACATTCACCCAAGCTCTACTGGTGATATGATCAGTTTGAACTAGTCCATTGGAAGCTCATATGAATGTTATAAAACTGTGGTGGAAACCAATAATATGCCCTTAATGAAATGTATTAATTTGTACTGCTGACCAGAAGTGCTCTGATGTCATTAGTTCTACAAGTTCCGTAGAGTCACCCAGTCTATCACCTTTTTAAAAAAGGGCAGTTTTCAACATTGAAGGGATTATGTCAGTGGTAGAGCGTAGGAGTGTAGTTCAAGAAGTCCCTGTTTCATAACCATATACCCTCTTCAATAGATCCTGTTAAAATGTTTTTCAACCCAATGCACTGTAAGAATCAATAGGATATGTCATCATTTCATATACGAAACAATGAACAATTGGGTTTTACTATGCTCTTAGGACAAAATCACCAAACTGCAGTAGAGAAACAGTTACATTTTGCAGAATTTGTGCATTTGACGAAAGTTTTTTTTCCATGTTCCAAGATCTACATGTGATACGAAATGTATGAATTCTTGCAATGGAAACCTCACTGTATTTTACCAAGGCAGATAAAGGACATCCTTTGCACCCGATATACATATACAAGCTGTGTTTTACATTCACCCAAGTTCTACTGGTGATATTTTCAGTTTGAAATAGTCCATTGGAAGCTCATATGAATGTTATAAAACTGTGGTGGAAACCAATAATATGCCCTTAATGAAATGTATTAATTTGTACAGCTGACCAGGAGTGCACTGATGTCATTAGTTTTACAAGTTCCATACAGTCACCCACTCTATCACCATTTTAAAAAAAGGGCAGCTTTCAGCATTCAAGGGTTTAACTCAGTGGTAGAGCATAGGAGTGCAGTTCAAGAAATCCCTGTTTCATAACCATACACCCTCGTCGATAGATCCTGTTAAAATGTTTTTCAACCCAATGTACTGTAAGAAACAAAAGGATATATCATCATTTCATATAAAAAAAATGAACAATTGGGTTTAACTATGCTCTTAGCACAAAATCAACAAACTGCAGTAGTGAAGCAGTTACATTTTGCAGAATTTGTGCATTTGACAAAAGATTTTTTTTCCATGTTCCAAGATCTACATGTGATACGAAATGTATGAATTCTTGCAATGGAAACCTCACTGTATTTTAGCAAGGCAGATAAAGGACATCTTTTGTACCCTTTATACTTATAAGGAGGGTTTGGTGGCTGAAAATGCATTGCTTTGATGGTGATTGCATGTTGCTTCCACTTTGTACATTTTACTGAATAAGTAAAGGTGAACATTTCAGAAATGGGGTTATAGCTCAGGGATAGAGCATTTCACTGCAGATCAAGAGGTCACTAGTTCAATTCTGGGTGCCCCCTTATCCAACTATATTACCTGTAGAAATATTTTTTTAATTAAATAAATTGAAGTAAACATTTACGATCTTAGCATTTTATGTAATGAGCAACACATTTCTACATTTGAAATACTCCTGATCATCACCTGAAACATAGGGTAAACACCATTAAGATGTTTAGGATTTCTTCATATGATACAAGCTGTGCTTTACATTCGCCCAAGTTCTACTGGTGATATGATCAGTTTGAACTAGTCCATTGGAAGCTCATATGAATGTTATAAAACTGTGGTGGAAACCAATAATATGCCCTTAATGAAATGTATTAATTTGTACTGCTGACCAGAAGTGCTCTGATGTCATTAGTTCTACAAGTTCCGTAGAGTCACCCAGTCTATCACCTTTTTAAAAAAGGGCAGTTTTCAACATTGAAGGGATTATGTCAGTGGTAGAGCGTAGGAGTGTAGTTCAAGAAGTCCCTGTTTCATAACCATATACCCTCTTCAATAGATCCTGTTAAAATGTTTTTCAACCCAATGCACTGTAAGAAACAATAGGATATATCATCATTTCATATACAAAACAATGAACAATTGGGTTAAACTATGCTCTTAGCACAAAATCAACAAACTGCAGTAGAGAAGCAGTTACATTTTGCAGAATTTGTGCATTTGACAAAAGATTTTTTTTCCATGTTCCAAGATCTACATGCGATACGAAATGTATGAATTCTTGCAATGGAAACCTCACTGTATTTTACCAAGGCAGATAAAGGACATCCTTCGCACCCCATATACTTATAAGGAAGGTTGGTGGCTGAAAATGCATTGCTTTGATGGTGATTGCATGTTGCTTCCACTTTGTACATATTACTGAATAAATAAAGGTGAACAGTTCAGAAATGGGGGTATAGCTCAGGGGTAGAGCATTTCACTGCAGCTCAAAAGTCCCTAGTTCAAATCTGGGTGCTCCCTTGTCCAACTGTTTTACCTGTAGAAATATTTTTTAATTAAATAAATTGAAGTAAACATTTACAATCTGAGCATTTTATGTAATGAGCAACACATTTCTACATTTGAAATACTCCTGATCATCACCTGAAACATAGGGTAAACACCATTAAGCTGTTTAGGATTTCTTCATATGATACAAGCTGTGTTTTACATTCACCCAAGTTCTACTGGTGATATGACCAGTTTAAAATAGTCCATTGGAAGCTCATACGAATGTTATAAAACTGTGGTGGAAACCAATAATATGCCCTTAATGAAATGTATTGATTTGTACAGCTGACCAGAAGTGCACTGATGTCATTAGTTCTACAAGTTCCATAGATTCACCCACTCTATCACCTTTTTAAAAAAGGGCAGTTTTCAACATTGAAGGGTTTATGTCAGTGGTAGAGCGTAGGAGTGTAGTTCAAGAAGTCCCTGTTTCATAACCATATACCCTCTTCAATAGATCCTGTTAAAATGTTTTTCAACCCAATGCACTGTAAGAAACAATAGGATATATCATCATTTCATATACAAAACAATGAACAATTGGGTTTAACTATGCTCTTAGCACAACATCAACAAACTGCAGTAAAGAAGCAGTTACATTTTGCAGAATTTGTGCATTTGACAAAAGATTTTTTTTCCATGTTTTAAGATCTACATGTGATACGAAATGTATGAATTCTTGCAATGGAAACCTCACTGTATTTTACCAAGGCAGATAAAGGACATCCTTCGCACCCCATATACTTATAAGGAGGGTTTGGTGGCTGAAAATGCATTGCTTTGATGGTGATTGCATGTTGCTTCCACTTTGTACATATTACTGAATAAATAAAGGTGAAATTTTCGGAACTGGCTGTGTAGCTCAGTTGTAGAGCATTTAACTGCCGATCAAGAGGTCCCTAGTTCAAATCTGGGTGCCCCCCTTGTTCAACTGTTTTACCTGTAGAAATATTTTTTAATTAAATAAATTGAAGTAAACATTTACAATCTGAGCATTTTATGTAATGAGCAGCACATTTGAAATACTCCTGATCATCACCTGAAACATAGGGTAAACACCATTAAGCTGTTTAGGATTTCTTCATATGATACAAGCTGTGTTTTACATTCACCCAAGTTCTACTGGTGATATGACCAGTTTAAAATAGTCCATTGGAAGCTCATACGAATGTTATAAAACTGTGGTGGAAACCAATAATATGCCCTTAATGAAATGTATTGATTTGTACAGCTGACCAGAAGTGCACTGATGTCATTAGTTCTACAAGTTCCATAGAGTCACCCACTCTATCACCTTTTTAAAAAAGGGCAGTTTTCAACATTGAAGGGTTTATGTCAGTGGTAGAGCGTAGGAGTGTAGTTCAAGAAGTCCCTGTTTCATAACCATATACCCTCTTCAATAGATCCTGTTAAAATGTTTTTCAACCCAATGCACTGTAAGAAACAATAGGATATATCATCATTTCACATACAAAACAATGAACAATTGGGTTTAACTATGCTCTTAGCACAAAATCAACAAACTGCAGTAGAGAAGCAGTTACATTTTGCAGAATTTGTGCATTTGACAAAAGATTTTTTTTCCATGTTCCAAGATCTACATGTGATACGAAATGTATGAATTCTTGCAATGGAAACCTCACTGTATTTTACCAAGGCAGATAAAGGACATCCTTCGCACCCCATATACTTATAAGGAAGGTTTGGTGGCTGAAAATGCATTGCTTTGATGGTGATTGCATGTTGCTTGCACTTTGTACATATTACTGAATTAATAAAAGTGAACTTTTCAGAACTGGGGGTATAGCTCCGTGGTAGAGCATTTGCCTGCAGATCAAGAGGTCCCTATTTCAAATCTGGGTGCTCCCTTGTTCAACTGTTTTACCTGTAGAAATATTTTTTTAAATAAATTGAAGAAAACATTTCCAATCTTAGCATTTTATGTAATGAGCAACACATCTCTACATTTGAAATACTCCTGAAACATAGGGTAAACACCATGAAACTGTTTAGGATTTCTTCATATGATACAAGCTGTGTTTTACATTCACCCAAGTTCTACTGGTGATATTATCAGTTTGAAATAGTCCATTGGAAGCTCATATGAATGTTATAAAACTGTGGTGGAAACCAATAATATGCCCTTAATTAAATGTATTAATTTGTACTGCTGACCAGAAGTGCTCTGATGTCATTAGTTCTACAAGTTCCGTAGAGTCACCCAGTCTATCACCTTTTTAAAAAAGGGCAGTTTTCAACATTGAAGGGTTTATGTCAGTGGTAGAGCGTAGGAGTTCAGTTCAAGAAGTCCCTGTTTCATAACCATATACCCTCTTCAATAGATCCTGTTAAAATGTTTTTCAACCCAATGCACTGTAAGAAACAATAAGATATATCATCATTTCATATAAAAAGCAATGAACAATTGGGTTTAACTATGCTCTTAGCACAAAATCAACAAACTGCAGTAGAGAAGCAGTTACGTTTTGCAGAATTTGTGCATTTGACAAACGTTTTTTTTCCATGTTCCAAGATCTACATGTGATACGAAATGTATGAATTCTTGCAATGGAAACCTCACTGTATTTTACCTAGGCAGATAAACGACATCTTTTGTACCCCTTATACTTATAAGGAGGGTTTGGTGGCTGAAAATGCATTGCTTTGATGGTGATTGCATGTTGCTTCCACTTTGTACATATTACTGAATAAATAAAGGTGAACATTTCAGAAATGGGGGTATAGCTCAGTGGTAGAGCATTTGACTGCAGATCAAGAAGTCCGTAGTTCAAATCTGGGTGCCCCCTTGTTCAACTGTTTTACCTGTAGAAATATTTTTTTAATTAAATAAATTATAAACATTTACAATCTTAGCATTTTATGTAATGAGCAACATATTTCTACATTTGAAATACTCCTGATCATCACCTGAAACATAGGGCAAACACCATTAAGATGTTTAGGATTTCTTCATATTATACAAGCTGTGCTTTACATTCACCCAGGTTCTACTGGTGATATGATCAGTTTGAACTAGTCCATTGGAAGCTCATATGAATGTTATAAAACTGTGGTGGAAACCAATAATATGCCCTTAATGAAATGTATTAATTTGTACTGCTGACCAGAAGTGCTCTGATGTCATTAGTTCTACAAGTTCCGTAGAGTCACCCAGTCTATCACCTTTTTAAAAAAGGGCAGTTTTCAACATTGAAGGGTTTATGTCAGTGGTAGAGCGTAGGAGTGTAGTTCAAGAAGTCCCTGTTTCATAACCATATACCCTCTTCAATAGATCCTGTTAAAATGTTTTTCAACCCAATGCACTGTAAGAACCAATAAGATATATCATCATTTCATATACAAAACAATGAACAATTGGGTTTAACTATGCTCTTAGCACAAAATCACCAAACTGCAGTAGAGAAGCAGTTACATTTTGCAGAATTTGTGCATTTGACAAAAGATTTTTTTTCCATGTTCCAAGATCTACATGTGATACAAAATGTATGAATTCTTGCAATGGAAACCTCACTGTATTTTACCAAGGCAGATAAAGGACATCTTTTGTACCCCTTATACTTATAAGGAGGGTTTGGTGGCTGAAAATGCATTGCTTTGATGGTGATTGCATGTTGCTTCCACTTTGTACATATTACTGAATAAATAAAGGTGAACATTTCAGAAATGGGGGTATAGCTCAGGGGTAGAGCATTTCACTGCAGATCAAAAGGTCCCTAGTTCAAATCTGGGTGCCCCCTTGTCCAACTGTTTTACCTGTAGAAATATTTTTTTAATTAAATACATTGAAGTAAACATTTACAATCTTAGCATGTTATGTAATGAGCAACACATTTCTACATTTGAAATACTCCTGATCATCACCTGAAACATAGGGTAAACACCGTTAAGCTGTTTAGGATTTCTTCGTATGATACAAGCTGTGTTTTACATTCACCCAAGTTCTACTGGTGATATGATTAGTTTGAAATAGTCCATTGGAAGCTCATATTAATGTTATAAAACTGTGGTGGAAACCAATAATATGCCCTTAATGAAATGTATTAATTTGTACAGCTGACCAGAAGTGCACTGATGTTATTAGTTCTACAAGTTCCATACAGTCACCAACTCTATCACCTTTTTAAAAAAGGGCAGTTTTCAGCATTCAAGGGTTTATGTCAGTGGTAGAGCGTGGGAGTGCTTTTCAAGAAGTTCCTGTTTCATAACCATATACCCTCTTCAATAGATCGTGTTAAAATATTTTTCAACCCAATGCACTGTAAGAAACAATAGGATATATCATCATTTCATATACAAAACAATGAACAATTGGGTTTAACTGTGCTCTTAGCACAAAATCAACAAACTGCAGTAGAGAAGCAGTTACATTTTGCAGAATTTGTGCATTTGACAAAAGATTTTTTTTCCATGTTCCAAGATCTACATGTGATACGAAATGTAGGAATTCTTGCAATGGAAACCTCACTGTATTTTACCAAGGCAGATAAAGGACATCCTTCGCACCCCATATACTTATAAGGAAGGTTTGGTGGCTGAAAATGCATTGCTTTGATGGTGATTGCATGTTGCTTCCACTTTGTACATATTACTGAATAAATAAAGGTGAACATTTCAAAAATGGGTGTATAGCTCAGGGTTAGAGCATTTCACTGCAGATCAAAAAGTCCCTAGTTCAAATCTGGGTGCCCCCTTGTCCAACTGTTTTACCTGTAGAAATATTTTTTTAATTAAATAAATTGAAGTAAACATTTACAATCTTAGCATTTTATATAATGAGCAACACATTTCTACATTTGAAATACTCCTGATCATCACCTGAAACATAGGGTAAACACCATTAAGCTGTTTAGGATTTCTTAATATGATACAAGCTGTGTTTTACATTCACCCAAGTTCTACTGGTGATATGACCAGTTTAAAATAGTCCATTGGAAGCTCATATGAATGTTATAAAACTGTGGTGGAAACCAATAATATGCCCTTAATGAAATGTATTAATTTGTACAGATGACCAGAAGTGCACTGATATCATTAGTTCTACAAGTTCGATAAAGTCACCCACTCTATCACCTTTTTAAAAAAGGGCAGTTTTCAACATTGAAGGGTTTATGTCAGTGGTAGAGCGTAGGAGTGTAGTTCAAGAAGTCCCTGTTTCATAACCATATACCCTCTTCAATAGATCCTGTTAAAATGTTTTTCAACCCAATGCACTGTAAGAACCAATAAGATATATCATCATTTCATATACAAAACAATGAACAATTGGGTTTAACTATGCTCTTAGCACAAAATCACCAAACTGCAGTAGAGAAGCAGTTACATTTTGCAGAATTTGTGCATTTGACAAAAGATTTTTTTTCCATGTTGCAAGATCTACATGTGATACGAAATGTATGAATTCTTGCAATGGAAACCTCACTGTATTTTACCAAGGCAGATAAAGGACATCTTTTGTACCCCTTATACTTATAAGGAGGGTTTGGTGGCTGAAAATGCATTGCTTTGATGGTGATTGCATGTTGCTTCCACTTTGTACATATTACTGAATAAATAAAGTCGAACATTTCAGAAATGGGGGTATAGCTCAGTGGTAGAGCATTTGACTGCAGATCAAGAGGTCCCTAGTTCAAATCTGGGTGCCCCCTTGTTCAACTGTTTTACCTGTAGAAATATTTTTTTAAATAAATTGAAGAAAACATTTACAATCTTAGCATTTTATGTAATGAGCAACACATTTCTACATTTGAAATACTCCTGATCATCTCCTGAAACATAGGATAAACACCATGAAACTGTTTAGGATTTCTTCATATGATACAAGCTGTGTTTTACATTCATACAAGTTCTACTGGTGATATTATCTGTTGGAAATAGTCCATTGGAAGCTCATATGAATGTTATAAAACTGTGGTGGAAACCAATAATATGCCCTTAATGAAATGTATTAATTTGTACAGCTGACCAGAAGTGCACTGATGTTATTAGTTCTACAAGTTCCATACAGTCACCAACTCTATCACCTTTTTAAAAAAGAGCAGTTTTCAGCATTCAAGGGTTTATGTCAGTGGTAGAGCGTGGGAGTGCTTTTCAAGAAATCCCTGTTTCATAACCATACACCCTGGTCAATAGATCCTGTTGAAATGTTTTTCAACCCAATGTACTGTAAGAAACAAAAGGATATATCATCATTTCATATAAAAACAATGAACAATTGGGTTTAACTATGCTCTTAGCACAAAATCAACAAACTGCAGTAGAGAAGCAGTTACGTTTTGCAGAATTTGTGCATTTGACGAAAGTTTTTTTTCCATGTTCCAAGATCTACATGTGATACGAAATGTATGAATTCTTGCAATGGAAACCTCACTGTATTTTACCAAGGCAGATAAAGGACATCTTTTGTACCCCTTATACTTATAAGGAGGGTTTGGTGGCTGAAAATGCATTGCTTTGATGGTGATTGCATGTTGCTTCCACTTTGTACATATTACTGAATAAGTAAAGGTGAACATTTCAGAAATGGGGTTATAGCTCAGGGATAGAGCATTTCACTGCAGATCAAGAGGTCACTAGTTCAATTCTGGGTGCCCCCTTATCCAACTATTTTACCTGTAGAAATATTTTTTTAATTAAATAAATTGAAGTAAACATTTACAATCTTAGCATTTTATGTAATGAGCAACACATTTCTACATTTGAAATACTCCTGATCATCACCTGAAACATAGGGTAAACACCATTAAGATGTTTAGGATTTCTTCATATGATACAAGCTGTGCTTTACATTCACCCAAGCTCTACTGGTGATATGATCAGTTTGAACTAGTCCATTGGAAGCTCATATGAATGTTATAAAACTGTGGTGGAAACCAATAATATGCCCTTAATGAAATGTATTAATTTGTACTGCTGACCAGAAGTGCTCTGATGTCATTAGTTCTACAAGTTCCGTAGAGTCACCCAGTCTATCACCTTTTTAAAAAAGGGCAGTTTTCAACATTGAAGGGATTATGTCAGTGGTAGAGCGTAGGAGTGTAGTTCAAGAAGTCCCTGTTTCATAACCATATACCCTCTTCAATAGATCCTGTTAAAATGTTTTTCAACCCAATGCACTGTAAGAACCAATAAGATATATCATCATTTCATATACAAAACAATGAACAATTGGGTTTAACTATGCTCTTAGCACAAAATCACCAAACTGCAGTAGAGAAGCAGTTACATTTTGCAGAATTTGTGCATTTGACAAAAGATTTTTTTTCCATGTTGCAAGATCTACATGTGATACGAAATGTATGAATTCTTGCAATGGAAACCTCACTGTATTTTACCAAGGCAGATAAAGGACATCTTTTGTACCCCTTATACTTATAAGGAGGGTTTGGTGGCTGAAAATGCATTGCTTTGATGGTGATTGCATGTTGCTTCCACTTTGTACATATTACTGAATAAATAAAGTCGAACATTTCAGAAATGGGGGTATAGCTCAGTGGTAGAGCATTTGACTGCAGATCAAGAGGTCCCTAGTTCAAATCTGGGTGCCCCCTTGTTCAACTGTTTTACCTGTAGAAATATTTTTTTAAATAAATTGAAGAAAACATTTACAATCTTAGCATTTTATGTAATGAGCAACACATTTCTACATTTGAAATACTCCTGATCATCTCCTGAAACATAGGATAAACACCATGAAACTGTTTAGGATTTCTTCATATGATACAAGCTGTGTTTTACATTCATACAAGTTCTACTGGTGATATTATCAGTTGGAAATAGTCCATTGGAAGCTCATATGAATGTTATAAAACTGTGGTGGAAACCAATAATATGCCCTTAATGAAATGTATTAATTTGTACAGCTGACCAGAAGTGCACTGATGTTATTAGTTCTACAAGTTCCATACAGTCACCAACTCTATCACCTTTTTAAAAAAGAGCAGTTTTCAGCATTCAAGGGTTTATGTCAGTGGTAGAGCGTGGGAGTGCTTTTCAAGAAATCCCTGTTTCATAACCATACACCCTGGTCAATAGATCCTGTTGAAATGTTTTTCAACCCAATGTACTGTAAGAAACAAAAGGATATATCATCATTTCATATAAAAACAATGAACAATTGGGTTTAACTATGCTCTTAGCACAAAATCAACAAACTGCAGTAGAGAAGCAGTTACGTTTTGCAGAATTTGTGCATTTGACGAAAGTTTTTTTTCCATGTTCCAAGATCTACATGTGATACGAAATGTATGAATTCTTGCAATGGAAACCTCACTGTATTTTACCAAGGCAGATAAAGGACATCTTTTGTACCCCTTATACTTATAAGGAGGGTTTGGTGGCTGAAAATGCATTGCTTTGATGGTGATTGCATGTTGCTTCCACTTTGTACATATTACTGAATAAGTAAAGGTGAACATTTCAGAAATGGGGTTATAGCTCAGGGATAGAGCATTTCACTGCAGATCAAGAGGTCACTAGTTCAATTCTGGGTGCCCCCTTATCCAACTATTTTACCTGTAGAAATATTTTTTTAATTAAATAAATTGAAGTAAACATTTACAATCTTAGCATTTTATGTAATGAGCAACACATTTCTACATTTGAAATACTCCTGATCATCACCTGAAACATAGGGTAAACACCATTAAGATGTTTAGGATTTCTTCATATGATACAAGCTGTGCTTTACATTCACCCAAGCTCTACTGGTGATATGATCAGTTTGAACTAGTCCATTGGAAGCTCATATGAATGTTATAAAACTGTGGTGGAAACCAATAATATGCCCTTAATGAAATGTATTAATTTGTACTGCTGACCAGAAGTGCTCTGATGTCATTAGTTCTACAAGTTCCGTAGAGTCACCCAGTCTATCACCTTTTTAAAAAAGGGCAGTTTTCAACATTGAAGGGATTATGTCAGTGGTAGAGCGTAGGAGTGTAGTTCAAGAAGTCCCTGTTTCATAACCATATACCTTCTTCAATAGATCCTGTTAAAATGTTTTTCAACC
The DNA here is from genome assembly GCF_040938575.1 of Ambystoma mexicanum. Taxonomy (NCBI): domain Eukaryota; kingdom Metazoa; phylum Chordata; class Amphibia; order Caudata; family Ambystomatidae; genus Ambystoma; species Ambystoma mexicanum. The sequence goes on from NW_027182484.1 coordinate 157,034, forward strand.
CAATGCACTGTAAGAAACAATAGGATATGTCATCATTTCATATACGAAACAATGAACAATTGGGTTTTACTATGCTCTTAGCACAAAATCACCAAACTGCAGTAGAGAAAAAGTTACATTTTGCAGAATTTGTGCATTTGACGAAAGTTTTTTTTCCATGTTCCAAGATCTACATGTGATACGAAATGTATGAATTCTTGCAATGGAAACCTCACTGTATTTTACCAAGGCAGATAAAGGACATCCTTTGCACCCGATATACATATACAAGCTGTGTTTTACATTCACCCAAGTTCTACTGGTGATATTTTCAGTTTGAAATAGTCCATTGGAAGCTCATATGAATGTTATAAAACTGTGGTGGAAACCAATAATATGCCCTTAATGAAATGTATTAATTTGTACAGCTGACCAGGAGTGCACTGATGTCATTAGTTTTACAAGTTCCATACAGTCACCCACTCTATCACCATTTTAAAAAAAGGGCAGCTTTCAGCATTGAAGGGTTTAACTCAGTGGTAGAGCATAGGAGTGCAGTTCAAGAAATCCCTGTTTCATAACCATACACCCTCGTCGATAGATCCTGTTAAAATGTTTTTCAACCCAATGTACTGTAAGAAACAAAAGGATATATCATCATTTCATATAAAAAAAAATGAACAATTGGGTTTAACTATGCTCTTAGCACAAAATCAACAAACTGCAGTAGTGAAGCAGTTACATTTTGCAGAATTTGTGCATTTGACAAAAGATTTCTTTTCCATGTTCCAAGATCTACATGTGATACGAAATGTATGAATTCTTGCAATGGAAACCTCACTGTATTTTAGCAAGGCAGATAAAGGACATCTTTTGTACCCTTTATACTTATAAGGAGGGTTTGGTGGCTGAAAATGCATTGCTTTGATGGTGATTGCATGTTGCTTCCACTTTGTACATTTTACTGAATAAGTAAAGGTGAACATTTCAGAAATGGGGTTATAGCTCAGGGATAGAGCATTTCACTGCAGATCAAGAGGTCACTAGTTCAATTCTGGGTGCCCCCTTATCCAACTATATTACCTGTAGAAATATTTTTTTAATTAAATAAATTGAAGTAAACATTTACGATCTTAGCATTTTATGTAATGAGCAACACATTTCTACATTTGAAATACTCCTGATCATCACCTGAAACATAGGGTAAACACCATTAAGCTGTTTAGGATTTCTTCATATGATACAAGCTGTGTTTTACATTCACCCAAGTTCTACTGGTGATATGACCAGTTTAAAATAGTCCATTGGAAGCTCATATGAATGTTATAAAACTGTGGTGGAAACCAATAATATGCCCTTAATGAAATGTATTAATTTGTACTGCTGACCAGAAGTGCTCTGATGTCATTAGTTCTACAAGTTCCGTAGAGTCACCCAGTCTATCACCTTTTTAAAAAAGGGCAGTTTTCAACATTGAAGGGATTATGTCAGTGGTAGAGCGTAGGAGTGTAGTTCAAGAAGTCCCTGTTTCATAACCATATACCCTCTTCAATAGATCCTGTTAAAATGTTTTTCAACCCAATGCACTGTAAGAAACAATAGGATATATCATCATTTCATATACAAAACAATGAACAATTGGGTTAAACTATGCTCTTAGCACAAAATCAACAAACTGCAGTAGAGAAGCAGTTACATTTTGCAGAATTTGTGCATTTGACAAAAGATTTTTTTTCCATGTTCCAAGATCTACATGCGATACGAAATGTATGAATTCTTGCAATGGAAACCTCACTGTATTTTACCAAGGCAGATAAAGGACATCCTTCGCACCCCATATACTTATAAGGAAGGTTGGTGGCTGAAAATGCATTGCTTTGATGGTGATTGCATGTTGCTTCCACTTTGTACATATTACTGAATAAATAAAGGTGAACAGTTCAGAAATGGGGGTATAGCTCAGGGGTAGAGCATTTCACTGCAGCTCAAAAGTCCCTAGTTCAAATCTGGGTGCTCCCTTGTCCAACTGTTTTACCTGTAGAAATATTTTTTAATTAAATAAATTGAAGTAAACATTTACAATCTGAGCATTTTATGTAATGAGCAACACATTTCTACATTTGAAATACTCCTGATCATCACCTGAAACATAGGGTAAACACCATTAAGCTGTTTAGGATTTCTTCATATGATACAAGCTGTGTTTTACATTCACCCAAGTTCTACTGGTGATATGACCAGTTTAAAATAGTCCATTGGAAGCTCATACGAATGTTATAAAACTGTGGTGGAAACCAATAATATGCCCTTAATGAAATGTATTGATTTGTACAGCTGACCAGAAGTGCACTGATGTCATTAGTTCTACAAGTTCCATAGAGTCACCCACTCTATCACCTTTTTAAAAAAGGGCAGTTTTCAACATTGAAGGGTTTATGTCAGTGGTAGAGCGTAGGAGTGTAGTTCAAGAAGTCCCTGTTTCATAACCATATACCCTCTTCAATAGATCCTGTTAAAATGTTTTTCAACCCAATGCACTGTAAGAAACAATAGGATATATCATCATTTCATATACAAAACAATGAACAATTGGGTTTAACTATGCTCTTAGCACAACATCAACAAACTGCAGTAAAGAAGCAGTTACATTTTGCAGAATTTGTGCATTTGACAAAAGATTTTTTTTCCATGTTTTAAGATCTACATGTGATACGAAATGTATGAATTCTTGCAATGGAAACCTCACTGTATTTTACCAAGGCAGATAAAGGACATCCTTCGCACCCCATATACTTATAAGGAGGGTTTGGTGGCTGAAAATGCATTGCTTTGATGGTGATTGCATGTTGCTTCCACTTTGTACATATTACTGAATAAATAAAGGTGAAATTTTCGGAACTGGGTGTGTAGCTCAGTTGTAGAGCATTTAACTGCCGATCAAGAGGTCCCTAGTTCAAATCTGGGTGCCCCCCTTGTTCAACTGTTTTACCTGTAGAAATATTTTTTAATTAAATAAATTGAAGTAAACATTTACAATCTGAGCATTTTATGTAATGAGCAACACATTTGAAATACTCCTGATCATCACCTGAAACATAGGGTAAACACCATTAAGCTGTTTAGGATTTCTTCATATGATACAAGCTGTGTTTTACATTCACCCAAGTTCTACTGGTGATATGACCAGTTTAAAATAGTCCATTGGAAGCTCATACGAATGTTATAAAACTGTGGTGGAAACCAATAATATGCCCTTAATGAAATGTATTGATTTGTACAGCTGACCAGAAGTGCACTGATGTCATTAGTTCTACAAGTTCCATAGAGTCACCCACTCTATCACCTTTTTAAAAAAGGGCAGTTTTCAACATTGAAGGGTTTATGTCAGTGGTAGAGCGTAGGAGTGTAGTTCAAGAAGTCCCTGTTTCATAACCATATACCCTCTTCAATAGATCCTGTTAAAATGTTTTTCAACCCAATGCACTGTAAGAAACAATAGGATATATCATCATTTCATATACAAAACAATGAACAATTGGGTTTAACTATGCTCTTAGCACAACATCAACAAACTGCAGTAAAGAAGCAGTTACAGTTTGCAGAATTTGTGCATTTGACAAAAGATTTTTTTTCCATGTTTTAAGATCTACATGTGATACGAAATGTATGAATTCTTGCAATGGAAACCTCACTGTATTTTACCAAGGCAGATAAAGGACATCCTTCGCACCCCATATACTTATAAGGAGGGTTTGGTGGCTGAAAATGCTTTGCTTTGATGGTGATTGCATGTTGCTTCCACTTTGTACATATTACTGAATAAATAAAGGTGAATTTTTCGGAACTGGCTGTGTAGCTCAGGGGTAGAGCATTTAACTGCCGATCAAGAGGTCCCTAGTTCAAATCTGGGTGCCCCCTTGTTCAACTGTTTTACCTGTAGAAATATTTTTTTAATTAAATAAATTGAAGAAAACATTTACAATCTTAGTATTTTATGTAATGAGCAACACATTTCTACATCTGAAATACTCCTGATCATCTCCTGAAACATAGAGTAAACACCATAAAACTGTTTAGGATTTCTTCATAGGATACAAGCTGTGTTTTACATTCACCCAAGTTCTACTGGTGATATTATCAGTTTGAAATAGTCCATTGGAAGCTCATATGAATGTTATAAAACTGTGGTGGAAACCAATAATATGCCCTTAATGAAATGTATTAATTTGTACAGGTGACCAGAACTGCACTGATGTCAATAGTTCTACAAGTTCCATACAGTCACCCACTCTATCACCGTTTAAAAAAAAGGACAGTTTTCAGCATTCAAGGGTTTAACTCAGTGGTAGACCGTAGGAGTGCAGTTCAAGAAGTCCCTGTTTCATAACCATATACCCTCATCAATAGATCCTGTTAAAATGTTTTTCAACCCAATGTACTGTAAGAAACAATAGGATATATCATCATTTCATATACAAAACAATATACAATTGGGTTTAACTATGCTCTTAGCACAAAATCAACAAACTGCAGTAGAGAAGCAGTTACATTTTGCAGAATTTGTGCATTTGACAAAAGATTTTTTTTCCATGTTCCAAGATCTACATGTGATACGAAATGTATGATTTCTTGCAATGGAAACCTCACTGTATTTTACCAAGGCAGATAAAGGACATCCTTCGCACCCCATATACTTATAAGGAGGGTTTGGTGGCTGAAAATGCATTGCTTTGATGGTGATTGCATGTTGCTTGCACTTTGTACATATTACAGAATTAATAAAGGTGAACATTTCAGAAATGAGGGTATAGCGCAGGGGTAGAGCATTTCACTGCAGATCAAAAGGTCCCTAGTTCAAATATGGGTGCCCCCTTGTCTAACTGTTTTACCTGTAGAAATATTTTTTTAATGAAATAAATTGAAGTAAACATTTACAGGTTTATAGTCAAAATCTCGAAAAGTAAAATCTCGAATAAAAAAGCACGAATTAAAAATCTCGAAAAAAGAAAATCTAATTTTTTTTTCAAAATGGGGCGGTTACCCCCCAACCCCCCTTTTTTCATTTTTTTTTATTTTACCCTTTTTTTTACTTACCTGACCCCAAAAACCATATAAATAAATAAATAAATAAAAAATTCGATATTTTTTTTTGTTGAGATTTTTATTTCGTGCTTTTTGTAATTCGAGATTTTATTTTCGGTATTTTGACCGACCACCACATTTACAATCTTAGCATTTTATGTAATGAGCAACACATTTCTACATTTCAAATACTCCTGATCATCACCTGAAACATAGGGTAAACACCATTAAGCTGTTTAGGATTTCTTCATATGATACAAGCTGTGTTTTACATTCACCCAAGTTCTACTGGTAATATTATCAGTTTGAAATAGTCCATTGGAAGCTCATATGAATGTTATAAAACTGTGGTGGAAACCAATAATATGCGCTTAATTAAATGTATTAATTTCTACAGCTGACCAGAAGTGCACTGATGTCATTAGTTCTACAAGTTCCATACAGTCACCTACTCTATCACCTTTTTAAAAAAGGGCATTTTTCAGCATTCAAGGGATTAACTCAGTGGTAGAGCGTAGGAGTGCAGTTCAAGAAGACCCTGTTTCATAACCATATACCCTCTTCAATAGATCCTGTTAAAATGTTTTTCAACCCAATGCACTGTAAGAAACAATAGGATATATCATCATTTCATATAAAAAACAATGAACAATTTGGTTTACCTATGCTCTTAGCACAAAATCAACAAACTGCAGTAGAGAAGCAGTTACGTTTTGCAGAATTTGTGCATTTGACAAAAGTTTTTTTTCAATGTTCGAAGATCTACATGTGATACGAAATGTATGAATTCTTGCAATGGAAACCTCACTGTATTTTACCAAGGAAGATAAAGGACATCTTTTGTACCCCTTATAGTTATAAGGAGGGTTTGGTGGCTGAAAATGCATTGCTTTGATGGTGATTGCATGTTGCTTCCACTTTGTACATATTACTGAATAAGTAAAGATGAACATTTCAGAAATGGGGTTATAGCTCAGGGATAGAGCATTTCACTGCAGATCAAGAGGTCACTAGTTCAATTCTGGGTGCCCCCTTATCCAACTATTTTATCTGTAGAAATATTTTTTTAATTAAATAAATTGAAGTAAACATTTACAATCTTAGCATTTTATGTAATGAGCAACACATTTCTACATTTGAAATACTCCTGATCATCACCTGAAACATAGGGTAAACACCATTAAGATGTTTAGGATTTCTTCATATGATACAAGCTGTGCTTTACATTCACCCAAGTTCTACTGGTGATATGATCAGTTTGAACTAGTCCATTGGAAGCTCATATGAATGTTATAAAACTGTGGTGGAAACCTATAATATGCCCTTAATGAAATGTATTAATTTGTACTGCTGACCAGAAGTGCTCTGATGTCATTAGTTCTACAAGTTCCGTAGAGTCACCCAGTCTATCAACTTTTTAAAAAAGGGCAGTTTTCAACATTGAAGGGATTATGTCAGTGGTAGAGCGTAGGAGTGTAGTTCAAGAAGTCCCTGTTTCATAACCATATACCCTCTTCAATAGATCCTGTTAAAATGTTTTTCAACCCAATGCACTGTAAGAAACAATAGGATATATCATCATTTCATATACAAAACAATGAACAATTGGGTTAAACTATGCTCTTAGCACAAAATCAACAAACTGCAGTAGAGAAGCAGTTACATTTTGCAGAATTTGTGCATTTGACAAAAGATTTTTTTTCCATGTTCCAAGATCTACATGTGATACGAAATGTATGAATTCTTGCAATGGAAACCTCACTGTATTTTACCAAGGCAGATAAAGGACATCCTTCGCACCCCATATACTTATAAGGAAGGTTGGTGGCTGAAAATGCATTGCTTTGATGGTGATTGCATGTTGCTTCCACTTTGTACATATTACTGAATAAATAAAGGTGAACAGTTCAGAAATGGGGGTATAGCTCAGGGGTAGAGCATTTCACTGCAGATCAAAAGTCCCTAGTTCAAATCTGGGTGCTCCCTTGTCCAACTGTTTTACCTGTAGAAATATTTTTTAATTAAATAAATTGAAGTAAACATTTACAATCTTAGCATTTTATGTAATGAGCAACACATTTCTACATTTGAAATACTCCTGATCATCACCTGAAACATAGGGTAAACACCATTAAGCTGTTTAGGATTTCTTCATATGATACAAGCTGTGTTTTACATTCACCCAAGTACTACTGGTGATATGACCAGTTTAAAATAGTCCATTGGAAGTTCATATGAATGTTATAAAACTGTGGTGGAAACCAATAATATGCCCTTAATGAAATTTATTAATTTGTACAGCTGACCAGAAGTGCACTGATGTCATTAGTTCTACAAGTTCCATACAGTCACCCACTCTATCACCGTTTAAAAAAAAGGACAGTTTTCAACATTCAAGGGTTTAACTCAGTGGTAGACCGTAGGAGTGCAGTTCAAGAAGTCCCTGTTTCATAACCATATATCCTCATCAATAGATCCTGTTAAAATGTTTTTCAACCCAATGTACTGTAAGAAACAAAAGGATATATCATCATTTCATATAAAAAACAATGAACAATTGGGTTTAACTATGCTCTTAGCACAAAATCAACAAACTGCAGTAGAGAAGCAGTTACATTTTGCAGAATTTGTGCATTTGACAAAAGATTTTTTTTTCCATGTTCGAAGATCTACATGTGATACGAAATATATGAATTCTTGCAATGGAAACCTCACTGTATTTTACCAAGGCAGATAAAGGACATCTTTTGTACCCCTTATACTTATAAGGAGGGTTTGGTGGCTGAAAATGCATTGCTTTGATGGTGATTGCATGTTGCTTCCACTTTGTACATATAACTGAATAAATAAAGGTGAACATTTCAAAAATGGGGGTATAGCTCAGTGGTAAAGCATTTGACTGCAGTTCAAAAGGTCCCTAGTTCAAATCTGGGTGCCCCCTTGTTCAACTGTTTTACCTGTAGAAATATTTTTTTAATTACATAAATTGAAGAAAACATTTACAATCTTAGCATTTTATGTAATGAGCAACACATTTCTACATTTGAAATACTCCTGATCATCACCTGAAACATACGGTAAACACCATTAAGCTGTTTAGGATTTCTTCATATGATACAAGCTGTGTTTTACATTCACCCAAGTTCTACTGGTGATATGATTAGTTTGAAATAGTCCACTGGAAGCTCATATGAATGTTATAAAACTGTGGTGGAAACCAATAATATGCCCTTAATGAAATGTATTAATTTGTACAGCTGACCAGAAGTGCACTGATGTCATTAGTTCTACAAGTTCCATAGAGTCACCCACTCTATCACCTTTTTTAAAAAAGGGCAGTTTTCAACATTGAAGGGTTTATGTCAGTAGTAGAGCGTAGGAGTGTAGTTCAAAAAGTCCCTGTTTTATAACCATATACCCTCTTCAATAGATCCTGTTAAAATGTTTTTCAACCCAATGCACTGTAAGAAACAATAGGATATATCATCATTTCATATACAAAACAATGAACAATTTGGTTTAACTATGCTCTTAGCACAAAATCAACTGCAGTAGAGAAGCAGTTACATTTTGCAGAATTTGTGCATTTGACAAAAGATTTTTTTTTCCATGTTCGAAGATCTACATGTGATACGAAATGTATGAATTCTTGCAATGGAAACCTCACTGTATTTTACCAAGGCAGATAAAGGACATCTTTTGCACCCCTTATACTTATAAGGAGGGTTTGGTGGCTGAAAATGCATTGCTTTGATGGTGATTGCATGTTGCTTCCACTTTGTACATATTACTGAATAAATAAAGGTGAACATTTCAGAAATGGGGGTATAGCTCAGGGGTAGAGCATTTCACTGCAGATCAAAAGTCCCTAGTTCAAATCTGGGTGCCCCCTTGTCCAACTATTTTACCTGTAGAAATATTTTTTTAATTAAATAAATTGAAGTAAACATTTACAATCTTAGCATTTTATGTAATGTAGCATTTCTACATTTGAAATACTCCTGATCATCACCTGAAACATACGGTAAACACCATTAAGCTGTTTAGGATTTCTTCATATGATACAAGCTGTGTTTTACATTCACCCAAGTTCTACTGGTGATATGATTAGTTTGAAATAGTCCACTGGAAGCTCATATGAATGTTATAAAACTGTGGTGGAAACCAATAATATGCCCTTAATGAAATGTATTAATTTGTACAGCTGACCAGAAGTGCACTGATGTCATTAGTTCTACAAGTTCCATAGAGTCACCCACTCTATCACCTTTTTTAAAAAAGGGCAGTTTTCAACATTGAAGGGTTTATGTCAGTAGTAGAGCGTAGGAGTGTAGTTCAAAAAGTCCCTGTTTTATAACCATATACCCTCTTCAATAGATCCTGTTAAAATGTTTTTCAACCCAATGCACTGTAAGAAACAATAGGATATATCATCATTTCATATACAAAACAATGAACAATTTGGTTTAACTATGCTCTTAGCACAAAATCAACTGCAGTAGAGAAGCAGTTACATTTTGCAGAATTTGTGCATTTGACAAAAGATTTTTTTTTCCATGTTCGAAGATCTACATGTGATACGAAATGTATGAATTCTTGCAATGGAAACCTCACTGTATTTTACCAAGGCAGATAAAGGACATCTTTTGCACCCCTTATACTTATAAGGAGGGTTTGGTGGCTGAAAATGCATTGCTTTGATGGTGATTGCATGTTGCTTCCACTTTGTACATATTACTGAATAAATAATGGTGAACATTTCCGAAATAGGGGTATAGCTCAGGGGTAGAGCATTTCAGGGCAGATCAAAAGGTCCCTAGTTCAAATCTGGGTGCCTCCTTGTCCAACTGTTTTACCTGTAGAAATATTTTTTTGATTAAAAAAATTGAAGTAAACATTTACAATCTTAGCATTTTATGTAATGAGCAACACATTTCTACATTTGAAATACTCCTGATCATCACCTGAAGCATAGGGCAAACACCATTAAGCTGTTTAGGATTTCTTCATATGATACAAGCTGTGTTTTACATTCACCCAAGTTCTACTGGTGATATGACCAGTTTAAAATAGTCCATTGGAAGCTCATATGAATGTTATAAAACTGTGGTGGAAACCAATAATATGCCCTTAATGAAATGTATTAATTTGTACAGCTGACCAGAAGTGCACTGATGTCATTAGTTCTACAAGTTCCATAGAGTCACCCACTCTATCACCTTTTTTAAAAAAGGGCAGTTTTCAACATTGAAGGGTTTATGTCAGTAGTAGAGCGTAGGAGTGTAGTTCAAGAAGTCCCTGTTTCATAACCATATACCCTCTTCAATAGATCCTGTTAAAATGTTTTTCAACCCAATGCACTGTAAGAAACAATAGGATATATCATCATTTCATATACAAAACAATGAACAATTGGGTTTAACTATGCTCTTAGCACAAAATCAACAAACTGCAGTAGAGAAGCAGTTACATTTTGCAGAATTTGTGCATTTGACAAAAGTTTTTTTTCCATGTTCCAAGATCTACATGTGATACGAAATGTATGAATTCTTGCAATGGAAACCTCACTGTATTTTACCAAGGCAGATAAAGGACATCTTGTGTACCCCTTATACTTATAAGGAGGGTTTGGTGGCTGAAGATGCATTGCTTTGATGGTGATTGCATGTTGCTTCCACTTTGTACATATTACTGAATAAATAAAGGGGAACATTTCAGAAATGGGGGTATAGCTCAGGGGTAGAGCATTTCACTGCAGATCAAAAGTCCCTATTTCAAATCTGGGTGCCCCCTTGTCCAACTGTTTTAACTGTAGAAATATTTTTTTAATTAAATAAATTGAAGTAAACATTTACAATCTTAGCATTTTATGTAATGAGCAACACATTTCTACATTTGAAATACTTCTGATCATCACCTGAAACATAGGGTAAACACCATTAAGCTGTTTAGGATTTCTTCATATCATACAAGCTGTGTTTTACATTCACCCAAGTTCTACTGGTGATATGATTAGTTTGAAATAGTCCATTGGAAGCTCATATGAATGTTATAAAACTGTGGTGGAAACCAATAATATGCCCTTAATGAAATGTATTAATTTGTACAGCTGACCAGAAGTGCACTGATGTCATTAGTTCTACAAGTTCCATACAGTCACCCACTCTATCACCTTTTTAAAAAAGGGCAGTTTTCAGCATTCAAGGGATTATGTCAGTGGTAGAGCGTAGGAGTGCTTTTCAAGAAGTCCCTGTTTCATAACCATATACCCTCTTCAATAGATCCTGTTAAAATGTTTTCAACCCAATGCACTGTAAGAAACAATAGGATATATCATCATTTCATATACAAAACAATGAACAATTTGGTTTAACTATGCTCTTAGCACAAAATCAACTGCAGTAGAGAAGCAGTTACATTTTGCAGAATTTGTGCATTTGACAAAAGATTTTTTTTCCATGTTCGAAGATCTACATGTGATACGAAATGTATGAATTCTTGCAATGGAAACCTCACTGTATTTTACCAAGGCACATAAAGGACATCTTTTGCACCCCTTATACTTATAAGGAGGGTTTGGTGGCTGAAAATGCATTGCTTTGATGGTGATTGCATGTTGCTTCCACTTTGTACATATTACTGAATAAATAAAGGTGAACATTTCCGAAATAGGGGTATAGCTCAGGGGTAGAGCATTTCAGGGCAGATCAAAAAGTCCCTAGTTCAAATCTGGGTGCCTCCTTGTCCAACTGTTTTACCTGTAGAAATATTTTTTTGATTAAAAAAATTGAAGTAAACATTTACAATCTTAGCATTTTATGTAATGAGCAACACATTTCTACATTTGAAATACTCCTGATCATCACCTGAAGCATAGGGCAAACACCATTAAGCTGTTTAGGATTTCTTCATATGATACAAGCTGTGTTTTACATTCACCCAAGTTCTACTGGTGATATGACCAGTTTAAAATAGTCCATTGGAAGCTCATATGAATGTTATAAAACTGTGGTGGAAACCAATAATATGCCCTTAATGAAATGTATTAATTTGTACAGCTGACCAGAAGTGCACTGATGTCATTAGTTCTACAAGTTCCATAGAGTCACCCACTCTATCACCTTTTTTAAAAAAGGGCAGTTTTCAACATTGAAGGGTTTATGTCAGTAGTAGAGCGTAGGAGTGTAGTTCAAGAAGTCCCTGTTTCATAACCATATACCCTCTTCAATAGATCCTGTTAAAATGTTTTTCAACCCAATGCACTGTAAGAAACAATAGGATATATCATCATTTCATATACAAAACAATGAACAATTGGGTTTAACTATGCTCTTAGCACAAAATCAACAAACTGCAGTAGAGAAGCAGTTACATTTTGCAGAATTTGTGCATTTGACAAAAGATTTTTTTTCCATGTTCCAAGATCTACATGTGATACGAAATATATGAATTCTTGCAATGGAAACCTCACTGTATTTTACCAAGGCAGATGAAGGACATCCTTCGCACCCCTTATACTTATAAGGAGGGTTTGGTGGCTGAACATGCATTGCTTTGATGGTGATTGCATGTTGCTTCCACTTTGTACATATTACTGAATAAATAAAGGTGAACTTTTCGGAACTGGCTGTGTAGCTCAGTGGTAGAGCATTTAACTGCAGATCAAGAGGTCCCTAGTTCAAATCTGTGCGCCCTCTTGTTCAACTGTTTTACCTGTAGAAAAAAACATTTACTATCTTAGCATTTGATGTAATAAGCAACACATTTCTACATTTGAAATACTCCAGAAACATAGGGTAAACACCATGAAACTGTTTAGGATTTCTTCATATGATACAAGCTGTGTTGTACATTCACCCAAGTTCTACTGGTGATATTATCAGTTTGAAATAGTCCATTGGAAGCTCATATGAATGTTATAAAACTGTGGTGGAAACCAATAATATGCCCTTAATGAAATGTATTAATTTGTACAGCTGACCAGAAGTGCACTGATGTCATTAGTTCTAGAAGTTCCATACAGTCACCAACTCTATCACCTTTTTAAAAAAGGGCAGTTTTCAGCATTCAAGGGTTTAACTCAGTGGTAGAGCGTAGGAGTGCAGTTCAAGAAGTCCCTGTTTCATAACCATATACCCTCGTCAATAGATCCTGTTAAAATGTTTTTCAACCCAATGCACTGTAAGAAACAATAGGATATATCTTCATTTCATATAAAAAACAATGAACAATTGGGTTTAATTATGCTCTTAGCACAAAATCAACAAACTGCAGTAGAGAAGCAGTTACATTTTGCAGAATTTTTGCATTTGACACATTTTTTTTTTCCATGTTCCAAGATCTACATGTGATACGAAAAGTATGAATTCTTGCAATGGAAACCTCACTGTATTTTACCAAGGCATATAAAGGACATCCTTCGCACCCCATATACTTATAAGGAGGGTTTGGTGGCTGAAAATGCTTTGCTTTGATGGTGATTGCATGTTGCTTGCACTTTGTACATATTACTGAATTAATAAAGGTGAACTTTTCAGAACTGGGGGTATAGCTCAGTGGTAGAGCATTTGACTGCAGATCAAGAGGTCCCTAGTTGAAATCTGGGTGCCCCCTTGTTCAACTGTTTTACCTGTAGAAATATTATTTTAATTACATAAATTGAAGAACACATTTACAATCTTAGCATTTTATGTAATGAGCAACACATTTCTACATTTGAAATACTCCTGATCATCTCCTGAAACATAGGGTAAACACCATTAAGCTGTTTAGGATTTCTTCATATGATACAAGCTGTGTTTTACATTCACCCAAGTTCTACTGGTGATATGATTAGTTTGAAATAGTCCATTGGAAGCTCATATGAATGTTATTAAACTGTGGTGGAAACCAATAATATGCCCTTAATGAAATGTATTAATTTGTACAGCTGACCAGAAGTGCACTGATATCATTAGTTCTACAAGTTCCATAGAGTCACCCACTCTATCGCCTTTTTAAAAAAGGGCAGTTTTCAACATTGAAGGGTTTATGTCAGTGGTAGAGCGTAGGAGTGTAGTTCAAGAAGTCCCTGTTTCATAACCATACACCCTGTTCAATAGATCCTGTTAAAATGTTTTTCAACCCAATGCTCTGTAAGAAACAATAGGATATATCATCATTTCATATACAAAACAATGAACAATTGGGTTTAACTATGCTCTTAGCACAACATCAACAAACTGCAGTAGAGAAGCAGTTACATGTTGCAGAATTTGTGCATTTGACAAAAGTTTTTTTTCCATTTTTCAAGATCTACATGTGATACGAAATGTATGAATTCTTGCAATGGAAACCTCACTGTATTTTACCAAGGCAGATAAAGGGCATCCTTCGCACCCCATATACTTATAAGGAGGGTTTGGTGGCTGAAAATGCATTGCTTTGATGGTGATTGCATGTTGCTTGCACTTTGTACATATTACAGAATTAATAAAGGTGAACTTTGCAGAACTGGGGATATAGCTCAGTGGTAGAGCATTTGACTGCAGATCAAGAAGTCGCTAGTTCAAATCTGGGTGCCCCTTTGTTCATCTGTTTTACCTGTAGAAATATTTTTTTAATTAAATAAATTGAAGAAAACATTTACAATCTTAGCATTTTATGTAATGAGCAACACATTTCTACATTTGAAATACTCCTGATCATCACCTGAAACATAGGGTAAACACCATTAAGCTGTTTAGCATTTCTTCATATGATACAATCTGTGTTTTACATTCACCCAAGTTCTACTGGTGATATGATCAGTTTGAAATAGTCCATTGGAAGATCACATGAATGTTATACAACTGTGGTGGAAACCAATAATATGCCCTTAATGAAATGTATTAATTTGTACAGATGACCAGAAGTGCACTGATGTCATTAGTTCTACAAGTTCCATGCAGTCACCCACTCTATCACCTTTTTAAAAAAGGGCAGTTTTCAACATTGAAGGGTTTATGTCAGTGGTAGAGCGTAGGAGTGCTTTTCAAGAAGTCCCTGTTTCATAACCATATACCCTCTTCAATAGATCCTGTTAAAATGTTTTCAACCCAATGCACTGTAAGAAACAATAGGATATATCATCATTTCATATACAAAACAATGAACAATTGAGTTTAACTATGCTCTTAGCACAAAATCAACTAACTGCAGTAGAGAAGCAGTTACATTTTGCAGAATTTGTGCATTTGAAAAAAGATTTTTTTTCCATGTTCGAAGATCTACATGTGATACGAAATGTATGATTTCTTGCAATGGAAACCTCACTGTATTTTACCAAGGCAGATAAAGGACATCTTTTGTACCCCTTATACTTATAAGGAGGGTTTGGTGGCTGAAAATGCATTGCTTTGATGGTGATTGCATGTTGCTTCCACTTTGTACATATTACTGAATAAATAAAGGTGAACATTTCAGAAATGGGGGTAAAACTCAGGGGTAGAGCATTTCACTGCAGATCAAAAGGTCCCTAGTTCAAATCTGGGTGCCCCCTTGTCCAACTGTTTTACCTGTAGAATTTTTTTTTTAATTAAATAAATTGAAGTAAATATTTACAATCTTAGCATTTTATGTAATGAGCAACACATTTCTACATTTGAAATACTCCTGATCATCACCTGAAACATAGGGTAAACACCATTAAGCTGTTTAGCATTTCTTCATATGATACAATCTGTGTTTTACATTCACCCAAGTTCTACTGGTGATATGATCAGTTTGAAATAGTCCATTGGAAGATCACATGAATGTTATACAACTGTGGTGGAAACCAATAATATGCCCTTAATGAAATGTATTAATTTGTACAGATGACCAGAATTGCACTGATGTCATTAGTTCTATAAGTTCCATGCTGTCACCCACTCTATCACCTTTTTAAAAAAGGGCAGTTTTCAACATTGAAGGGTTTATGTCAGTGGTAGAGTGTCGGAGTGTAGTTCAAGAAGTCCCTGTTTCATAACAATATACCCTCTTCAATAGATCCTGTTAAAATGTTTTTCAACCCAATGCACTGTAAGAAACAATAGGATATATCATAATTTCTTATACAAAACAATGAACAATTGGGTTTAACTATGCTCTTAGCATACAATCAACAAACTGCAGTAGAGAAGCAGTTACATTTTGCAGAATTTTTGCATTTGACAAAAGATTTTTTTTCCATGTTCCAAGATCTACATGTGATACGAAATGTATGAATTTTTGCAATGGAAACCTCACTGTATTTTACCAAGGCAGATAAAGGACATCCTTCGCACCCCATATACTTATAAGGAGGGTTTGGTGGCTGAAAATGCTTTGCCTTGATGGTGATTGCATGTTGCTTGCACTTTGTACATATTACTGAAATAATAAAGGTGAACTTTTCAGAACTGGGGGTATAGCTCAGTGGTAGAGCATTTGACTGCAGATCAAGTGGTCCCTAGTTGAAATCTGGGTGCCCCCTTGTCCAACTGTTTTACCTGTAGAAATATTTTTTTAATTAAATAAATTGAAGAAAACATTTACAATCTTAGGATTTTATGTAATGAGCAACACATTTCTACATTTGAAATACTCCTGATCATCACCTGAAACATAGGGTAAACACCATTAAGCTGTTTAGGATTTCTTCATATGATACTGAAGTGGGAGAATGGAAAAACAGGCTCCCGTCCTTCCCCTCTCGCGCCTGGCCTAAAGGATCACAGCCCAGGCACCCGCCACGAGAAGAGTTTGCCCATCTACCAGACGACCAAATACCCTGGTACAGGAACATACGGATATGTCCATCTGCCTGCCCAGCAGCCCGCCCTGCCCATGCCGACACCTGCGGCGCGGATCAACTAGACTAAAACCTACTCGTCGTTAGAGATGCCATGACGACCTAGCCAACGGTCAGCACACCTGTGCAAATATACACATTGGACACTCCTGCACCAATCTACACGAAGAATATACTCAGTGCTATGACGTAGGCGACAGACATACTCACAGACGTGCATCTTTATTATTTTCCACATAGGCTCCCAAAATGCAGAAACGCAAGACGCATCATGAACCCATCTAAAGAGCTTGCTTACGCTTCTCCTAAAACCAGGTGCCATAATGAGAAATATAATGAAGACACGATACTGGGGATAAGACAATATGATACTATAACCTAAAACGCCTGTGCATCAAACGGTTCCACCTATACACCAGGCCTAAGTAGGCCGCAAGCAAGAGCTTCCATGTACATTAAAAGAACGAGAGTCAGGTTGCTGATCCTGCAGAATGAGCCCGGCGAAAGCAGACAGCCAAGGTCGCAATGTTGCAAACCCACATTCCGAAAGCAGACCATCAAGGGCACAATGTTGCAACCTCGCACGCCGCGCACCAACGTTAAAGTCACACCTGCAAATTAACCCAGGCACACAGTGGAAAAACAATATTAATTGTGCAGAATTCTGCCTCAAACACGGTCTCACTTCACGTGACCAAGCCGAACCTGACAGGATGCCAAACCCAGGAGGAAGAAGGCGTCTGGATCCCTCGTTACAAGACACAGGCAGATACAATTAAAAAGGCTCAATGGACATCTGCGACAGTGGGAGTAGTCGGCCTTCCAGCTTATGAATAAGTCCTCACATTGTCTGCACATACTCATAGTGAAACAATGTTGCAAATGATAGGTGCACCGAGAGCTGGGAACAGCGATGGTCCCAGACTGGGAGGCTCGTGAGCGCACCAATCAGAACATGGGGCTCTTATCACTGACGCCATTAACATTAACCAATCATCAGGGGTCTTCATGTAACAATTCTCATGTATCTAATTGTAGGGACAACCCAGATATATCACCTGACTAACCCTTGTCCACTAATATTGCTCTCTATACGTATGCTATACTAACCCTACCACTCGAGCAACCAATTAAGAGTGGCGATAGGTTTTGTGCTAACTTTCCAATGTGACGCAAGTAGCGCGTCATACTAAGGTAAAAAGGGCCTGCGAGCCCCACGATTGTGTGTGTGTCAGGACGGACGCGTACGATCCTTGACCCATCCCTGCCGTTTTTGTCTAATAAACAGCAGAGTCACCTTGCTTCTTGCGTGTGTCTCATACTCTATCTCTTTTGGGATACACGGGAGGAGTTGGGGCCTCCCTGCCCGGAGGTCTGCGGACGGCCCGGCCGACCCCGGCAGAATTTCCCCCCGACAAGTTGGAGGCACTGCTGAGATCTGTTTAAGATCTGCTTTTTATTTTTACTTTTTCCAGGTGCTCCCGTTGCGAGGAGGCCCGGCGGCGCGGCACCCTCTGCCGTTGCCCCCTTCTGAGGACTACAGGACCATCGCGGAGCTGCGAGAAGACCGGACAGCGCAATCCGGATATTGGCCCTCGGGAGCCGGTTGAGAAGTATCCCGCCCGCGGTTGGCGAGTGTCCAGACGTGGTCCAGACGAGGGGAGGTGGCGAGCCGCTTGGAGGGGTGCACGCAGTCGAGCGGCCCCGCATAAAGAGAACTTGGTGAGCATGCCACGCACAACAAGCAATGTGAGATTGTGAAGGAGGGGGGAGGAATTAAATAGGGGAGGCGGGAGGTGTTGCACAGGTGCGCGGCGAAGGTTTGACAATTTAGTGTTGGCAATGGAATGAATGGTAGCCGAACAAGTGCGAGAGCAGTCGGCTACGTTACGCGAAGGGGGGGGCGGAGCACGAAAACATCACGTGCGGCCGCTCGTACAAACTGATTGGCCTAGGTCGCGACTACGTGCAAGGGTGGGTGGGTGTGGTTTCCTACCATTTGGCATTTATTGATCAATGAGTAGATGAGGATCCCTATTGTTCGAGCAAGACACTCGATAGGTAGATGACGTTTCCCTGTAGGCGGTAGCTAGTTAGTTGCCCAATACGGAAGATAATTGGCTGGTTAAGCCCTCCTGTCGAGGGGCGTATCACACGTGAGGCGACGCAGCGTGCGCAGTACGATTATATCATTGATTTGATTACCTTGTTCCAGGAGTGACAGGAAGACAGCTGTAAGGTTAACGGGGGTAGATTGCAAGTGTATTTTGAACTTAAAGAATATATGAAGAATTTACCAGTAGCTCGAAGAGATCGGTGACGTCACCAATAGGGCTTTCATAGGATATCGCAAGCACAAGGCATCTTCGTTTTTGAGAGTGGTGGGGAAGAGAACTGTGGTAAGGGAGTGGAAGCGGAGATAAACGGTAAATGAGTTGATCGAGGAAAGGCGAAACGGGGGACGTGGCTGCGCACGGAGAACGCCGGCCACGGCAAGTGTAGAAGAAGGAGGAGGAGCACGTGAAAATAGGACGACGGTATAAGAACATCATAAGGGGTACACAGCCGCAGAGGGCTACGTGCGCCTCGGCCGCAGGGGGCCGTAAGGGTGTCGTATAAAGAAGGAAAGACAGAAGAAAATATACAAATGTAAAATACTATATTTTTGTAATTTTCCTTAGCGGAAACTTACGGGGCCAGGTAACGATATAAGGTTGTATATTGTACACTGCTAGTGAGATAACCACTACCAGATAGGGGAAGGGTAACAAGTGGAGCGCTATTATGTCATACGGGACAGGATCGGGAGGATGGGGGAACACCCTCACTACCCCACTACAACACATATGTATCACACTGCCACCCCATAGGGAGAAACTGATTAAGTACAGCATAGAATGGACCCAGGGGACGGATAACAAAATGATAACACCATGGCCGCCTAATGGTAGCTTCGATCCATATGCCCAACATTCACTATTAAACCATCTGCACAATACATACAAAGGGAAGAAGTTGGCAAACCACGTGGAGGTGTTTAACTTATGGAGGATGTTCCAAGGGTCCCGACCAGGACCAAATGGAATGTTCACTGTGGGGGAAATACCAGAAGAAAAAGAGATTAAGGAGGAAGGAGAGGATGGGAAAAAGGGGAGTGAAGACCCAAAGAACACGGGGAACGGACAAGAGGGAGGAGAAAAGAATAATACATCAGATGAAATAAAAAAGGAACCGAGCAACGATATACCCCTAGCGAAGGGAGTGAAAGCAGAGGGAGGGGGGTTGTACCCTTTAAGAGAATTAGGAGAAATAGAAAGAGGACAGCTAAGGGCGGCTGAGGGATACTCGAACCCGGCATACAGCCCTCCACCATATGTGGCTCATAGGAAGATGCAAGCAGGGGAGGGGAGAACTGGAGAAGAACAAACTGTGGAAATAGGAAATGATGAGTGGGTAGCTGCACAGATATTATTCAAATTACGAGGTTCATTAACAGGAGAAGAGAAGGAGGTAGTAAAGAAAACAGACGAGGATAATACCAGGGAGAGTGAAATGAGGGGGGAAGAGCTGTTACGACAAAAGGAAGAGATTTTGGAGGAACGACTAGCAAAATTAAGGGATGAGCAGAATGAATTGATCAAGCAGCTCGAGAGGGAGGAGAGAGAGAGAGCGAGGAAAAGGAAAGAAGGTAAGAAAGAATTGAAAAAATAAGGGAACGAAATGAGGAGCAAAGGAGAGAAGCTGAAAGGGTAAAAGCAGCAGCAGAAAGGGTATCAAGAGTAGTGCTGCGAGAAAAGAAAAGGGAAGAAGAAGAAAAGGAAAAAGAAATGGCAATGTGGAAGAGGAGATTACTATCAGAAACGAATAGGAAATATGAAGAAGGGAGGGTGATACAGAGTATTGTAGAAAAAGAAAGGGTGAAATGGGAAAGGAAGAAAGAGGATGAAAGAATATTGGAAGAGATGAGTAGTGAAGTGATGGAGGAATTAAAAAGGAAAAGGGAGGAAAATAGTAGGGAGATGGAGGAGAGAAATGAAGGAGAAAGAGAAGATAGGAGAAGGGAGAGTGAAGCATGGGGTATGTATATAGAAACATAGAAGTAGCAACAACATCAACACAAAGGGGAGCGGTTGATAAAGGAGAAACAGGAGAACTGGACCTAATAGACTTACAAACAGTAACAATCAAGGGGAAAAAGACCGAGTGGGGGGTGCCGTTTATGCCTGACTTTTGTAGTGAGGAAGAAGAAGGAGTGGAGAAGGAAGGAAGAAACAGTGAAAGGGAAAGTTTAGATAAACTATACCTCACCCGGACCAACACAGACTCACCATGGATCAGTAGGAGAAAGGATGAGCTGGAGAGAAGTGAGGAGGGAGAGCAAGGAATAGCGGAAAGTCAGACACATGAGGCCGCACCATCTCCATCCCCATCACGCCCTCACCCATCGCACCCTACATGCTCAACCACCTCACGCTTGTTACGCAAAATAAAACTCGCGCCCTTCACAGACGAACTGACACCCTATGCATGTCGGCTTAGAGACCTCCCTAGTCGCAGGCAGGAAGGACGAATACACATGCCCACATTAAATACAGGAAATGATGGAAGAAGGGGAAAAAATGGAGAAGAAAGAGTTACGAGCAGGGGAAATACAGACGAAATTGACAATGTAGAAGAAAGGGAAGAGGAGGAAGGGTGTGTGGACTCGATATTATGGAACACAAAGGGTAATGCGAGACATAACTTAATGCCACTTCTGGAGAGAGGAGGGGTTAGACCACAGTATGTCCCTTGGAAGCATACAGATAGGGAAAACATAAAATGCAGGCTCCCATCATTAAGTGGAGGTGCGGGTAAGTGGATATATGAAATGGAAAAACACACCGCAGGACAGAAACTGGCAGTAGGAGATGTAAAGGGCCTTTTAATATCAATATTAGGGGATAGAGCGGATGACATTTGGAAAAGAGCGGGATTCCATGGTGTAACAATAACAAACACATGGCATGATGGGGCACCATTCGCAAACTGCCGACATGCACTATGGCAGGCACTGAGGGTACAGTACCCAGACACGTCAGACATAGGAGCAATTACCTCCCGCAAGATGCGTGAGAACGAAGATCCTGTTGATTATATCCAGGAAATCCAAGAGAAGTGGCGCATGGAAACTAGAGAACAATGGGATAAAACACCAGCAATATTTTATCATATACTAGTACAAGGGCTCCCAGAAGGAGTTCAGAAACAACTAAAGAAAGTAGTAGGAATGGAAGCAAAACCATGGCCAGAAATACAACTGACTATAGTGCATCATTGCAGGACATGGCAAGGAAAAATGAAACAAAAGGAAGAGGACAGGAAAACGGAAGAGGCTAAACAAGTACAGAAAAAGCTTACTAGATACACAATGGAAGGGGCACTAATAACTACGCCTACAACAATGACCCAAAGCCCCACACAAGTAGTGGCTGCACAAGATTCCTCCCAAATACCACCTTCACAGACTATAACACAACAGGTGACCCAACTCCAACCATACACGACCAACATGGGAGGAGGACACCCAATGCAAGGAGCTGGGTATTATAATTATAACAGGGGGAGAGGAGGAATTATGAGAGGGAGAGGATACGGATATAACACCCAACAGCAGGTGGGAGGACTTAGAAATTCCTACCCCACAGGACAACCAGTATACCAGGACAACATA
Organism: Ambystoma mexicanum; assembly: GCF_040938575.1. Lineage (NCBI taxonomy): Eukaryota > Metazoa > Chordata > Amphibia > Caudata > Ambystomatidae > Ambystoma > Ambystoma mexicanum. The sequence goes on from NW_027182484.1 coordinate 179,599, forward strand.
GGGAGCTTTCCATGGCAGAGTAGAGAACCACCGGTGTGTTGGAGTTGTGGACTATTAGGGCACATGTCACGCACGTGTAGAGTTAGACCAGGAACACCATCATGGAGTGAACAGGGACAACCAAGGCCCTCACAGGAACAGCAGGGCATACAGCAGCAGCAGACGTTGCAACAGGGACATGAACAGCAACAACTAATAACACAACAACAGCCACAGACATATTCACTGCCACAACAACAGGTAGTGACAGCACAACAACCCCAAGCACAAACAACCCAACTGGGTAGGGTGACGGTCTTGGGACACAACCCTTACACAGGAAATGGCCAATCGTTGTACCCTCAATAGGACAGCCCACAGACGGCCTTGGTGTGTCCCATCCTGTCAGTAACACCTAATAGTGTGGAGGAACCACGCATAGAGGTAACGATAGGTGACAAAAAATTATCATTCCTTGTTGACACCGGGGCGACCCGGTCTTGCATAAGGGAAGGTAAATTTAAGATGTCAGGCGAAGCCATGAACACCCAAGGATTCTCTGGGGCTAGAGGGTTGGTTCCCTTTACTGATAACATTCCCTTATCTATTGGAGATTATGATCTGTCAGTTCCACTTCTATATTATAGTGCCTCACCAGTAAATATACTGGGGAGAGACATAATGAACAGGTTGAATATGACAATCTCCTTTACTGAGGACGGCATAATTTGTTCTACTCCAGGGATTAACATGCTCACAGCACGACAGATTATGCAAGCATACTGCGGACAGACAGCGATTAGGGTGGAGCCAGTAGATGGCGAACTATTCCAGTATGGAACAGATATGGCATTTGCATGGATGCCAGGGATAGAAGGGAACATATGGAGGAGGCCAGCAGCCTATCTGTTCAGACCAGAAACACCTGTTAATGAACCAGAAGGAAAGGTGGTTTTAATGGAGATTGAGAGCATTATTGCAACAGCTGATTACATTGCTGTACATGCCCAAGACAGAGAAGGAAGAGCATGGAGGGCATTGATAGCATTAGCAGAAGGATGTAGGCTCACCCAGGTGTCAGATGAGGAGCTGTTCTCAGAAGAAAAGGAGGAAGGTGAAATGGTGTTTATGATGAGTGTGGAAATATGGCTTACAAACAAGTAGCACAGGAAATTGCAATGGCACTTGAGGCACCTGCATGCACCCCAGTCCCCTTCTTTAAGGAGGATATGTCAAAGGTACCCAAATCATTGTGGACTACTAGCCCCTATGACGTGGGGTGCATAAAAAGTATAGGGGGAGTAAGTATAAAATTGAAAAAAGGTGCAATACTCCCCAGAGTGAAACAGTACCCACTATCAAAAGAAGCAGATGAGGGCATATATGAAACCATAACGGCCCTTATAAATAATGGCATATTGGTCCCCTCAGAATCACCATGTAACACGGCTGTATACCCAGTGCGCAAGGCTAAAGGGGGGTCTTGGCGCTTCATACAGGATCTCAGGCCCTTGAAAACATAGTAGAAGCAGAATATCCCGTAGCAGCAAACCCGGCCACAATATTGTGTGGCATTCCAGCAGAAGCATCACGATTTACAGTGATCGACCTTAAAATGCTTTTTTCTCAATACAATTGCACCCAGACTCACAAGATCTGACGAGCTTCACTTACAGAAACACAAAGTGGAAGCACACCAGATTGCCACAAGGGTATTGCGAATCACCCTCAATTTTCAATAGAGTAATAAAGATGGATTTGGGTAACATTGAAGTGGAAAGCACAGTGTTGCAGTATGTGGATGACATAATAATTTGCACTACGAACGAAAGAACATGCAGAGAGGATTCCTTAAAGATGTTGACAATATTGGCTGAAAAAGGTTACAAGGTAGACATGGAAAAGATACAGTACTGTCAAGAACAGGTACTTTACATTGGACAGCTTATATCCCAACATGGAAGAAAGATTGCACCACAAAGAGCACAGGCCATTTCAAACACCCCAATGCCACAAACAGTGAGGGAACTGCAGCAGTTCCTGGGGCTGTGCAACTACTGTAGAGCATGGGTATTTGATTACAGTTCATACATTGGACCCCTGCTTGAGGCATTAAAAGAAGCTAATAAAGGGGAGAAAAAACTGGGGTGGACGATGGAAATGAAAGAGGGGTTTGATGAATTAAAAGATGCGATATCAACTGCTCCGGTACTGGCATCCCCAGACTATGAGCGACAATTTTTTATATTTTCGCATTGCGACTCAGCAGTAATGAAAGCAGTGTTGGCTCAAAAAACAAGCATGGGCTACAAACCAGTAGCATTTTACAGCGGCCACTTAGATCCTGTGATGTTAGGTCACTTCCCTTGCGAACAAGGTCTCGCCGCAGCTGCTTTTGCGGTAGAGAAAGCATCAGCAATCACCATGGGGTGCCCAACTACATTGTTTGTGGAACATGCACTATTTGCGATATTGAATAAACCTAAGTCCACCCTAACCACGCAAAGAGCATCAGGTTATGAGATCATTTTATCCAAAGCTGAACTATCAATTGTTAGATGTAGCACGGTCAACCCTGCAAGGTTCCTAGCAGAAGTAATTGAGGAGGGAGATTATGCCCATGACTGTACGCAAATAACTGAAATGAACTCATGTACTAGAAAGGTTGAAGAAAACGCACTAGAGGGAGGTGAGCTCCTGTTTATTGATGGGTCATCAACTATCGATCAAAGGGATGGTATAAGGAGGACTGGGGCAGCAGTAGTAAAAATGATGGAGGTACCGGTGTGTGTGGCAATGAAATGTGTACAATTACCACAGCATTACTCCGCTCAAGCAGCGGAATTAGTCGCACTGATCTTGGCGTTGAAGGAAAGCTTTGACAAACGAGTGACCATATACTCCGACAGCGCATATGTTACATCCACTGTCCACTCAGGGCTGTTGAAATGGAGAAGAAGAGGGTTTATGAGAGCTGATGGCACTCCAGTGCAACATGCCCTCTTATTGGCTGAACTAATTGAAGTAATAAATGACCCCCAAGAATTTGCTTTAGTAAAATGCACCGCACACACCAATGGTGAAGACCACATCTCGAAAGGGAATGCAGCAGCAGACGCACATGCGGAGTATGCTGCATACTTTGGTGAGATATGGAACCCCCCAGAGTCACAGAGAGGGAGAGGGAGGGGAATGGCTAAGGAGATGTTGATAAGAGAAGGGTACACCCATCTCCCAGCCACACAGATTATGGAGCTACAAGCGGCTGCACCAATGGCCGAAAAAGAAATATGGCTAAAAAGAGGATGCACAATGTCACCAACCGACGCACTATGGCGCCAGGGTGACACTGGAAAGGTTGTAATACCATTGGCACTTTTGAACACCGCCCTGAGCCAACTACATTATCCAGCCCACACAGGCAAGGAAGTAATTGCAGCACGAATTAGGGAAGACTGGTTTTGCCCCGAGTTAAATTCTCATGTGTCAAATTTTATCAGCAATTGTCTCACATGTCAACAGTTTACGGCCGGCCATACAATAAAGGTGATAAGAGGTACTATACCCCGGCCAGAGGGACCTTTCCGGCATCTCCATATTGACTATGTTGATATGATCAACATATGTCAAGGAAATAGGTATATGATTGTAGTAGTATGCCCATTCTCGAGGTGGATTGAAGCAGGGCCCTGTTCACACCCAGATGCATTTAGAGCAGCTAAATTCCTAGTGAGGGAGGTCTTCCCCAGGTGGGGAGTGTGCGAGGTGTTAAGGTCAGACAATGGCCCACATTTCGCAAACGAAATGTTCCAGCACATCACATCCTTGCTGAATATCAAGCATAAATTTGCATGTGCATACCACCCACAGGCCAACGGTGTATGTGAACGCCTGAATGGCCTATTAAAGGAGGCAATTGCAAAGATACAGCAAACAACAAAGAAGAGTTGGTTATATTGCCTTCCATTAGCCCTATTTGAGCTAAGGAATAGACCAGGGTCCGACCACCACCTCACCCCTCACGAGGTGGTTACCGGACGTCAAATGCGCCTTCCCCTAACGCCAACATCAAGAGCATTTACCGACCATGAGAGTACAGCGAGTGTTCTTGGTGATGAAACGTACCAATATGTGTCTTCTTTGATTACTAGTGTAGTGTTTGTGTCTCAACAGCTCGAGCGCACACGGGGCGGGTCTAACAGCAATCAACAAGAAGACGCAGATAAAGAATTGGAAAAGGAAAGACTGTGTAAAATTGCTAAAGGTGACCACGTACTACTTCGCAATTTCAACAGGAAGTGGAATAATCCACGATTCACTGGTCCCCATCTGGTAGAGGAGGTATCAACGAGAGCAGTAACACTACAGGACAAGCGTGCTTGGAACCATCTACACCATGTAAAGATCTACAAATTCCAGACCCGCCCCAGCGCCACCGACAGGTCCATTGGGAGAACAACAACAACATCACCAACGGAGGAAGAGAGTTCTACCACAGCTAACGGCCTAAGTGTTCCCATACCCTGTCACTCCCCAGATTCCCCAGAGACAATAACTGAAGAAGAAAGGGGTGATCCCCATACTGCCCACCCCATGATCACACGCTCAAAGAGTAAAGATACTTCCGCCTGTTGAGCCCCAAACCCCCTGCCCATTGACCCCTACCCCCACTGCAGTAATAACTGAACTAAAGGACATTGTCTTGCACACGTACACATGTAAACACGTGAATGCTCTTTTTCCTGTTCTCTCGCACATGCAGGAACTGCGTATTATTGTATTGCTAAGTAAATAGATAACTAACAAATTCACTGCCCAGGAGTAGATGGTACCCTCAGACGATAATTACCCAGAAGAATTGCCACACCAATTTGTATATGAAATAAAAAGGGCAACGTACCTGAAAAGAAGAAGGGTACGTGTCTACTACACAGCATTCCTCTTGGCCATAGAATATTCAATGCCCCACCTCCACCCATACTTGCCTGTCCTAAGAGATAGATTGCTTAGATTAGCGTGGGAACAGCTCTTCGCCTGGGCACTGAATGACTATTTGATAGGGAGAGCTTAAAAACAACAACTAACATTTAATAACCAGCATATTGAGAATTTTCAGGCGGGCAACTTTAACGTCGCAAGAATACGCTGCGGACCTCAGCAAGGTAAGAGCAAAATGCCGGTGAAATTAGCATGTGTAATAAAAATAATAGGGATTTTGATGATCACCGGGTTCTTGGCTGCCTCTGTATGGCAGTACAGCTATGCTATAAATCTTATTGCTGTACCCAAACCTAATACACCCCCATCCCCAGCTGCAACAGGTGTTACGTCAGGTGATACTAGTAAAATTGCACACAAGCAAAATAGAGTTCAACGCAGCACATACTCAGATAATAAAGGTATTGACAGTTATATACAAGATTCAGCACACGTTTCAAACAACATATGGTACCAACACATGACCCGCATCGGTAAGCAGAAAACAGAAGACAGCTGCTACGTTTGCTCATTAATACCATACGCCATGAGCGCTTCTCGAACATTCGTTGCCACAGAAGTAGATGAAAAAACAGCACAATGCATAATATACTTGGCACTGTTCCAAACGAAAGGAAGATTTCAAGGGACAGTGGTGCATATGGTGTGGAAAACACGAGACTCATACCCATATGAAAACAATTTCCTCAAGACTTATTTGAGTTACCACAAGAGCAGTTTACATGCTGAAGCATTCAGATACATAACAAGCGGTCCCGAAAAAGGGGAAACAAAGAAAGTAACACTGCAGTATTTACAATGTGATTGGTACGCCACTGAAGTTCCTGGTAAACCAGGATGCTGGGAAAGGCCACTAGTGACGATAACAGGGAAGGTGTACTTGGACAACAAATGGGAGATAGGAGTGATTGGCAGCAACATGGTAACAAAAGAAACTATTTCGACTATCGATGCACACAACCACAGATGTTGGACGACTTGGATCAAGTACGTGCCCATGCTCACATGGATAGAGACGGATGAAGACCCAATAACAATACTGCCACTGACTGCGCCTAAGGTATGCTACCAACATAAAGGAGAGGTGGACGTAGGATACAATACCAACTGTGCAAGCGTGATGGAGTTACCCGAGGGGGGAGCAGGAACAGCAGTGATAATGGACCATTACTGGGCCTGTGGAGAAAAGGCATACCACACACTGCCCCCTCTGTGGAATGGTGTATGCACGATGGTGCACATCAATGTACCATCACTAGTGGTACCCCAGAAGCATGTGAATGTGGCGAACTTTCCCAAAATGGATGAAGGGGACAAGAGGAAGAAGAGATCTGCAACACCTCAGGAGGAGCCAGGGAACAGGACCAACGGCAATAATACTGTCATAAATAGAAGGAAAAGACAAGGAGAACCTCTGACAGGAAATTACCTATGGGGAAGGTCGGAAACGGCACTCACTTCAATTCCGCTTGAACACAGACTATTCAGCAGAGCAGCAATGTTCTTCTCCTCAATAATACATCCGGGACTGCAGGCTTACGCCAACGCAAAATGGCTCCAGATAACTAGATGGGAACTAATGATGACCATCAATTCTACAGTAAATGGATTTAACGCAATAAAAGAGGAGCTGCGAGCTATAAGGATGGTAGCACTTCAGAACAGATATGTATTGGACCTCCTCACAGCCATGGAAGGAGGAGTTGCGCAAAGATAGGACAATCATGCTGCACGTTCATTCCTGCCAACGATGCTGACAACGGTACACTGACAGAAGCAGTTTCACAATTGGCCCAGATGCACTCCAAAATGATGGATGAAAGTAAAGGTGTGAAAAAGGATGAGAGCTGGTTTTCAATATTATGGTCATGGATGCCATCTTGGCTGTCAGATGGACTGAAAATTATAGTTGGTTGTACTATTTTGGCTGGAGCTATACTGATCATACTAAGATTTTGGAAGGCCCGGAAGGCACGCACCACTGACGAGTTGCTTGAAATGGTCGGTATGCACCCCTTGATGCTAGCAGATGTCGGCCAACACACAGGCACAATCATACAAGAGAAAGAGAAGTTGCGCAACCAGATCATCACCAACCACCTGGACCCACCATCTGTGAAGATCGAGAACCCAAGAAACCCCAGGAGTTACATAGGGAAATGGGTATTCTGTACTCCTGGAGGAACCTGTGAATATATGTATTGGTCATTTGAAGATCATGTGAACCACTATGGACATTTAGGAGGAATAACTAAGATATGGAGAGTAAGAGGAGATAACGAAAAGGATATGTATGTGGTCGACAAGTCGACCAGAGGGGGGACTGAAGTGGGAGAATGGAAAAACAGGCTCCTGTCCTTCCCCTCTCGCGCCTGGCCTAAAGGATCACGGCCCAGGCACCCGCCACGAGAAGAGTTTGCCCATCTATCAGACGACCAAATACCCTGGTACAGGAACATACGGATGTGTCCATCTGCCTGCCCAGCAGCCCGCCCTGCCCATGCCGACATCTGCGGCGCGGATCAACTAGACTAAAACCTACACGTCGTTAGAGATGCCATGACGACCTAGCCAACGGTCAGCACACCTGTGCAAATATACACATTGGACACTCCTGCACCAATCTACACGAAGAATATACTCAGTGCTATGACGTAGGCGACAGACATACTCACGGACGTGCATCTTTATTATTTACCACATAGACTCCCAAAATGCAGAAACGCAAGACGCATCATGAACCCATCTAAAGAGCTTGCTTACGCTTCTCCTAAAACCAGGTGCCATAATGAGAAATATAATGAAGACACGATACTGGGGATAAGACAATATGATACTATAACCTAAAACGCCTGTGCATCAAACGGTTCCACCTATACACCAGGCCTAAGTAGGCCGCAAGCAAGAGCTTCCATGGACATTAAAAGAACGAGAAGGTTGCTGATCCTGCAGAATGAGCCCGGCGAAAGCAGACAGCCAAGGTCGCAATGTTGCAAACCCACATTCCGAAAGCAGACCATCAAGGGCACAATGTTGCACCTCGCACGCCGCGCACCAATGTTAAAGTCACACCTGCAAATTAACCCAGGCACACAGTGGAAAAACAATATTAATTGTGCAGAATTGTGCCTCAAACACGGTCCCACTTCACGTGACCAAGCCGAACCTGACAGGATGCCAAACCCAGGAGGAAGAAGGCGTCTGGATCCCTCGTTACAAGACACAGGCAGATACAATTAAAAAGGCTCAATGGACATCTGCGACAGTGGGAGTAGTCGGCCTTCCAGCATATGAATAAGTCCTCACATTGTCTGCACGTACTCATAGTGAAACAATGTTGCAAATGATAGGTGCACCGAGAGCTGGGAACAGCGATGGTTCCAGACTGGGAGGCTCGCGAGCACACCAATCAGAACATGGGGCTCTTATCACTGACGCCATTAACATTAACCAATCATCAGGGGTCTTCATGTAACAATTCTCATGTATCTAATTGTAGGGAAAACCCAGATATATCACCTGACTAACCCTTGTCCACTAATATTGTTCTCTATACGTATGCTATACTAACCCTACCACTCGAGCAACCAATTAAGAGTGGCGATAGGTTTTGTGCTAACTTTCCAATGTGACGCAAGTAGCGCGTCATACTAAGGTAAAAAGGGCCTGCGAGCCCCACGATTGTGTGTGTGTCAGGATGGACGCGTACGATCCTTGACCCATCCCTGCCGTTTTTGTCTAATAAACAGCAGAGTCACCTTGCTTCTTGCGTGTGTCTCATACTCTATCTCTTTTGGGATATACGGGAGGAGTTGGGGCCTCCCTGCCCGGAGGTCTGCAGACGGCCCGGCCGACCCGGGCAGAATTTCCCCCCGACAATACAAGCTGTGTTTTACATTCACCCAAGTTCTACTGGTGATATGATTAGTTTGAAATAGTCCATTGGAAGCTCATATGAATGTTATAAAACTGTGGTGGAAACCAATAATATGCCCTTAATGAAATGTATTAATTTGTACAGCTGACCAGAAGTGCACTGATGTCATTAGTTCTACAAGTTCCATACAGTCACCCACTCTAACACCTTTTTAAAAAGGGCAGTTTTCAGCATTCAAGGGTTTAACTTAGTGGTAGAGCGTAGGAGTGCAGTTCAAGAAGTCCCTGTTTCATAACCATATACCCTTGTCAATAGATCCTGTTAAAATGTTTTTCAACCCAATGCACTGTAAGAAACAATAGGATATATCATCATTTCATATAAAAAACAATGAACAATTGGGTTTAACTATGCTCTTAGCACAAAATCAACAAACTGCAGTAGAGAAGCAGTTACGTTTCGCAGAATTTGTGCATTTGACAAAAGTTTTTTTTCCATGTTCCAAGATCTACATGTGATACAAAATGTATGAATTCTTGCAATGGAAACCTCTCTGTATTTTACCAAGGCAGATAAAGGACATCTTATGTACCCCTTATACTTATAAGGAGAGGTGGACGTAGGATACAATACCAACTGTGCAAGCGTGATGGAGTTACCCGAGGGGGGAGCAGGAACAGCAGTGATAATGGACCATTACTGGGCCTGTGGAGAAAAGGCATACCACACACTGCCCCCTCTGTGGAATGGTGTATGCACGATGGTGCACGTCAATGTACCATCACTAGTGGTACCCCAGAAGCATGTGAATGTGGCGAACTTTCCCAAAATGGATGAAGGGGACAAGAGGAAGAAGAGATCTGCAACACCTCAGGAGGAGCCAGGGAACAGGACCAACGGCAATAATACTGTCCTAAATAGAAGGAAAAGACAAGGAGAACCTCTGACAGGAAATTACCTATGGGGAAGGTTGGAAACGGCACTCACTTCAATTCCGCCAGAACACAGACTATTCAGCAGAGCAGCAATGTTCTTCTCCTCAATAATACATCCGGGACTGCAGGCTTACGCCAACGCAAAATGGCTCCAGATAACTAGATGGGAACTAATGATGACCATCAATTCTACAGTAAATGGATTTAACGCAATAAAAGAGGAGCTGCGAGCTATAAGGATGGTAGCACTTCAGAACAGATATGTATTGGACCTCCTCACAGCCATGGAAGGAGGAGTTGCGCAAAGATAGGACAATCATGCTGCACGTTCATTCCTGCCAACGATGCTGACAACGGTACACTGACAGAAGCAGTTTCACAATTGGCCCAGATGCACTCCAAAATGATGGATGAAAGTAAAGGTGTGAAAAAGGATGAGAGCTGGTTTTCAATAATATGGTCATGGATGCCATCTTGGCTGTCAGATGGACTGAAAATTATAGTTGGTTGTACTATTTTGGCTGGAGCTATACTGATCATACTAAGATTTTGGAAGGCCCGGAAGGCACGCACCACTGACGAGTTGTTTGAAATGGTCGGTATGCACCCCTTGATGCTAGCAGATATCGGCCAACACACAGGCACAATCATACAAGAGAGAGAGAAGTTGCGCAACCAGATCATCACCAACCACCTGGACCCACCATCTGTGAAGATCGAGAACCCAAGAAACCCCAGGAGTTACATAGGGAAATGGGTATTCTGTACTCCTGGAGGAACCTGTGAATATATGTATTGGTCATTTGAAGATCATGTGAACCACTATGGACATTTAGGAGGAATAACTAAGATATGGAGAGTAAGAGGAGATAACGAAAAGGATATGTATGTGGTCGACAAGTCGACCAGAGGGGGGACTGAAGTGGGAGAATGGAAAAACAGGCTCCCGTCCTTCCCCTCTCGCGCCTGGCCTAAAGGATCACGGCCCAGGCACCCGCCACGAGAAGAGTTTGCCCATCTATCAGACGACCAAATACCCTGGTACAGGAACATACGGATGTGTCCATCTGCCTGCCCAGCAGCCCGCCCTGCCCATGCCGACACCTGCGGCGCGGATCAACTAGACTAAAACCTACACGTCGTTAGAGATGCCATGACGACCTAGCCAACGGTCAGCACACCTGTGCAAATATACACATTGGACACTCCTGCACCAATCTACACGAAGAATATACTCAGTGCTATGACGTAGGCGACAGACATACTCACGGACGTGCATCTTTATTATTTACCACATAGACTCCCAAAATGCAGAAACGCAAGACGCATCATGAACCCATCTAAAGAGCTTGCTTACGCTTCTCCTAAAACAGGTGCCATAATGAGAAATATAATGAAGACACGATACTGGGGATAAGACAATATGATACTATAACCTAAAACGCCTGTGCATCAAACGGTTCCACCTATACACCAGGCCTAAGTAGGCCGCAAGCAAGAGCTTCCATGGACATTAAAAGAACGAGAGTCAGGTTGCTGATCCTGCAGAATGAGCCCGGCGAAAGCAGACAGCCAAGGTCGCAATGTTGCAAACGCACATTCCGAAAGCAGACCATCAAGGGCACAATGTTGCAACCTCGCACGCCGCGCACCAACGTTAAAGTCACACCTGCAAATTAACCCAGGCACACAGTGGAAAAACAATATTAATTGTGCAGAATTCTGCCTCAAACACGGTCCCACTTCACGTGACCAAGCCGAACCTGACAGGATGCCAAACCCAGGAGGAAGAAGGCGTCTGGATCCCTTGTTACAAGACACAGGCAGATACAATTAAAAAGGCTCAATGGACATCTGTGACAGTGGGAGTAGTCGGCCTTCCAGCATATGAATAAGTCCTCACATTGTCTGCACGTACTCATAGTGAAACAATGTTGCAAATGATAGGTGCACCGAGAGCTGGGAACAGCGATGGTTCCAGATTGGGAGGCTCGCGAGCACACCAATCAGAACATGGGGCTATTATCACTGACGCCATTAACATTAACCAATCATCAGGGGTCTTCATGTAACAATTCTCATGTATCTAATTGTAGGGAAAACCCAGATATATCACCTGACTAACCCTTGTCCACTAATATTGTTCTCTATACGTATGCTATACTAACCCTACCACTCGAGCAACCAATTAAGAGTGACGATAGGTTTTGTGCTAACTTTCCAATGTGACGCAAGTAGCGCGTCATACTAAGGTAAAAAGGGCCTGCGAGCCCCATGATTGTGTGTGTGTCAGGACGGACGCGTACGATCCTTGACCCATCCCTGCCGTTTTTGTCTAATAAACAGCAGAGTCACCTTGCTTCTTGCGTGTGTCTCATACTCTATCTCTTTTGGGATATACGGGAGGAGTTGGGGCCTCCCTGCCCGGAGGTCTGCGGACGGCCCGGCCGACCCGGGCAGAATTTCCCCCCGACAATACAAGCTGTGTTTTACATTCACCCAAGTTCTACTGGTGATATGATTAGTTTGAAATAGTCCATTGGAAGCTCATATGAATGTTATAAAACTGTGGTGGAAACCAATAATATGCCCTTAATGAAATGTATTAATTTGTACAGCTGACCAGAAGTGCACTGATGTCATTAGTTCTACAAGTTCCATACAGTCACCCACTCTAACACCTTTTTAAAAAGGGCAGTTTTCAGCATTCAAGGGTTTAACTTAGTGGTAGAGCGTAGGAGTGCAGTTCAAGAAGTCCCTGTTTCATAACCATATACCCTTGTCAATAGATCCTGTTAAAATGTTTTTCAACCCAATGCACTGTAAGAAACAATAGGATATATCATCATTTCATATAAAAAACAATGAACAATTGGGTTTAACTATGCTCTTAGCACAAAATCAACAAACTGCAGTAGAGAAGCAGTTACGTTTTGCAGAATTTGTGCATTTGACAAAAGTTTTTTTTCCATGTTCCAAGATCTACATGTGATACAAAATGTATGAATTCTTGTAATGGAAACCTCACTGTATTTTACCAAGGCAGATAAAGGACATCTTTTGTACCCCTTATACTTATAAGGAGGGTTTGGTGGATGAAAATGAATTGATTTGATGGTGATTGCATGGTGCTTCCACTTTATACATATTACTGAATAAATAAAGGTGAACATTTCAGGAATTGGGTTATAGCTCAGGGGTAGAGCATTTCACTGCAGATCAAGAGGTCCCTTGTTCAAATCTGGGTGCCCCCTTGTCCAACTGCTTTACCTGTAGAAATATTTTTTTAATTAAATAAATTGAAGTAAACATTTACAATATTAGCATTTTATGTAATGAGCAACACATTTCTACATTTGAAATACTCCTGATCATCACCTGAAACATAGGGTAAACACCATTAAGCTGTTTAGGATTTCTTCATATGATACAAGCTGTGTTTTACATTCACCCAAGTTCTACTGGTGATATTATCAGTTTGAAATAGTCCATTGGAAGCTTATATGAATGTTATAAAACTGTGGTGGAAACCAATAATATGCCCTTAATGAAATGTATTAATTTGTACAGATGACCCGAAGTGCACTGATGTCATTAGTTCTCCAAGTTCCATGCAGTCACCCACTCTATCACCTTTTTAAAAAAGGGCAGTTTTCAACATTGAAGGGTTTATGTCACTGGTAGAGCGTAGGAGTGTAGTTCAAGAAGTCCCTGTTTCATAACCATATACCCTCTTCAATAGATCCTGTTAAAATGTTTTTCAACCCAATGCACTGTAAGAACAATAGGATATATCATCATTTCATATACAAAACAATGAACAATTGGGTTTAACTATGCTCTTAGCAGAAAATCAACAAAGTGCAGTAGAGAAGCAGTTACATTTTGCAGAATTTTTGCATTTGACAAAAGATTTTTTTCCATTTCCAAGATCTACATGTGATACGAAATGTATGAATTCTTGCAATGGCAACCTCACTGTATTTTACCAAGGCAGATAAAGGACATCCTTCGCACCCCATATACTTATAAGGAGGGTTTGGTGGCTGAAAATGCTTTGCTTTGATGGTGATTGCATGTTGCTTGCACTTTGTACATATTGCTGAATTAATAAAGGTGAACTTTTCAGAACTGGGGGTATAGCTCAGTGGTAGAGCATTTGACTGCAGATCAAGAGGTCCCTAGTTCAAATCTGGGTGCCCCCGTGTTCAACTGTTTTACCTGTAGAAATATTATTTTAATTAAATATATTGAAGAAAACATTTACAATCTTAGCATTTTATGTAATGAGCAACACATTTCTACATTTGAAATACTCCTGATCATCTCCTGAAACATAGGGTAAACACCATGAAACTGTCGAGGATTTCTTCATATGATACAAGCTGTGTTTTACATTCACCCAAGTTCTACTGGTGATATTATCAGTTTGAAATAGTCCATTGGAAGCTCATATGAATGTTATAAAACTGTGGTGGAAACCAATAAAATGCCCTTAATGAAATGTATTAATTTGTACAGCTGACCAGAAGTGCACTGATGTCATTAGTTCTACAAGTTCCATACAGTCACCCACTCTATCACGTTTTTAAAAAAGGGCAGTTTTCAGCATTCAAGGGTTTAACGCAATGGTAGAGCGTAGGAGTGCAGTTCAAGAAGTCCCTGTTTCATAACCATATACCCTCGTCAATACATCCTGTTAAAATGTTTTTCAACCCAATGTACTGTAAGAAACAATAGGATATATTATCATTTCATATAAAAAACAATGAACAATTGGGTTTAACTATGCTCTTAGCACAAAATCAACAAACTGCAGTAGAGAAGCAGTTACGTTTTGCAGAATTTGTGCATTTGACAAAAGTTTTTTTTCCATGTTCCAAGATCTACATGTGATACAAAATGTATGAATTCTTGCAATGGAAACCTCTCTGTATTTTACCAAGGCAGATAAAGGACATCTTATGTACCCCTTATACTTATAAGGAGGGTTTGGTGGCTGAAAATGAATTGCTTTGATGGTGATTGCATGTTGCTTCCACTTTATACATATTACTGAATAAATAAAGGTGAACATTTCAGAAATGGGGTTATAGCTCAGGGGGAGAGCATTTCACTGCAGATCAAGAGGTCCCTAGTTCAAATCTGGGTGCCCCCTTGTCCAACTGCTTTACCTGTAGAAATATTTTTTAAATAAATTGAAGTAAACATTTACAATCTTAGCATTTTATGTAATGAGCAACACATTTCTACATTTGAAATACTCCTGATCATCACCTGAAACATAGGGTAAGCACCATTAAGCTGTTTAGGATTTCTTCATATGATACAAGCTGTGTTTTACATTCACCCAAGTTCTACTTGTGATATGATCAGTTTGAAATAGTCCATTGGAAGATCACATGAATGTTATAAAACTGTGGTGGAAACCAATAATATGCCCTTAATGAAATGTATTAATTTGTACAGCTGACCAGAAGTGCACTGATGTCATTAGTTCTACAAGTTCCATACAGTCACCCACTCTATCACCTTTTTAAAAAAGGGCAGTTTTCAGCATTCAAGGGTTTATGTCAGTGGTAGAGCGTAGGAGTGCATTTCAAGAAGTCCCTGTTTCATAACCATATACCCTCTTCAATAGATCCTGTTAAAATGTTTTTCAACCCAGTGCACTGTAAGAAACAATGAAACAATAGGATATATCATTTCATATACAAAACAATGAACAATTGGGTTTAACTATGCTCTTAGCACAAAATCAACAAACTGCAGTAGAGAAGCAGTTACATTGTGCAGAATTTGTGCATTTGACAAAATATTTTTTTCCATGTTCCAAGATCTATATGTGATACGAAATGTATGAATTCTTGCAATGGAAACCTCACTGTATTTTACCAAGGCAGATAAAGGACATCCTTCGCACCCCATATACTTATAAGGAGGGTTTGGTGGCTGAAAATGCTTTGCTTTGATGGTGATTGCATGTTGCTTGCACTTTGTACATATTACTGAATTAATAAAGGTGAATTTTTCAGAACTGGGGGTATAGCTCGGTGGTAGAGCATTTGACTGCAGATCAAGAGGTCCCTAGTTAAAATCTGGGTGCCCCCTTGTTCAACTGTTTTACCTGTAGAAAAAAAACATTTACAATCTTAGCATTTTATGTAATGAGCAACACATTTCTACATTTGAAATACTCCTGATCATCTCCTGAAACATAGGGTAAACACCATGAAACTGTTTAGGATTTCTTCAAATGATACAAGCTGTGTTTTACATTCACCCAAGTTCTACTGGTTATATTATCAGTTTGAAATAGTCCATTGGAAGCTCATATGAATGTTATAAAACTGTGGTGGAAACCAATAATATGCCCTTAATGAAATGTATTAATTTCAACAGCTGACCAGAAGTGCACTGATGTCATTAGTTCTACAAGTTCCATACAGCCACCCACTCTATCACCTTTTTAAAAAGGGCAGTTTTCAACATTCAAGGGTTTTTGTCAGTGGTAGAGCGTAGGAGTGCAGTTCAAGAAGTCCCTGTTTCATAACCATATACACTCGTCAATACATCCTGTTAAAATGTTTTTCAACCCAATGTACTGTAAGAAACAATAGGATATATCATCATTTCATACACAAAACAATGAACAATTGGGTTTAACTATACTCTTAGCACAAAATCAACAAACTGCAGTAGAGAAGCAGTTACGTTTTGCAGAATTTGTACATTTGACAGAAGATTTTTTTTCCATGTTCCAAGATCTACATGTGATACGAAATGTATGAATTCTTGCAATGGAAACCTCACTGTATTTTACCAAGGCAGATAAAGGACATCTTTTGTACCCCTTATACTTATAAGGAGGGTTTGGTGGCTGAAAATGCATTGCTTTGAGGGTGATTGCATGTTGCTTCCACTTTGTTCATATTCCTGAATTAATAAAGGTGAACTTTTCAGAACTGGGGGTATAGCTCAGTGGTACAGCATTTGACTGCAGATCAAGTTGTCTCTAGTTCAAATCTGGGTGCCCCATTGTCCAACTGTTTTACCTGTAGAAATATTTATCAATTAAATAAATTGAAGTAAACATTTACAATCTTAGCATTTCATGTAATGAGCAACACATTTCTACATTTGAAATACTCCTGATCATCTCCTGAAACATAGGGTAAACACCATGAAACTGTTTAGGATTTCCTCATATGATACAAGCTGTGTTTTACATTCACCCAAGTTCTACTGGTGATATTATCAGTTTGAAATAGTCCATTGGAAGCTCATATGAATGTTATAAAACTGTGGTGGAAACCAATAATATGCCCTTAATGAAATGTATTAATTTGTACAGCTGACCAGAAGTGCACTGATGTCATTAGTTCTACAAGTTCCATACAGTCACCCACTCTATCACCTTTTTAAAAAAGGGCAGTTTTCAGCATTCAAGGGTTTATGTCAGTGGTAGAGCGTAGGAGTGCTTTTCAAGAAGTCCCTGTTTCATAACCATATACCCTTTTCAAAAGATCCTGTTAAAATGTTTTTCAACCCAATGCACTGTAAGAAACAATAGGATATATCATCATTTCATATACAAAACAATGAACAATTGGGTTTAACTATGCTCTTAGCACAAAATCAACAAACTGCAGTAGAGAAGCAGTTACGTTTTGCAGAATTTTTGCATTTGACAAAAGATTTCTTTCCATGTTCCAAGATCTACATGTGATACGAAATGTATGAATTCTTGCAATGGAAACCTCACTGTATTTTACCAAGGCAGATAAAGGACATCTTTTGTACCCCTTATACTTATAAGGAGGGTTTGGTGGCTGAAAATGAATTGCTTTTATGGTGATTGCATGTTGCTTCCACTTTGTACATATTCCTGAATTAATAAAGGTGAAATTTTCAGAACTAGGGGTATAGCTCAGTGGTAGAGCATTTGACTGCAGATCAAGAGGTCCCTAGTTCAAATCTGGATGCCCCCTTGTTCTACTGTTTTACCTGTATTAAAAAAACATTTACAATCTTAGCATTTGATGTAATGAGCAACACATTTCTACATTTGAAATACTCCTGATCATCTCCTGAAACATAGGGTAAACACCATGAAACTGTTTAGGATTTCGTCATATGATACAAGCTGTGTTTTACATTCACCCAAGTTCTACTGGTGATATTATCAGTTTGAAATAGTCCATTGGAAGCTCATATGAATGGTATAAAACTGTGGTGGAAACCAATAATATGCCCTTAATGAAATGTATTAATTTGTACAAATGACCAGAGGTGCACTGATGTCATTAGTTCTACAAGTTCCATACAGTCACCCACTCTATCACCTTTTTAAAAAAGGGCAGTTTTCAGCATTCAAGGGTTTATGTCAGTGGTAGAGCGTAGGAGTGCTTTTCAAGAAGTCCCTGTTTCATAACCATATACCCTCTTCAATAGATCCTGTTAAAATGTTTTTCAACCCAATGCACTGTAAGAAACAATAGGATATATCATCATTTCATATACAAAACAATGAACAATTGGGTTTATTTTTTTATTTATTTGTTGTTTTCCGATACAAATATCTTTACAACATTTTCTTAAAATTGATGCATTGATTACAAAACTTAAGACAATACATTCAAGAAATACATTACAATGCATTATACCTAAAAATTACAGATTATTAAAACTCTAATACATTATCATAACTTTATTATTTAAAATGGACATAACATACCAGCACATATTAACAATCAAAGCACATAAGATATTGTTATATTAACTCTATACCACCAGGTCTTAAATCATATTAAATGCCTGAGTTGGAACAATCATTTACATCTTTACACTCATCTCCTTTTGTAATAATTAGACATCTATTATATGTCCTAATCATAATTTAGCTGGAAAATCACAAGACTTATACCCTACACCAGTTTCACATGTGTTTTTAGACAATAGACTCTTCTCGATCATAGACAACAACTGTGTTAGGTCAATAATCATTGACATACGATAGCCCCACATACATTGGGACCACAACATTTCACTTTGATATTCAGATGTTAAGCTTTGATATTTTAACAAACTATTTTGTCGTGTTTTTTCAAAATGTGAACACTGCAAGACAAGGTGCTTCAGCGTTTCTTTTTGCGGATTATCGCAAAATCTGCAACCCCTATTAACCATGGCAGAGCAATTTATCCAATTCTTAGTACGCTCTAATGTTGGAATTAGATTAAGTTTAAATCTCATATACATAGTGCGCATCTTATGGCTAGGACACAATTTCAGATATATTGGTAAACATGACTGTTTGTGCCGATATTTTGCATACTCCTTATATAAAAGATATTCTCCAATTTTATCTGAATTAATTGCCCAATCAAATTGCATGAGCTTAGACTTTACAATCTGAGGACGATTTATAAGGTCATCCCTTACCATTCCTATTTTTTCAAGCTCTCTGTCACACCTTTTACCTTCAATCGCCACTGACACAGGCTTACCCTTTTTTATCATGTACAGAAGATCTTCATATAGTGAATTTGGTAAGGGCTCCAGGATTTTAGCATAGGACGCAAGCTTTCTCCATAGGTGTTTGGTAGCCAAGGAAAATAGACCTAATTCATGAATAATGATAGAGTTCGGAAGGGACATAGGCAACTGTAGAACCTTCTTCCAAATTTGCCCATGTATTTTATTTAATGTTGGGCCAATTTCAACATAACACAAATCTAAACCATATAGAATAATAGCTTCAACTTTAAGCTTATAAAATTCTAATAATGGAATTATGGAGAACTTACAAATTCTTAGGTAGATTAATTTCATTTGTGCAATCAAGGGCATTGCTTTAATAGAAATTTCTCTATTCCATTTATCGCATGAGTCTGAGTTATTCAAATTATAGCCCAAATAAATCATACCTAAGGAACGTGGAATCAGATATCCATTTATTTTCCACTGATATCTTACCAATTTTCTTTTGTTTGAGAATACCAAGATATGAGATTTATTCGGGTTTAATTGTAAATTGCGCTTTTCACAGAAATCGACAAGACAGGCTAGTTTGTGTTGAAGCCCAAAGGGAGTAGAGTCAAACATTACCAAGTCATCAGCAAACGCTAACCAATCCAAGCAAAGGTCCCCTATTTTAAGCGCAAATGAATTACACGTCGACCATATTGAAGCTATTTCAGACAGATATAGGTTAAAGAGGGTTGCTGCAAGGTTACAACCCTGCTTCACCCCTATATATGTACAGATTGATGGAGTCAAGGATCCTTCTTTATCCAGCTTAATCCTATAGCATGTGTTAGTATGAAGCATGATGATCATTGCTATCAGGTGCAGCAGAATTTGCATATCCTGCATCCTTTGCCACAACAATTGTCTAATAACAGAGTCAAAGGCTCCTGATATATCTACTAACGCCATATATACTGGACCAGGATCCTTCACTCTAGAAATTTTCAATATGTGAGCTAACAATGTTGCATTTAGCTGTGTGCCCATACCTTTTCGAAAACCAGTCTGATACCTCGAAAGGATTTCCTGTTTCGAGATAAACTCATTTAGGTCCTTCAGAATTAATGCTGAGAAGATTTTTGCAAAGGTGTCAATATGGGCTATTGGTCTAAAATTGGCGGGATCATTCAAAGGACCTTTTTTATGTAATGGAATGACGATCGCAGATACCCAAGACTCGGGAATTTTCTTTATTTCAAATACACAATCCAGCCTCCTTAAAATAATTTTTGCCCATAAATTGGGGTCATCCTTGATAGCGCATGGAGGTATACCATCAGGCCCAGCAGCTTTGGAATAATTTAACTTTGCAATTATATCAATGATGTCACTCAATCCCCAGGGACAAGTAGAGGGGAGGTTACAAGCCAAACCGGGAGATGTTAAGCCACAGAATTTCACAGGCAATGCATATTTTGCTTCATAAAATTTGCACCAGTCTTCTCCACTTACTGCAGAACACAGTTCTGATTTGCCTTGCAGTAAGGGATCCTTCAATGTCGCCCAAATTTCCCTCGAATTCTTGCCACCAAGGTTCTGGATCATCCTTTGATTAGTTACGATGGAATTATGAATTTTAATGTATTTAACATCATTTCTATAGTTAGCAAGAATTTTCTTTTTCTTACTTGCATAACCTACTGAATTAACAGATTCTTTCAATAATTTGCGAAGTTCGCTATTCTTTTGTGTTTTCCTTAAAGCAATTTCAACATTAGATCTTTTTGTGTGCTCATATTTACTAGCTACTATGCATTTTTTTGCTAAAGTATTAAGATGGCCACATATCATTTTGTCATTTTTCCTTTCCCAAATCCGAAGATCCTCGTTAGATAATAATTCCACATTGGTCTTTATAAAATCTCTGTTAACTAAAAAATTTAGCTTCCTATATAAATTAGCGTTCCACCTAATAGAGAGAGCCTTACGATCAGTCTCCAATAGTACCAATGCTGGCATGGTTTCATACATTGGGGTGCTAATCACTAACAGACACTCCAAGATACAATGATCACTTAGATATGTTTCAATGATCTTACATCTTAAGGCCAAATCAGCCAGGGAATTTGAGATTACTATGTAATCTATTGCGGTACGTTTTGTACCACATGCCCAGGTGTATGCTTCAGTTTTTTGTTCAAAAGGAACAACCTGCAGCTCCCATTCGGATAAATATTTACGCCAATTTATCCCTCTTTCAAGTGCCAATATTTCATAAGAAGAAACTATATCAGATTTGGTCATTGTTTCATTGAGATTTGAATTAAAGTCCCCACCCAGGATGATCTGTGCGTGAGGAGCGTCTGTTGCCACTGATAGCAGAACATGATTAACTTTTTCAATAATTTCATCTAAAGATGATGACGCAGGGTTCCAATATAACGCGACTATTATCATCTGAATTGGCTCACTAGAAGGTACAGTCACTTCAACCGCTAGAATATCTGAGGAGGAATAAATTTGGCACAGTTTCAGTTGATAACTATGTCTCACCAAGATCGCAAGTCCACCAACTGGACGGCCTTGGTTCCCCTTTATCGCATAAGAACAAAATGCTACATATCCCTCCAAATAAATATCATTAGTTGCCATAGTTTCCTGCAAGATAATAATTGCTGGTAATTCAACTCCCAGTTTTTTTGAAAACCAATTCCTAAAATTGTTAAAGCCGCAACAATTCCATGAGTTAATGACCACAGTGTCATTCTATTGTTTTTCTATGCCTGGCATACTGCTTATTAGATTTTGCATCAATGGTTCAAGCCGTGATAGACTAGACGCAATCTTGGCAACAGATTCCGATTGCAATCTCATTTTTTCATGTAATGTAGCAAGCTGCTTATCATGTCCCTCCATATGGGTATTATTCTCATGTATAGGTGCTTGGTATTCTACAAATAATGTGGCATTTTCCATTGACTTGAACATAGACAACTCATAACCTAGCAATTGAAAGTCCTGTAAATGTTTCCAGATTAGTGCAGCAATGATTGTGTTCTGCAATTTACATAGCATTCTGCCATTAGAGTTGTGTGGTAAACGGACCCAATCTATATCATAAGAAACTAGGTTCCTCAAAGCAGGAATTTGATGAAATACTTTCATAAGAGCGGTACGATTTAAGTTTGGTTTATCAACCTTTGCGGGATCCAGAGTCCATCCCATTACCAATTTCATTTCGGACCCTAAAGAGTGGTATAACAACCATTTGTCACCACACTCTCCCTCAGACATAGAAATGGAGGGTATGGGCTGATGGTTTATCTGAATATCAGAGATTTCATTCATAGGCGGTGGCCTCAAAATATCAAAATCTTGAATGTCACCAGCATCACTAGCAACCTGGACATTTGCATTATGAGCACTGCTATCGAGTATAGAGCCCGCAACTTGACATTCAGAGCTAGACTCGACAGTGTTTAGAGGCTTTTGAACCAAATCAGAGATTTTTTTGTCAATTTTTTCAAAAAAAACGTAACTGAGTCTGTATCAGAATGGGTGATAGTGGCGTATTTTCGTCGCTTTTGTTACCAGCGCTAAGTTTAGGGTTCAATTTAGTTTCAACTGGTGTATTTGCTGTGGTATCCACCACAATGCTCATGGACTCTGATTTAAGAGTCCCATACTCAGAAGAACCCAAAACAGCCTGACTTTCACTACTTAATTGTGTGACATCGATATCATTAACACCCATATTAACGCAATTATTATACTTTTGTTGCTGTTTCAGCTTTTTATTGCTCTGTTCTCCCAATAGTACGAAATTTTTGTTTTTTGATTTTATTTTGACATTTTGCTTAAACTTCAGACCAACTTGAGATATGGGATCTTGAAGGTTTGCCTTTTTTTGTTTTTTTAAGGCTTTATTATATAATTTTTTTGCTTTTCTAGACATAAAAAATGTACTATGATTATCATTTGCTTCTTTATCCAATTCACCAATGCATTCGTGTCCACACTGCGTGGTCTCCGAATTTAAGTCAATCAGGTCTGTCAACACAGTGGGACTATCGGGATTGACTATAATTCTGGATGATAAGGGTTCATCCTTTTCGTTCAGTACCGCTAGCAACCTTTCTGGCGCTATTAAGTTTGCCTCAAGGACAATCTTTTCTAACGCCAGTATCCTCTCATGCTGTACTTTTGCTATTTCCACATATGGCAGAAGCAAATTTTCTGGCACAGTTTTTATCACGTTTACTGGATTTGTGTTCAATGCGTAGTTCCAGTCTACAAACTCAGTTTGAGTAGCCATGGAAATACTATTGAGTGTTTTCCCAGCCTTAATCTCATCTGCTATGATTTCCATTTTTTGAGTTTGCAGGCGTTTTTCACTCATATGTTGCTCGGCCCAAATCACATGACATTTTTCCTGAGCAAACAGGTAGCCCTCTATTTTACTCATTCTTGAGTTGATTTCTGCAGTTGCTAGACTCAGGGCATCAATGGCTCCATGCGTATACTCGTGTCCCTTGTCCAGCAAGTTCAGTATTCTAGTCAAGACTGGAAAGTTCTGTAATTCCTGTGAGTTTAGGTCTACCAAAGTCTCCTCTAGTGGAAAAAGCGGAAGAGAGGAATTTGGCAAACGCGATTTCTCTAAGTCAATTTCCAATGACCTGTGCTCACAGCTCAATACTGGAGAGTGAAGATCTTTAGTATCAGAAGGAATATATTGGTTCTCATGAGAGGGTGAACTAGCAGAGTGTAACAAGTCCCGGGCCCCCCAACCACCTTTATATTTATGCGTTTCTTTCAATTGATTTAAATTTTTTACTATAGCTGCATGAAAATAAACTTGTTCCCTAAGGCCCATTGACTCGGCAGCAGGGGTAGATGGCCCATTCGAAAGACGTGTTCAACTATGCAATTCAGCTAACACAGCTGGCGCAACCAGCGAGACATCAATGGTAGGCATACTTTCCTCCTCATTTACGGCCCCCAATATTGAGCTATCAGTGATAGGGATATTATGAATTAACTTAATATTTTGAATATCATTACCATATACATCGCTATGAAGTTGGGGACCACTACATTTGTCTCCTTAACAATCTCCATATTAGAGGCTTGTGCGAGATTTGACAATGATTGGCTCGCCATATTAAGGTTTGGTGGTAGCTTCGCATGCTGATTAAGGCACAGTTTATCGTTTAGTTCCTTTCCCTTTTTCTTGATTTGGTTAACTATGTCTTGATTGGGCTCTTCCTCTGACATATTACCGTCAGAGCCTAATGGAGGAGAGCCATTTAGGCATCTCTTTCCATTACGTAGTTTCTTGACCATCTTTAAGCAGGAGAACCGCTGGTTTCAACCTAAACAATTAGAAACCTACCTCAGAATCTGACGCTACAACGCCCAAGTGCCAGAAGTAGAGCAGCACCGCGACCCGCGACGCGCACCGCAAACAGCAAACAGTACTTGTCCGGTACTTGGTGCGCGGCGCAGGTGCGCGAGTCTGGCAGTACTTCAGGACACAGGGCGCGTGACACGTCAGCGGGGGGCGTGGCCACCCAAACAGGAAGGACCTAAACAGAAAAAGTGGGTTGGTAAGCAAAGTTCGTACGAGTGCAAATCCTACTTCCAAGCACTTACATACATAAGCTTAAAGCAACACACACAAGCCGGAAGACGGCAGTGTGTGCAACACACAAGCCGTACGGTACTCGAGACACAGCTCAAAGCGCAATCACCTCAGGGTCAGGCACACTGGTGCGCCCGAGAAGTACGTCCTCCAACTGAAACCCAGCAGTCCCGACAGAACAACAAGTCCAGAGCAGAAGGGATGCAAATCCAAACTGGACCAAAAGCGCCAACCAGCAGGGCAGCACAACGGGCAGCACAACGTTGCAGCAACAGCAAACAGTACTTGTCCGGTACTTGGTGCGCGGCGCAGGTGCGCGCGTCCGGCAGTACTTCAGGACACAGGGCGCATGACACGTCAGCGGGGGGCGTGGCCACCCAAACAGGAAGGACCTCAGGGTCAGGCACACTGGTGCGCCCGAGAAGTACGTCCTCCAACTGAAACCCAGCAGTCCCGACAGAACAACAAGTCCAGAGCAGAAGGGATGCAAATCCAAACTGGACCAAAAGCGCCAACCAGCAGGGCAGCACAACGGGCAGCACAACGTTGCAGCAACAGCAAACAGTACTTGTCCGGTACTTGGTGGGTTTAACTATGCGCTTAGCACAAAATCAACAAACTGCAGTAGAGAAGCAGTTACATTTTGCAGAATTTGTGCATTTGACAAAAGATTTGTTTTCCATGTTCCAATATCTACATGTGATACGAAATGTATGAATTCTTGCATTGGAAACCTCACTGTATTTTACCAAGGCAGATAAAGGACATCTTTTGTACCCCTTATACATATAATGAGGGTTTGGTGTCTGAAAATGAATTGCTTTGATGGTGATTGCATGTTGCTTCCACTTTGTACATATTACTGAATAAGTAAAGGTGAACATTTCAGAAATGGGGTTATAGCTCAGGGGTAGAGCATTTCACTGCATATCAAGTGGTCCCTAGTTCAAATCTGGGTGCCCCCTTGTTCAACTGTTTTACCTGTAGAAATATTTATCAATTAAATAAATTGAAGTAAACATTTACAATCTTAGCATTTCATGTAATGAGCAACACATTTCTACATTTGAAATACTCCTGATCATCTCCTGAAACATAGGGTAAACACCATGAAACTGTTTAGGATTTCTTCATATGATACAAGCTGTGTTTTACATTCACCCAAGTTCTACTGGTGATATTATCAGTTTGAAATAGTCCATTGGAAGCTCATATGAATGTTATAAAACTGTGGTGGAAACCAATAATATGCCCTTAATGAAATGTATTAATTTGTACAGCTGACCAGAAGTGCACTGATGTCATTAGTTCTACAAGTTCCATACAGTCACCCACTCTATCACCTTTTTAAAAAAGGGCAGTTTTCAGCATTCAAGGGTTTATGTCAGTGGTAGAGCGTAGGAGTGCTTTTCAAGAAGTCCCTGTTTCATAACCATATACCCTTTTCAATAGATCCTGTTAAAATGTTTTTCAACCCAATGCACTGT
This sequence comes from Ambystoma mexicanum, assembly GCF_040938575.1. NCBI lineage: Eukaryota > Metazoa > Chordata > Amphibia > Caudata > Ambystomatidae > Ambystoma > Ambystoma mexicanum. Next base: position 205,987 of record NW_027182484.1, read on the forward strand.
AAGAAACAATAGGATATATCATCATTAAATATACAAAACAATGAACAATTGGGTTTAACTATGCTCTTAGCACAAAATCAACAAACTGCAGTAGAGAAGCAGTTACGTTTTGCAGAATTTGTGCATTTGACAAAAGTTTTTTTTTCCATGTTCCAAGATCTACATGTGATACGAAATGTATGAATTCTTGCAATGGAAACCTCACTGTATTTTACCAAGGCAGATAAAGGACATCTTTTGTACCCCTTATACTTATAAGGAGGGTTTGGTGGCTGAAAATGCATTGCTTTGAGGGTGATTGCATGTTGATTCCACTTTGTACATATTCCTGAATTAATAAAGGTGAACTTTTCAGATCTGGGGGTATAGCTCAGTGGTAGAGCATTTGACTGCAGATCTAGTGGTCTCTAGTTCAAATCTGGGTGCCCCCTTGTTCAACTGTTTTACCTGTAGAAAAAAAACATTTACAATCTTAGCATTTGATGTAATGAGCAACACATTTCTACATTTGGAATACTCCTGATCATCACCTGAAACATAGGGTAAACACCATTAAGCTGTTTAGGATTTCTTCATATGATACAAGCTGTGTTTTACATTCAACCAAGTTCTACTGGTGATATGATTAGTTTGAAATAGTCCATTGGAAGCTCATATGAATGTTATAAAACTGTGGTGGAAACCAATAACATGCCCTTAATGAAATGTATTAATTTGTACAGCTGACCAGAAGTGCACTGATGTCATTAGTTCTACAAGTTCCATACAGTCACCCACTCTATCACCTTTTTAAAAAAGGACAGTTTTCAGCATTCAAGGGTTTATGTCAGTGGTAGAGCGTAGGAGTGCTTTTCAAGAGGTCCCTGTTTCATAACCATATACCTCTTCAATAGATCCTGTTAAAATGTTTTTCAACCCAGTGCACTGTAAGAAACAATAGGATATATCATAATTTCATCTACAAAACAATGTACAATTGGGTTTAACTATGCTCTTAGCACAAAATCAACAAACTGCAGTAGAGAAGCAGTTAAATATTGCAGAATTTGTGCATTTGACAAAAGATTTTTTTCCATGTTCCAAGATCTACATGTGATACGAAATGTATGAATTCTTGCAATGGAAACCTCACTGTATTTTACCAAGGCAGATAAAGGACATCCTTCGCACCTCATATACTTATAAGGAGGGTTTGGTGGCTGAATATGATGCAAATCACATGCTTTGATGGTGATTGCATGTTGCTTGCACTTTGTACATATTACTGAATTAATAAAGGTGAACTTTTAAGAACTGGGGATATAGCTCAGTGGTAGAGCATTTTACTGCATATCAAGAGGTCCCTAGTTCAAATCTGGGTGCCCCCTTGTTCAACTGTTTTACCTGTAGAAATATGTTTTTAATTAAATAAATTGATGAAAACATTTACATTCTTAGCTTTTTATGTAATGAGCAACATATTTCCACATTAGAAATACTCCTGATCATCTCCTGAAACATAGGGTAAACACCATGAAACTGATTAGGATTTCTTCATATGATACAAGCTGTGTTTTACATTCACCCAAGTTGTACTGGTGATATTATCAGTTTGAAATAGTCCATTGGAAGCTCATATGAATGTTATAAAACTGTGGTGGAAACCAATGATATGCCCTTAATGAAATGTATTCATTTGTACAGTTGACCAGAAGTGCACTGATGTCATTAGTTCTACAAGTTCCATACAGTCACCCACTCTATCACCTTTTTAAAAAAGGGCAGTTTTCAGCATTCAAGGGTTTAACTCAATGGTAGAGCGTAGGAGTGCAGTTCAAGAAGTCCCTGTTTCATAACCATATACCCTCGTCAATACATCCTGTTAAAATGTTTTTCAACCCAATGTACTGTAAGAAACAATAGGATATATCATCATTTCATATAAAAAACAATGAACAATTGGGTTTAACTATGCTCTTAGCACAAAATCAACAAACTGCAGTAGAGAAGCAGTTACGTTTTGCAGAATTTGTGCATTTGACAAACATTTATTTTTCCATGTTCCAAGATCTACATGTGATACGAAATGTATGAATTCTTGCAATGGAAACCTCACTGTATTTTACCAAGGCAGATAAAGGACATCTTTTGTACCCCTTATACTTATAAGGAGGGTTTGGTGGCTGAAAATGCATTGCTTTGAGGGTGATTGCATGTTGCTTCCACTTTGTTCATATTCCTGAATTAATAAAGGTGAACTTTTCAGAACTGGGGGCATAGCTCAGTGGTACAGCATTTGACTGCAGATCAAGTGGTCTCTAGTTCAAATCTGGGTGCCCCCTTGTTCAACTGTTTTACCTATAGAAAAAAAACATTTACAATCTTAGCATTTGATGTAATGAGCAACACATTTCTACATTTGAAATACTCCTGATCATCTCCTGAAACATAGGGTAAACAGCATGAAACTGTTTAGGATTTCTTCATATGATACAAGCTGTGTTTTACATTCACCCAAGTTCTACTGGTGATATGATCAGTTTGAAATAGTCCATTGGAAGCTCATATGAATGCTATAAAACTGTGGTGGAAACCAATAATATGCCCTTAATGAAATGTATTAATTTGTACAGCTGACCAGAAGTGCACTGATGTCATTAGTTCTACAAGTTCCATACAGTCACCCACTCTAATACCTTTTTAAAAAAGGGCAGTTTTCAGCATTCAAGGGTTTATGTCAGTGGTAGAGCGTAGGAGTGCTTTTCAAGAAGTTCCTGTTTCATAACCATATACCCTCTTCAATAGATCCTGTTAAAATGTATTTTTTAACTCAATGCACTGTAAGAAACAATAAGATATGTCATCATTTCATATAAAAAACAATGAACAATTGGGTTTAACTATGCTCTTAGCACAAAATCAACAAACTGCAGTAGAGAAGCAGTTACATTGTGCAGAATTTGTGCATTTGACAAAAGTTTTTTTCCATGTTCCAAGATCTACGTATGATACGAAATATATGAATTAATGCAATGGAAACCTCACTGTATTTTACCAAGGCAGATAAAGGACATCTTTTGTAACCCTTATACTTATAAGGAGGTTTTGGTGGCTGAAAATGCATTGCTTTGATGGTGATTGCATGTTGCTTCCACTTTGTACATATTACTGAATAAATAAAGGTGAACATTTCAGAAATTGGGTTATAGCTCAGGGGTAGAGCATTTGACTGCAGATCTAGAAGTCCCTAGTTCAAATCTGGGTCCCCCTTGTCCAACTATTTTACCTGTAGAAATATTTTTTTAATTAAATAAATTGAAGTAAACATTTACAATCTTAGCATTTTATGTAATGAGCAACACATTTCTACATTTGAAATACTCCTGATCATCACCTGAAACATAGGGTAAACACCATTAAGCTGTTTAGGATTTCTTCATATGATACAAGCTGTGTTTTACATTCACCCAAGTTCTACTGGTGATATGATCAGTTTGAAATAGTCCATTGGAAGCTCATATGAATGTTATAAAACTGTGGTGGAAACCAATAATATGCCCTTAATGAAATGTATTAATGTGTACAGCTGACCAGAAGTGCACTGATGTCATTAGTTCTACAAGTTCCATAGAGTCACCCACTCTATCACCTTTTTAAAAAAGGCCAGTTTTCAAGATCAAGGGTTTATGTCAGTGGTAGAGCGTAGGAGTGTAGTTCAAGAAGTCCCTGTTTCATAACCATATACCCTCTTCAATAGATCCTGTTAAAATGTTTTTCAACCCAATGCACTGTAAGAAACAATAGGATATATCATCATTTCATATACAAAACAATGAACAATTGGGTTTAACTATGCTCTTAGCACAACATCAACAAACTGCAGTAGAGAAGCAGTTACATTTTGCAGAATTTGTGCATTTGACAAAAGATTTTTTTTCCATGTTCCAAGATCTACATGTGATACGAAATGCATGAATTCTTGCAATGGAAACCTCACTGTATTTTACCAAGGCAGATAAAGGACATCCTTCGCACCCCTGATACTTATAAGGAGGGTTTGGTGGCTGAACATGTATTGCTTTGATGGTGATTGCATGCTGCTTCCACTTTGCACATATTACTGAATAAATAAAGGTGAACATTTCAGAAATGGGGGTATAGCTCAGGGGTAGACCATTTCACAGTAGATCAAAAGGTCCCTAGTTCAAATCTGGGTGCCCCCTTGTCCAACCGTTTTACCTGTAGAAATATTTTTTTAATTAAATAAATTGAAGTAAACATTTACAATCTTAGCATTTGATGTAATGAGCAACACATTTCTACATTTGAAATACTCCTGATAATCTCCTGAAACATAGGGTAAACACCATGAAACTGTTTAGGATTTCTTCATATAATACAAGCTGTGTTTTAATTTCACCCAAGTTCTACTGGTGATATTATCAGTTTGAAATAGTCCATTGGAAGCTCATATGAATGTTATAAAACTGTGGTGGAAACCAATAATATGCCCTTAATGAAATGTATTAATTTGTACAGCTGACCAGAAGTGCACTGATGTCATTAGTTCTACAAGTTCCATACAGTCACCCACTCTATCACCTTTTTAAAAAAGGGCAGTTTTCAGCATTCAAGGGTTTAACTCAGTGGTAGAGCGTAGGAGTGCAGTTCAAGAAGTCCCTCTTTCATAACCATATACCCTTGTCAATAGATCCTGTTAAAATGTTTTTCAACCCAATGCACTGTAAGAAACAATAGGATATATCATCATTTCATATAAAAAACAATGAACAATTGGCTTTAACTATGCTCTTAGCACAAAATCAACAAACTGCAGTAGAGAAGCAGTTACGTTTTGCAGAATTTGTGCATTTGACAAAAGTTTTTTTTTCCATGTTCCAAGATCTACATGTGATACGAAATGTATGAATTCTTGCAATGGAAACCTCACTGTATTTTACCAAGGCAGATAAAGGACATCTTTTGTACCCCTTATACATATAATGAGGGTTTGGTGGCTGAAAATGAATTGCTTTGATGGTGATTGCATGTTGCTTCCACTTTGTACATATTACTGAATAAATAAAGGTGAACATTTCAGAAATGGGGTTATAGCTCAGGGGTAGAGCATTTCACTGCAGATCAAGAGGTCCCTAGTTCAAATCTGGGTGCCCCCTTGTTCAACTGTTTTACCTGTAGAAAAAAAACATTTACAATCTTAGCATTTGATGTAATGAGGAACACATTTCTACATTTGAAATACTCCTGATCATCTCCTGAAACATAGGGTAAACACCATGAAACTGTTTAGGATTTCGTCATATGATACAAGCTGTGTTTTACATTCACCCAAGTTCTACTGGTGATATTATCAGTTTGAAATAGTCCATTGGAAGCTCATATGAATGTTATAAAACTGTGGTGGAAACCAATAATATGCCCTTAATGAAATGTATTAATTTGTACAAATGACCAGAGGTGCACTGATGTCATTAGTTCTACAAGTTCCATACAGTCACCCACTCTATCACCTTTTTAAAAAAGGGCAGTTTTCAGCATTCAAGGGTTTATGTCAGTGGTAGAGCGTAGGAGTGCGTTTCAAGAAGTCCCTGTTTCATAACCATATACCCTCTTCAATAGATCCTGTTAAAATGTTTTTCAACCCAATGCACTGTAAGAAACAATAGGATATATCATCATTTCATATACAAAACAATGAACAATAGGGTTTAACTATGCTCTTAGCACAAAATCAACAAACTGCAGTAGTGAAGCAGTTACATTTTGCAGAATTTGTGCATTTGACAAAAGATTTTTTTTCCATGTTCCAAGATCTACATGTGATACGAAATGTATGAATTCTTGCAATGGAAACCTCACTGTATTTTACCAAGGTAGATAAAGGACATCCTTCGCATCTCATATACTTATAAGGAGGGTTTGGTGGCTGAAAATGCATTGCTTTGATGGTGATTGCATGTTGCTTGCACTTTGTACATATTACTGAATTAATAAAGGTGAACTTTTCAGAACTGGGAGTATAGCTCTGTGGTAGAGCATTTGACTGCAGATCAAGAGGTCCCTAGTTCAAATCTGGGTGCCCCCTTGTTCAACTGTTTTACCTATAGAAAAAAACATTTACAATCTTAGCATTTGATGTAATGAGCAACACATTTCTACATTTGAAATACTCCTGATCATCTCCTGAAACATAGGGTAAACACCATGAAACTGTTTAGGATTTCTTCATATGATACAAGCTGTGTTTTACATTCACCCAAGTTCTACTGTTGATATTATCAGTTTGAAATAGTCCATTGGAAGCTCATGTGAATGCTATGAAACTGTGGTGGAAACCAATAATATGCCCTTAATGAAATGTATTAATGTGTACAGCTGACCAGAAGTGCACTGATGTCATTAGTTCTACAAGTTCCATACAGTCACCCACTCTAATACCTTTTTAAAAAAGGGCAGTTTTCAGCATTCAAGGGTTTATGTCAGTGGTAGAGCGTAGGAGTGCTTTTCAAGAAGTTCCTGTTTCATAACCATATACCCTCTTCAATAGATCCTGTTAAAATGTATTTTTTAACTCAATGCACTGTAAGAAACAATAAGATATATCATCATTTCATATAAAAAACAATGAACAATTGGGTTTAACTATGCTCTTAACACAAAATCAACAAAATGCAGTAGAGAAACAGTTACGTTTTGCAGAATTTGTGCATTTGACAAAAGTTTTTTTCCATGTTCCAAGATCTACGTGTGATACGAAATGTATGAATTAATGCAATGGAAACCTCACTGTATTTTACCAAGGCAGATAAAGGACATCTTTTGTAACCCTTATACTTATAAGGAGGTTTTGGTGGCTGAAAATGCATTGCTTTGATGGTGATTGCATGTTGCTTCCACTTTGTACATATTACTGAATAAATAAAGGTGAACGTTTCAGAAATGGGGTTATAGCTCAGGGGTAGAGCATTTCACTGCAGATCTAGAAGTCCCTAGTTCATATCTGGGTCCCCCTTGTCCAACTGTTTTACCTGTAGAAATATTTTTTTAATTAAATAAATTGAAGTAAACATTTACAATCTTAGCATTTTATGTAATGAGCAACACATTTCTACATTTGAAATACTCCTGATCATCACCTGAAACATAGGGTAAACACCATTAAGCTGTTTAGGATTTCTTCATATGATACAAGCTGTGTTTTACATTCACCCAAGTTCTACTGGTGATATGATCAGTTTGAAATAGTCCATTGGAAGCTCATATGAATGTTATAAAACTGTGGTGGAAACCAATAATATGCCCTTAATGAAATGTATTAATGTGTACAGCTGACCAGAAGTGCACTGATGTCATTAGTTCTACAAGTTCCATAGAGTCACCCACTCTATCACCTTTTTAAAAAAGGGCAGTTTTCAAGATCAAGGGTTTATGTCAGTGGTAGAGCGTAGGAGTGTAGTTCAAGAAGTCCCTGTTTCATAACCATATACCCTATTCAATAGATCCTGTTAAAATGTTTTTCAACCCAATGCACTGTAAGAAACAATAGGATATATCATCATTTCATATACAAAACAATGAACAATTGGGTTTAACTATGCTCTTAGCACAAAATCAACAAACTGCAGTAGAGAAGCAGTTACATTTTGCAGAATTTGTGCATTTGACAAAAGATTTTTTTTCCATGTTCCAAGATCTACATGTCATACGAAATGTAGGAATTCTTGCAATGGAAACCTCACTGTATTTTACCAAGGCAGATAAAGGACATCTTTTGTACCCCTTATACTTATAAGGAGGGTTTGGTGGCTGAAAATGCATTGATTTGATGGTGATTGCATGTTGCTTCAACTTTGTACATATTACTGAATAAATAAAGGTGCACATTTCAGAAATGGTGGAATAGCTCAGGGGTAGAGCATTTCACTGCAGATCAAAAGGTCCCCAGTTCAAATCTAGGTGCCCCCTTGTCCAACTGTTTTACCTGTAGAAATATTTTTTTAATTAAAAAAATTGAAGTAAACATTTACAATCTTAGCATTTTATGTAATCAGCAACACATTTCTACATTTGAAATACTCCTGATCATCACCTGAAACATAGGGTAAACACCATTAAGCTGTTTAGGATTTCTTCAAATGATACAAGCTGTGTTTTACATTCACCCAAGTTCTACTGGTGATATGATTAGTTTGAAATAGTCCATTGGAAGCTCATATGAATGTTATAAAACTGTGGTGGAAACCAATAATATGCCCTTAATGAAATGTATTAATTTGTACAGCTGACCATAAGTGCACTGATGTCATTAGTTCTACAAGTTCCATACAGTCACCCACTCTATCACCTTTTTAAAAACAGGCAGTTTTCAACATTGAAGGGTTTATGTCAGTGGTAGAGCACAGGAGTGCTTTTCAAGAAGTCCCTGTTTCATAATCATATACCCTTTTCAATAGATCCTGTTAAAATGTTTTTCAACCCAATGCACTGTAAGAAACAATAGGATATATCATCATTTCATATACAAAACAATGAACAATTGGGTTTAACTATGCGCTTAGCACAAAATCAACAAACTGCAGGAGAGAAGCAGTTACATTTTGCAGAATTTGTGCATTTGACAAAAGATGTTTTTTCCATGTTCCAAGGTCTACATGTGATACGAAATGTATGAATTCTTGAAATGGAAACCTCACTGTATTTTACCAAGGCAGATAAAGGACATCCTTCGCACCCCATATACTTATAAGGAGGGTTTGGTGGCTGGAAATGCATTGCTTTGATGGTGATTACATGTTGCTTGCACTTTGTACATATTACTGAATTAATAAAGGTGACATTTTCAGAACTGGGGGTATAGCTCAGTGGTAGAGAATTTGACTGCAGAACAAAAGGTCCCTAGTTCAAATATGGGTGCCCCCTTGTTCAAATGTTTTACCTGTAGAAAAATACATTTACAATCTTAGCATTTGATGTAATGAGCAACACATTTCTACATTTGAAATACTCCTGATAATCTCCTGAAACATAGGGTAAACACCATGAAACTGTTTAGGATTTCTTCATATAATACAAGCTGTGTTTTACATTCACCCAAGTTCTACTGGTGATATTATCAGTTTGAAATAGTCCATTGGAAGCTCATATGAATGTTATAAAACTGTGGTGGAAACCAATAATATGCCCCTAATGAAATGTATTAATTTGTACAGCTGACCAGAAGTGCACTGATGTCATTAGTTCTACAAGTTCCATAGAGTCACCCACTCTATCACCTTTTTAAAAAATGGCAGTTTTCAACATTCAAGGGTTTATGTCAGTAATAGAGCGTAGGAGTGTAGTTCAAGAAGTCCCTGTTTCATAACCATATTCCCTCTTCAATAGATCCTGTTAACATGTTTTTCAACCCAATGCACTGTAAGAAACAATAGGATATATCATCATTTCATATACAAAACAATGAACAATTGGGTTTAACTATGCTCTTAGCACAAAATCAACACACTTCAGTAGAGAAGCAGTTACATTTTGCAGAATGTGTGCATTTGACAAAGATTTTTTTCCATGTTCCACGATCTACATGTGATACGAAATGTATGAATTCTTGCAATGGAAATCTCACTGTATTTTACCAAGGCAGATAAAGGACATCCTTTGCACCCCATATACTTATAAGGAGGGTTTGGTGGCTGAAAATGCATTGCTTTGATGGTGATTGCATGTTGCTTGCACTTTGTACATATTACTGAATTAATAAAAGTAAACTTTTCAGAACTGGGGGTATAGCTCAGTGGTAGAGCATTTGACTGCAGATCAAGAGGTCCCTAGTTCAAATCTGGGTGCCCCCTTGTTCAACTGTTTTACCTGTAGAAAAATTTGTTTAATTAAATAAATTGAAGTAAACATTTACAATCTTAGCATTTTATGTAATGAGCAACACATTTCTACATTTGGAATACTTCTGATCATCACCTGAAACATAGGGTAAACACCATTAAGCTGTTTAGGATTTCTTCATATGATACAAGCTGTGTTTTACATTCAACCAAGTTCTACTGGTGATATGATTAGTTTGAAATAGTCCATTGGAAGCTCATATGAATGTTATAAAACTGTGGTGGAAACCAATAACATGCCCTTAATGAAATGTATTAATTTGTACAGCTGACCAGAAGTGCACTGATGTCATTAGTTCTACACGTTCCATACAGTCACCCACTCTATCACCTTTTTAAAAAAGGGCAGTTTTCAGCATTCAAGGGTTTATGTCAGTGGTAGAGCGTAGGAGTGCTTTTCAAGAGGTCCCTGTTTCATAACCATATACCTCTTCAATAGATCCTGTTAAACTGTTTTTCAACCCAGTGCACTGTAAGAAACAATGGGATATATCATAATTTCATATACAAAACAATGTACAATTGGGTTTAACTATGCTCTTAGCACAAAATCAACAAACTGCAGTAGAGAAGCAGTTACATTTTGCAGAATTTGTGCATTTGACAAAAGATTTTTTTTCCATGTTCCAAGATCTACATGTGATACGAAATGTATGAATTCTTGCAATGGAAACCTCACTGTATTTTACCAAGGCAGATAAAGGACATCCTTCGCACCTCATATACTTATAAGGAGGGTTGGTGGCTGAATATGATGCAAATCACATGCTTTGATGGTGATTGCATGTTGCTTGCACTTTGTACATATTATTGAATTAATAAAGGTGAACTTTTAAGAACTGGGGATATAGCTCAGTGGTAGAGCATTTGACTGCATATCAAGAGGTCCCTAGTTCAAATCTGGGTGCCCCCTTGTTCAACTGTTTTACCTGTAGAAATATGTTTTTAATTAAATAAATTGATGAAAACATTTACAATCTTAGCATTTTATGTAATGAGCAACATATTTCCACATTAGAAATACTCCTGATCATCTCCTGAAACATAGGGTAAACACCATGAAACTGTTTAGGATTTCTTCATATGATACAAGCTGTGTTTTACATTCACCCAAGTTCTACTGGTGATATTATCAGTTTGAAATAGTCCATTGGAAGCTCATATGAATGTTATAAAACTGTGGTGGAAACCAATGATATGCCCTTAATGAAATGTATTCATTTGTACAGTTGACCAAAATTGCACTGATGTCATTAGTTCTACAAGTTCCATACAGTCACCCACTCTATCACCTTTTTAAAAAAGGGCAGTTTTCAGCATTCAAGGGTTTAACTCAATGGTAGAGCGTAGGAGTGCAGTTCAAGAAGTGCCTGTTTCATAACCATATACCCTCGTCAATACATCCTGTTAAAATGTTTTTCAACCCAATGTACTGTAAGAAACAATAGGATATATCATCATTTCATATAAAAAACAATGAACAATTGGGTTTAACTATGCTCTTAGCACAAAATCAACAAACTGCAGTAGAGAAGCAGTTACGTTTTGCAGAATTTGTGCATTTGACAAACATTTTTTTTTCCATGTTCCAAGATCTACATGTGATACGAAATGTATGAATTCTTGCAATGGAAACCTCACTGTATTTTACCAAGGCAGATAAAGGACATCCTTCGCACCGCATATACTTATAAGGAGGGTTTGGTGGCTGAAAATGCTTTGCTTTGATGGTGATTGCATGTTGCTTGCACTTTGTACATATTACTGAATTAATAAAGGTGAACTTTTCAGAACTGGGGGTATAGCTCAGCGGTAGAGCATTTGACTGCAGATCAAGAGGTCCCTAGTTCAAATCTGGGTGCCCCCTTGTTCAACTGTTTTACCTGTAGAAATATTATTTTAATTAAATAAATTGAAGAAAACATTTACAATCTTAGCATTTTATGTAATGAGCAACACATTTCTACATTTGAAATACTCCTGATCATCTCCTGAAACATAGGGTAAACACCATGAAACTGTTTAAGATTTCTTCATATGATACAAGCTGTGTTTTACATTCACCCAAGTTCTACTGGTGATATTATCAGTTTGAAATAGTCCATTGGAAGATCATTTGAATGTTATAAAACTGTGGTGGAAACCAATAATATGCTCTTAATGAAATGTATTAATTTGTACAGCTGACCAGAAGTGCACTGATGTCATTAGTTCTACAAGTTCCATACAGTCACCCACTCTATCACCTTTTTAAAAAAGGGCAGTTTTCAGCATTCAAGGGTTTAACTCAATGGTAGAGCGTAGGAGTGCAGTTCAAGAAGTCCCTGTTTCATAACCATATACCCTCGTCAATACATCCTGTTAAAATGTTTTTCAACCCAATGTACTGTAAGAAACAATAGGATATATCATCATTTCATATAAAAAACAATGAACAATTGGGTTTAACTATGCTCTTAGCACAAAATCAACAAACTGCAGTAGAGAAGCAGTTACGTTTTGCAGAATTTGTGCATTTGACAAAAGTTTTTTTTTCCATGTTCCAAGATCTACATGTGATACGAAATGTATGAATTCTTGCAATGGAAACCTCACTGTATTTTACCAAGGCAGATAAAGGACATCTTTTGTACCCCTTACACTTATAAGGAGGGTTTGGTGGCTGAAAATGCATTGCTTTGAGGGTGATTGCATGTTGCTTCCACTTTGTTCATATTCCTGAATTAATAAAGGTGAACTTTTCAGAACTGGGGGCATAGCTCAGTGGTACAGCATTTGACTGCAGATCAAGTGGTCTCTAGTTCAAATCTGGGTGCCCCCTTGTTCAACTGTTTTACCTGTAGAAAAAAAACATTTACAATCTTAGCATTTGATGTAATGAGGAACACATTTCTACATTTGAAATACTCCTGATCATCTCCTGAAACATAGGGTAAACACCATGAAACTGTTTAGGATTTCGTCATATGATACAAGCTGTGTTTTACATTCACCCAAGTTCTACTGGTGATATTATCAGTTTGAAATAGTCCATTGGAAGCTCATATGAATGTTATAAAACTGTGGTGGAAACCAATAATATGCCCTTAATGAAATGTATTAATTTGTACAAATGACCAGAGGTGCACTGATGTCATTAGTTCTACAAGTTCCATACAGTCACCCACTCTATCACCTTTTTAAAAAAGGGCAGTTTTCAGCATTCAAGGGTTTATGTCAGTGGTAGAGCGTAGGAGTGCGTTTCAAGAAGTCCCTGTTTCATAACCATATACCCTCTTCAATAGATCCTGTTAAAATGTTTTTCAACCCAATGCACTGTAAGAAACAATAGGATATATCATCATTTCATATACAAAACAATGAACAATTGGGTTTAACTATGCTCTTAGCACAAAATCAACAAACTGCAGTAGTGAAGCAGTTACATTTTGCAGAATTTGTGCATTTGACAAAAGATTTTTTTTCCATGTTCCAAGATCTACATGTGATACGAAATGTATGAATTCTTGCAATGGAAACCTCACTGTATTTTACCAAGGTAGATAAAGGACATCCTTCGCATCTCATATACTTATAAGGAGGGTTTGGTGGCTGAAAATGCATTGCTTTGATGGTGATTGCATGTTGCTTGCACTTTGTACATATTACTGAATTAATAAAGGTGAACTTTTCAGAACTGGGAGTATAGCTCTGTGGTAGAGCATTTGACTGCAGATCAAGAGGTACCTAGTTCAAATCTGGGTGCCCCCTTGTTCAACTGTTTTACCTATAGAAAAAAACATTTACAATCTTAGCATTTGATGTAATGAGCAACACATTTCTACATTTGAAATACTTCTGATCATCTCCTGAAACATAGGGTAAACACCATGAAACTGTTTAGGATTTCTTCATATGATACAAGCTGTGTTTTACATTCACCCAAGTTCTACTGGTGATATTATCAGTTTGAAATAGTCCATTGGAAGCTCATATGAATGCTATGAAACTGTGGTGGAAACCAATAATATGCCCTTAATGAAATGTATTAATTTGTACAGCTGACCAGAAGTGCACTGATGTCATTAGTTCTACAAGTTCCATACAGTCACCCACTCTATCACCTTTTTAAAAAAGTGCAGTTTTCAGCATTCAAGGGTTTAACTCAGTACAAGAGCGTAGGAGTGCTTTTCAAGAAGTCCCTGTTTCATAACCATATACCCTCTTCAATAGATCCTGTTAAAATGTATTTTTTAACCCAATGCACTGTAAGAAAAAATAAGATATATCATCATTTCATATACAAAACAATGAACAATTAGGTTTAACTATGCTCTTAGCACAAGATCAAGAGAATGCAGTAGAGAAACAGTTACGTTTTGCATAATTTGTGAATTTGACAAAAGTTTTTTTCTATGTTCCAAGATCTACATGTGATACGAAATGTAGGAATTCTTGCAATGGAAACCTCAATGTATTTTACCAAGGCAGATAAAGGACATCCTTCGCACCCCTGATACTTATAAGGAGGGTTTGGTGGCTGAACATGCATTGCTTTGATGGTGATTGCATGTTGCTTCCACTTTGTACATATTACTGAATAAATAAAGGTGATTATTTCAGAAATGGGGGTATAGCTCAGGGGTAGAGCATTTCACTGTAGATCAAAAGGTCCCTAGTTCAAATCTGGGTGCCCCCTTATCCAACTGTTTTACCTGTAGAAAAAAAAAACATTTACAATCTTAGCATTTGATGTAATGAGCAACACATTTCTACATTTGAAATACTCCTGATCATCACCTGAAACATAGGGTAAACACCATTAAGCTGTTTAGGATTTCTTCATATGATACAAGCTGTGTTTTACATTCACCCAAGTTCTACTGGTGATATGATTAGTTTGTAATAGTCCATTGGAAGCTCATATGAATGTTATAAAAGTGTGGTGGAAACCAATAATATGCCCTTAATGAAATGTATTAATTTGTACAGCTGACCAGAAGTGCACTGATGTCATTAGTTCTACAAGTTCCATACAGTCACCCACTCTATCACCTTTTTAAAAAAGGGCAGTTTTCAGCATTCAAGGGTTTATTTCAGTGGTAGAGCGTAGGAGTGCTTTTCAAGAAGTCCCTGTTTCATTTCCATATACCCTCTTCAATAGATCCTGTTAAAATGTTTTTCAACCCAATGCACTGTAAGAAACAATAGGATATATCATCATTTCATATACAAAACAATGAACAATTGGGTTTAACTATGCGCTTAGCACAAAATCAACAAACTGCAGTAGAGAAGCAGTTACATTTTGCAGAATTTGTGCATTTGACAAAAGATTTTTTTCCCATGTTCCAAGATTTACATGTGATACGAAATGTATGAATTCTTGCAATGGAAACCTCACTGTATTTTACCAAGGCAGATAAAGGACATCCTTCGCACCCCATATACTCATAAGGAGGGTTTGGTGGCTGAAAATGCATTGCTTTGATGGTGATTGCATGTTGCTTGCACTTTGTACATATTACTGAATTAATAAAGGTGAACGTTTCAGAACTGGGAGTATAGCTCAGTGGTAGAGCATTTGACTGCAGATCAAGAGTTCCCTAGTTCAAATCTGGGTGCCCCCTTGTCCAACTGTTTTACCTGTATAAATATTTATCAATGAAATAAATTGAAGTAAACATTTACAATCTTAGCATTTTATGTAATGAGCAACACTTTTCTAAATTTGAAATACTCCTGATCATCACCTGAACATAGGGTAAACACCATTAAGCTGTTTAGGATTTCTTCATATGATACAAGCTGTGTTTTACATTCACCCAAGTTCTACTGGTGATATGATCAGTTTGAAATAGTCCATTGGAAGCTCATATGAATGTTATAAAACTGTGGTGGAAACCAATAATATGCCCTTAATGAAATGTATTAATTTGTACAGCTGACCAGAAGTGCACTGATGTCATTAGTTCTACAAGTTCCATACAGTCAACCACTCTATCACCTTTTTAAAAAAGGGCAGTTTTCAGCATTCAAGGGTTTATGTCAGTGGTAGAGCGTAGGAGGGCTTTTCAAGAGGTTCATGTTTCATAACCATATACCCTCTTCAATAGATCCTGTTAAAATGTATTTTTTAACACAATGCACTGTAAGAAACAATAAGATATATCATCATTTCATATACAAAACAATGAACAATTGGTTTTAACTATGCTCTTAGCACAAAATCAGCAAAATGCAGTAGAGAAACAGTTATGTTTTGCAGAATTTGTGCATTTGACAAAAGTTTGTTTTCCATGTTCCAAGATCTACATGTGATACGAAATGTAGGAATTCTTGCAATGGAAACCTCACTGTATTTTACCAAGGCAGATAAAGGACATCTTTTGTACCCCTTATACTTATAAGGAGGGTTTGGTGGCTGAAAATGCATTGATTTGATGGTGATTGCATGTTGCTTCAACTTTGTCCATATTACTGAATAAATAAAGGTGCACATTTAAGAAATGGGGGTATAGCTCAGGGGTAGAGCATTTCACTGCAGATCAAAAGGTCCCCAGTTCAAATCTAGGTTCCCCCTTGTCCAACTGTTTTACCTGTAGAAATTTTTTTTTAATTAAATAGATTGAAGTAAACATTTACAATCTTAGCATTTTATGTAATGAGCAACACATTTCTACCTTTGAAATACTCCTGATCATCACCTGAAACATAGGGTAAACACCATTAAGCTGTTTAGGATTTCTTCATATGATACAAGCTGTGTTTTACATTCACCCACGTTCTACTGGTGATATTATCAGTTTGAAATAGTCCATTGGAAGCTCATATGAATGCTATAAAACTGTGGTGGAAACCAATATAATATGCCCTTAGTGAAATGTATTAATTTGTACAGCTGACCAAAAGTGCACTGATGTCATTAGTTCTACAAGTTCCATACAGACACCCACTCTATCACCTTTTTAAAAAAGGGCAGTTTTCAGCATTCAAGGGTTTATGTCAGTGATAGAGCGTACGAGTGCTTTTCAAGAAGTTCCTGTTTCATGACCATATATCCTCTTCAATAGATCCTGTTAAAATGTATGTTTTAACCCAATGCACTGTAAGAAACAATAAGATATATCATAATTTCATATACAAAACAATGAACAATTGGGTTTAACTATGCTCTTGGCACCAAATCAACAAAATGCAGTAGAGAAACAGTTACGTTTTGCAGAATTTGTGCATTTGACAAAAGTTTTTTTTTCCATGTTCCAAGATCTACATGTGATACGAAATGTATGAATTCTTGCAATGGAAACCTCACTGTATTTTACCAAGGCAGATAAAGGACATCTTTTGTACCCCTTATACATATAATGAGGGTTTGGTGGCTGAAAATGAATTGCTTTGATGGTGATTGCATGTTGCTTCCACTTTGTACATATTACTGAATAAATAAAGATGAACATTTCAGAAATGGGGTTATAGCTCAGGGGTAGAGCATTTCACTGCAGATCAAGAGGTCCCTAGTTCAAATCTGGGTGCCCCCTTGTCCAACTGTTTTACCTGTATAAATATTTATCAATTAAATAAATTGAAGTAAACATTTACAATCTTAGCATTTTATGTAATGAGCAACACTTTTCTAAATTTGAAATACTCCTGATCATCACCTGAACATAGGGTAAACACCATTAAGCTGTTTAGGATTTCTTCATATGATACAAGCTGTGTTTTACATTCACCCAAGTTCTACTGGTGATATGATCAGTTTGAAATAGTCCATTGGAAGCTCATATGAATGTTATAAAACTGTGGTGGAAACCAATAAAGTGCCCTTAATGAAATGTATTAATTTGTACAGCTGACCAGAAGTGCACTGATGTCATTAGTTCTACAAGTTCCATAGAGTCACCCACTCTATCACCTTTTTAAAAAAGGGCTGTTTTCAACATTGAAGGGTTTATGTCAGTGGTAGAGCGTAGGAGTGTAGTTCAAGAAGTTCCTGTTTCATAACCATATACCCTCTTCAATAGATCCTGTTAAAATGTATTTTTTAACACAATGCACTGTAAGAAACAATAAGATATATCATCATTTCATATACAAAACAATGAACAATTGGGTTTAACTATGCTCTTAGCACAAAATCAGCAAAATGCAGTAGAGAAACAGTTACGTTTTGCAGAATTTGTGCATTTGACAAAAGTTTGTTTTCCATGTTCCAAGATCTACACGTGATACGAAATGTAGGAATTCTTGCAATGGAAACCTCACTGTATTTTACCAAGGCAGATAAAGGACATCTTTTGTACCCCTTATACTTATAAGGAGGGTTTGGTGGCTGAAAATGCCTTGATTTGATGGTGATTGCATGTTGCTTCAACTTTGTACATATTACTGAATAAATAAAGGTGCACATTTCAGAAATGGGGGTATAGCTCACGGGTAGAGCATTTCACTGTAGATCAAAAGGTCCCCAGTTCAAATCTAGGTGCCCCCTTGTCCAACTGTTTTACCTGTAGAAATATTTTTTTAATTAAATAAATTGAAGTAAACATTTACAATCTTAGCATTTTATGTAATCAGCAACACATTTCTACATTTGAAATACTCCTGATCATCACCTGAAACATAGGGTAAACACCATTAAGCTGTTTAGGATTTCTTCAAATGATACAAGCTGTGTTTTACATTCACCCAAGTTCTACTGGTGATATGATTAGTTTGAAATAGTCCATTGGAAGCTCATATGAATGTTATAAAACTGTGGTGGAAACCAATAATATGCCCTTAATGAAATGTATTAATTTGTACAGCTGACCATAAGTGCACTGATGTCATTAGTTCTACAAGTTCCATACAGTCACCCACTCTATCACCTTTTTAAAAAAAGGCAGTTTTCAACATTGAAGGGTTTATGTCAGTGGTAGAGCATAGGAGTGCTTTTCAAGAAGTCCCTGTTTCATAATCATATACCCTTTTCAATAGATCCTGTTAAAATGTTTTTCAAACCAATGCACTGTAAGAAACAATAGGATATATCATCATTTCATATACAAAACAATGAACAATTGGGTTTAACTATGCGCTTAGCACAAAATCAACAAACTGCAGGAGAGAAGCAGTTACATTTTGCAGAATTTGTGCATTTGACAAAAGATGTTTTTTCCATGTTCCAAGGTCTACATGTGATACGAAATGTATAAATTCTTGCAATGGAAACCTCACTGTATTTTACCAAGGCAGATAAAGGACATCCTTCGCACCCCATATACTTATAAGGAGGGTTTGGTGGCTGGAAATGCATTGCTTTGATGGTGATTACATGTTGCTTGCACTTTGTACATATTACTGAATTAATAAATGTGAACTTTTCAGAACTGGGGGTATAGCTCAGTGGTAGAGCATTTGACTGCAGATCAAGAGGTCCCTAGTTCAAATCTGGGTGCCCCCTTGTTCAACTGTTTTACCTGTAGAAAAAAACTTTTACAATCTTAGCATTTGATGTAATGAGCAACACATTTCTACATTTGAAATACTCCTGATCATCTCCTGAAACATAGGGTAAACACCATGAAACTGTTTAGGATTTCTTCATATGATACAAGCTGTGTTTTACATTCACCCAAGTTCTACTGGTGATATTATCAGTTTGAAATAGTCCATTGGAAGCTCATATGAATGTTATAAAACTGTGGTGGAAACCAATAATATGCCCTTAATGAAATGTATTAATTTGTACAGCTGACCAAAAGTGCACTGATGTCATTAGTTCTACAAGTTCCATACAGTCACCCACTCTATCACCTTTTTAAAAAAGGGCAGTTTTCAGCATTCAAGGGTTTAACTCAGTACAAGAGCGTAGGAGTGCTTTTCAAGAAGTCCCTGTTTCATAACCATATACCCTTGTCAATAGATCCTGTTAAAATGTATTTTTTAACCCAATGCACTGTAAGAAAAAATAAGATATATCATCATTTCATATACAAAACAATGAACAATTGGGTTTAACTATGCTCTTAGCACAAGATCAAGAAAATGCAGTAGAGAAGCAGTTACGTTTTGCAGAATTTGTGCATTTGACAAAAGTTTTTTTTCCATGTTCCAAGATCTACATGTGATACGAAATGTACGAACTCTTGAAATTGAATCCTCACTGTATTTACCAAGGCAGATAAAGGACATCTTTTGTACCCCATATACTTATAAGGAGGGTATGGTGGCTGAACATGCATTGCTTTGATGGTGATTGCATGCTGCTTCCACTTTGTACATATTACTGAATAAATAAAGGTGAACATTTCAGAAATGGGGGTATAACTCAGGGGTAGAGCATTTCACTGCAAATCAAAAGGTCCCTAGTTCAAATCTGGGTGCCCCCTTGTCCAACTGTTTTACCTGTAGAAATATTTTTTTAATTAAATAAATTGAAGTAAACATTTACAATCTTAGCATTTTATGTAATGAGCAACACATTTCTACATTTCAAATACTCCTGATCATCACCTGAAACATAGGGTAAACACCATTAAGCTGTTTAGGATTTCTTCATATGATACAAGCTGTGTTTTACATTCACCCAAGTTCTACTGGTGATATGATTAGTTTGAAATAGTCCATTGGAAGCTCATATGAATGTTATAAAACTGTGGTGGAAACCAATAATATGCCCTTAATGAAATGTATTAATTTGTACAGCTGACCAGAAGTGCACTGATGTCATTAGTTCTACAAGTTCCATACAGTCACCCACGCTAATACCTTTTTAAAAAAGGGCAGTTTTCAGCATTCAAGGGTTTATGTCAGTGGTAGAGCGTAGGAGTGCTTTTCAAGAAGTTCCTGTTTCATAACCATATACCCTCTTCAATAGATCCTGTTAAAATGTATTTTTTAACTCAATGCACTGTAAGAAACAATAAGATATATCATCATTTCATATAAAAAACAATGAACAATTGGGTTTAACTATGCTCTTAGCACAAAATCAACAAAATGCAGTAGAGAAACAGTTACGTTTTGCAGAATTTGTGCATTTGACAAAAGTTTTTTTTTCCATGTTCCAAGATCTACGTGTGATACTAAATGTATGAATTAATGCAATGGAAACCTCACTGTATTTTACCAAGGCAGATAAAGGACATCTTTTGTAACCCTTACACTTATAAGGAGGGTTTGGTGGCTGAAAATGCATTGCTTTGATGGTGATTGCATGTTGCTTCCACTTTGTACATATTACTGAATAAATAAAGGTGCCTATTTCAGAAATGGGGGTATAGCGCTGGGGTAGAGCATTTCACTGCAGATCAAGAGGTCCCTAGTTCAATTCTGGGTGCCCCCTTGTCCAACTGTTTTACCTGTAGAAATATTTTTTAATTAAATAAATTGAAGTAAACATTTACAATCTTAGCATTTTATGTAATGAGCAACACATTTCTACATTTCAAATACTCCTGATCATCACCTGAAACATAGGGTAAACACCATTAAGCTGTTTAGGATTTCTTCATATGATACAAGCTGTGTTTTACATTCACCCAAGTTCTACTGGTGATATGATCAGTTTGAAATAGTCCATTGGAAGCTCATATGAATGTTATAAAACTGTGGTGGAAACCAATAATATGCCCTTAATGAAATGTATTAATGTGTACAGCTGACCAGAAGTGCACTGATGTCATTAGTTCTACAAGTTCCATAGAGTCACCCACTCTATCACCTTTTTAAAAAAGGGCAGTTTTCAACATTCAAGGGTTTATGTCAGTGGTAGAGCGTAGGAGTGTAGTTCAAGAAGTCCCTGTTTCATAACCATATACCCTCTTCAATAGATCCTGTTAAAATGTTTTTCAACCCAATGCACTGTAAGAAACAATAGGATATATCATCATTTCATATACAAAACAATGAACAATTGGGTTTAACTATGCGCTTAGCACAAAATCAACAAACTGCAGGGGAGAAGCAGTTACATTTTGCAGAATTTGTGCATTTGACAAAAGATTTTTTTCCATGTTCCAAGATCTACATGTGATACGAAATGTATGAATTCTTGCAATGGAAACCTCACTGTATTTTACCAAGGCAGATAAAGGACATCCTTCGCACCCCATATACTTATAAGGAGGGTTTGGTGGCTGAAAATGATGCAAATCACATGCTTTGATGGTGATTGCATGTTGCTTGCACTTTGTACATATTACTGAATTAATAAATGTGAACTTTTCAGAACTGGGGGTATAGCTCAGTGGTAGAGCATTTGACTGCAGATCAAGAGGTCCCTAGTTCAAATCTGGGTGCCCCCTTGTTCAACTGTTTTACCTGTAGAAAAAAACTTTTACAATCTTAGCATTTGATGTAATGAGCAACACATTTCTACATTTGAAATACTCCTGATCATCTCCTGAAACATAGGGTAAACACCATGAAACTGTTTAGGATTTCTTCATATGATACAAGCTGTGTTTTACATTCACCCAAGTTCTACTGGTGATATTATCAATTTGAAATAGTCCATTGGAAGCTCATATGAATGTTATAAAACTGTGGTGGAAACCAATAATATGCCCTTAATGAAATGTATTAATTTGTACAGCTGACCAAAAGTGCACTGATGTCATTAGTTCTACAAGTTCCATACAGTCACCCACTCTATCACCTTTTTAAAAAAGGGCAGTTTTCAGCATTCAAGGGTTTAACTCAGTACAAGAGCGTAGGAGTGCTTTTCAAGAAGTCCCTGTTTCATAACCATATACCCTTGTCAATAGATCCTGTTAAAATGTATTTTTTAACCCAATGCACTGTAAGAAAAAATAAGATATATCATCATTTCATATACAAAACAATGAACAATTGGGTTTAACTATGCTCTTAGCACAAGATCAAGAAAATGCAGTAGAGAAACAGTTACGTTTTGCAGAATTTGTGAATTTGACAAAAGTTTTTTTCTATGTTCCAAGATCTACATGTGATACGAAATGTAGGAATTCTTGCAATGGAAACCTCACTGTATTTTACCAAGGCAGATAAAGGACATCCTTCGCACCCCTGATACTTATAAGGAGGGTTTGGTGGCTGAACATGCATTGCTTTGATGGTGATTGCATGTTGCTTCCACTTTGTACATATTACTGAATAAATAAAGGTGATCATTTCAGAAATGGGGGTATAGCTCAGGGGTAGAGCATTTCACTGTAGATCAAAAGGTCCCTAGTTCAAATCTGGGTGCCCCCTTATCCAACTGTTTTACCTGTAGAAAAAAAACATTTACAATCTTAGCATTTGATGTAATGAGCAACACATTTCTACATTTGAAATACTCCTGATCATCACCTGAAACATAGGGTAAACACCATTAAGCTGTTTAGGATTTCTTCATATGATACAAGCTGTGTTTTACATTCACCCAAGTTCTACTGGTGATATGATTAGTTTGTAATAGTCCATTGGAAGCTCATATGAATGTTATAAAAGTGTGGTGGAAACCAATAATATGCCCTTAATGAAATGTATTAATTTGTACAGCTGACCAGAAGTGCACTGATGTCATTAGTTCTACAAGTTCCATACAGTCACCCACTCTATCACCTTTTTAAAAAAGGGCAGTTTTCAGCATTCAAGGGTTTATTTCAGTGGTAGAGCGTAGGAGTGCTTTTCAAGAAGTCCCTATTTCATAACCATATACCCTCTTCAATAGATCCTGTTAAAATGTTTTTCAACCCAATGCACTGTAAGAAACAATAGGATATATCATCATTTCATATACAAAACAATGAACAATTGGGTTTAACTATGCGCTTAGCACAAAATCAACAAACTGCAGTAGAGAAGCAGTTACATTTTGCAGAATTTGTGCATTTGACAAAAGATGTTTTTCCCATGTTCCAAGATTTACATGTGATACGAAATGTATGAATTCTTGCAATGGAAACCTCACTGTATTTTACCAAGGAAGATAAAGGACATCCTTCGCACCCCATATACTTATAAGGAGGGTTTGGTGGCTGAAAATGCATTGCTTTGATGGTGATTGCATGTTGCTTGCACTTTGTACATATTACTGAATTAATAAAGGTGAATGTTTCAGAACTGGGAGTATAGCTCAGTGGTAGAGCATTTGACTGCAGATCAAGAGTTCCCTAGTTCAAATCTGGGTGCCCCCTTGGTCAACTGTTTTACCTATAGAAAAAAACATTTACAATCTTAGCATTTGATGTAATGAGCAACACATTTCTACATTTGAAATACTCCTGATCATCACCTGAAACATAGGGTAAACACCATTAAGCTGTTTAGGATTACTTCAAATGATACAAGCTGTGTTCTATATTCACCCAAGTTCTACTGGTGATATTATCAGTTTGAAATAGTCCATTGGAAGCTCATATGAATGTTATAAAACTGTGGTGGAAACCAATATTATGCCCTTAATGAAATGTATTCATTTGTACAGCTGACCAAAAGTGCAGTGATGTCATTAGTTCTACAAGTTCCATACAGTCACCCACTCTATCACCTTTTTAAAAAAGGCCAGTTTTCAGCATTCAAGGGTTTAACTCAGTGGTAGAGCGTAGGAGTACAATTCAAGAAGTTCCTGTTTCATAACCATATACCCTCATCAATAGATCCTGTTAAAATGTTTTTCAACCCAATGCACTGTAAGAAACAATAGGATATATCATCATTTCATATAAAAAACAATGAACAATTGGGTTTAACTATGCTCTTAGCACAAAATCAACAAACTGCAGTAGAGAAGCAGTTACGTTTTGCAGAATTTGTGCATTTGACAAAAGTTTTTTTTTCCATGTTCCAAGATCTACATGTGATACGAAATGTATGAATTCTTGCAATGGAAACCTCACTGTATTTTACCAAGGCAGATAAAGGACATCTTTTGTACCCCTTATACATGTAATGAGGGTTTGGTGGCTGAAAATGAATTGCTTTGATGGTGATTGCATGTTGCTTCCACTTTGTACATATTACTGAATAAATAAAGGTGAACATTTCAGAAATGGGGTTATAGCTCAGGGGTAGAGCATTTCACTGCAGATCAAGAGGTTCCTAGTTCAAATCTGGGTGCTCCCTTGTCCAACGGTTTTACCTGTATAAATATTTATCAATTAAATAAATTGAAGTAAACATTTACAATCTTAGCATTTTATGTAATGAGCAACACTTTTCTAAATTTGAAATACTCCTGATCATCACCTGAACATAGGGTAAACACCATTAAGCTGTTTAGGATTTCTTCATATGATACAAGCTGTGTTTTACATTCACCCAAGTTCTACTGGTGATATGATCAGTTTGAAATAGTCCATTGGAAGCTCATATGAATGTTATAAAACTGTGGTGGAAACCAATAATATGCCCTTAATGAAATGTATTAATTTGTACAGCTGACCAGAAGTGCACTGATGTCATTAGTTCTACAAGTTCCATACAGTCACCCACTCTATCACCTTTTTAAAAAAGGGCAGTTTTCAGCATTCAAGGGTCTATGTCAGTGGTAGAGCGTAGGAGTGTAGTTCAAGAAGTCCCTGTTTCATAACCATATACCCTCGTCAATAGATCCTGTTAAAATGTTTTTCAACCCAATGCACTTTAAGAAACAATAGGATATATCATCATTTCATATAAAAAACAATGAACAATTGGGTTTAACTATGCTCTTAGCACAAAATCAACAAACTGCAGTAGAGAAGCAGTTACGTTTTGCAGAATTTGTGCATTTGACAAAAGTTTTTTTTTCCATGTTCCAAGATCTACATGTGATACGAAATGTATGAATTCTTGCAATGGAAACCTCACTGTATTTTACCAAGGCAGATAAAGGACATCTTTTGTACCCCTTACACTTATAAGGAGGGTTTGGTGGCTGAAAATGCATTGCTTTGAGGGTGATTGCATGTTGCTTCCACTTTGTTCATATTCCTGAATTAATAAAGGTGAACTTTTCAGAACTGGGGGCATAGCTCAGTGGTACAGCATTTGACTGCAGATCAAGTGGTCTCTAGTTCAAATCTGGGTGCCCCCTTGTTCAACTGTTTTACCTGTAGAAAAAAAACATTTACAATCTTAGCATTTGATGTAATGAGGAACACATTTCTACATTTGAAATACTCCTGATCATCTCCTGAAACATAGGGTAAACACCATGAAACTGTTTAGGATTTCGTCATATGATACAAGCTGTGTTTTACATTCACCCAAGTTCTACTGGTGATATTATCAGTTTGAAATAGTCCATTGGAAGCTCATATGAATGTTATAAAACTGTGGTGGAAACCAATAATATGCCCTTAATGAAATGTATTAATTTGTACAAATGACCAGAGGTGCACTGATGTCATTAGTTCTACAAGTTCCATACAGTCACCCACTCTATCACCTTTTTAAAAAAGGGCAGTTTTCAGCATTCAAGGGTTTATGTCAGTGGTAGAGCGTAGGAGTGCGTTTCAAGAAGTCCCTGTTTCATAACCATATACCCTCTTCAATAGATCCTGTTAAAATGTTTTTCAACCCAATGCACTGTAAGAAACAATAGGATATATCATCATTTCATATACAAAACAATGAACAATTGGGTTTAACTATGCTCTTAGCACAAAATCAACAAACTGCAGTAGTGAAGCAGTTACATTTTGCAGAATTTGTGCATTTGACAAAAGATTTTTTTTCCATGTTCCAAGATCTACATGTGATACGAAATGTATGAATTCTTGCAATGGAAACCTCACTGTATTTTACCAAGGTAGATAAAGGACATCCTTCGCATCTCATATACTTATAAGGAGGGTTTGGTGGCTGAAAATGCATTGCTTTGATGGTGATTGCATGTTGCTTGCACTTTGTACATATTACTGAATTAATAAAGGTGAACTTTTCAGAACTGGGAGTATAGCTCTGTGGTAGAGCATTTGACTGCAGATCAAGAGGTACCTAGTTCAAATCTGGGTGCCCCCTTGTTCAACTGTTTTACCTATAGAAAAAAACATTTACAATCTTAGCATTTGATGTAATGAGCAACACATTTCTACATTTGAAATACTTCTGATCATCTCCTGAAACATAGGGTAAACACCATGAAACTGTTTAGGATTTCTTCATATGATACAAGCTGTGTTTTACATTCACCCAAGTTCTACTGGTGATATTATCAGTTTGAAATAGTCCATTGGAAGCTCATATGAATGCTATGAAACTGTGGTGGAAACCAATAATATGCCCTTAATGAAATGTATTAATTTGTACAGCTGACCAGAAGTGCACTGATGTCATTAGTTCTACAAGTTCCATACAGTCACCCACTCTATCACCTTTTTAAAAAAGTGCAGTTTTCAGCATTCAAGGGTTTAACTCAGTACAAGAGCGTAGGAGTGCTTTTCAAGAAGTCCCTGTTTCATAACCATATACCCTCTTCAATAGATCCTGTTAAAATGTATTTTTTAACCCAATGCACTGTAAGAAAAAATAAGATATATCATCATTTCATATACAAAACAATGAACAATTAGGTTTAACTATGCTCTTAGCACAAGATCAAGAGAATGCAGTAGAGAAACAGTTACGTTTTGCATAATTTGTGAATTTGACAAAAGTTTTTTTCTATGTTCCAAGATCTACATGTGATACGAAATGTAGGAATTCTTGCAATGGAAACCTCAATGTATTTTACCAAGGCAGATAAAGGACATCCTTCGCACCCCTGATACTTATAAGGAGGGTTTGGTGGCTGAACATGCATTGCTTTGATGGTGATTGCATGTTGCTTCCACTTTGTACATATTACTGAATAAATAAAGGTGATTATTTCAGAAATGGGGGTATAGCTCAGGGGTAGAGCATTTCACTGTAGATCAAAAGGTCCCTAGTTCAAATCTGGGTGCCCCCTTATCCAACTGTTTTACCTGTAGAAAAAAAAACATTTACAATCTTAGCATTTGATGTAATGAGCAACACATTTCTACATTTGAAATACTCCTGATCATCACCTGAAACATAGGGTAAACACCATTAAGCTGTTTAGGATTTCTTCATATGATACAAGCTGTGTTTTACATTCACCCAAGTTCTACTGGTGATATGATTAGTTTGTAATAGTCCATTGGAAGCTCATATGAATGTTATAAAAGTGTGGTGGAAACCAATAATATGCCCTTAATGAAATGTATTAATTTGTACAGCTGACCAGAAGTGCACTGATGTCATTAGTTCTACAAGTTCCATACAGTCACCCACTCTATCACCTTTTTAAAAAAGGGCAGTTTTCAGCATTCAAGGGTTTATTTCAGTGGTAGAGCGTAGGAGTGCTTTTCAAGAAGTCCCTGTTTCATTTCCATATACCCTCTTCAATAGATCCTGTTAAAATGTTTTTCAACCCAATGCACTGTAAGAAACAATAGGATATATCATCATTTCATATACAAAACAATGAACAATTGGGTTTAACTATGCGCTTAGCACAAAATCAACAAACTGCAGTAGAGAAGCAGTTACATTTTGCAGAATTTGTGCATTTGACAAAAGATTTTTTTCCCATGTTCCAAGATTTACATGTGATACGAAATGTATGAATTCTTGCAATGGAAACCTCACTGTATTTTACCAAGGCAGATAAAGGACATCCTTCGCACCCCATATACTCATAAGGAGGGTTTGGTGGCTGAAAATGCATTGCTTTGATGGTGATTGCATGTTGCTTGCACTTTGTACATATTACTGAATTAATAAAGGTGAACGTTTCAGAACTGGGAGTATAGCTCAGTGGTAGAGCATTTGACTGCAGATCAAGAGTTCCCTAGTTCAAATCTGGGTGCCCCCTTGTCCAACTGTTTTACCTGTATAAATATTTATCAATGAAATAAATTGAAGTAAACATTTACAATCTTAGCATTTTATGTAATGAGCAACACTTTTCTAAATTTGAAATACTCCTGATCATCACCTGAACATAGGGTAAACACCATTAAGCTGTTTAGGATTTCTTCATATGATACAAGCTGTGTTTTACATTCACCCAAGTTCTACTGGTGATATGATCAGTTTGAAATAGTCCATTGGAAGCTCATATGAATGTTATAAAACTGTGGTGGAAACCAATAATATGCCCTTAATGAAATGTATTAATTTGTACAGCTGACCAGAAGTGCACTGATGTCATTAGTTCTACAAGTTCCATACAGTCAACCACTCTATCACCTTTTTAAAAAAGGGCAGTTTTCAGCATTCAAGGGTTTATGTCAGTGGTAGAGCGTAGGAGGGCTTTTCAAGAGGTTCATGTTTCATAACCATATACCCTCTTCAATAGATCCTGTTAAAATGTATTTTTTAACACAATGCACTGTAAGAAACAATAAGATATATCATCATTTCATATACAAAACAATGAACAATTGGTTTTAACTATGCTCTTAGCACAAAATCAGCAAAATGCAGTAGAGAAACAGTTATGTTTTGCAGAATTTGTGCATTTGACAAAAGTTTGTTTTCCATGTTCCAAGATCTACATGTGATACGAAATGTAGGAATTCTTGCAATGGAAACCTCACTGTATTTTACCAAGGCAGATAAAGGACATCTTTTGTACCCCTTATACTTATAAGGAGGGTTTGGTGGCTGAAAATGCATTGATTTGATGGTGATTGCATGTTGCTTCAACTTTGTCCATATTACTGAATAAATAAAGGTGCACATTTAAGAAATGGGGGTATAGCTCAGGGGTAGAGCATTTCACTGCAGATCAAAAGGTCCCCAGTTCAAATCTAGGTTCCCCCTTGTCCAACTGTTTTACCTGTAGAAATTTTTTTTTAATTAAATAGATTGAAGTAAACATTTACAATCTTAGCATTTTATGTAATGAGCAACACATTTCTACCTTTGAAATACTCCTGATCATCACCTGAAACATAGGGTAAACACCATTAAGCTGTTTAGGATTTCTTCATATGATACAAGCTGTGTTTTACATTCACCCACGTTCTACTGGTGATATTATCAGTTTGAAATAGTCCATTGGAAGCTCATATGAATGCTATAAAACTGTGGTGGAAACCAATATAATATGCCCTTAGTGAAATGTATTAATTTGTACAGCTGACCAAAAGTGCACTGATGTCATTAGTTCTACAAGTTCCATACAGACACCCACTCTATCACCTTTTTAAAAAAGGGCAGTTTTCAGCATTCAAGGGTTTATGTCAGTGATAGAGCGTACGAGTGCTTTTCAAGAAGTTCCTGTTTCATGACCATATATCCTCTTCAATAGATCCTGTTAAAATGTATGTTTTAACCCAATGCACTGTAAGAAACAATAAGATATATCATAATTTCATATACAAAACAATGAACAATTGGGTTTAACTATGCTCTTGGCACCAAATCAACAAAATGCAGTAGAGAAACAGTTACGTTTTGCAGAATTTGTGCATTTGACAAAAGTTTTTTTTTCCATGTTCCAAGATCTACATGTGATACGAAATGTATGAATTCTTGCAATGGAAACCTCACTGTATTTTACCAAGGCAGATAAAGGACATCTTTTGTACCCCTTATACATATAATGAGGGTTTGGTGGCTGAAAATGAATTGCTTTGATGGTGATTGCATGTTGCTTCCACTTTGTACATATTACTGAATAAATAAAGATGAACATTTCAGAAATGGGGTTATAGCTCAGGGGTAGAGCATTTCACTGCAGATCAAGAGGTCCCTAGTTCAAATCTGGGTGCCCCCTTGTCCAACTGTTTTACCTGTATAAATATTTATCAATTAAATAAATTGAAGTAAACATTTACAATCTTAGCATTTTATGTAATGAGCAACACTTTTCTAAATTTGAAATACTCCTGATCATCACCTGAACATAGGGTAAACACCATTAAGCTGTTTAGGATTTCTTCATATGATACAAGCTGTGTTTTACATTCACCCAAGTTCTACTGGTGATATGATCAGTTTGAAATAGTCCATTGGAAGCTCATATGAATGTTATAAAACTGTGGTGGAAACCAATAAAGTGCCCTTAATGAAATGTATTAATTTGTACAGCTGACCAGAAGTGCACTGATGTCATTAGTTCTACAAGTTCCATAGAGTCACCCACTCTATCACCTTTTTAAAAAAGGGCTGTTTTCAACATTGAAGGGTTTATGTCAGTGGTAGAGCGTAGGAGTGTAGTTCAAGAAGTTCCTGTTTCATAACCATATACCCTCTTCAATAGATCCTGTTAAAATGTATTTTTTAACACAATGCACTGTAAGAAACAATAAGATATATCATCATTTCATATACAAAACAATGAACAATTGGGTTTAACTATGCTCTTAGCACAAAATCAGCAAAATGCAGTAGAGAAACAGTTACGTTTTGCAGAATTTGTGCATTTGACAAAAGTTTGTTTTCCATGTTCCAAGATCTACACGTGATACGAAATGTAGGAATTCTTGCAATGGAAACCTCACTGTATTTTACCAAGGCAGATAAAGGACATCTTTTGTACCCCTTATACTTATAAGGAGGGTTTGGTGGCTGAAAATGCCTTGATTTGATGGTGATTGCATGTTGCTTCAACTTTGTACATATTACTGAATAAATAAAGGTGCACATTTCAGAAATGGGGGTATAGCTCACGGGTAGAGCATTTCACTGTAGATCAAAAGGTCCCCAGTTCAAATCTAGGTGCCCCCTTGTCCAACTGTTTTACCTGTAGAAATATTTTTTTAATTAAATAAATTGAAGTAAACATTTACAATCTTAGCATTTTATGTAATCAGCAACACATTTCTACATTTGAAATACTCCTGATCATCACCTGAAACATAGGGTAAACACCATTAAGCTGTTTAGGATTTCTTCAAATGATACAAGCTGTGTTTTACATTCACCCAAGTTCTACTGGTGATATGATTAGTTTGAAATAGTCCATTGGAAGCTCATATGAATGTTATAAAACTGTGGTGGAAACCAATAATATGCCCTTAATGAAATGTATTAATTTGTACAGCTGACCATAAGTGCACTGATGTCATTAGTTCTACAAGTTCCATACAGTCACCCACTCTATCACCTTTTTAAAAAAAGGCAGTTTTCAACATTGAAGGGTTTATGTCAGTGGTAGAGCATAGGAGTGCTTTTCAAGAAGTCCCTGTTTCATAATCATATACCCTTTTCAATAGATCCTGTTAAAATGTTTTTCAAACCAATGCACTGTAAGAAACAATAGGATATATCATCATTTCATATACAAAACAATGAACAATTGGGTTTAACTATGCGCTTAGCACAAAATCAACAAACTGCAGGAGAGAAGCAGTTACATTTTGCAGAATTTGTGCATTTGACAAAAGATGTTTTTTCCATGTTCCAAGGTCTACATGTGATACGAAATGTATAAATTCTTGCAATGGAAACCTCACTGTATTTTACCAAGGCAGATAAAGGACATCCTTCGCACCCCATATACTTATAAGGAGGGTTTGGTGGCTGGAAATGCATTGCTTTGATGGTGATTACATGTTGCTTGCACTTTGTACATATTACTGAATTAATAAATGTGAACTTTTCAGAACTGGGGGTATAGCTCAGTGGTAGAGCATTTGACTGCAGATCAAGAGGTCCCTAGTTCAAATCTGGGTGCCCCCTTGTTCAACTGTTTTACCTGTAGAAAAAAACTTTTACAATCTTAGCATTTGATGTAATGAGCAACACATTTCTACATTTGAAATACTCCTGATCATCTCCTGAAACATAGGGTAAACACCATGAAACTGTTTAGGATTTCTTCATATGATACAAGCTGTGTTTTACATTCACCCAAGTTCTACTGGTGATATTATCAGTTTGAAATAGTCCATTGGAAGCTCATATGAATGTTATAAAACTGTGGTGGAAACCAATAATATGCCCTTAATGAAATGTATTAATTTGTACAGCTGACCAAAAGTGCACTGATGTCATTAGTTCTACAAGTTCCATACAGTCACCCACTCTATCACCTTTTTAAAAAAGGGCAGTTTTCAGCATTCAAGGGTTTAACTCAGTACAAGAGCGTAGGAGTGCTTTTCAAGAAGTCCCTGTTTCATAACCATATACCCTTGTCAATAGATCCTGTTAAAATGTATTTTTTAACCCAATGCACTGTAAGAAAAAATAAGATATATCATCATTTCATATACAAAACAATGAACAATTGGGTTTAACTATGCTCTTAGCACAAGATCAAGAAAATGCAGTAGAGAAGCAGTTACGTTTTGCAGAATTTGTGCATTTGACAAAAGTTTTTTTTCCATGTTCCAAGATCTACATGTGATACGAAATGTACGAACTCTTGAAATTGAATCCTCACTGTATTTACCAAGGCAGATAAAGGACATCTTTTGTACCCCATATACTTATAAGGAGGGTATGGTGGCTGAACATGCATTGCTTTGATGGTGATTGCATGCTGCTTCCACTTTGTACATATTACTGAATAAATAAAGGTGAACATTTCAGAAATGGGGGTATAACTCAGGGGTAGAGCATTTCACTGCAAATCAAAAGGTCCCTAGTTCAAATCTGGGTGCCCCCTTGTCCAACTGTTTTACCTGTAGAAATATTTTTTTAATTAAATAAATTGAAGTAAACATTTACAATCTTAGCATTTTATGTAATGAGCAACACATTTCTACATTTCAAATACTCCTGATCATCACCTGAAACATAGGGTAAACACCATTAAGCTGTTTAGGATTTCTTCATATGATACAAGCTGTGTTTTACATTCACCCAAGTTCTACTGGTGATATGATTAGTTTGAAATAGTCCATTGGAAGCTCATATGAATGTTATAAAACTGTGGTGGAAACCAATAATATGCCCTTAATGAAATGTATTAATTTGTACAGCTGACCAGAAGTGCACTGATGTCATTAGTTCTACAAGTTCCATACAGTCACCCACGCTAATACCTTTTTAAAAAAGGGCAGTTTTCAGCATTCAAGGGTTTATGTCAGTGGTAGAGCGTAGGAGTGCTTTTCAAGAAGTTCCTGTTTCATAACCATATACCCTCTTCAATAGATCCTGTTAAAATGTATTTTTTAACTCAATGCACTGTAAGAAACAATAAGATATATCATCATTTCATATAAAAAACAATGAACAATTGGGTTTAACTATGCTCTTAGCACAAAATCAACAAAATGCAGTAGAGAAACAGTTACGTTTTGCAGAATTTGTGCATTTGACAAAAGTTTTTTTTTCCATGTTCCAAGATCTACGTGTGATACTAAATGTATGAATTAATGCAATGGAAACCTCACTGTATTTTACCAAGGCAGATAAAGGACATCTTTTGTAACCCTTACACTTATAAGGAGGGTTTGGTGGCTGAAAATGCATTGCTTTGATGGTGATTGCATGTTGCTTCCACTTTGTACATATTACTGAATAAATAAAGGTGCCTATTTCAGAAATGGGGGTATAGCGCTGGGGTAGAGCATTTCACTGCAGATCAAGAGGTCCCTAGTTCAATTCTGGGTGCCCCCTTGTCCAACTGTTTTACCTGTAGAAATATTTTTTAATTAAATAAATTGAAGTAAACATTTACAATCTTAGCATTTTATGTAATGAGCAACACATTTCTACATTTCAAATACTCCTGATCATCACCTGAAACATAGGGTAAACACCATTAAGCTGTTTAGGATTTCTTCATATGATACAAGCTGTGTTTTACTTTCACCCAAGTTCTACTGGTGATATGATCAGTTTGAAATAGTCCATTGGAAGCTCATATGAATGTTATAAAACTGTGGTGGAAACCAATAATATGCCCTTAATGAAATGTATTAATGTGTACAGCTGACCAGAAGTGCACTGATGTCATTAGTTCTACAAGTTCCATAGAGTCACCCACTCTATCACCTTTTTAAAAAAGGGCAGTTTTCAACATTCAAGGGTTTATGTCAGTGGTAGAGCGTAGGAGTGTAGTTCAAGAAGTCCCTGTTTCATAACCATATACCCTCTTCAATAGATCCTGTTAAAATGTTTTTCAACCCAATGCACTGTAAGAAACAATAGGATATATCATCATTTCATATACAAAACAATGAACAATTGGGTTTAACTATGCGCTTAGCACAAAATCAACAAACTGCAGGGGAGAAGCAGTTACATTTTGCAGAATTTGTGCATTTGACAAAAGATTTTTTTCCATGTTCCAAGATCTACATGTGATACGAAATGTATGAATTCTTGCAATGGAAACCTCACTGTATTTTACCAAGGCAGATAAAGGACATCCTTCGCACCCCATATACTTATAAGGAGGGTTTGGTGGCTGAAAATGATGCAAATCACATGCTTTGATGGTGATTGCATGTTGCTTGCACTTTGTACATATTACTGAATTAATAAATGTGAACTTTTCAGAACTGGGGGTATAGCTCAGTGGTAGAGCATTTGACTGCAGATCAAGAGGTCCCTAGTTCAAATCTGGGTGCCCCCTTGTTCAACTGTTTTACCTGTAGAAAAAAACTTTTACAATCTTAGCATTTGATGTAATGAGCAACACATTTCTACATTTGAAATACTCCTGATCATCTCCTGAAACATAGGGTAAACACCATGAAACTGTTTAGGATTTCTTCATATGATACAAGCTGTGTTTTACATTCACCCAAGTTCTACTGGTGATATTATCAATTTGAAATAGTCCATTGGAAGCTCATATGAATGTTATAAAACTGTGGTGGAAACCAATAATATGCCCTTAATGAAATGTATTAATTTGTACAGCTGACCAAAAGTGCACTGATGTCATTAGTTCTACAAGTTCCATACAGTCACCCACTCTATCACCTTTTTAAAAAAGGGCAGTTTTCAGCATTCAAGGGTTTAACTCAGTACAAGAGCGTAGGAGTGCTTTTCAAGAAGTCCCTGTTTCATAACCATATACCCTTGTCAATAGATCCTGTTAAAATGTATTTTTTAACCCAATGCACTGTAAGAAAAAATAAGATATATCATCATTTCATATACAAAACAATGAACAATTGGGTTTAACTATGCTCTTAGCACAAGATCAAGAAAATGCAGTAGAGAAACAGTTACGTTTTGCAGAATTTGTGAATTTGACAAAAGTTTTTTTCTATGTTCCAAGATCTACATGTGATACGAAATGTAGGAATTCTTGCAATGGAAACCTCACTGTATTTTACCAAGGCAGATAAAGGACATCCTTCGCACCCCTGATACTTATAAGGAGGGTTTGGTGGCTGAACATGCATTGCTTTGATGGTGATTGCATGTTGCTTCCACTTTGTACATATTACTGAATAAATAAAGGTGATCATTTCAGAAATGGGGGTATAGCTCAGGGGTAGAGCATTTCACTGTAGATCAAAAGGTCCCTAGTTCAAATCTGGGTGCCCCCTTATCCAACTGTTTTACCTGTAGAAAAAAAACATTTACAATCTTAGCATTTGATGTAATGAGCAACACATTTCTACATTTGAAATACTCCTGATCATCACCTGAAACATAGGGTAAACACCATTAAGCTGTTTAGGATTTCTTCATATGATACAAGCTGTGTTTTACATTCACCCAAGTTCTACTGGTGATATGATTAGTTTGTAATAGTCCATTGGAAGCTCATATGAATGTTATAAAAGTGTGGTGGAAACCAATAATATGCCCTTAATGAAATGTATTAATTTGTACAGCTGACCAGAAGTGCACTGATGTCATTAGTTCTACAAGTTCCATACAGTCACCCACTCTATCACCTTTTTAAAAAAGGGCAGTTTTCAGCATTCAAGGGTTTATTTCAGTGGTAGAGCGTAGGAGTGCTTTTCAAGAAGTCCCTATTTCATAACCATATACCCTCTTCAATAGATCCTGTTAAAATGTTTTTCAACCCAATGCACTGTAAGAAACAATAGGATATATCATCATTTCATATACAAAACAATGAACAATTGGGTTTAACTATGCGCTTAGCACAAAATCAACAAACTGCAGTAGAGAAGCAGTTACATTTTGCAGAATTTGTGCATTTGACAAAAGATGTTTTTCCCATGTTCCAAGATTTACATGTGATACGAAATGTATGAATTCTTGCAATGGAAACCTCACTGTATTTTACCAAGGAAGATAAAGGACATCCTTCGCACCCCATATACTTATAAGGAGGGTTTGGTGGCTGAAAATGCATTGCTTTGATGGTGATTGCATGTTGCTTGCACTTTGTACATATTACTGAATTAATAAAGGTGAATGTTTCAGAACTGGGAGTATAGCTCAGTGGTAGAGCATTTGACTGCAGATCAAGAGTTCCCTAGTTCAAATCTGGGTGCCCCCTTGGTCAACTGTTTTACCTATAGAAAAAAACATTTACAATCTTAGCATTTGATGTAATGAGCAACACATTTCTACATTTGAAATACTCCTGATCATCACCTGAAACATAGGGTAAACACCATTAAGCTGTTTAGGATTACTTCAAATGATACAAGCTGTGTTCTATATTCACCCAAGTTCTACTGGTGATATTATCAGTTTGAAATAGTCCATTGGAAGCTCATATGAATGTTATAAAACTGTGGTGGAAACCAATATTATGCCCTTAATGAAATGTATTCATTTGTACAGCTGACCAAAAGTGCAGTGATGTCATTAGTTCTACAAGTTCCATACAGTCA
Organism: Ambystoma mexicanum; assembly: GCF_040938575.1. Taxonomy (NCBI): domain Eukaryota; kingdom Metazoa; phylum Chordata; class Amphibia; order Caudata; family Ambystomatidae; genus Ambystoma; species Ambystoma mexicanum. The sequence goes on from NW_027182484.1 coordinate 243,536, forward strand.
CCCACTCTATCACCTTTTTAAAAAAGGCCAGTTTTCAGCATTCAAGGGTTTAACTCAGTGGTAGAGCGTAGGAGTACAATTCAAGAAGTTCCTGTTTCATAACCATATACCCTCATCAATAGATCCTGTTAAAATGTTTTTCAACCCAATGCACTGTAAGAAACAATAGGATATATCATCATTTCATATAAAAAACAATGAACAATTGGGTTTAACTATGCTCTTAGCACAAAATCAACAAACTGCAGTAGAGAAGCAGTTACGTTTTGCAGAATTTGTGCATTTGACAAAAGTTTTTTTTTCCATGTTCCAAGATCTACATGTGATACGAAATGTATGAATTCTTGCAATGGAAACCTCACTGTATTTTACCAAGGCAGATAAAGGACATCTTTTGTACCCCTTATACATGTAATGAGGGTTTGGTGGCTGAAAATGAATTGCTTTGATGGTGATTGCATGTTGCTTCCACTTTGTACATATTACTGAATAAATAAAGGTGAACATTTCAGAAATGGGGTTATAGCTCAGGGGTAGAGCATTTCACTGCAGATCAAGAGGTTCCTAGTTCAAATCTGGGTGCTCCCTTGTCCAACTGTTTTACCTGTATAAATATTTATCAATTAAATAAATTGAAGTAAACATTTACAATCTTAGCATTTTATGTAATGAGCAACACTTTTCTAAATTTGAAATACTCCTGATCATCACCTGAACATAGGGTAAACACCATTAAGCTGTTTAGGATTTCTTCATATGATACAAGCTGTGTTTTACATTCACCCAAGTTCTACTGGTGATATGATCAGTTTGAAATAGTCCATTGGAAGCTCATATGAATGTTATAAAACTGTGGTGGAAACCAATAATATGCCCTTAATGAAATGTATTAATTTGTACAGCTGACCAGAAGTGCACTGATGTCATTAGTTCTACAAGTTCCATACAGTCACCCACTCTATCACCTTTTTAAAAAAGGGCAGTTTTCAGCATTCAAGGGTCTATGTCAGTGGTAGAGCGTAGGAGTGTAGTTCAAGAAGTCCCTGTTTCATAACCATATACCCTCGTCAATAGATCCTGTTAAAATGTTTTTCAACCCAATGCACTTTAAGAAACAATAGGATATATCATCATTTCATATACAAAACAATGAACAATTGGGTTTAGCTATGCTCTTAGCACAAAATCAACGAACTGCAGTAGAGAAGCAGTTACATTTTGCAGAATTTGTGCATTTGACAAAAGATTTTTTTTCCATGTTCCAAGATCTACATGTGATACGAAATGTATGAATTCTTGCAATGGAAACCTCACTGTATTTTACCAAGGCAGAAAAAGGACATCCTTTGCACCCCATATACATATAAGGAGGGTTTGGTGGCTGAAAATGCATTGCTTTGATGGTGATTGCATGTTGCTTGCACTTTGTACATATTACTGAATTAATAAAGGTGAACTTTTCAGAAATGGGGTTATAGCTCAGGGGTAGAGCATTTGACTGCAGATCAAGAGGTCCCTAGTTCAAATCTGGGTGCCCCCTTGTTCAACTGTTTTGAAGTGGGAGAATGGAAGACCAGGCTCCCGCCCTTCCCCTCTCGCGCTTGGCCTAGAGGATCACGGCCCAGACACCCGCCACGAGAAGAGTTTGCCTATCTACCGGACGACCAAATACCCTGGTACAGGAACATACAGATGTGTCCAGCAGCCCGCCCTGTCCATGCCGACACCTGCAGCACGGATCAACTCGACTAAACCTACAAGTCGTTAGAGATGCCATGACGACCTAGCCAATGGTCAGCACACCTGTGCAAATATACACACCGCACACTCCCGCACCAATCTACACGAAGAATATACTCAGTGCTATGACTTAGGCGACAGACATACTCACGGACGTGCATCTTTATTATTTTCCACATAGGCTCTCAAAATGCAGAAACGCAAGACGCATCATGAACTTATATAAAAAGGCTTGCTCACGCTTCTTTCAAGAGCCATGTACCATAATGAAGAATGTAACTGGGACACGATACTGAGGATAAAGCAATATGATACCGTAACCTAAAGCACCCGGCATCAAACGGTTCCACCTATGCACCAGGCCCAAGTAGCCCGCAGGCAAAAGCTTCCATGAACACTGAACGAGCAAGAACTGGGTTGCTATCCCTGCAAAATAAGCCCGGCGAAGGCACCCCGCCAAGGGCACGATGTTGCAATCTCACACGCTGCAAGCCAACGCCAAGGTCGCACCTGCAAGATAACCCAGGCACACAGTAGGGAAAACAATTTTAATTGTGTTGAATTTTGCCTCAAACACGGTCCCACCTCACGTGACAAAGCCAAACCTGACAAGATGCCAAGCCCAGAAGGAAGGAGACGCCTGAATCCCACGTTTCAAGACACAGGCAGATACAATTAAAAGACTCATTGGACATCTGCAGCAGTGGGAGTAGTCGACCTCCCAACATATGAATAAATCCTCACATTGTTTACACCTACCCATATTAAAACATTGTTGCAAATGACAGGTGCACCGCGAGCTGGGAACAGCGATAGTCCCAGACTGGGAGGCTCGCGAGCGGACCAATTAGAACATGGGGTTCTTATCACTGACGCCATTCACATTGACCAATCCTCAGAGGTCTTCATGTAACAATTTTCATGTATCAAATTGAAGGGACAGCCCAGGTATACCACCTGACTAACCCTCAGCCACTAACACCGTTCTCTATATGTGCGCTATACTAATCCTACCACTCGAGTAACCAATCCAGAGTGGAAATAGGTTTTTTATTAAACTTTGTAAGATGACGCAAGTAGCGCGTCACACTAAGGTAAAAAGGGCCTGCGTGCCACACGATTGTGTGTGTGTCAGGACGGACGCATACGCTCCTTGACCCATCCCTGCCGTTTTGTCTAATAAACAGCAGAGTCACCTTGCTTCTTGCGTGTGTCTCATACTCTATCTCTTTTGGGATATACGGGAGGAGTTGGGGCCTCCCTGCACGGAGGTCTGCGGACGGCCCGGCCGACCCCGGCAGAATTTCCCCCCGACAAGTTAGAGGCACTGCTGAGATCTGTTTAAGATCTGCTTTTTTTTTATTTTTACTTTTTCCAGGTAATCGCGTTGCGAGGAGGCCCGGCGGCACGGCCCCCTCTGCCGTTGCCTCCTTCTGAGGACTACAGGACCATCGCGGAGCTGCGAGAAGACCGGACAGCGCAATCCGGATATTGGCCCTCGGGAGCCGGTTGAGAAGTATCCCGCCCGCGGTTGGCGAGTGTCCAGACGTGGTCCAGACGAGGGGAGGTGGCGAGCCGCTTGGAGGGGTGCACGCAGTCGAGCGGCCCCGCATCAAGAGAACTTGGTGAGCATGCCACGCACAACAAGCAATGTGAAATTGTGAGGGAGGGGGGAGGAATTAAATACGGGAGGTGGGAGGTGTTGCACAGGTGCGCGGAGAAGGTTTGGCAATTTAGTGTTGGCAATGGAATGAATTGTAGCCGAACAAGTGCGAGAGCAGTCGGCTACGTTGCGCGAGAGAGGGGGGTGGAGCACGAAAACATCACGTGCGGCCGCTCGTAGACACTGATTGGCCTAGGTCGCGACTACGTGTAAGGGTGGGTGTGTGTGTGGTTTCCTACGATTTGGCATTTATTGATCAATGAGTAGATGAGGATACCTATTGTTCGAGCAAGAAACTCATAGGTAGATGACGTTTCCCTGTAGGCGGTAGCTAGTTAGTTGCCCAATACGGAAGATAATTGGCTGGTTAAGCCCTCCTGTCGAGGGGCGTATCACACGCGAGGCGACGCAGGGTGCGCAGTCCGGTTATATTATTGATTACCTTGTTCCAGGAGTAACAGGAAGACAGTTGTGAGGTTAACGGAGTAGATTGCAAGTGTATTTTGAACTTAAAGAATATATGAAGAACTTACCAGTAGCTCAAAGAGATCGGTGAAGTCACCAGTAGAGCTTTCATAGGATATCCCGAGCACAAAGCATCTTTCTTTCTGAGAGTGATGGGGAAGAGAACTGTGGTAAGGGAGTGGAAACGGAGATAAACGGTAATGAGTTGATCGGGGGACGTGGCTGCGCACGGAGAACGCCGGCCACGGCAAGTGTAGAAGAAGGAGGAGGAGCAAGTGAAAATAGGACGACTGTATAAGAACGTCATAAGGGGTACGCAGCCGCAGGGGGCTACGTGCACCTCGGCCGCAGAGGGCCATAAGGGTGTCGTGTAAAGAAAGAAAGACAGAAGAAAATATACAAATGTAAAATACTATATTTTTATAATTTTCCTTAGCGGACTATCGCAAGTCCCCAACCTTACGGGGCCAGGTAACGATATAAGGCTGTATATTGCAAACTGCTAGTGAGATAACCGCTACCAAATAGGGGAAGGGTAACAAGTGGAGCGCTACTATGTCATACGGGACAGGATCGGGAGGGTGGGGGAACACCCTCACTACCCCACTACAACACATATGTACAACACTGTCACCCCATAGGGAGAAACTGATTAAGTATAGCATAGAATGGACCCAGGGGACGGATAACAAAATGATAACACCGTGGCCGCCTAATGGTAGCTTCGATCCATATGCCCAACATTCACTATTAAACCATCTGCACAATACATACAAAGGGAAGAAGTTGGCAAACCACGTGGAGGTGTTTAACTTATGGAGGATGTTCCAAGGATCCCGACCAGGACCAAATGGAATGTTCACTGTGGGGGAAATACCGGAAGAAAAAGAGATTAAGGAGGAAGGAGAGGATGGGAAAAAGGGGAGTGAAGACCCAAAGAACACGGGGAACGGACAAGAGGGAGGAGAAAAGAATAATACATCAGATGAAATAAAAAGGAACAGAGCAACGATATACCCCTAGCAAAGGGAGTGAAAACAGAGGGAGTGGGGTTGTACCCTTTAAGGGAGTTAGGAGAGATAGGAAGAGGTCAGCTAAGGGCAGCTGAGGGGTACTCGAACCCGGCATACAGCCCTCCACCATATGTGGCTCATAGGAAGATGCCAGCAGGGGAGAGGAGGACTGGAGAAGAACAAACTGTGGAAGTAGGAAATGATGAGTGGGTAGCTGCATAGATGCTATTAAAATTACGAAGTTCCTTAACAGGAGAAGAGAAGGAGGTAGTAAGGAAAACAGACGAGGATAATACCAGGGAGAGTGAAATGAGGGGGGAAGAGCTGTTACGACAAAAGGAAGAGATTTTGGAGGAACGACTAGCAGAATTAAGGGATGAGCAGAATGAATTGATCAAACAGCTCGAGAGGGAAGAAAGAGAGAGAGCGAGGAAAAGGAAAGAAGGTAAGAACGAATTGGAAAAAATAAGGGAACGAACTGAGGAGCAAAGGAGAGAAGCTGAAAGGGTAAAAGCAGCAGCAGAAAGGGTATCAAGAGCAGTGCTGCGAGAAAAGAAAAGGGAAGAAGAAGAGAAAGAAAGAGAAATGGCAATGTGGAAGAGGAGATTACTATCAGAAACGACTAAGAAATACGAAGAAGGGAGGGTGATAGAGAGTATATTAGAAAGGGAAAGGGTGAAATGGGGAAGGAAGAAAGAGGATGAAAGAATACTGGAACAGATGAGTAGTGAAGTAATGGAGGAATTAAAAAGGAAAAGGGAGGAAAATGGTAGGGAGATGGAGGAGAGAAATGAAGGAGAAAGAGAAGATAGGAGAAGGGAGAGTGAAGTATGGGGGGATGTATATAGAGACACAGAAGTAGCAACAACATTAGCGCAAAGGGGAGCGGTTGATAAAGGAGAAAAAGGAGAACTGGACCTAATAGACTTACAAACAGTAACAATCAAGGGCAAAAAGACCGAGTGGGGGGTGCCGTTTATGACTGACATATGTAGTGAAGAAGAAGAAGGAGTGGAGAAGGAAGGAAGAAACAGTGAAAGGGAAACACTAGATAAACTATACATCACCCGGACCAACACAGACTCACCATGGATCCGTAGAAGAAAGGATGAGCTGGAGAAAAGTGAGGAGGGAGAGCAAGGAATAGCGGAAAGACAGACACATGAGGCCGCACCGTCCCCATCACGCCCTCTCCCATCGCGCCCTACATGCTCAACCACCTCACGCTCGTTACGCACAATAAAACTTGCGCCCTTTACAGACGAACTGACACCCTATGCATGTCGGCTTAGGGACCTCCCTAGACGCAGGCAGGAAAGACGAATACACATGCCCACATTAAATACAGGAAATGATGAAAAAAGGGGAAAAGATGGAGAAGAAAGAGTTACGAGCAGGGGAAATACGGATGAAATTGACGATGTAGAAGAAAGGGAAGAGGAGGAAGGGTGTGAGGACTCGATCTTATGGAACACAAAGGGTAAAACGAGACATAACTTAATGCCACTTCTGGAGAGAGGAGGGGTTAGACCACAGTATGTCCCTTGGAAGCATACAGACAAAGAAAATATAAAATGCAGGCTCCCATCATTAAGTGGAGGTGCGGGTAAGTGGATATATGAAATGGAAAAACACACCGCAGGACAGAAACTGGCAGTAGGAGATGTAAAGGGCCTTCTAATATCGATATTAGGGGATGCAGCGGATGACATTTGGAAGAGAGCGGGATTCCCTGGGGTAGCAATAACAAACACATCGCATGATGGGGCACCATTCGCAAACTGCAGACATGCACTATGGCAGGCACTGAGGGTACAGTACCCAGACACATCAGACATAGGAGCAATTACCTCCCGCAAGATGCGTGAGAACGAAGATCCTGTTGATTATATCCAGGAAATCCAAGAGAAGTGGCGCATGGAAACTAGAGAACAATGGGACAAAACACCAGCAATATTTTATCATATACTAGTACAAGGGCTCCCAGAAGGAGTTCAGAAACAACTAAAGAAAGTAGTGGGAATGGAAGCAAAAGCATGGCCAGAAATACAACTGACTATAGTGCATCATTGCAGGACATGGCAAGGAAAAATGAAACAAAAGGAAGAGGACAGGAAAACGAAGGAGGCTAAACTAGTACAGAAAAAGCTTACTAAATACACAATGGAAGGGGCACTAATAACTACGCCTACAACAATGACCCAAAGCCCCACACAAGTAGTGGCTGCACAAGATTCCTCCCAAATACCACCTTCACAGACTATAACACAACAGGTGCCGCCACTCCAACCATACACGACCAACATGGGAGGAGGATACCCAATGCCAGGAGCTGGGTATTATAATTATAACAGGGGGAGAGGAGGAATTATGAGAGGGAGAGGATACGGATATAACACCCAACAGCAGGTGGGAGGACTTAGAAATTCCTACCCCACAGGGCAACCAGTATACCAGGACAACACTTGGAACTTTCGATGGCAGAGTAGGGAACCAACGGTGTGTTGGAGTTGTGGATTATTAGGGCACATGTCACGCACGTGTAGAGTTAGACCAGGAACACCATCATGGAGTGAACAGGGACAGCCAAGGCCCTCACAGGAACAGCAGGGCATACAGCAGCAGCAGACGTTGCAACAGGGACATGAACAGCAACAACTAATAACACAACAACAGCCACAGACATATTCACTGCCACAACAACAGGTAGCGACAACACAACAACCCCAAGCAAAAACAACCCAACTGGGTAGGGTGACGGTCTTGGGACACAACCCTTACGCAGGAAATGGCCAATCGTTGTACCCTCAATAGGACAGCCCACAGACTGCCTTGGTGTGTCCCATCCTGTCAGTAACACCTAATAGTGCGGAGGAACCACGCATAGAGGTAACGATAGGTGACAAAATATTATCATTCCGTGTTGACACCGGGGCGACCCGGTCTTGCATAAGGGAAGGTAAATTTAAGATGTCAGGCGAAGCCATGAACACCCAAGGATTCTCTGGGGCTAGTGGGTTGGTTCCTTTTACTGATAACATTCCCTTATCTATTGGAGATTATGACCTGTCAGTTCCACTTCTATATTATAGTGCCTCACCAGTAAATATACTGGGGAGAGACATAATGAACAGGTTGAATATGACGATCTCCTTTACTGAGGACGGCATAATTTGCTCTACTCCAGGGATTAACATGCTCACAGCACGACAGATTATGCAAGCATATTGCGGACAGACAGCGATTAGGGCGGAGCCAGTAGATGGCGAACTATTCCAGTACGGGACAGATATGGCATTTGCATGGATGCCAGGGATAGAAGGAAAAATCTGGAGGAGGCCAGACCAGAAACACCTGTTAATGAACCAGAAGGAAAGGTGGTTCCAGTGGACATTGAGAGCATTATAGCAACAGCTGATTACATTGCTGTACATGCCCAAGACAGAGAAGGAAGAGCATGGAGGGCAGTGATAGCACTAGCAGAAGGATGTAGGCTCACCCAGGTGTCAGATGAGGAGCTGTTCTCAGAAGAAAAGGAGGAAGGTGAAATGGTGTTTATGATGAGTGTGGAAATATGGCTAAGAGTGGCGTACAAACAAGTAGCACAGAAAATTGCAATGGCACTTGAGGCACCCGCATGAACCCCAGTCCCCTTCTTTAAGGAGGATATGTCAAAGGTAACCACATCATTGTGGACTACTAGCCCCTATGACGTGGGGTGCATAAAAAGCATAGGGGGAGTAAGGATAAAATTGAAAAAAGGTGCAATACTCCCCAGAGTGAAACAGTACCCACTATCAAAAGAGGCAGATGAGGGCATATATGAAACCATAACGGCCCTTATAAATAATGGCATATTGGTCCCCTCAGAATCACCATGTAACACGGCTGTATACCCAGTGCGCAAGGCTAAAGGGGGGTCTTGGTGCTTCATACAGGATCTCAGGCCCTTGAACAACATAGTAGAAGCAGAATATCCCATAGCAGCAAACCCGGCCACAATATTGTGTGGCATTCCAGCAGAAGCATCACGATTTACAGTGATCGACCTTAAAAATGCTTTTTTCTCAATACCATTGCACCCAGACTCACAAGATCTGACAAGCTTCACTTACAGAAACACAAAATGGAAGCACACCAGATTGCCACAAGGGTATTGCGAATCACCCTCAATTTTCAACAGAGTAATACAGATGGATTTGGGTAACATTGAAGTGGAAAGCACAGTGTTGCAGTATGTGGATGACATAATAATTTGCAGTACAAACGAAAGAACATGCAGAGAGGACTCCTTAAAGATGTTGACAATATTGGCTGAGAAAGGTTACAAGGTAGACATGGAAAAGCTACAGTACTGTCAAGAACAGGTACTTTACATTGGTCAGCTTATATCCCAACATGGAAGAAAGATTGCACCACAAAGAGCACAGGCCATTTCAAACACTCCAATGCCACAAACAGTGAGGGAACTGCAGCAGTTCCTGGGGCTGTGTAACTACTGTGGAGCATGGGTATTACATAGGACCCCTGCTTGAGGCGTTAAGGGAAGCTAATAAAGGGGAGAAAAAGCTGGGGTGGACGATGGAAATGAAAGAGGCTTTTGATGAATTGAAAGATGCGATATCAACTGCTCCGGTACTGGCATCCCCAGACTATGAGCGACAATTTTTTATATTTTCACATTGCGACTCAGCAGTAATGAAAGCAGTATTGGCTCAAAAAACAAGTATGGGTTACAAACCAGTAGCATTTTACAGTGGCCACTTAGATCCTGTGATGTTGGGTCATTTCCCTTGCGAACAAGGTCTCGCCGCAGCTGCTTTTGCGGTAGAAAAAGCATCAGCAATAACCATGGGGTGCCCAACTACACTGTTTGTGGAACATGCCCTATTTGCAATATTGAATAAACCTAAGTCCACCCTAACCACGCAGAGGGCATCAGGTTATGAGATCATCCTATCCAGAGCTGAACTATCAATTGTTAGATGTAGCACGGTCAACCCTGCAAGGTTCCTGGCAGAAGTACTTGAGGAAGGAGATTATTCCCACGATTGTACGCAAATAACTGAAATGTACTCATGTACTAGAAAGGTTGAAGAAAACGCACTAGAGGGAGGTGAGCTCCTGTTCATTGATGGGTCATCAACTATCGACCAACGGGATGGTATAAGGAGGACTGGGGCAGCAGTGGTAAAAAATGATGGAGGTACCGGGGTGTGTGGCCATGAAATGTGTACAATTACCACAGCATTACTCCGCTCAAGCAGCGGAATTAGTTGCACTGATCTTGGCGTTGAAGGAAAGCTTTGACAAACGAGTGACCATATACTCCGACAGCACGTATGTTACATCCACTGTCCACTCAGGGCTGTCGAAATGGAGAAGAAGAGGGTTTAGGAGAGCTGATGGCACTCCAGTGCAACATGCCCTCCTATTGGCTGAACTAATTGAAGTAATAAATGACCCCCAAGAATTAGCTTTAGTCAAATGCACCGCACACACCAATGGTGAAGACCACATCTCAAAAGGGAATGCAGCAGCAGACGCACATGCAAAGTATGCTGCATACTTTGGTGAGATAGGAACCCCCCAGAGTCACAGAGAGGGAGAGGGAGGGGAATGGCTAAGGAGATGTTGATAAGAGAAGGGTACACCCATCTCCCAGCCACACAGATTATGGAGCTACAAGCGGCTGCACCAATGGCCGAAAAAGAAATATGGGTAAAAAGAGGATGCACAATGTCACCAACCGACGCACTATGGCGCCAGGGTGACACTGGAAAGGTTGTAATACCATTGGCACTTTTGAACACCGCCCTGAGCCAACTACATTACCCAGCCCACACAGGCAAGGAAGTAATTGCAGCATGGATTAGGGAAGACTGGTTCTGCCCCGAGTTAAATTCTCATGTGTCAAATTTTATCAGCAATTGTCTCACATGTCAACAGTTTACGGCCGGCCACACTCTGAAGGTGAAAAGAGGTACTATACCCCAGCCAGAGGGACCTTTCCGGCATCTCCATATTGACTATGTTGATATGATCAACGTATGTCAAGGAAATAGGTATATGATTGTAGTAGTATGCCCATTCTCGAGGTGGATTGAAGCAGGGCCCTGTTCACACCCAGATGCATTTAGAGCAGCTAAATTCCTAGTGAGGGAGGTCTTCCCCAGGTGGGGAGTGTGCGAGGTACTGAGGTCAGACAATGGCCCACATTTCGCAAACGATATGTTCCAGCACATTACATCGTTGCTGAACATCAAGCATAAATTTGCATGTGCATACCACCCACAGGCCATTGGTATATGCGAACGCCTGAATGGCCTATTAAAGGAGGCAATTGCAAAGAAGAGTTGGTTATATTGCCTTCCATTAGCCCTATTTGAGCTAAGGAATAGACCAGGGTCCGACCACCACCTCACCCCTCACGAGGTGGTTACCGGACGTCAAATGCGCCTTCCCCTAACGCCAACATCAAGAGCATTTACCGACCATGAGAGTACTGCAAGTGTTCTTGGTGTTGAAATGTACCAATATGTGTCTTCTTTGATTACTAGTGCAGTGTTTGTGTCTCAACAGCTCGAGCGCACGCGGGGCGGGTCTAACAGCAATCAACAAGAAGACGTGGATAAAGAATTGGAAAAGGAAAGAGTGTGTAAAGTTGCTAAAGGTGACCACGTACTACTTTGCAATTTCAACAGGAAGTGGAACAGTCCACGATTCACTGGCCCCCATCTGGTAGAGGAGGTATCAACGAGAGCAGTAAAGCTACAGGACAAGCGTGCCTGGAACCACCTACACGACGTAAAGATCTACAAACTCCAGACCCGCCCCAGCGCCACCGGCAGGGCCACCGGAAGGACAACGACAGCATCACCAGCGGAGGAAGAGATTTCCACCACAACTAACGGCCTAAGTGTCCCTATACCCTGCAACCCCCCAGATTCCCCAGAGACAACTATTAGAAAACAGAGGGGTGATCCCCATACCGCCCACCCCATGGTTACACGATCAAAGGGTAAAGAGACTTCCGCCAGATGAACCCCAAACCCCCTGCCCACTGTAGTAACAATTGAACTGAAGGACACTATTTTTGCACATATACACATGTAAACACCTGAATGTTCTCTTTCTTTTCTCTCGCACATGCAGGTAAAGCGTATTTTTGTACTGTTAAGAAAGTAGATAACTAACTAATTCACTGCCCAGAAGTAGATGGTACCCTCAGACGATAATTACCTGGAAGAATTGTCACACCAATTTGTATATGAAATAAAACGGCCAACGTACCTGAAAGGAAGGAGGGTACGTGTCTACTACACAGCATTCCTCTTGGCCATAGAACATTCAATGCCCCACCTCCAACCATACTTGCCTGCCCTAATTGATAGATCGCTTAGATTGGCGTGTGAACAGCTCTTCGCCTGGGCACTGAATGACTACTTGATAGGGAGAGCTTAATAATAACAACTAACCTTAATAACGAACATATTAAGAACTTTCAGGCGGGCAACTGTAACGTCGCAAGAATAAGCTGCCGGACTGCAGCAAGGTAAGAGCAAAATGCCGGTGAAATTAGCATTTGTAATAAAATTGATAGGGATTTTAATGATCACCGGGTTCTTGGCTGCCTCTGTATGGCAGTACAGCTATGCTATTGATATTATTGCTGTACCCAAACCTAATATACCCCCACCCCCAGCTGCAACAGGTGTTACGTCAGGTGGTACTAGTAAAACCCCGCACCAGGAAAATAGAGTTAAACGCAGCACATACTCAGATAACAAAGGCATTGACAACTATGTACAAGATTCAGCACACGTCTCTAACAACATGTGGTACCAACACATGACCAAAATAGGCAAGCAGACAACAGAAGACAGCTGCTACGTTTGCTCATTGATCCCATACGCCATGAGCGCTTCTCGAACATTTGTTGCCACGGAGATAGATGGAAAAATAGCACGATGTATAATATACCTGGCACTGTTCCAGACGAAAGGAAGATTTCAAGGGACAATGGTGCAACTGGTGTGGAAAACACGAGATACATATCCATATGAAAACAACTTCCTCAAGACTTATTTGAGTTACCACAAGAGCAGTTTACATGCTGAAGGATTCAGATACATAACAAGTGGTCCTGAAAAAGGAGAAACAAAGAAAGTAACACTGCAGTACCTACCGTGTGATTGGTACGCCACTGAAGTCCCTGGTAAAAACGGATGTTGGGAAAGACCACTGATGACAATAACAGGGAAGGTGTACATGAACAACAAATGGGACATAGGAGTGGTTGGCAGCAACATGGTAACAAGAGAAAATATTTCAACTATTGATGGACATAACCATAGATGTTGGATGACTTGGATCAAGTACGTACCCATGCTCACGTGGATGGAGAAGGATGAAGACCCAATAACAATACTGCCTTTAACTGCGCCTAAGGTATGCTACCAACATAAAGGAGAGGTGGATGTAGGATACAATACCAACTGTGAAAGCGTGATGGAGTTACCTGAGGGGGGAGCAGGAACAGCAGTAGTAATGGACCATTATTGGGCCTGTGGAGACAAGGCGTATCACACACTGCCCCCTTTGTGGAATGGTGTATGCACTATAGTACACGTTAATGTACCATCACTAGTGGTACCCCAGAAGCATGTGAATATGGTGAATTTCCCCAAGATGGATGAAGGAAACAAAAGGAAGAAGAGATCTGCACAGCCTCGGAAAGGATCAGAGAACAGACGCAACGGCAACGACACTGTCCTCAACAGAAGGAAAAGACAAGGAGAACCTCTGACAGGAAATTACCTGTGGGGAAGGTTGGAAACAGCACTGACCTCAATACCGCCGGAACACAGACTATTCAGCAGAGCAGCTATGTTCTTCTCCTCAATAATACATCCTGGACTGCAGGCTTACACAAACGCAAAATGGCTCCAGATAACTAGGTGGGAACGAATGATGACAATCAACTCTACAGTAAATAGATTCAATGCAATAAAAGAGGAATTGCGAGCAGTAAGAATGGTTGCACTACAGAACAGATATGTACTGGACCTCCTCACAGCAATGGAAGGAGGAGTTTGCGCAAAGATAGGACAATCATGCTGCACATTCATTCCTGCTAACGATGCTGACAATGGTACACTCACGGAAGCTGTATCACAATTGGCCCAGATGCACTCAAAAATGATGGATGACAGTAAAGGTGTAAAAAAGGATGAGAGCTGGTTTTCAATATTATGGTCATGGATGCCATCATGGCTGTCAGATGGACTGAAGATTATAGTTGGATGCACTATTCTGGCTGGAGCTACACTGATCATAATAAGATTTTGGAAAGCCCGAAAGGCACGCACCACAGACGAGATGATCGAAATGGTTGGTATACACCTCTTGATGCCAACAGATGACGGCCAACACACAGGCACAATAATAAAAGAGAGAGAGAAGTTGCGCAACCAGATCATCACCAACCACCTGGACCCACTATCTGTGAAGCTCGAGAACCCAAGAAACCCCAGGAGCTACATAGGGAAATGGGTATACTGTACTCCTGGAGGAACCTGTGAATATATGTATTGGTCATTTGAAGACCATGTTAACAACTATGGACATTTAGGAGGAATAACTAAGATATGGAGAGTAAGAGGAGATAACGAAAAGGATATGTTTGTGGTCGACAAGTGGACCAGAGGGGGGACTGAAGTGGGAGAATGGAAGACCAGGCTCCCGCCCTTCCCCTCTCGTGCTTGGCCTAGAGGATCACGGCCCAGACACCCGCCGCGAGAAGAGTTTGCCTATCTACCGGACGACCAAATACCCTGGTACAGGAACATACGGATGTGTCCATAAGCCTGCCCAGCAGCCCGCCCTGTCCATGCCGACACCTGCGGCACGGATCAACTCGACTAAACCTACACGTCGTTAGAGATGCCATGACGACCTAGCCAATGGTCAGCAAACCTGTGCAAATATACACACCGGACACTCCCGCACCAATCTACACGAAGAATATACTCAGTGCTATGACGTAGGCGACAGACATACTCACGGACGTGCATCTTTATTATTTTCCACATAGGCTCTCAAAATGCAGAAACGCAAGACGCATCATGAACTTATATAAAAAGGCTTGCTCACGCTTCTTTCAAGAGCCATGTACCATAATGAAGAATGTAACGGGGACACGATACTGAGGATAAAGCAATATGATACCGTAACCTAAAGCACCCTGCATCAAACGGTTCCACCTATGCACCAGGCCCAAGTAGGCCACAGGAAAAGCTTCCATGAACACTGAACGAGCAAGAACTGGGTTGCTGGACCTGCAAAATAAGCCCGGCGAAGGCACCCCTCCAAGGGCACGATGTTGCAATCTCACACGCTGCAAGCCAACGCCAAGGTCGCACCTGCAAGATAACCCAGGCACACAGTAGGGAAAACAATATTAATTGTGTTGAATTTTGCCTCAAACACGGTCCCACCTCACGTGACAAAGCCAAACCTGACAAGATGCCAAGCCCAGAAGGAAGGAGACGCCTGAATCCCACGTTTCAAGACACAGGCAGATACAATTAAAAGACTCATTGGACATCTGCAGCAGTGGGAGTAGTCGACCTCCCAGCATATGAATAAATCCTCACATTGTTTACACCTACCCATATTAAAACATTGTTGATAATGACAGGTGCTCCGCGAGTTGGGAACAGCGATAGTCCCAGACTGGGAGGCTCGCGAGCGGACCAATTAGAACATGGGGTTCTTATCACTGACGCCATTCACATTGACCAATCCTCAGAGGTCTTCATGTAACAATTTTCATGTATCAAATTGAAGGGACAGCCCAGGTATACCACCTGACTAACCCTCAGCCACTAACACCGTTCTCTATATGTGCGCTATACTAACCCTACCACTCGAGTAACCAATCCAGAGTGGAAATAGGTTTTTTTTTAAACTTTGTAAGATGACGCAAGTAGCGCGTCACACTAAGGTAAAAAGGGCCTGCGAGCCCATATTGTGTGTGTGTCAGGACGGACGCGTACGCTCCTTGACCCATCCCTGCCGTTTTGTCTAATAAACAGCAGAGTCACCTTGCTTCTTGCGTGTGTCTCATACTCTATCTCTTTTGGGATATACGGGAGGAGTTGGGGCCTCCCTGCCCGGAGGTCTGCGGACGGCTCGGCCGACCCCGACAGAATTTCCCCCCGACAGTTTTATCTGTAGAAATATTTTTTTAATTAAATAAATTGAAGAAAACATTTACAATCTTAGCATTTTATGTAATGAGCAACACATTTTTACATTAGAAATACTCCTGATCATCTCCTGAAACATAGGGTAAACACCATGAAACTGTTTAGGATTTCTTCATATGATACAAGCTGTGTTTTACATTCACCCAAGTTCTACTGGTGATGTTATCAGTTTGAAATAGTCCATTGGAAGCTCATATGAATGTTATAAAACTGTGGTGGAAACCAATAATATGCCCTTAATGAAATGTATTAATTTGTACAGCTGACCAGAAGTGCACTGATGTCATTAGTTCTACAAGTTCCATACGGTCACCCACTCTATCACCTTTTTAAAAAAAGGGCAGTTTTCAGCATTCAAGGGTTTATGTCAGTGGTAGAGCATACGAGTGCTTTTCAAGAAGTTCCTGTTTCATGACCATATACCCTCTTCAATAGATCCTGTTAAAATGTATTTTTTAACCCAATGCACTGTAAGAAACAATAAGATATATAATAATGTCATATACAAAACAATGAACAGTTGGGTTTAACTATGCTCTTAGCACAAAATCAACAAAATGCAGTAGAAAAACAGTTACGTTTTGCAGAATTTGTGCATTTGACAAAAGGTTTTTTCCAGGTTCCAAGATCTACATGTGATACGAAATGTATGAATTCTTGCAATGGAAACCTCACTGTATTTTACCAAGGCAGATAAAGGACATCCTTCGCACCCCATATACTTATAAGGAGGGTTTGGTGGCTGAAAATGCATTGCTTTGATGGTGATTGCATGTTGCTTGCACTTTGTACTTTTTACTGAATTAATAAAGGTGTACATTTCAGAACTTGGGGTATAGCTTAGTCATAGAGCATTTGACTGTAGATCAAGAGGTCCATAGTTCAAATCTGGGTGCAACCTTGTTCAACTGTTTTACATGTAGAAATATTTTTTTAATTAAATAAATTGAAGAAAACATTTACAATCTTAGCATTTTATGTAATGAGCAACACATTTCTACATTAGAAAGACTCCTGATCTTCTCCTGAAACATAGGGTAAACACCATGAAACTGTTTAGGATTTCTTCATATGATACAAGCTGTGTTTTACATTCACCCAAGTTCTACTGGTGATATTATCAGTTTGAAATAGTCCATTGGAAGCTCATATGAATGTTATAAAACTGTGTTGGAAACCAATAATATGCCCTTAATGAAATGTATTAATTTGTACAGCTAAAACAAAGAGGTGATGGCTGGAAGGTTTAGAATTAATCGTAACCACTGGCAATGCTCTGGGCAACCCTCCAGACCACCGTTCTTCGCCTGCCAAGCCATTACAGAAGGGAAAGACCATATGCAAATCAGACTTGGCCCCACTAGGCTGAAACATGTCTGGGGATGCTTGTGGTCTCGTGCAAAAGGGATGTGACCTAGCAGTTCGGGCTGGACTACCCCTTTGGGGGTGGGACCAAGCCTGATTTGCATATGGTTTTTCCCCTTTTGTAATGGCTTGGCAGGCGAAGAACGATGGTCTGAAGGGTTGCCCAGAGCAATGCCAGAGGTCAAGATTTATTCTAAACCTTCCAGCCATCAACTCTTTTGTTTTGCTATTGTCACCCCGAGTGGGAAGGGTGTGCCCAGACGTGGGTCCCTTGCCTACTGGCCCTAGAGACCCAAGCTACTCCTCACTGATGACGCCCAACAAGGCTGAAACATGTCTGGGGATGCTTGTGGTCTCGTGCAAAAGGGATGTGACCTAGCAGTTCGGGCTGGACTACCCCTTTGGGGGTGGGACCAAGCCTGATTTGCATATGGTTTTTCCCCTTTTGTAATGGCTTGGCAGGCGAAGAACGATGGTCTGGAGGGTTGCCCAGAGCAATGCCAGAGGTCAAGACTTATTCTAAACCTTCCAGCCATCAACTCTTTTGTTTTGCTATTGTCACCCCGAGTGGGAAGGGTATGCCCAGACGTGGGTCCCTTGCCTGCTGGGCCTAGAGACCCAAGCTACTCCTCACTGATGACGCCCAACAAGGCTGAAACATGTCTGGGGATGCTTGTGGTCTCGTGCAAAAGGGATGTGACCTAGCAGTTCGGGCTGGACTACCCCTTTGGGGGTGGGACCAAGCCTGATTTGCATATGGTTTTTCCCCTTTTGTAATGGCTTGGCAGGCGAAGAACGATGGTCTGGAGGGTTGCCCAGAGCAATGCCAGAGGTCAAGATTTATTCTAAACCTTCCAGCCATCAACTCTTTTGTTTTGCTATTGTCACCCCGAGTGGGAAGGGTATGCCCAGACGTGGGTCCCTTGCCTGCTGGGCCTAGAGACCCAAGCTACTCCTCACTGATGACGCCCAACAAGGCTGAAACATGTCTGGGGATGCTTGTGGTCTCGTGCAAAAGGGATGTGACCTAGCAGTTCGGGCTGGACTACCCCTTTGGGGGTGGGACCAAGCCTGATTTGCATATGGTTTTTCCCCTTTTGTAATGGCTTGGCAGGCGAAGAACGATGGTCTGGAGGGTTGCCCAGAGCAATGCCAGAGGTCAAGATTTATTCTAAACCTTCCAGCCATCAACTCTTTTGTTTTGCTATTGTCACCCCGAGTGGGAAGAGTATGCCCAGACGTGGGTCCCTTGCCTGCTGGGCCTAGAGACCCAAGCTACTCCTCACTGATGACGCCCAACAAGGCTGAAACATGTCTGGGGATGCTTGTGGTCTCGTGCAAAAGGGATGTGACCTAGCAGTTCGGGCTGGACTACCCCTTTGGGGGTGGGACCAAGCCTGATTTGCATATGGTTTTTCCCCTTTTGTAATGGCTTGGCAGGCGAAGAACGATGGTCTGGAGGGTTGCCCAGAGCAATGCCAGAGGTCAAGATTTATTCTAAACCTTCCAGCCATCAACTCTTTTGTTTTGCTATTGTCACCCCGAGTGGGAAGGGTATGCCCAGACGTGGGTCCCTTGCCTGCTGGGCCTAGAGACCCAAGCTACTCCTCACTGATGACGCCCAACAAGGCTGAAACATTTCTGGGGATGCTTGTGGTCTCGTGCAAAAGGAATGTGACCTAGCAGTTCGGGCTGGACTACCCCTTTGGGGGTGGGACCAAGCCTGATTTGCATATGGTTTTTCCCCTTTTGTAATGGCTTGGCAGGCGAAGAACGATGGTCTGGAGGGTTGCCCAGAGCAATGCCAGAGGTCAAGATTTATTCTAAACCTTCCAGCCATCAACTCTTTTGTTTTGCTATTGTCACCCCGAGTGGGAAGGGTATGCCCAGACGTGGGTCCCTTGCCTGCTGGGCCTAGAGACCCAAGCTACTCCTCACTGATGACGCCCAACAAGGCTGAAACATGTCTGGGGATGCTTGTGGTCTCGTGCAAAAGGGATGTGACCTAGCAGTTCGGGCTGGACTACCCCTTTTGGGGTGGGACCAAGCCTGATTTGCATATGGTTTTTCCCCTTTTGTAATGGCTTGGCAGGCGAAGAACGATGGTCTGGAGGGTTGCCCAGAGCAATGCCAGAGGTCAAGATTTATTCTAAACCTTCCAGCCATCAACTCTTTTGTTTTGCTATTGTCACCCCGAGTGGGAAGGGTATGCCCAGACGTGGGTCCCTTGCCTGCTGGGCCTAGAGACCCAAGCTACTCCTCACTGATGACGCCCAACAAGGCTGAAACATGTCTGGGGATGCTTGTGGTCTCGTGCAAAAGGGATGTGACCTAGCAGTTCGGGCTGGACTACCCCTTTGGGGGTGGGACCAAGCCTGATTTGCATATGGTTTTTCCCCTTTTGTAATGGCTTGGCAGGCGAAGAACGATGGTCTGGAGGGTTGCCCAGAGCAATGCCAGAGGTCAAGATTTATTCTAAACCTTCCAGCCATCAACTCTTTTGTTTTGCTATTAATTTGTACAGCTGACCAGAAGCGCACTGATGTCATTAGTTCTACAAGTTCCATACAGTCACCCACTCTATCACCTTTTTAAAAAAGGGCAGTTTTCAGCATTCAAGGGTTTATGTCAGTGGTAGAGCATAGGAGTGTAGTTCAAGAAGTCCTTGTTTCATAACCATATACCCTTTTCAATAGATCCTGTTAAAATGTTTTTCAACCCAATGCACTTTAAGAAACAATAGGTTATATCATCATTTCATATACAAAACAATGAACAATTGGGTTTAACTATGCTCTTAGCACAAAATCAACAAACTGCAGTAGAGAAGCAGTTACATTTTGCAGAATTTGTGCATTTGACAAAATATTTTTTTCCATGTTCCAAGATCTACATGTGATACGAAATGTATGAATTCTTGCAATGGAAACCTCACTGTATTTTACCAAGGCAGATAAAGGACATCCTTCGCACCCCATATACTTATAAGGAGGGTTTGGAGGCTGAAAATGCATTGCTTTCATGGTGATTGCATGTTGCTTGCACTTTGTACATATTACTGAATTAATAAAGGTGAACTTTTCAGAACTGGGGGTATAGCTCAGGGGTAGAGCATTTCACTGCAGATCAAAATGTCCCTAGTTCAAATCTGGGTGCCCACTTGTCCAACTGTTTTACCTGTAGAAATATGTTTTTAATTAAATAAATTAAAGTAAACATTTACAATCTTAGCATTTTATGTAATGAGCAACACATTTCTACATTTGAAATACTCCTGATCATCACCTGAAACATAGGGTAAACACCATTAAGCTGTTTAGGATGTATTCATATGATACAAGCTGTGTTTTACATTCACACAAGTTCTACTGGTGATATGATCAGTTTGAAATAGTCCATTGGAAGCTCATATGAATGTTATAAAACTGTGGTGGAAACCAACAATATGCCCTTAATGAAATGTATTAATTTGTACAGCTGAGCAGAAGTGCACTGATGTCATTAGTTCTACAAGTTCCATAGAGTCACCCACTCTATCACCTTTTTAAAAAAGGGCAGTTTTCAACATTCAAGGGTTTATGTCAGTGGTAGAGCGTAGGAGTGTAGTTCAAGAAGTCCAAGTTTCATAACCATATACCCTCTTCAATAGATCCTGTTAAAATGTTTTTCAATCCAATGCACTGTAAGAAACAATCGGATATATCATCATTTCAAATACAAAACAATGAACAATTGGGTTTAACTATGCTCTTAGCACAAAATCAACAAACTGCAGTAGAGAAGCAGTTACATTTTGCAGAATTTGTGCATTTGACAAAATATTTTTTTCCATGTTCCAAGATCTACATGTGATACGAAATGTATGAATTCTTGCAATGGAAACCTCACTGTATTTTACCAAGGCAGATAAAGGACATCCTTCGCACCTCATATACTTATAAGGAGGGTTTGGTGGCTGAAAATGCATTGCTTTGATGGTGATTGCATGTTGCTTGCACTTTGTACATATTACTGAATTAATAAAGTGGAGCGTTTCAGACCTGGGGGTATAGTTCAGTGGTAGAGCATTTGACTGCAGATCAAGAGGTCCCTAGTTCAAATCAGGGTGCCCCCTTGTTCAACTGTTTTACCCGTAGAAATATTTTTTTAATTAAATAAATTGAAGAAAACATTTACAATCTTAGCATTTTATGTAATGAGCAACACATTTCTACATTTGAAATACTCCTGATCATCTCCTGAAACATAGGGTAAACACCATGAAACTGTTTAGGATTTCTTCATATGATACAAGCTGTGTTTTAAATTCACCCAAGTTCTACTGGTGATATTATCAGTTTGAAATAGTCCATTGGAAGCTCATATGAATGTTATAAAACTGTGGTGGAAACCAATAATATGCCCTTAATGAAATGTATTAATTTGTACAGCTGACAAGAAGTGCACTGATGTCATTAGTTCTACAAGTTCCATACAGTCACCCACTCTATCACCTTTTTTAAGAAAAAGGGCAGTTTTCAGCATTCAAGGTTTTAACTCAGTGGTAGAACGTAGGAATGCAGTTCAAGAAGTCCCTGTTTCATAACCATATACCCTCTTCAATAGATCCTGCTAAAATGTTTTTCAACCCAATGCACTGTAAGAAACAATAAGATATATCATCATTTCATATACAAAACAATGAACAATTGGGTTTAACTATGCTCTTAGCACAAAATCAACAAACTGCAGTAGAGAAGCAGTTACATTTTGCAGAATTTGTGCATTTGACAAAATATTTTTTTTCCATGTTCCAAGATCTACATGTGATACGAAATGTATGAATTCTTGCAATGGAAACCTCACTGTATTTTACCAAGGCAGATAAAGGACATCTTTTGTACCCCTTATACTTATAAGGAGGGTTTGGTGGCTGAAAATGCATTGCTTTGATGGTGATTGCATGTTGCTTCCACTTTGTACATATTACTGAATAAATAAAGGTAAACATTTCAGAAATGGGGATATAGCTCAGGGGTAGAGCATTTCACTGCAGATCAAAAGGTCCCTAGCTCAAATCTGGGTGCCCACTTATCTAACTGTTTTACCTGTAGAAATATGTTTTTAATTAAATAAATTGAAGTAAACATTTACAATCTTAGCATTTTATGTAATGAGCAACACATTTCTACATTTGAAATACTCCTGATCATCACCTGAAACATAGGGTAAACACCATTAAGCTGTTTAGGATTTCTTCATATGATACAAGCTGTGTTTTGCATTCACACAAGTTCTACTGGTGATATGATCAGTTTGAAATAGTCCATTGGAAGCTCATATGAATGTTATAAAACTGTGGTGGAAACCAATAATATGTCCTTAATGAAAAGCATTAATTTGTACAGCTGACCAGAAGTGCACTGATGTCATTAGTTCTACAAGTTCCATAGAGTCACCCACTCTATCACCTTTTTAAAAAAGGGCAGTTTTCAACATTCAAGGGTTTATGTCAGTGGTAGAGCGTAGGAGTGCAGTTCAAGAAGTCCCACTTTCATAACCATATACCCATGTCAATAGATCCTGTTAAAATGTTTTTCAACCCAATGCACTGTAAGAAACAATAGGATATATCATGATTTCATATAAAAAACAATGAACAATTGGGTTTAACTATGCTCTTAGCACAAAATCAACAAACTGCAGTAGAGAAGCAGTTACGTTTTCCAGAATTTGTGCATTTGACAAAAGTTTTTTTTCCATGTTCCAAGATCTACATGTGACACGAAATGTATGAATTCTTGCAATGGAAACCTCACTGTATTTTACCAAGGCAGATAAAGGACATATTTTGTACCACTTATACTTATAAGGAGGGTTTGGTGGCTGAAAATGCATTGTTTTGATGGTGATTGCATGTTGCTTGCACGTTGTACATATTACTGAATAAATAAAGGTGAACATTTCAGAAATGTCGGTATACCTCGGGGTAGAGCATTTCACTGCAGATCAAAAAGTCCCTAGTTCAAATCTGGGTGCCCCCTTG
Source organism: Ambystoma mexicanum (assembly GCF_040938575.1). Taxonomy (NCBI): domain Eukaryota; kingdom Metazoa; phylum Chordata; class Amphibia; order Caudata; family Ambystomatidae; genus Ambystoma; species Ambystoma mexicanum. Next base: position 267,080 of record NW_027182484.1, read on the forward strand.
TCCAACTGTTTACCTGTAGAAATATGTTTTTATTAAATAAATTGAAGTAAACATTTACAATCTTAGCATTTTATGTAATGAGCAACACATTTCTACATTTGAAATACTCCTGATCATCACCTGAAACATAGGGTAAACACCATGAAACTGTTTAGGATTTCTTCGTATGATACAAGCTGTGTTTTACATTCACCCAAGTTCTACTGGTGATATTATCAGTTTGAAATAGTCCATTGGAAGCTCATATGAATGTTATAAAACTGTGGTGGAAACCAATAATATGCCCTTAATGAAATGTATTAATTTGTACAGCTGACCAGAAGTGCACTGATGTCATTAGTACTACAAGTTCCATACAGTCACCCACTCTATCACCTTTTTAAAAAAGGGCAGTTTTCAGCATTCAAGGGTTTAACTCAGTGGTAGAGCGTAGGAATGCAGTTCAAGAAGTCCCCGTTTCATAACCATATACCCTCTTCAATAGATCCTGTTAAAATGTTTTTCAACCCAATGCACGGTAAGAAACAATAAGATATATCATCATTTCATATACAAAAGAATGAACAATATCAACAAACTGCAGTAGAGAAGCAGTTACATTTTGCAGAATTTGTGCATTTGACAAAAGATTTTTTTTCCATGTTCCAAGATCTACATGTGATACGAAATGTATGAATTCTTGCAATGGAAACCTCACTGTATTTTACCAAGGCAGATAAAGGACATCCTTCGAACCCCATATACTTATAAGGAGGGTTTGGTGGCTGAAAATGCATTGCTTTGATGGTGATTGCATGTTGCTTCCACTTTGTACATATTACTGAATAAATAAAGGTGCACATTTCTGAAATGGGGGTATAGCTCAGGGGTAGAGCATTTGACAGCAGATCAAGAGGTTCCTAGTTCAAATCTGGGTGCCCCCTTGTTGAACTGTTTTACCTGTAGAAATATGTTTTTAATTAAATAAATTGAACAAAACATTTACATCTTAGCATTTTATGTAATAAGCAACACATTTCTACATTTGAAATACTCCTGATCATCTCCTGAAACATAGGGTAAACACCATGAAACTGTTTAGGATTTCTTCGTATGATACAAGCTGTGTTTTACATTCACCCAAGTTCTACTGGTGACATTATCAGTTTGCAATAGTCCATTGGAAGCTCATATGAATGCTATAAAACTGTGGTGGAAACCAATAATATGCCCTTAATTAAATGTATTAATTTGTACAGCTGATCAGAAGTGCACTGATGTCATTAGTTCTACAAGTTCCATACAGTCACCCACTCTATCACATTTTTAAAAAAGGGCAGTTTTCAGCATTCAAGGGTTTATGTCAGTGGTAGAGCGTAGGAGTGCTTTTCAAGAAGTTCCTGTTTCATAACCATATACCCTCTTCAATAGATCCTGTTAAAATGTATTTTTTAACACAATGCACTGTAAGAAACAATAAGATATATCATCATTTCATATACAAAACAATGAACAATTTGGTTTAACTATGCTCTTACCACAAAATCAACAAAATGCAGTAGAGAAACAGTTACGTTTTGCAGAATTTGTGCATTTGACAAAAGTTTGTTTTCCATGTTCCAAGATCTACATGTGATACGAAATGTAGGAATTCTTGCAATGGAAACCTCACTGTATTTTACCAAGGCAGATAAAGGACATCCTTCGAACCCCATACACTTATAAGGAGGGTTTGGTGGCTGAAAATGCATTGCTTTGATGGTGATTGCATGTTGCTTGCACTTTGTACATATTACTGAATTAATAAAGGTGAAGTTTTCAGAACTGGGGGTATAGCTCAGTGCTAGAGCATTTGACTGCAGATCAAGCGCTCCCTAGTTCCAATCTCGGTGCCCCCTTGTCCAACTGTTTTACCTGTAGAAATATTTTTTTAATTAAATAAATTGAAGTAAACATTTACAATCTTAGCATTTTATGTAATGAGCAACACATTTCCACCTTTGAAATACTCCTGATCATCACCTGAAACATAGGGTAAACACCATTAAGCTGTTTAGGATTTCTTCATATGATACAAGCTGTGTTTTACATTCACCCACGTTCTACTGGTGATATGATCAGTTTGAAATAGTCCATTGGAAGCTCATATGAATGTTATAAAACTGTGGTGGAAACCAATAATATGCCCTTGATGAAATTTATTAATTTGTACAGCTGACCAGAAGTGCACTGATGTCATTAGTTCTACAAGTTCCATAGAGTCACCCACTCTATCACCTTTTTTAAAAAGGGCAGTTTTCTACATTCAAGGGTTTATGTCAGTGGTAGAGCGTAGGAGTGTGGTTCAATAAGTCCCTGTTTCATAACCATATACCCTCTTCAATAGATCATGTTAAAATGTTTTTCAACCCAATGCACTGTAAGAAACAATAATATATATCATCATTTCATATACAAAACAATGAACAATTGGTTTTAAAGCACAAAATCAACAAACTGCAGTAGAGAAGCAGTTACATTTTGCAGAATTTGTGCATTTGGCAAAAGATTTTTTTTCCATGTTCCAAGATCTACATGTGATACGAAATGTATGAATTCTTGCAATGGAAACCTCATTGTATTTTACCAAGGCAGATAAAGGACATCCTCCGCACCTCATATACTTATAAGGAGGGTTTGGTGGCTGAAAATGCATTGCTTTGATGGTGATTGCATGTTGCTTGCACTTTGTACATATTACTGAATTAATAAAGGGGAGCGTTTCAGACCTGGGGGTATAGTTCAGTGGTAGAGCATTTGACTGTAGATCAAGAGGTCCCTAGTTCAAATCTGGGTGCCCCCTTGTTCAACTGTTTTACCCGTAGAAATATTTTTTTAATTAAATAAATTGAAGAAAACATTTACAATCTTAGCATTTTATGTAATGAGCAACACATTTCTACATTTGAAATACTCCTGATCATCTCCTGAAACATAGGGTAAACACCATGAAACTGTTTAGGATTTCTTCGTATGATACAAGCTGTGTTTTACATTCACCCAAGTTCTACTGGTGATATTATCAGTTTGAAAAAGTCCATTGGAAGCTCATATGAATGTTATAAAACTGTGGTGGAAACCAAAAAATATGCCCTTAATGAAATGTATTAATTTTTACAGCTGACCAGAAGTGCACTGATGTCATTTGTTCTACAGGTTCCATACAGTCACCCACTCTATCACCTTTTTAAAAAAGGGCAGTTTTCAGCATTCAAGGGTTTAACTCAGTGGTAGAGCGTAGGAATGCAGTTCAAGAAGTCCCCGTTTCATAACCATATACCCTCTTCAATAGATCCTGTTAAAATGTTTTTCAACCCAATGCATGGTAAGAAACAATAAGATATATCATCATTTCATATACAAAAGAATGAACAATATCAACAACCTGCAGTAGAGAAGCAGTTACATTTTGCAGAATTTGTGCATTTGACAAAAGATTTTTTTTCCATGTTCCAAGATCTACATGTGATACGAAATGTATGAATTCTTGCAATGGAAACCTCACTGTATTTTACTGTATTTATGAATGTTATAAAACTGTGGTGGAAACCAATAATCTGCCCTTAATGAAATGTATTAATTTGTACAGCTGACCAGAAGTGCACTGATGTCATTAGTTCTACAAGTTCCATACAGTCACCCACTCTATCACCTTTTTAAAAAAAAGGGCAGTTTTCAGCATTCAAGGGTTTAACTCAGTGGTAGAGCATAGGAATGCAGTTCAAGAAGTCCCTGTTTCATAACCATATACCCTCTTCAAAAGATCCTGTTACAATGTTTTTCAACCCAATGCACTGTAAGAAACAATAAGATATATCATCATTTCATATACAAAACAATGAACAATTGGGTTTAACTATGCTCTTAGCACAAAATCAACAAACTGCAGTAGAGAAGCAGTTACATTTTGCAAAATGTGTGCATTTGACAAAATATTTTTTTTCCATGTTCCAAGATCTACATGTGATACGAAATGTATGAATTATTGCAATGGAAACCTCACTGTATTTTACCAAGGCAGATAAAGGACATCTTTTGTACCCCTTATACTTATAAGGAGGGTTTGGTGGCTGAAAATGCATTGCTTTGATGGTGATTGCATGTTGCTTCCACTTTGTACATATTACTGAATAAATAAAGGTGAACATTTCAGAAATGGGGATATAGCTCAGGGGTAGAGCATTTCACTGCAGATCAAAAGGTCCCTAGTTCAAATCTGGGTGCCCCCTTGTCCAACTGTTTTACCTGTAGAAATATGTTTTTAATTAAATAAATTGAAGTAAACATTTACAATCTTAGCATTTTATGTAATGAAAAACACATTTCTACATTTGAAATACTCCTGATCATCTCCTGAAACATAGGGTAAACACCATGAAACTGTTTAGGATTTCTTCGTATGATACAAGCTGTGTTTTACATTCACCCAAGTTCTACTGGTGATATTATCAGTTTGAAATAGTCCATTGGAAGCTCATATGAATGTTATAAAACTGTGGTGGAAACCAATAATATGCCCTTAATGAAATGTATTAATTTGTATAGCTGACCAGAAGTGCACTGATGTCATTAGTTCTACAAGTTCCATACAGTCACCCACTCTATCACCTTTTTAAAAAAGGGCAGTTTTCAACATTCAAAGGTTTATGTCAGTGGTAGAGCGTAGGAGTGTAGTTCAAGAAGTCCCTGTTTCATAACCATATACCCTCTTCAATAGATCCTGTTAAATGTTTTTCAACCCAATGCACTGTAGGAAACAATAAGATATATCATCATTTCATATACAAAACAATGAACAGTTGGGTTTAACTATGCTCTTAGCACAAAATCAACAAACTGCAGCAGAGAAGCAGTTACATTTTGCAGAATTTGTGCATTTGACAAAATATTTTTTTTCCATGTTCCAAGATCTACATGTGATACGAAATGTATGAATTCTTGCAATGGAAGCCTCACTGTATTTTACCAAGGCAGATAAAGGACATCTTTTGTACCACTTATACTTATAAGGAGGGTTTGGTGGCTGAAAATGCATTGCTTTGATGGTGATTGCATGTTGCTTCCACTTTGTACATATTACTGAATAAATAAAGGTAAACTTTTCAGAAATGGGGGTATAGCTCGGGGTAGAGCATTTCACTGCAGATCAAAAGGTCCCTAGTTCAAATCTGGGTGCCCCCTTGTCCAACTGTTTACCTGTAGAAATATGTTTTTATTAAATAAATTTAAGTAAACATTTACAATCTTAGCATTTTATGTAATGAGCAACACATTTCTACATTTGAAGTACTCCTGATCTTCTCCTGAAACATAGGGTAAACACCATGAAACTGTTTAGGATTTCTTCGTATGATACAAGCTGTGTTTTACATTCACCCAAGTTCTACTGGTGATATTATCAGTTTGAAATAGTCCATTGGAAGCTCATATGAATGTTATAAAACTGTGGTGGAAACAAATAATATGCCCTTAATGAAATGTATTAATTTGTACAGCTGACCAGAAGTGCACTGATGTCATTAGTTCTACAAGTTCCATACAGTCACCCACTCTATCACCTTTTTAAAAAAGGGCAGTTTTCAGCATTCAAGGGTTTAACTCAGTGGTAGAGCGTAGGAATGCAGTTCAAGAAGTCCCCGTTTCATAACCATATACCCTCTTCAAAAGATCCTGTTAAAATGTTTTTCAACCCAATGCACGGTAAGAAACAATAAGATATATCATCATTTCATATACAAAAGAATGAACAATATCAACAAACTGCAGTAGAGAAGCAGTTACATTTTGCAGAATTTGTGCATTTGACAAAAGATTTTTTTTTCCATGTTCCAAGATCTACATGTGATACGAAATGTATGAATTCTTGCAATGGAAACCTCACTGTATTTTACCAAGGCAGATAAAGGACATCCTTCGAACCCCATATACTTATAAGGAGGGTTTGGTGGCTGAAAATGCATTGCTTTGATGGTGATTGCATGTTGCTTGCACTTTGTACATATTACTGAATTAATAAAGGTGAGCTTTTCAGAACTGGGGGTATAGCTCAGTGGTAGAGCATTTGACTGCAGATCAAGAGGTCCCTAGTTCAAATCTGGGTGCCCCCTTGTTCAACTGTTTTACCTGTAGAAATATGTTTTTAATTAAATAAATTGAAGTAAACATTTACAATCTTGGCATTTTATGTAATGAGCAACACATTTCTACATTTGAAATACTCCTGATCATCACCTGAAACATAGGGTAAACACCATTAAGCTGTTTAGGATTTCTTCATATGATACAAGCTGTGTTTTACATTCACCCAAGTTCTACTGGTGATATGATCAGTTTGAAATAGTCCATTGGAAGCTCTTATGAATGTTCTAAAACTGTGGTGGAAACCAATAATATGCCCTTAATGAAATGTATTAATTTGTACAGCTGATCAGAAGTGCACTGATGTCATTAGTTCTACAAGTTCCATAGAGTCACCCACTCTATCACATTTTTAAAAAAGGGCAGTTTTCAGCATTCAAGGGTTTATGTCAGTGGTAGAGCCTAGGAGTGCTTTTCAAGAAGTTCCTGTTTCATAACCATATACCCTCTTCAATAGATCCTGATAAAATGTATTTTTTAACACAATGCACTGTAAGAAACAATAAGATATATCATCATTTCATATACAAAACAATGAACAATTGGGTTTAACTATGCTCTTTACACAAAATCAACAAAATGCAGTAGAGAAACAGTTACGTTTTGCAGAATGTGTGCATTTGACAAAAGTTTGTTTTCCATGTTCCAAGATCTACATGTGATACGAAATGTAGGAATTCTTGCAATGGAAACCTCACTGTATTTTACCAAGGCAGATAAAGGACATCTTTTGTACCCCGTATACTTATAAGGAGGGTTTGGTGGCTGAAAATGCATTGCTTTGATGGTGATTGCATGTTGCTTCCACTTTGTACATATTACTGAATAAATAAAGGTGCACATTTCTGAAATGGGGGTATAGCTCAGGGGTAGAGCATTTGACAACAGATCAAGAGGTCCCTAGTTCAAATCTGGGTGCCCACTTCTTCAACTGTTTTACCTGTAGAAATATGTTTTTAATTAAATAAATTGAACAAAACATTTACAATCTTAGCATTTTATGTAATGAGCAACAAATTTCTACATTTGAAATACTCCTGATCATCTCCTGAAACATAGGGTAAACACCATGAAACTGTTTATGATTTCTTCGTATGATACAAGCTGTGTTTTACATTAACCCAAGTTCTACTGGTGATATTATCAGTTTGCAATAGTCCATTGGAAGCTCATATGAATGCTATAAAACTGTGGTGGAAACCAATAATATGCCCTTAATGAAATGTATTAATTTGTACAGCTGATCAGAAGTGCACTGATGTCATTAGTTCTACAAGTTCCATAGAGTCACCCACTCTATCACATTTTTAAAAAAGGGCAGTTTTCAGCATTCAAGGGTTTATGTCAGTGGTAGAGCCTAGGAGTGCTTTTCAAGAAGTTCCTGTTTCATAACCATATACCCTCTTCAATAGATCCTGTTAAAATGTATTTTTTAACACAATGCACTGTAAGAAACAATAAGATATATCATCATTTCATATACAAAACAATGAACAATTGGGTTTAACTATGCTCTTAGCACAAAATCAACAACATGCAGTAGAGAAACAGTTACGTTTTGAAGAATTTGTGCATTTGACAAAAGTTTGTTTTCCAGGTTCCATGATCTACATGTGATACGAAATGTGGGAATTCTTGCAATGGAAACCTCACTGTATTTTACCAAGGCAGATAAAGGACATCTTTTGTACCCCTTATACTTATAAGGAGGGTTTGGTGGCTGAAAATGCATTGATTTGATGGTGATTGCATGTTGCTTCAACTTTGTACATATTACTGAATAAATAAAGGTGCACATTTCAGAAATGGGGGTATAGCTCAGGGGTAGAGCATTTCACTGCAGATCAAAAGGTCCCCAGTTCAAATCTTGGTGCCCCCTTGTCCAACTGTTTTACCTGTAGAAATATTTTTTTAATTAAATAAATTGAAGTAAACATTTACAAGCTTAGCATTTTATGTAATGAGCAACACATTTCTACCTTTGAAATACTCCTGATCATCACCTGAAACATAGGGTAAACACCATTAAGCTGTTTAGGATTTCTTCATATGATACAAGCTGTGTTTTACATTCACCCAAGTTCTGCTGGTGACATGATCAGTTTGAAATAGTCCATTGGAAGCTCATATGAATGATATAAAACTGTGGTGGAAACCAATAATATGCCCTTAATGAAATTTATTAATTTGTACAGCTGACCGGAAGTGCACTGATGTCATTAGTTCTACAAGTTCCATAGAGTCACCCACTCTATCACCTTTTTAAAAAAGGGCAGTTTTCAGCATTCAAGGGTTTAACTCAGTGGTAGAGCGTAGGAATGCAGTTCAAGAAGTCCCTGTTTCATAACCATATACCCTCTTCAATAGATCCTGTTAAAATGTTTTTCAACCCAATGCACTGTAAGAAACAATAAGATATATCATCATTTCATATACAAAACAATGAACAATTGGGTTTAACTATGCTCTTAGCACAAAATCAACAAACTGCAGTAGAGAAGCAGTTACATTTTGCAAAATTTGTGCATTTGACAAAATATTTTTTTTCCATGTTCCAAGATCTACATGTGATACGAAATGTATGAATTCTTGCAATGGAAACCTCACTGTATTTTACCAAGGCAGATAAAGGACATCTTTTGTACCCCTTATACTTATAAGGAGGGTTTGGTGGCTGAAAATGCATTGCTTTGATGGTGATTGCATGTTGCTTCCACGTTGTACATATTACTGAATAAATAAAGGTGAACATTTCAGAAATGGGGATATAGCTCAGGGGTAGAGCATTTCACTGCAGATCAAAAGGTCCCTAGTTCAAATCTGGGTGCCCCCTTGTCCAACTGTTTTACCTGCAGAAATATGTTTTTAATTAAATAAATTGAAGTAAACATTTACAATCTTAGCATTTTATGTAATGAGAAACACATTTCTACATTTGAAATACTCCTGATCATCTCCTGAAACATAGGGTAAACACCATGAAACTGTTTAGGATTTCTTTGTATGATACAAGCTGTGTTTTACATTCACCCAAGTTCTACTGGTGATATTATCAGTTTGAAATAGTCCATTGGAAGCTCATATGAATGTTATAAAACTGTGGTGGAAACCAATAATATGCCCTTAATGAAATGTATTAATTTGTACAGCTGACCAGAAGTGCACTGATGTCATTAGTTCTACAAGTTCCATACAGTCACCCACTCTATCACCTTTTTAAAAAAGCTCAGTTTTCAACATTCAAAGGTTTATGTCAGTGGTAGAGCGTAGGAGTGTAGTTCAAGAAGTCCCTGTTTCATAACCATATACCCTCTTCAATAGATCCTGTTAAATGTTTTTCAACCCAATGCACTGTAAGAAACAATAAGATATATCATCATTTCATATACAAAACAATGAACAATTGGGTTTAACTATGCTCTTAGCACAAAATCAGCAAACTGCAGCAGAGAAGCAGTTACATTTTGCAGAATTTGTGCATTTGAAAAAAAAATTTTTTTCCATGTTCCAAGATCTACATGTGATACGAAATGTATGAATTCTTGCAATGGAAGCCTCACTGTATTTTACCAAGGCAGATAAAGGACATCCTTCGAACCCCATATACTTATAAGGAGGGTTTGGTGGCTGAAAATGCATTGCTTTGATGGTGATTGCATGTTGCTTGCACTTTGTACATATTACTGAATTAATAAAGGTGAGCTTTTCAGAACTGGGGGTATAGCTCAGTGGTAGAGCATTTGACTGCAGATCAAGAGGTCCCAAGTTCAAATCTGGGTGCCCCCTTGTTCAACTGTTTTACCTGTAGAAATATGTTTTTAATTAAATAAATTGAAGTAAACATTTACAATCTTAGAATTTTATGTAATGAGCAACACATTTCTACATTTGAAATATTCCTGATCATCACCTGAAACATAAGGTAAACACTATTAAGCTGTTTAGGATTTCTTCATATGATACAAGCTGTGTTTTACATTCACCCAAGTTCTCCTGGTGATATGATCAGTTTGAAATAGTCCATTGGAAGCTCTTATGAATGTTCTAAAACTGTGGTGGAAACCAATAATATGCCCTTAATGAAATGTATTAATTTGTACAGCTGACCAGAAGTGCATGATGTCATTAGTTCTACAAGTTCCATAGAGTCACCCACTCTATCAACTTTTTAAAAAAGGGCAGTTTTCAACATTCAAGGGTTTATGTCAGTGGTAGAGCGTAGGAGTGTAGTTCAAGAAGTCCCTGTTTCATAACCATATACCCTCTTCAATAGATCCTGTTAAATGTTTTTCAACCCAATGCACTATAAGAAACAATAAGATATATCATCATTTCATATACAAAACAATGAACAATTGGGTTTAACTATGCTCTTAGCACAAAATCAACAAAATGCAGTAGAGAATCAGTTACATTTTGCAGAATTTGTGCATTTGACAAAAGATTTGTTTTTCATGTTCCAAGATCTACATGTGATTTGAAATGTATGAATTCTTGCAATGGAAACATCACTGTATTTTACCAAGGCAGATAAAGGACATCTTTTGTACCCCTTATACTTATAAGGAGGGTTTGGTGGCTGAAAATGCATTCTATGATGGTGATTGCATGTTGCTTCCACTTTGTACATATTACTGAATAAATAAAGGTGCCGATTTCTGAAATGGGGGTATAGCTCAGGGGTAGAGCATTTGACAGCAGATCAAGAGGTCCCTAGTTCAAATCTGGGTGCCCCCTTGTTCAACTGTTTTACCTGTAGAAATATGTTTTTAATTAAATAAATTGAACAAAACATTTACAATCTTAGCATTGTATGTAATGAGCAACACATTTCTACATTTGAAATACTCCTGATCATCTCCTGAAACATAGGGTAAACACCATGAAACTGTTTATGATTTCTTCGTATGATACAAGCTGTGTTTTACATTCACCCAAGTTCTACTGGTGATATTATCAGTTTGCAAAAGGCCATTGGAAGCTCATATGAATGCTATAAAACTGTGGTGGAAACCAATAATATGCCCTTAATGAAATGTATTAATTTGTACAGCTGATCAGAAGTGCACTGATGTCATTAGTTCTACAAGTTCCATAGAGTCACCCACTCTATCACATTTTTAAAAAAGGGCAGTTTTCAGCATTCAAGGGTTTATGTCAGTGGTAGAGCCTAGGAGTGCTTTTCAAGAAGTTCCTGTTTCATAACCATATACCCTCTTCAATAGATCCTGTTAAAATGTATTTTTTAACACAATGCACTGTAAGAAACAATAAGATATATCATCATTTCATATACAAAACAATGAACAATTGGGTTTAACTATGCTCTTTGCACAAAATCAACAAAATGCAGTAGAGAAACAGTTACGTTTTGCAGAATTTGTGCATTTGACAAAAGTTTGTTTTCCATGTTCCAAGATCTACATGTGATACGAAATGTAGGAATTCTTGCAATGGAAACCTCACTGTATTTTACCAAGGCAGATAAAGGACATCTTTTGTACCCCTTATACTTATAAGGAGGGTTTGGTGGCTGAAAATGCATTGCTTTGATGGTGATTGCATGTTGCTTCCACTTTGTACATATTACTGAATAAATAAAGGTGCACATTTCAGAAATGGGGTTATAGCTCAGGGGTAGAGCATTTCACTGCAGATCAAAAGGTCCCCAGTTCAAATCTTGGTGCCCCCTTGTCCAACTGTTTTACCTGTAGGACTATTTTTTTAATTAAATAAATTGAAGTAAACATTTACAATCTTAGCATTTTATGTAATGAGCAACACATTTCTACATTTGAAATACTCCTGATCATCTCCTGAAACATAGGGTAAACACCATGAAACTGTTTAGGATTTCTTTGTATGATACAAGCTGTGTTTTACATTCACCCAAATTCTACTGGTGATATTATCAGTTTGCAATAGTCCATTGGAAGCTCATATGAATGCTATAAAACTGTGGTGGAAACCAATAATATGCCCTTAATGAAATGTATTAATTTGTACAGCTGATCAGAAGTGCACTGATGTCATTAGTTCTACAAGTTCCATACAGTCACCCACTCTATCACATTTTTAAAAAAGGGCAGTTTTCAGCATTCAAGGGTTTATGTCAGTGGTAGAGCGTAGGAGTGCTTTTCAAGAAGTTCCTGTTTCATAACCATATACCCTCTTCAATAGATCTTGTTAAAATGTATTTTTTAACACAATGCACTGTAAGAAACAATAAGATATATCATCATTTCATATACAAAACAATGAACAATTTGGTTTAACTATGCTCTTAGCACAAAATCAACAAAATGCAGTAGAGAAACAGTTACGTTTTGCAGAATTTGTGCATTTGGCAAAAGATTTTTTTTCCATGTTCCAAGATCTACATGTGATACGAAATGTATGAATTCTTGCAATGGAAACCTCACTGTATTTTACCAAGGCAGATAAAGGACATCCTTCGCACCTCATATACTTATAAGGAGGGTTTGGTGGCTGAAAATGCATTGCTTTGATGGTGATTGCATGTTGCTTGCACTTTGTACATATTACTGAATTAATAAAGGGGAGCGTTTCAGAACTGGGGGTATAGTTCAGTGGTAGAGCATTTGACTGCAGATCAAGAAGTCCCTAGTTCAAATCTGAGTGCCCCCTTGTTCAACTGTTTTACTCGTAGAAATATTTTTTTAATTAAATAAATTGAAGAAAACATTTACAATCTTAACATTTTATGTAATGAGCAACACATTTCTACATTTGAAATACTCCTGATCATCACCTGAAACATAGGGTAAACACCATTAAGCTGTTTAGGATTTCTTCATATGATAGAAGCTGTGTTTTACATTCACCCAAGTTCTACTGGTGATATGATCAGTTTGAAATAGTCCATTGGAAGCTCATATGAATGTTATAAAACTCTGGTGGAAACCAATAATATGCCCTTAATGAAATTTATTAATTTGTACAGCTGACCAGAAGTGCACTGATGTCATTAGTTCTACAAGTTCCATAGAGTCACCCACTCTATCACCTTTTTTAAAAAGGGCAGTTTTCTACATTCAAGGGTTTATGTCAGTGGTAGAGCGTAGGAGTGTGGTTCAATAAGTCCCTGTTTCATAACCATATACCCTCTTCAATAGATCATGTTAAAATGTTTTTCAACCCAATGCACTGTAAGAAACAATAGTATATATCATCATTTCATATACAAAACAATGAACAATTGGGTTTAACTATGCTCTTAGCACAAAATCAACAAACTGCAGTAGAGAAGCAGTTACATTTTGCAGAATTTGTGCATTTGGCAAAAGATTTTTTTTCCATGTTCCAAGATCTATATATGATACGAAATGTAGGAATTATTGCAATGGAAACCTCACTGTATTTTACCAAGGCAGATAAAGGACATCTTTTGTACCCCTTATACTTATAAGGAGGGTTTGGTGGCTGAAAATGCATTGATTTGATGGTGATTGCATGTTGCTTCCACTTTGTACATATTACTGAATAAATAAAGGTGAACATTTCAGAAATGGGGGTATAGCTCACGGGTAGAGCATTTCACTGCAGATCAAAAGGTTCCTAGTTCAAATCTGGGTGCCCCCTTGTCCAACTGTTTTACCTGTAGAAATATGTTTTTAATTAAATAAATTGAAGTAAACATTTACAATCTTAGCATTTTATGTAATGAGCAACACATTTCTACATTTGAAATACTCCTGATCATCTCCTGAAACATAGGGTAAACACCATGAAACTGTTTAGGATTTCTTCGTATGATACAAGCTGTGTTTTACATTCACCCAAGTTCTACTGGTGATATGATCAGTTTGAAATAGTCCATTGGAAGCTCATATGAATGTTATAAAACTGTGGTGGAAACCAATAATATGCCCTTAATGAAATGTATTAATTTGTACAGCTGACCAGAAGTGCACTGATGTCATTAGTTCTACAAGTTCCATACAGTCACCCACTCTATCACCTTTTTAAAAAAGGGCAGTTTTCAACATTCAAAGGTTTATGTCAGTGGTAGAGCGTAGGAGTGTAGTTCAAGAAGTCCCTGTTTCATAACCATATACCCTCTTCAATAGATCCTGTTAAATGTTTTTCAACCCAATGCACTGTAAGAAACAATAAGATATATCATCATTTCATATACAAAACAATGAACAATTGGGTTTAACTATGCTCTTAGCACAAAATCAACAAACTGCAGCAGAGAAGCAGTTACATTTTGCAGAATTTGTGCATTTGACAAAATATTTTTTTTCCATGTTCCAAGATCTACATGTGATACGAAATGTATGAATTCTTGCAATGGAAGCCTCACTGTATTTTACCAAGGCAGATAAAGGACATCCTTCGAACCCCATATACTTATAAGGAGGGTTTGGTGGCTGAAAGTGCATTGCTTTGATGGTGATTGCATGTTGCTTGCACGCACTTTGTACATATTACTGAATTAATAAAGGTGAACTTTTCAGAACTGGGGGTATAGCTCAGTGCTAGAGCATTTGACTGCAGGTCAAGAGGTTCCTAGTTCAAATCTGGGTGCCCCCTTGTTCAACTGTTTTACCTGTAGAAATATGTTTTTAATTAAATAAATTGAAGTAAACATTTACAATCTTAACATTTTATGTAATGAGCAACACATTTCTACATTTGAAATACTCCTGATCATCACCTGAAACATAGGGTAAACACCATTAAGCTGTTTAGGATTTCTTCATATGATACAAGCTGTGTTTTACATTCACCCAAGTTCTACTGGTGATATGATCAGTTTGAAATAGTCCATTGGAAGCTCATATTAATGTTATAAAACTGTGCTGGAAACCAATAATATGCCCTTAATGAAATGTATTAATTTGTACAGCTGACCAGAAGTGCACTGATGTCATTAGTTCTACAAGTTCCATAGAGTCACCCACTCTATCACCTTTTTAAAAAAGGGCACTTTTCAACATTGAAGGGTTTATGTCAGTGGTAGAGCGCAGGAGTGTAGTTCAAGAAGTCCCTGTTTCATAACCATATACCCTCTTCAATAGATCCTGTTAAAATGTTTTTCAACCCAATGCACTGTAAGAAACAATAGGATATATCATCATTTCATATACAAAACAATGAACAATTGGGTTTAACTATGCTCTTAGCACAAAATCAACAAACTGCAGTAGAGAAGCAGTTACATTTTGCAGAATTTGTGCATTTGACAAAAGATTTTTTTTCCATGTTCCAAGATCTACATGTGATACGAAATGTATGAATTCTTGCAATGGAAACCTCACTGTATTTTACCAAGGCAGATAAAGGACATTCTTCGCACCCCTTATACTTATAAGGAGGGTTTGGTGGCTGAACATGCATTGCTTTGATGGTGATTGCATGTTGCTTCCACTTTGTACGTATTACTGAATAAATAAAGGTGAGTATTTCAGAAATGGGGATATAGCTCAGGGGTAGAGCATTTCACTACAAATCAAAAGGTCCCTAGTTCAAATCTGGGTGCCCCCTTGCCCAACTGTTTTACCTGTAGAAATATTTTTTAGTGAAATAAATTGAAGTAAACATTTACAATCTTAGCATTGTATGTAATGAGCAACACATTTCTACATTTGAAATACTCCTGATCATCACCTGAAAAATAGGGTAAACACCATTAAGCTGTTTAGGATTTCTTCATATGATACAAGCTGTGTTTTACATTCACCCAAGTTTTACTGGTGATATTTTCAGTTTGAAATAGTCCATTGGAAGCTCATGAAGTGGGAGAATGGGAGAAAAGACTCCCCCCAATATCCTCGCGCCCCTGGCCTAGACAATCGCGACCCAGACACCCACCACGAGATGAATTTGCCTATCTACCAGACGACCAAATACCCTGGTACAGGAACGTACGGATGTGCCCATCAGCCTGCCCACCAGCCTGCCCACCAGCCTGCCCTGCTCAAGCCGACACCTGCGGCATGGATGAACTCGACTAAACCCTTCAACAGTAAATAAACACATTGTTAGAGATGCCATGACGACCTAGCCAACTGTCAGAACACCCGTGCAACCATGCACACTGGACACCCCCACACCAATCCACACGAAGAACATACTCAGTGCTATGACGTAGGTGACGGACACACCCACTGACGCGCATCTTTATTATTTTTCACATAGGTTTTTCGAAAAGCTGAAACGCAAGACGCACAAAACACTCATCTAAATGCTTGCTGACGCTTCTCCTAACCCTTACATTATGATGAAAATACAACGTAGACATGATCCCGCATATGAAGCAATGTGATACCACAACTTAAAGTGCTGTGCATTAAACATCCCCACCTATGCACCAGGCCCAAGTAGGCCGCAAGCAAGAGCCTCCACGAACATTGGACGAGCAAGAGTACAATTGCTGACCCTGAAGAACGCGCCCAGCGCGAACTGACAGCCAAGGTAGCGATGTTGCAACTCGCATGCCACCAGCCGACGCCAAGGTCACACCTGTAAGCTCAGCCAGACACACAGTGGAAAATACAACCTTAAATGTGCAGAATTCTGCCTCAACCATGGTCTCTCCTCATGTGACCAAGCCAAATCTGACAGGGTGCCAGACCCAGGAAGGAGAAGTCGCCTGGGTCCCACGTTTGAGACACAGGCTGCAACAATGAAATGACCCAATGGACACCTACAGCGATGGGAATGGTCTGCTCTCAGGCATATGAGCAAATCCACGCATTGTCTGCAAGAACACATAGTTACATATTGTTGCAAATGACAGGTACACTGCGAGCTGGGAACAACGATGGTCCCAGGCTGGGGGGCTCGCGAGTCGACCAATCGGAACATGAGGCACTCATCACTGATGCCACTAACATTAGCCAATCATTAGGTGTCTTTGTGTAACAATTTTCAAGTATCTAATAGAAGGGACAACCCAAGTATACCACCTGACTGACCCTTAACCACTAACAGCGTTCTCTATACGTATGCTATACTAACCCTACCACTCGAGGAACCAATCCAGAGTGGCGATAGGTTTTTGCTAACTTTCCCAGGTGACGCAAGTAGCGCGTCATACTGAGGCAAAAAGGGGCCTGCGAGCCCCATGAATTTCGAGAGTCTGGACGGACGCGTACGATCCTAGACCCATCCCTGCCGTTATTCAATAAACAGCAGAACCACCTTGCTTCTTGTGTGTGTCTCATACTCATTTTTGGGATACATGTGAGGAGTTGGGGCCTCCCAGCCCGGAGGTCCGCGGAAGGCCCAGCCGACCCCGGGAGAAACAGCCCAACACTCATATGAATGTTATAAAACTGTGGTGGAAACCAATAATGTGCCCTTAATGAAATTTATTAATTTGTACAGCTGACCAGAAGTGCACTGATGTCATTAGTTCTACAAGTTCCATACAGTCACCCACTCTATCACCTTTACAAAAAAGGGCAGTTTTCAACATTCAAGGGTTTATATCAGTGGTAGAGCGTAGGAGTGTAGTTCAAGAAGTCCCTGTTTCATAACCATATACCCTCTTCAATAGATCCTGTTAAAATGCTTTTCAACCCAATGCACTGGAAGAAACAATAGGATATATCATCATTTCATATACAAAATAATGAACAATTGGGTTTAACTATGCTCTTAGCACAAAATCAACAAACTGCAGTAAAGAAGCAGTTACATTTTGCATAATTTGTGCATTTGACAAAATATTTTTTTTCCATGTTCTAAGATCTACATGTGATACGAAATGTATGAATTCTTGCAATGGAAACCTCACTGTATTTTACTAAGGCAGATAAAGGACATCCTTCGCACCCCATATACTTATAAGGAGGGTTTGGTGGCTGAAAATGCATTGCTTTGATGGTGATTGCATGTTGCTTGCACTTTGTACATATTACTGAATTAATAAAGGTGAACTTTTCAGAATTGGGGATATAGCTCAGTGGTAGAGCATTTGACTGCAGTTCAAGAGGTCCCTTGTTCAAATGTTTTACCTGTAGAAATATTTTTTTTATTAAATAAATTGAAGAAAACATTAACAAGGTTAGCATTTTATGTAATGAGCAACACATTTCTACATTTGAAATACTCCTGATCATCACCTGAAATATAGGGTAAACACCACTAAGCTGTTTAGGATTTCTTCATATGATACAAGCTGTGTTTTACATTCACCCAAGTTCTACTGGTGATATGATCAGTTTAAAATAGTCCATTGGAAGCTCATATGAATGTTATAAAACTGGTGGAAACCAATAATATGCCCTTAATGAAATGTATTAATTTGTACAGCTGACCAGAAGGGCACTGATGTCATTAGTTCTACAAGTTCCATAGAGTCACCCACTCTATCACCTTTTTAAAAAAGGGCAGTTTTCAACATTGAAGGGTTTATGTCAGTGGTAGAGCGTAGGAGTGTAGTTCAAGAAGTCCCTGTTTCATAACGATATACCCTCTTCAATAGATCCTGTTAAAATGTTTTTCAACCCAATGCACTGTAAGAAACAATAGGATATATCATCATTTCATATACAAAACAATGAACAATTAGGTTTAACTATGCTCTTAGCACAAAGTCAACAAACTGCAGTAGAGAAGCAGTTACATTTTACAGAATTTGTGCATTTGACAAAAGATTTTTTTTCCATGTTACAAGATTTACATGTGATACGAAATGTATGAATTCTTGCGATGGAAACCTCACTGTATTTTACCAAGGCAGATAACGGACATCCTTCGCACCCCATATACTTATAAGGAGGGCTTGGTGGCTGAAAATGCATTGCTTTGATGGTGATTGCATGTTGCTTGCACTTTGTACATATTACTGAATTAATAAAGGTGAACATTTCAGAACTGGGGGTATAGCTCAGTGGTAGAGCATTTGACTGCAGGTAAGGAGGTCCCTAGTTCAAATCTGGGTGCCCCCTTGTTCAACTGTTTTACCTGTACAAATATTTTTTTAATTAAATAAATTGAAGAAAACATTTACACTCTTAGCATTTTATGTAATGAGCAACACATTTCTACATTTGAAATACTCCTGATCATCTCCTGAAACATAGGGTAAACACCATGAAACTGTTTAGGATTTTTTCGTATGATACAAGCTGTGTTTTACATTCACCCAAGTTCTACTGGTGATATTATCAGTTTCAAATAGTCCATGGGAAGCTCATATGAATGTTATAAAACTGTGGTGGAAACCAATAATATGCCTTTAATGAAATGTATTAATTTGTACAGCTGACCAGAAGTGCACTGATGTCATTAGTTCTAAAAGTTCCATAGAGTCACCCACTCTATCACCTTTTTAAAAAAGGGGAAGTTTTCAGCATTCAAGGGTTTAACTCAGTGTTAGAGCTTAGGAGTGCAGTTCAAGAAGTCCCTGTTTCATAACCATATACCCTCGTCAATAGATCCAGTTAAAATGTTTTTCAACCCAATGCACTGTAAGAAACAATAGGATATATCATCATTTCATATAAAAAACAATGAACAATTGGGTTTAACTATGCTCTTAGCACAAAATCAACAAACTGCAGTAGAGAAGCAGTTACATTTTGCAGAATTTGTGCATTTGACAAAAGATTTTTTTTCCATGTTCCAAGATCTACATGTGATACGAAATGTATGAATTCTTGCAATGGAAACCTCACTGTATTTTACCAAGGCAGATAAAGGACATCCTTCGCACCCCATATACTTATAAGGAGGGTTTGGTGGCTGAAAATGCATTGCTTTGATGGTGATTGCATGTTGCTTGCACTTTGAACATATTACTGAATTAATAAAAGTGAACAATTCAGAAATGGGGATATAACTCAGGGGTAGAGCATTTCACTTCAGATCAAAAAGTCCCTAGTTCAAATCTGGGTGCCCCCTTGTCCAACTGTTTTACCTGTAGAAATATGTTTTTAATTAAATAAATTGAAGTAAACATTTACAATATTAGCATTTTATGTAATGAGCAACACATTTCTACATTTGAAATACTCCTGATCATCACCTGAAACATAGGGTAAACACCATTAAGCTGTTTAGGATTTCCTCATATGATACAAGCTGTGTTTTACATTCACCCAAGTTCTACTGGTGATATGATCAGTTTGAAATAATCCATTGGAAGCTCATATGAATTTTATAAAACTATGGTGGAAACCAATAATATGCCCTTAATGAAATGTATCAATTTGTACAGCTGACCAGAAGTGCACTGATGTCATTAGTTCTACAAGTTCCATAGAGTCACCCACTCTATCACCTTTTTAAAAAAGGGCACTTTTCAACATTGAAGGGTTTATGTCAGTGGTAGAGCCTAGGAGTGTAGTTCAAGAAGTCCCTGTTTCATAACCATATACCCTCTTCAATAGATCCTGTTAAAATGTTTTTCAACCCAATGCACTGTAAGAAACAATAGGATATATCATCATTGCATATACAAAACAATGAACAATTGGGTTTAACTATGCTCTTAGCACAAAATCAACAAACTGCAGTAGAGAAGCAGTTACATTTTGCAGAATATGTGCATTTGACAAAAGTGTTTTTTCCATGTTCCAAGATCTACATGTGATACGAAATGTATGAATTATTGCAATGGAAACCTCACTGTATTTTACCAAGGCAGATAAAGGACATCCTTCGCACCCCATATACTTATAAGGAGGCTTTGGTGGCTGAAAATGCATTGCTTTGATGGTGATTGCATGTTGCTTGCACTTTGTACATATTACTGAATTAATAAAGGTGAACATTTCAGAACTGGGGGTATAGATCAGTGGTAGAGCATTTGACTGCAGGTAAAGAGGTCCCTAGTCCAAACCTGGGTGCCCCCTTGTTCAACAGTTTTACCTGTACAAATATTTTTTTAATTAAATAAATTCAAGAAAACATTTACACTCTTAGCATTTTATGTAATGAGCAACACATTTCTACATCTGAAATACTCCTGATCATCTCCTGAAACATAGGGTAAACACCATGAAACTGTTTAGGATTTCTTCATATGATACAAGCTGTGTTTTACATTCACCCAAGTTCTACTGGTGATATGATCAGTTTGGAATAGTCCATTGGAAGCCCATATGAATGTTATAAAACTGTGGTGGAAACCAATAATATGCCCTTAATGAAATGTATTAATTTGTACAGCTGACCAGAAGTGCACTGATGTCATTAGTTCTACAAGTTCCATAGAGTCACCCACTCTATCACCTTTTTAAAAAAGGGCAGTTTTCAGCCTTCTAGGGTTTAACTCAGTGTTAGAGCGTAGGAGTGCAGTTCAAGAAGTCCCTGTTTCATAACCATATACCCTCTTCAATAGATCCTGTTAAAATGTTTTTCAACCCAATGCACTGTAAGAAACAATAGGATATATCATCATTTCATATACAAAACAATGAACAATTGGGTTTAACTATGCTCTTAGCACAAAATCAACAAACTGCAGTAGAGAAGCAGTTACATTTTGCAGAATTTGTGCATTTGACACAAGATTTTTTTTCCATGTTCCAAGATCTACATGTGATACGAAATGTATGAATTCTTGCAATGGAAACCTCACTGTATTTTACCAAGGCAGATAAAGGACATTCTTCGCACCCCTTATACTTATAAGGAGGGTTTGGTGGCTGAACATGCATTGCTTTGATGGTGATTGCATGTTGCTTCCACTTTGTACATATTACTGAATAAATAAAGGTGAGTATTTCAGAAATGGGGGTATAACTCAGGGGTAGAGCATTTCACTGCAGATCAAAAGGTCCCTAGTTCAAATCTGGGTGCCCCCTTGCCCAACTGTTTTACCTGTAGAAATATTTTTTTAATGAAATAAATTGAAGTAAACATTTACAATCTTAGCATTTTATGTAATGAGCAACACATTTCTACATTTGAAATACTCCTGAACATCACCTGAAACATAGGGTAAACACCATTAAGCTGTTTAGGATTTCTTCATATGATAGAAGCTGTGTTTTACATTCACCCAAGTTCTACTGGTGATATTATCAGTTTGAAATAGTCCATTGGAAAATCATGAAGTGGGAGAATGGGAGAAAAGACTCCCCCCAATCTCCTTGCGCCCCTGGCGTAGACGATCGCGACCCAGACACCCACCACGAGATGAATTTGCCTATCTACCAGACGACCAAATACCCTGGTACAGGAACATACGGATGTGCCCATCAGCCTGCCCACCAGCCTACCCTGCTCAAGCCGACACCTGCGGCATGGATGAACTCGACTAAACCCTTCAACAGTAAATAAATACATCGTTAGAGATGCCATGACGACCTAGCCAACTGTCAGAACACCCGTGCAACCATGCACACTGGACACCCCCACACCAATCCACACGAAGAACATACTCAGTGCTATGAAGTAGGTGACGGACACACCCACTGACGCGCATCTTTATTATTTTTCACATAGGTTTTTCGAAATGCAGAAACGCAAGACGCACAAAACACTCATCTAAATGCTTGCTGACGCTTCTCCTAACCCTTACATTGTGATGAAAATACAACGTAGACATGATCCCGCATATGAAGCAATGTGATACGGCAACTTAAAGTGCCATGCATTAAACATCCCCACCTATGCACCAGGCCCAAGTAGGCCGCAAGCAAGAGCCTCCACGAACATTGGACGAGCAAGAGTACAATTGCTGACCCTGAAGAACGCACCCAGCGCGAACTGACAGCCAAGGTAGCGATGTTGCAACTCGCATGCCACCAGCCGACGCCAAGGTCACACCTGCAAGCTAAGCCAGACACACAGTGGAAAATACAACCTTAAATGTGCAGAATTCTGCCTCAACCATGGTCTCTCCTCACGTGACCAAGCCAAACCTGACAGGGTGCCAGACCCAGGAAGGAGAAGTCGCCTGGGTCCCACGTTTGAGACACAGGCTGCAACAATGAAATGACCCAATAGACACCTACAGCGATGGGAATTGTCTGCTCTCAGGCATATGAGCAAATCCACGCATTGTCTGCACGAACACATAGTTACATATTGTTGCAAATGACAGGTACACTGCGAGCTGGGAACAACGATGGTCCCAGGCTGGGGGGCTCGCGAGTCGACCAATCGGAACATGAGGCACTCATCACTGATGCCACTAACATTAGCCAATCATTAGGTGTCTTTGTGTAACAATTTTCAAGTATCTAATAGAAGGGACAACCCAAGTATACCACCTGACTGACCCTTAACCACTAACAGCGTTCTCTATACGTATGCTATACTAACCCTACCACTCGAGGAACCAATCCAGAGTGGCGATAGGTTTTTGCTAACTTTCCCAGGTGACGCAAGTAGCGCGTCATACTGAGGCAAAAAGGGGCCTGCGAGCCCCACGAATTTCGAGAGTCTGGACGGACGCGTACGATCCTAGACCCATCCCTGCCGTTATTCAATAAACAGCAGAACCACCTTGCTTCTTGTGTGTGTCTCATACTCATTTTTGGGATACATGTGAGGAGTTGGGGCCTCCCAGCCCGGAGGTCCGCGGAAGGCCCAGCCGACCCCGGGAGAAACACCCCGACACTCATATGAAAGTTATAAAACTGTGGTGGAAACCAATAATATGCCCTTAATGAAATGTATTAATTTGTACAGCTGACCAGAAGTGCACTGATGTCATTAGTTCTACAAGTTCCATACAGTCACCCACTCTATCACCTTTTTAAAAAAGGGCAGTTTTCAACATTCAAGGGTTTATGTCAGTGGTAGAGCGTAGGAGTGTAGTTCAAGAAGTCCCTGTTTCATAACCATATACCCTCTTCAATAGATCCTGTTAAAATGCTTTTCAACCCAATGCACTGGAAGAAACAATAGGATATATCATCATTTCATATACAAAACAATGAACAATTGGGTTTAACTATGCACTTAGCACAAAGTGAACAAACTGCAGTAGAGAAGCAGTTACATTTTGCAGAATTTGTGCATTTGACAAAATATTTTTTTTCCATGTTCCAAGATTTACATGTGATACGAAATGTATGAATTATTGCAATGGAAACCTCACTGTATTTTACCAAGGCAGATAAAGGACATCCTTCGCACCCCATATACTTATAAGGAGGGTTTGGTGGCTGAAAATGCATTGCTTTGATGGTGATTGCATGTTGCTTGCACTTTCTACATATTACTGAATTAATAAAGGTGAACATTTCAGAACTGGGGGTATAGATCAGTGGTAGAGCATTTGACTGCAGGTAAAGAGGTCCCTAGTCCAAACCTGGGTGCCCCCTTGTTCAACAGTTTTACCTGTACAAATATTTTTTTAATTAAATAAATTGAAGAAAACATTTACACTCTTAGCATTTTATGTAATGAGCAACACATTTCTACATCTGAAATACTCCTGATCATCTCCTGAAACATGGGGTAAACACCATGAAACTGTTTAGGATTTCTTCATATGATACAAGCTGTGTTTTACATTCACCCAAGTTCTACTGGTGATATGATCAGTTTGGAATAGTCCATTGGAAGCCCATATGAATGTTATAAAACTGTGGTGGAAACCAATAATATGCCCTTAATGAAATGTATTAATTTGTACAGCTGACCAGAAGTGCACTGATGTCATTAGTTCTACAAGTTCCATAGAGTCACCCACTCTATCACCTTTTTAAAAAAGGGCAGTTTTCAGCCTTCAAGGGTTTAACTCAGTGTTAGAGCGTAGGAGTGCAGTTCAAGAAGTCCCTGTTTCATAACCATATACCCTCTTCAATAGATCCTGTTAAAATGTTTTTCAACCAAATGCACTGTAAGAAACAATAGGATATATCATCATTTCATATACAAAACAATGAACAATTGGGTTTAACTATGATCTTAGCACAAAATCAACAAACTGCAGTAGAGAAGCAGTTACATTTTGCAGAATTTGTGCATTTGACAAAAGATTTTTTTTCCATGTTGCAAGATCTACATGTGATACGAAATGTATGAATTCTTGCAATGGAAACCTCACTGTATTTTACCAAGGCAGATAAAGGACATTCTTCGCACCCCTTATACTTATAAGGAGGGTTTGGTGGCTGAACATGCATTGCTTTGATGGTGATTGCATGTTGCTTCCACTTTGTACATATTACTGAATAAATAAAGGTGAGTATTTCAGAAATGGGGGTATAACTCAGGGGTAGAGCATTTCACTGCAGATCAAAAGGTCCCTAGTTTAAATCTGGGTGCCCCCTTGCCCAACTGTTTTACCTGTAGAAATATTTTTTTAATGAAATAAATTGAAGTAAACATTTACAATCTTAGCATTTTATGTAATGAGCAACACATTTCTACATTTGAAATACTCCTGATCATCACCTGAAACATAGGGTAAACACCATTAAGCTGTTTAGGATTTCTTCATATGATACAAGCTGTGTTTTACATTCACCCAAGTTCTACTGGTGATATTATCAGTTTGAATAGTCCATTGGAAAATCATGAAGTGGGAGAATGGGAGAAAAGACTCCCCCCAATCTCCTTGCGCCCCTGGCGTAGACGATCGCGACCCAGACACCCACCACGAGATGAATTTGCCTATCTACCAGACGACCAAATACCCTGGTACAGGAACATATGGATGTGCCCATCAGCCTGCCCACCAGCCTGCCCTGCTTAAGCCGACACCTGCGGCATGGATGAACTCGACTAAACCCTTCAACACTAAATAAATACATCGTTAGAGATGCCATGACGACCTAGCCAACTGTCAGAACACCCGTGCAACCATGCACACTGGACACCCCCACACCATTCCACACGAAGAACATACTCAGTGCTATGACGTAGGTGACGGACACACCCACTGACGCGCATCTTTATTATTTTTCACATAGGTTTTTCGAAATGCAGAAACGCAAGACGCACAAAACACTCATCTAAATGCTTGCTGACGCTTCTCCTAACCCTTACATTGTGATGAAAATACAACGTAGATATGATCCCGCATATGAAGCAATGTGATACCGCAACTTAAAGTGCAGTGCATTAAACATCCCCACCTATGCACCAGGCCCAAGTAGGCCGCAAGCAAGAGCCTCCACGAACATTGGACGAGCAAGAGTACAATTGCTGACCCTGAAGAACGCACCCAGCGCGAACTGACAGCCAAGGTAGCGATGTTGCAACTCGCATGCCACCAGCCGACGCCAAGGTCACACCTGCAAGCTAAGCTAGACACACAGTGGAAAATACAACCTTAAATGTGCAGAATTCTGCCTCAACCATGGTCTCTCCTCACGTGACCAAGCCAAACCTGACAGGGTGCCAGACCCAGGAAGGAGAAGTCGCCTGGGTCCCACGTTTGAGACACAGGCTGCAACAATGAAATGACCCAATAGACACCTACAGCGATGGGAATTGTCTGCTCTCAGGCATATGAGCAAATCCACGCATTGTCTGCACGAACACATAGTTACATATTGTTGCAAATGACAGGTACACTGCGAGCTGGGAACAACGATGGTCCCAGGCTGGGGGGCTCGCGAGTCGACCAATCGGAACATGAGGCACTCATCACTGATGCCACTAACATTAGCCAATCATTAGGTGTCTTTGTGTAACAATTTTCAAGTATCTAATAGAAGGGACAACCCAAGTATACCACCTGACTGACCCTTAACCACTAACAGCGTTCTCTATACGTATGCTATACTAACCCTACCACTCGAGGAACCAATCCAGAGTGGCGATAGGTTTTTGCTAACTTTCCCAGGTGACGCAAGTAGCGCGTCATACTGAGGCAAAAAGGGGCCTGCGAGCCCCACGAATTTCGAAAGTCTGGACGGACGCGTACGATCCTAGACCCATCCCTGCCGTTATTCAATAAACAGCAGAACCACCTTGCTTCTTGTGTGTGTCTCATACTCATTTTTGGGATACATGTGAGGAGTTGGGGCCTCCCAGACCAGAGGTCCGCGGAAGGCCCAGCCGACCCCGGGAGAAACACCCCGACACTCATATGAATGTTATAAAACTGTGGTGGAAACCAATAATATGCCCTTAATGAAATGTATTAATTTGTACAGCTGACCAGAAGTGCACTGATGTAATTAGTTCTACAAGTTCCATACAGTCACCCACTCTATCACCTTTTTAAAAAAGGGCAGTTTTCAAC
Organism: Ambystoma mexicanum; assembly: GCF_040938575.1. Lineage (NCBI taxonomy): Eukaryota > Metazoa > Chordata > Amphibia > Caudata > Ambystomatidae > Ambystoma > Ambystoma mexicanum. The sequence continues at coordinate 294,372 of NW_027182484.1, forward strand.
ATTCAAGGGTTTATGTCAGTGGTAGAGCGTAGGAGTGTAGTTCAAGAAGTCCCTGTTTCATAACCATATACCCTCTTCAATAGATCCTGTTAAAATGCTTTTCAACCCAATGCACTGGAAGAAACAATAGGATATATCATCATTTCATATACAAAACAATGAACAATTGGGTTTAACTATGCACTTAGCACAAAGTGAACAAACTGCAGTAGAGAAGCAGTTACATTTTGCAGAATTTGTGCATTTGACAAAAGATTTTTTTTCCATGTTCCAAGATTTACGTGTGATACGAAATGTATGAATACTTGCAATGGAAACCTCACTGTATTTTACCAAGGCAGATAAAGGAACTCCTTTGCACCCCTTATACTTATAAGGAGGGTTTGGTGGCTGAACATGCATTGCTTTGATGGTGATTGCATGTTGCTTCCACTTTGTACATATTACTGAATAAATAAAGGTGAAAAATTCAGAAATGGGGGTATAGCTCAGGGGTAGAGCATTTCACTGCAGTTCGAAAGGTCCCTAGTTCAAATCTGGGTGCCCCCTTGTCCAACTGTTTTACCTGTAGAAATATTTTTTTAATTAAATAAATTGAAGTAAACATTTACAATCTTAGCATTTTATGTAATGAGCAACACATTTCTACATTTGAAATACTCCTGATCATCACCTGAAACATAGGGTAAACACCATTAAGCAGTTTAGGATTTCTTCATATGATACAAGCTGTGTTTTACATTCCCCCAAGTTCTACTGGTGATATGATCAGTTTGAAATAGTCCATTGGAAGCTCATATTAATGTTATAAAACTGTGCTGGAAACCAATAATATGCCCTTAATGAAATTTATTAATTTGTACATCTGACCAGACGTGCACTGATGTCATTAGTTCTACAAGTTCCATAGAGTCACCCACTCTATCACCTTTTTTAAAAAGGGCAGTTTTCAACATTCAAGGGTTTATGTCAGTGGTAGAGCGTAGGAGTGTAGTTCAAGAGGTCCCTGTTTCATAACCATATACCCTCTTCAATAGATCCTGTTAAAATGTTTTCAACCCAATGCACTGTAAGAAACAATAGGATATATCATCATTTCATATACAAAACAATGAACAATTGGGTTTAACTATGCTCTTAGCACAAAATCAACAAACTGCAGTAGAGAAGCAGTTACATTTTGCATAATTTGTGCATTTGGCAAAAGATTTTTTTTCCATGTTCCAAGATCTACATGTGATACGAAATGTATGAATTCTTGCAATGGAAACCTCACTGTATTTTACCAAAGCAGATAAAGGACATCCTTCGCACCTCATATACTTATAAGGAGGGTTTGGTGGCTTAAAATGCATTGCTTTGATGGTGATTGCATGTTGCTTGCACTTTGTACATATTACTGAATTAATAAAAGGTAACTTTTCAGAACTGGGGGTATAGCTCAGTGGTAGAGCATTTGACTGCAGATCAAGAGGTCCCTAGTTCAAATCTGGGTGCTCCCTTGTTCAACTGTTTTACCTGTAGAAATATTTTTTTAATTAAATAAATTGAAGAAAACATTTACAATTTTAGCATTTTGTGTAATGAGCAACACATTTCTACATTTGAAATACTCCTGATCATCTCCTGAAACATCGGGTAAACACCATGAAACTGTTTAGGATTTCTTCATATGATACAAGCTGTGTTTTACATTCACCCAAGTTCTACTGGTGATATTATCAGTTTGAAATAGTCCATTGGAAGCTCATATGAATGTTATAAAACTGTGGTGGAAACCAATAATATGCCCTTAATGAAATGTATTAATTTGTACAGCTGACCCGAAGTGCACTGATGTCATTAGTTCTACAAGTTCCATACAGTCACCCACTCTATCACCTTTTTAAAAAAGGGCAGTTTTCAGCATTCAAGGGTTTAACTCAGTGGTAGGGCGTAGGAATGCAGATCAAGAAGTCCCTGTTTCATAACCATATACCCTCTTCAATAGATCATGTTAAAATGTTTTTCAACCCAATGCACTGTAAGAAACAATAAGATATATCATCATTTCATATACAAAACAATGAACAATTGAGTTTAACTATGCTCTTAGCACAAAATCAACAAACTGCAGCAGAGAAGCAGTTACATTTTGCAGAATTTGTGCATTTGACAAAAGATTTTTTTTTCCATGTTCCAAGATCTACATGTGATACGAAATGTATGAATTCTTGCAATGGAAACCTCACTGTATTTTACCAAGGCAGATAAAGGACATTCTTCGCACCCCTTATACTGATAAGGAGGGTTTGGTGCCTGAACATGCATTGCTTTGATGGTGATTGCATGTTGCTTCCACTTTGTACATATTACTGAATAAATAAAGGTGAGTGTTTCAGAAATGGGGATATAGCTCAGGGGTAGAGCATTTCACTACAGAGCAAAAGGTCTCTAGTTCAAATCTGGGTGCCCCCTTGCCCAACTGTTTTACCTGTAGAAATATTTTTTTAATGAAATAAATTGAAGTAAACATTTACAATCTTAGCATTTTATGTAATGAGCAACACATTTCTACATTTGAAATACTCCTGATCATCACCTGAAACATAGGGTAAACACCATTAAGCTGTTTAGGATTTCTTCATATGATACAAGCTGTGTTTTACATTCACCCAAGTTCTACTGGTGATATTATCAGTTTGAAATAGTCCATTGGAAAATCATGAAGTGGGAGAATGGGAGAAAAGACTCCCCCCAATCTCCTCGCGCCCCTGGCCTAGACGATCGCGACCCAGACACCCACCACAAGATGAATTTGCCTATCTACCAGACGATCAAATACCCTGGTACAGGAACATACGGATGTGCCCATCAGCCTGCCCACCAGCCTGCCCTGCTCAAGCCGACACCTGCGGCATGGATGAACGCGACTAAACCCTTCAACAGTAAATAAACACATCGTTAGAGATGCCATGACGACCTAGCCAACTGTCAGAACACCCGTGCAACCATGCACACTGGTCACCCACACACCAATCCACACGAAGAACATACTCAGTGCTATGACGTAGGTGACGGACACACCCACTGACGCGCATCTTTATTATTTTTCACATAGGTTTTTCGAAATGCTGAAACGCAAGACGCACAAAACACTCATCTAAATGCTTGCTGACGCTTCTCCTAACCCTTACATTGTGATGAAAATACAACGTAGACATGATCCCGCATATGAAGCAATGTGATACCGCAACTTAAAGTGCCGTGCATTAAACATCCCCACCTATGCACCAGGCCCAAGTAGGCCGCAAGCAAGAGCCTCCACGAACATTGGACTAGCAAGAGTACAATTGCTGTCCCTGAAGAACGCACCCAGCGCGAACTGACAGCCAAGGTAGCGATGTTGCAACTCGCATGCCACCAGCCGACGCCAAGGTCACACCTGCAAGCTAAGCCAGACACACAGTGGAAAATACAACCTTAAATGTGCAGAATTCTGCCTCAACCATGGTCTCTCCTCACGTGACCAAGCCAAACCTGACAGGGTGCCAGACCCAGGAAGGAGAAGTCACCTGGGTCCCACGTTTGAGACACAGGCTGCAACAATGAAATGACCCAATGGACACCTACAGCGATGGGAATGGTCTGCTCTCAGGCATATGAGCAAATCCACGCATTGTCTGCACGAACACATAGTTACATATTGTTGCAAATGACAGGTACACTGCGAGCTGGGAACAACGATGGTCCCAGCTTGGGGGGCTCGCGAGTCGATCAATCGGAACATGAGGCACTCATCACTGATGCCACTAACATTAGCCAATCATTAGGTGTCTTTGTGTAACAATTTTCAAGTATCTAATAGAAGGGACAACCCAAGTATACCACCTGACTGACCCTTAACCACTAACAGCGTTCTCTATACGTATGCTATACTAACCCTACCACTCGAGGAACCAATCCAGAGTGGCGATAGGTTTTTGCTAACTTTCCCAGGTGACGCAAGTAGCGCGTAATACTGAGGCAAAAAGGGGCCTGCGAGCCCCACGAATTTCGAGAGTCTGGACAGACGTGTACGATCCTAGACCCATCCCTGCCGTTATTCAATAAACAGCAGAACCACCTTGCTTTTTCTGTGTGTCTCATACTCATTTTTGGGATACATGTGAGGAGTTGGGGCCTCCCAGCCCGGAGGTCCACGGAAGGCCCAGCCGACCCCGGGAGAAACACCCCGACACTCATATGAATGTTATAAAACTGTGGTGGAAACCAATAATATGCCCTTAATGAAATGTATTAATTTGTACAGCTGACCAGAGGTTCACTGATGTCATTAGTTCTACAAGTTCCATACAGTCACCCACTCTATCACCTTTTTAAAAAAGGGCAGTTTTCAACATTCAAGGGTTTATGTCAGTGGTAGAGCGTAGGAGTGTAGTTCAAGAAGTCCCTGTTTCATAACCATATACCCTCTTCAATAGATCCTGTTAAAATGCTTTTCAACCCAATGCACTGGAAGAAACAATAGGATATATCATCATTTCATATACAAAACAATGAACAATTGGGTTTAACTATGCTCTTAGCACAAAGTGAACAAACTGCAGTAGAGAAGCAGTTACATTTTGCAGAATTTGTGCATTTGACAAAAGATTTTTTTTCCATGTTCCAAGATTTACATGTGATACGAAATGTATGAATTCTTGCAATGGAAACCTCACTGTATTTTACCAAGGCAGATAAAGGAAATCCTTCGCACCCCTTATACTTATAAGGAGGTTTTGGTGGCTGAACATGCATTGCTTTGATGGTGATTGCATGTTGCTTCCACTTTGTACATATTACTGAATAAATAAAGGTGAACATTTGAGAAATGGGGTTATAGCTCAGGGGTAGAGCATTTCACTGCAGATCGAAAGGTCCCTAGTTCAAATCTGGGTGCCCCCTTGTCCAACTGTTTTACCTGTAGAAATATTTTTTTTATTAAATAAATTGAAGTAAACATTTACAATCTTAGCATTTTATGTAATGAGCAACACATTTCTACATTTGAAATACTCCTGATCATCACCTGAAACATAGGGTAAACACCATTAAGCTGTTTAGGATTTCTTCATATGATACAAGCTGTGTTTCACATTCACCCAAGTTCTACTGGTGATATGATCAGTTTGAAATAGTCCATTGGAAGCTCATATGAATGTTATAAAACTGTGGTGGAAACCAATAATATGCCCTTAATGAAATGTATTAATTTGTACTGCTGACCAGAAGTGCACTGATGTCAATAGTTCTACAAGTTCCATACAGTCACCCACTCTATGCCCTTTTTAAAAAAGGGCAGTTTTCAACATTGAAGGGTTTATGTCAGTGGTAAAGCGTAGGAGTGTAGTTCAAGAAGTCCCTGTATCATAACCATATACCCTCTTCAATAGATCCTGTTAAAATGTTTTTCAACCCAATGCACTGTAAGAAACAATAGGATATATCATCATTTCATATACAAAACAATGAACAATTGGGTTTAACTATGCTCTTAGCACAAAATCAACAAACTGCAGTAGAGAAGCAGTTACATTTTGTAGAATTTGTGCATTTAACACAAGTTTTTTTTCCATGTTCCAAGATCTACATGTGATATGAATTGTATGAATTCTTGCAATGGAAACCTCACTGTATTTTACCAAGGCAGATAAAGGACATCCTTCGCACCCCATATACTTATAAGGAGGGTTTGATGGCTGAAAATGCATTGCTTTGATGGTGATTGCATGTTGCTTGCACTTTGTACATATTACTGAATTAATAAAGGTGAACATTTCAGAAATGGGGGTATAGCTCAGTGGTAAAGCATTTGACTGCAGGTAAAGAGGTCCCTAGTCCAAACCTGGGTGGCCCCTTGTTCAACTGTTTTACCTGTACAAATATTTTTTTAATTAAATAAATTGAAGAAACCATTTACACTCTTAGCATTTTATGTAATGAGCAACACATTTCTACATCTGAAATACTCCTGATCATCTCCTGAAACATAGGGTTAAACACCATGAAACTGTTTAGGATTTCTTCATATGATACAAGCTGTGTTTTACATTCACCCAAGTTCTACTGGTGATATGATCAGTTTGGAATAGTCCATTGGAAGCTCATATGAATGTTATAAAACTGTGGTGGAAACCAATAATATGCCCTTAATGAAATGTATTACTTTGTACAGCTGACCAGAAGTGCACTGATGTCATTAGTTCTACAAGTTCCATAGAGTCACCCACTATATCACCTTTTTAAAAAAGGGCAGTTTTCAGCCTTTAAGGGTTTAACTCAGTGTTAGGGCGTAGGAGTGCAGTTCAAGAAGTCCTTGTTTCATAACCATATACCCTCGTCAATAGATCCAGTTAAAATGTTTTTCAACCCAATGCACTGTAAGAAACAATAGGATATATCATCCTTTCATATAAAAAACAATGAACAATTGGGTTTAACTATGCTCTTAGCACAAAATCAACAAACTGCAGTAGAGAAGCAGTTACATTTTGTAGAATTTGTGCATTTGACAAAAGATTTTTTTTCCATTGTCGGGGAGAAGCTGGATCCCCCCCCACCCCCAGGGCAGTGGGGGGCCAGCAGCCATACCCTCACCAGCTATGGGAGGCCCCAACACCTCCCATATGGCCCCCAGAAATGCAACAGAGTGCCAAGCAGGCAGCAACATGTTTTCAAACTGCATTTATTTCTAGGCGAAGAAAAGAAAAAAAAACACACAAAGCATTTTTCACACCGCGAATTCAGGCGCCGTCTCCCCCGGGGCTGTCTTGCAAGTAAGTTTTATAATCACACTGCAGGCTGACCTCACAGAATTGGATCAGCTCCCAGAAACCTATCTCCTCCTGTTATTGGCTGCAGAGTGGTGGGTTACATATGTAGCCCTTATAGAGAGCCTGATAATTGGATATTAACCTCCTGCGTCAGTGGGTTGATTTAGCTGTGCCAGCCCCCATTACCTAATTCTAATCTTGTTGCAATGTGACTTTGTTCCCATAACTTTTAGCTGAACAAGCAGTTCGCACCTGGGCTCTGGCTTGTTACAAGTTATGTTTCAATGTTGTGCGTGTCCTTGAGAAAATGTCTTTCTTTCCCAGAAAGAAAAAAAAAGCACACTGGGTTGCCGTGGTTTATTCGCATTTGTGGATAATTAAAGAATGTCTGTCTGCAGAAAGCAATTTTATCTTGAATTTGCGGCCTTGGCAGGTCGGACTTCTTTTGCGAGGAATGTTGATAAGGCTCCCGCAGCCAGTGTTCAGTGTTCAGTGAGTGAAATGAACTTAGCTGTAATTTTCCTGAAACATAGCTTTACACTGTGCATTTAGACCATGTTAATTCATATAGGCATTTGCAAGCCTTTAAACAGGGATTTTTGTGTTTGTAGATTCTGATATTGCAGCATTGATTCTAATGTAGCATAGAAGTTGCACTGTTGGTGAAGTGGGTGTGTTTCAGCATATTTGTCACCCATGGGTGCGCTGGGGCGCTTGGGGTGCGGGGGCATGGATTTGGTCTCCATTTTCCCTCTTCACCATGTTCCAAGATCTACATGTGATACGAAATGTATGAATTCTTGCAATGGAAACCTCACTGTATTTTACCAAGGCAGATAAAGGGCATCCTTCGCACCCCATATACTTATAAGGTGGGTTTGGTGGCTGAAAATGCATTGCTTTGGTGGTGATTGCATGTTGCTTGCACTTTGAACATATTACTGAATTAATAAAGGTGAACAATTCAGAAATGGGGGTATAACTCAGGGGTAGAGCATTTCACTGCAGATCAAAAGGTCCCTATTTCAAATCTGGGTGCCCCCTTGTCCAACTGTTTTACCTGTAGAAATATTTTTTTAATTAAATAAATTGAAGTAAACATTTACAATCTTAGCATTTTATGTAATGAGCAACACATTTCTACATTTGAAATACTCCTGATCATCACCTGAAACATAGGGTAAGCACCATTAAGCTGTTTGGGATTTCTTCATATGATACAAGCTGTGTTTTACATTCACCCAAGTTCTACTGGTGATATGATCAGTTTGAAATAGTCCATTTGAAGCTCATATGAATGTTATAAAACTGTGGTGGAAACCAATAATATGCCCTTAATGAAATGTATTAATTTGTACAGCTGACCAGAAGTGCACTGATGTCATTAGTTCTACAAGTTCCATAGAGTCACCCACTCTATCACCTTTTTAAAAAAGGGCACTTTTCAACATTGAAGGGTTTATGTCAGTGGTAGAGCGTAGGAGTGTAGTTCAAGAAGTCCCTGTTTCATAACCATATACCCTCTTCAATAGATCCTGTTAAAATGTTTTTCAACCCAATGCACTGTAAGAAACAATAGGATATATCATCATTTCATATACAAAACAATGAACAATTGGGTTTAACTATGCTCTTAGCACAAAATCAACAAACTGCAGTAGAGAAGCAGTTACATTTTGCAGAATATGTGCATTTGACAAAAGTGGTTTTTCCATGTTCCAAGATCTACATGTGATACGAAATATATGAATTCTTGCAATGGAAACCTCACTGTATTTTACCAAGGCAGATAAAGGACATCCTTCGCACCCCATATACTTATAAGGAGGGTTTGATGGCTGAAAATGCATTGCTTTGATGGTGATTGCATGTTGCTTGCACTTTGTACATATTACTGAATTAATAAAGGTGAACATTTCAGAAATGGGGGTATAGCTCAGTGGTAAAGCATTTGACTGCAGGTAAAGAGGTCCCTAGTCCAAACCTGAGTGCCCCCTTGTTCAACTGTTTTACCTGTACAAATATTTTTTTAATTCAATAAATTGAAGAAAACATTTACACTCTTAGCATTTTATGTAATGAGCATCACATTTCTACATCTGAAATACTCCTGATCATCTCCTGAAACATAGGGTAAACACCATGAAACTGTTTAGGATTTCTTCATATGATACAAGCTGTGTTTTACATTCACCCAAGTTCTACTGGTGATATGATCAGTTTGGAATAGTCCATTGGAAGCTCATATGAATGTTATAAAACTGTGGTGGAAACCAATAATATGCCCTTAATGAAATGTATTATTTTGTACAGCTGACCAGAAGTGCGCTGATGTCATTAGTTCTACAAGTTCCATAGAGTCACCCACTATATCACCTTTTTAAAAAAGGGCAGTTTTCAGCCTTCAAGGGTTTAACTCAGTGTTAGGGCGTAGGAGTGCAGTTCAAGAAGTCCCTGTTTTATAACCATATACCCTCGTCAATAGATCCAGTTAAAATGTTTTTCAACCCAATGCACTGTAAGAAACAATAGGATATATCATCCTTTCATATAAAAAACAATGAACAATTGGGTTTAACTATGCTCTTAGCACAAAATCAACAAACTGCAGTAGAGAAGCAGTTACATTTTGCAGAATTTGTGCATTTGACAAAAGATTTTTTTCCATGTTCCAAGAACTACATGTGATACGAAATGTATGAATTCTTGCAATGGAAACCTCACTGTATTTTACCAAGGCAGATAAAGGGCATCCTTCGCACCCCATATACTTATAAGGTGGGTTTGGTGGCTGAAAATGCATTGCTTTGGTGGTGATTGCATGTTGCTTGCACTTTGAACATGTTACTGAATTAATAAAGGTGAACAATTCAGAAATGGGGGAATAACTCAGGGGTAGAGCATTTCACTGCAGATCAAAAGGTCCCTAGTTCAAATCTGGGTGCCCCCTTGTCCAACTGTTTTACCTGTAGAAATATGTTTTTAATTAAATAAATTGAAGTAAACATTTACAATCTTAGCATTTTATGTAATGAGCAACACATTTCTACATTTGAAATACTCCTGATCATCACCTGAAACATAGGGTAAGCACCATTAAGCTGTTTAGGATTTCTTCATATGATACAAGCTGTGTTTTACATTCACCCAAGTTCTACTGGTGATATGATCAGTTTGAAATAGTCCATTGGAAGCTCATATGAATGTTATAAAACTGTGGTGGAAATCAATAATATGCCCTTAATGAAATGTATTAATTTGTACAGCTGACCAGAGGTGCACTGATGTCATTAGCTCTACAAGTTCCATACAGTCACCCACTCTATCACCTTTTTAAAAAAGGACAGTTTTCAACATTCAAGGGTTTATGTCAGTGGTAGAGCGTAGGAGTGTAGTTCAAGAAGTCCCTGTTTCATAACCATATACCCTCTTCAATAGATCCTGTTAAAATGCTTTTCAACCCAATGCACTGGAAGAAACAATAGGATATATCATCATTTCATATACAAAACAATGAACAATTGGGTTTAACTATGCTCTTAGCACATAGTGAACAAACTGCAGTAGAGAAGCAGTTACATTTTGCAGAATTTGTGCATTTGACAAAAGATTTTTTTTCCATGTTCCAAGATTTACATGTGATACGAAATGTATGAATTCTTGCAATGGAAACCTCACTGTATTTTACCAAGGCAGATAAAGGAAATCCTTCACACCCCTTATACTTATAAGGAGGTTTTGGTGGCTGAACATGCATTGCTTTCATGGTGATTGCATGTTGCTTCCACTTTGTACATATTACTGAATTAATAAAGGTGAACATTTCAGAAATGGGGGTATAGCTCAGTGGTAAAGCATTTGACTGCAAGTAAAGAGGTCCCTAGTCCAAACCTGAGTGCCCCCTTGTTCAACTGTTTTACCTGTACAAATATTTTTTTAATTCAATAAATTGAAGAAAACATTTACACTCTTAGCATTTTATGTAATGAGCAACACATTTCTACATCTGAAATACTCCTGATCATCTCCTGAAACATAGGGTAAACACCATGAAACTGTTTAGGATTTCTTCATATGATACAAGCTGTGTTTTACATTCATCCAAGTTCTACTGGTGATATGATCAGTTTGGAATAGTCCATTGGAAGCTCATATGAATGTTATAAAACTGTGGTGGAAACCAATAATATGCCCTTAATGAAATGTATTATTTTGTACAGCTGACCAGAAGTGCGCTGATGTCATTAGTTCTACAAGTTCCATAGAGTCACCCACTATATCACCTTTTTAAAAAAGGGCAGTTTTCAGCCTTCAAGGGTTTAACTCAGTGTTAGGGCGTAGGAGTGCAGTTCAAGAAGTCCCTGTTTTATAACCATATACCCTCGTCAATAGATCCAGTTAAAATGTTTTTCAACCCAATGCACTGTAAGAAACAATAGGATATATCATCCTTTCATATAAAAAACAATGAACAATTGGGTTTAACTATGCTCTTAGCACAAAATCAACAAACTGCAGTAGAGAAGCAGTTACATTTTGCAGAATTTGTGCATTTGACAAAAGATTTTTTTCCATGTTCCAAGAACTACATGTGATACGAAATGTATGAATTCTTGCAATGGAAACCTCACTGTATTTTACCAAGGCAGATAAAGGGCATCCTTCGCACCCCATATACTTATAAGGTGGGTTTGGTGGCTGAAAATGCATTGCTTTGGTGGTGATTGCATGTTGCTTGCACTTTGAACATGTTACTGAATTAATAAAGGTGAACAATTCAGAAATGGGGGAATAACTCAGGGGTAGAGCATTTCACTGCAGATCAAAAGGTCCCTAGTTCAAATCTGGGTGCCCCCTTGTCCAACTGTTTTACCTGTAGAAATATGTTTTTAATTAAATAAATTGAAGCAAACATTTACAATCTTAGCATTTCATGTAATGAGCAACACATTTCTACATTTGAAATACTCCTGATCATCACCTGAAACATAGGGTAAGCACCATTAAGCTGTTTAGGATTTCTTCATATGATACAAGCTGTGTTTTACATTCACCCAAGTTCTACTGGTGATATGATCAGTTTGAAATAGTCCATTGGAAGCTCATATGAATGTTATAAAACTGTGGTGGAAATCAATAATATGCCCTTAATGAAATGTATTAATTTGTACAGCTGACCAGAGGTGCACTGATGTCATTAGCTCTACAAGTTCCATACAGTCACCCACTCTATCACCTTTTTAAAAAAGGACAGTTTTCAACATTCAAGGGTTTATGTCAGTGGTAGAGCGTAGGAGTGTAGTTCAAGAAGTCCCTGTTTCATAACCATATACCCTCTTCAATAGATCCTGTTAAAATGCTTTTCAACCCAATGCACTGGAAGAAACAATAGGATATATCATCATTTCATATACAAAACAATGAACAATTGGGTTTAACTATGCTCTTAGCACATAGTGAACAAACTGCAGTAGAGAAGCAGTTACATTTTGCAGAATTTGTGCATTTGACAAAAGATTTTTTTTCCATGTTCCAAGATTTACATGTGATACGAAATGTATGAATTCTTGCAATGGAAACCTCACTGTATTTTACCAAGGCAGATAAAGGAAATCCTTCACACCCCTTATACTTATAAGGAGGTTTTGGTGGCTGAACATGCATTGCTTTGATGGTGATTGCATGTTGCTTCCACTTTGTACATATTACTGAATAAATAAAGGTGAACATTTCAGAAATGGGGGTATAGCTCAGGGGTAGAGCATTTCACTGCAGATCGAAAGGTCCCTAGTTCAAATCTGGGTGCCCCCTTGTCCAACTGTTTTACCTGTAGAAATATTTTTTTTATTAAATAAATTGAAGTAAACATTTACAATCTTAGCATTTTATGTAATGAGCAACACATTTCTACATTTGAAATACTCCTGATCATCACCTGAAACATAGGGTAAACACCATTAAGCTGTTTAGGATTTCTTCATAGGATACAAGCTGTGTTTCACATTCACCCAAGTTCTACTGGTGATATGATCAGTTTCAAATAGTCCATTGGAAGCTCATATGAATGCTATAAAACTGTGGTGGAAACCAATAATATGCCCTTAATGAAATGTATTAATTTGTACAGCTGACCAGAAGTGCACTGATGTCAATAGTTCTACAAGTTCCATACAGTCACCCACTCTATGCCCTTTTTAAAAAAGGGCAGTTTTCAACATTGAAGGGTTTATGTCAGTGGTAAAGCGTAGGAGTGTAGTTCAAGAAGTCCCTGTATCATAACCATATACCCTCTTCAATAGATCCTGTTAAAATGTTTTTCAACCCAATGCACTGTAAGAAACAATAGGATATATCATCATTTCATATACAAAACAATGAACAATTGGGTTTAACTATGCTCTTAGCACAAAATCAACAAACTGCAGTAGAGAAGCAGTTACATTTTGTAGAATTTGTGCATTTAACACAAGTTTTTTTTCCATGTTCCAAGATCTACATGTGATATGAATTGTATGAATTCTTGCAATGGAAACCTCACTGTATTTTACCAAGGCAGATAAAGGACATCCTTCGCACCCCATATACTTATAAGGAGGGTTTGATGGCTGAAAATGCATTGCTTTGATGGTGATTGCATGTTGCTTGCACTTTGTACATATTACTGAATTAATAAAGGTGAACATTTCAGAAATGGGGGTATAGCTCAGTGGTAAAGCATTTGACTGCAGGTAAAGAGGTCCCTAGTTCAAATCTGGGTGCCCCCTTGTCCAACTGTTTTACCTGTAGAAATATGTTTTTAATTAAATAAATTGAAGTAAACATTTACAATCTTAGCATTTTATGTAATGAGCAACACATTTCTACATTTGAAATACTCCTGATCATCACCTGAAACATAGGGTAAGCACCATTAAGCTGTTTAGGATTTCTTCATATGATACAAGCTGTGTTTTACATTCACCCAAGTTCTACTGGTGATATGATCAGTTTGAAATAGTCCATTGGAAGCTCATATGAATGTTATAAAACTGTGGTGGAAATCAATAATATGCCCTTAATGAAATGTATTAATTTGTACAGCTGACCAGAGGTGCACTGATGTCATTAGCTCTACAAGTTCCATACATTCACCCACTCTATCACCTTTTTAAAAAAGGACAGTTTTCAACATTCAAGGGTTTATGTCAGTGGTAGAGCGTAGGAGTGTAGTTCAAGAAGTCCCTGTTTCATAACCATATACCCTCTTCAATAGATCCTGTTAAAATGCTTTTCAACCCAATGCACTGGAAGAAACAATAGGATATATCATCATTTCATATACAAAACAATGAACAATTGGGTTTAACTATGCTCTTAGCACATAGTGAACAAACTGCAGTAGAGAAGCAGTTACATTTTGCAGAATTTGTGCATTTGACAAAAGATTTTTTTTCCATGTTCCAAGATTTACATGTGATACGAAATGTATGAATTCTTGCAATGGAAACCTCACTGTATTTTACCAAGGCAGATAAAGGAAATCCTTCACACCCCTTATACTTATAAGGAGGTTTTGGTGGCTGAACATGCATTGCTTTGATGGTGATTGCATGTTGCTTCCACTTTGTACATATTACTGAATAAATAAAGGTGAACATTTCAGAAATGGGGGTATAGCTCAGGGGTAGAGCATTTCACTGCAGATCGAAAGGTCCCTAGTTCAAATCTGGGTGCCCCCTTGTCCAACTGTTTTACCTGTAGAAATATTTTTTTTATTAAATAAATTGAAGTAAACATTTACAATCTTAGCATTTTATGTAATGAGCAACACATTTCTACATTTGAAATACTCCTGATCATCACCTGAAACATAGGGTAAACACCATTAAGCTGTTTAGGATTTCTTCATATGATACAAGCTGTGTTTCACATTCACCCAAGTTCTACTGGTGATATGATCAGTTTGAAATAGTCCATTGGAAGCTCATATGAATATTATAAAACTGTGGTGGAAACCAATAATATGCCCTTAATGAAATGTATTAATTTGTACAGCTGACCAGAAGTGCACTGATGTCAATAGTTCTACAAGTTCCATACAGTCACCCACTCTATGCCCTTTTTAAAAAAGGGCAGTTTTCAACATTGAAGGGTTTATGTCAGTGGTAAAGCGTAGGAGTGTAGTTCAAGAAGTCCCTGTATCATAACCATATACCCTCTTCAATAGATCCTGTTAAAATGTTTTTCAACCCAATGCACTGTAAGAAACAATAGGATATATCATCATTTCATATACAAAACAATGAACAATTGGGTTTAACTATGCTCTTAGCACAAAATCAACAAACTGCAGTAGAGAAGCAGTTACATTTTGCAGAATATGTGCATTTGACAAAAGTGGTTTTTCCATGTTCCAAGATCTACATGTGATACGAAATGTATGAATTCTTGCAATGGAAACCTCACTGTATTTTACCAAGGCAGATAAAGGACATCCTTCGCACCCCATATACTTATAAGGAGGGTTTGATGGCTGAAAATGCATTGCTTTGATGGTGATTGCATGTTGCTTGCACTTTGTACAAATTACTGAATTAATAAAGGTGAACATTTCAGAAATGGGGGTATAGCTCAGTGGTAAAGCATTTGACTACAGGTAAAGAGGTCCCTAGTCCAAACCTGGGTGCCCCCTTGTTCAACTGTTTTACCTGTACAAATATTTTTTTAATTAAATAAATTGAAGAAAACATTTACACTCTTAGCATTTTATGTAATGAGCAACACATTTCTACATCTGAAATACTCCTGATCATCTCCTGAAACATAGGGTAAACACCATGAAACTGTTTAGGATTTCTTCATATGATACAAGCTGTGTTTTACATTCACCCAAGTTCTACTGGTGATATGATCAGTTTGGAATAGTCCATTGGAAGCTCATATGAATGTTATAAAACTGTGGTGGAAACCAATAATATGCCCTTAATGAAATGTATTATTTTGTACAGCTGACCAGAAGTGCGCTGATGTCATTAGTTCTACAAGTTCCATAGAGTCACCCACTATATCACCTTTTTAAAAAAGGGCAGTTTTCAGCCTTCAAGGGTTTAACTCAGTGTTAGGGCGTAGGAGTGCAGTTCAAGAAGTCCCTGTTTCATAACCATATACCCTCGTCAATAGATCCAGTTAAAATGTTTTTCAACCCAATGCACTGTAAGAAACAATAGGATATATCATCCTTTCATATAAAAAAACAATGAACAATTGGGTTTAACTATGCTCTTAGCACAAAATCAACAAACTGCAGTAGAGAAGCAGTTACATTTTGCAGAATTTGTGCATTTGACAAAAGATTTTTTTCCATGTTCCAAGATCCAAGCCGGTCAAGTGGCACAGCGAGTAGAGCGCTCGCTTTGACATCCGTGCAGAGCCTGCTAACGCAGGTTCGAATCCCGGCGGGGCCAAACTCAGCCTTTCATCCTTCCGAGGTCGATAAATGAGCACCACACACCGTGGGTAATAATAAGTAGTGCTCAGATACCTGAGGGTTTGTAGCGCTATATAAATGCCAAATTATTATTATTATTTATTATCTACATGTGATACGAAATGTATGAATTCTTGCAATGGAAACCTCACTGTATTTTACCAAGGCAGATAAAGGGCATCCTTCGCACCCCATATACTTATAAGGTGGGTTTGGTGGCTGAAAATGCATTGCTTTGGTGGTGATTGCATGTTGCTTGCACTTTGAACATATTACTGAATTAATAAAGGTGAACAATTCAGAAATGGGGGTATAACTCAGGGGTAGAGCATTTCACTGCAGATCAAAAGGTCCCTAGTTCAAATCTGGGTGCCCTCTTGTCCAACTGTTTTACCTGTAGAAATATGTTTTTAATTAAATAAATTGAAGTAAACATTTACAATCTTAGCATCTTATGTAATGAGCAACACATTTCTACATTTGAAATACTCCTGATCATCACCTGAAACATAGGGTAAGCACCATTAAGCTGTTTAGGATTTCTTCATATGATACAAGCTGTGTTTTACATTCACCCAAGTTCTACTGGTGATATGATCAGTTTGAAATAGTCCATTGGAAGCTCATATGAATGTTATAAAACTGTGGTGGAAACCAATAATATGCCCTTAATGAAATGTATTAATTTGTACAGCTGACCAGAAGTGCATTGATGTCATTAGTTCTACAAGTTCCATAGAGTCACCCACTCTATCACCTTTTTAAAAAAGGGCACTTTTCAACATTGAAGGGTTTATGTCAGTGGTAGAGCGTAGGAGTGTAGTTCAAGAAGTCCCTGTTTCATAACCATATACCCTCTTCAATAGATCCTGTTAAAATGTTTTTCAACCCAATGCACTGTAAGAAACAATAGGATATATCATCATTTCATATACAAAACAATGAACAATTGGGTTTAACTATGCTCTTAGCACAAAATCAACAAACTGCAGTAGAGAAGCAGTTACATTTTGCAGAATATGTGCATTTGACAAAAGTGGTTTTTCCATGTTCCAAGATCTACATGTGATACGAAATGTATGAATTCTTGCAATGGAAACCTCACTGTATTTTACCAACGCAGATAAAGGACATCCTTCGCACCCCATATACTTATAAGGAGGGTTTGATGGCTGAAAATGCATTGCTTTGATGGTGATTGCATGTTGCTTGCACTTTGTACATATTACTGAATTAATAAAGGTGAACATTTCAGAAATGGGGGTATAGCTCAGTGGTAAAGCATTTGACTGCAGGTAAAGAGGTCCCTAGTCCAAACATGGGTGCCCCCTTGTCCAACTGTTTTACCTGTAGAAATATGTTTTTAATTAAATAAATTGAAGTAAACATTTACAATCTTAGCATTTTATGTAATGAGCAACACATTTCTACATTTGAAATACTCCTGATCATCACCTGAAACATAGGGTAAGCACCATTAAGCTGTTTAGGATTTCTTCATATAATACAAGCTGTGTTTTACATTCACCCAAGTTCTACTGGTGATATTATCAGTTTGAAATAGTCCATTGGAAGCTCATATGAATGTTATAAAACTGTGGTGGAAACCAATAATATGCCCTTAATGAAATGTATCAATTTGTACAGCAAACCAGAAGTGCACTGATGTCATTAGTTCCACAAGTTCCATACAGTCACCCACTCTATCACTTTTTTAAAAAAGGTCAGTTTTCAGCATTCAATGGTATATGTCAGTGGTAGAGCGTAGGAAGCAGTTCAAGAAGTCCCTGTTTCATAACCATATACCCTCTTCAATAGATCCAGTTAAAATGTTTTTCAACCCAATGCACTGTAAGAAACAATAAGCTATATCATCAGTTCATATACAAAACAATGAACAATTGGGTTTAACTATGCTCTTAGCACAAAATCAACAAACTGCAGTAGAGAAGCAGTTACGTTTTGCAGAATTTGTGCATTTGACAAAAGTTTTATTTCCATGTTCCAAGATCTACATGTGATACGAAATGTATGAATTCTTGCAATGGAAACCTCACTGTATTTTACCAAGGCAAATAAAGGACATCATTTGTACCCCTTATACTTATAAGGAGGGTTTGGTGGCTGAAAATGCATTGCTTTGATGGTGATTGCATGTTGCTTCCACTTTGTACATATTACTGAAAAAGGTGAATATTTTAGAAATAGGGCTATAGCTCAGGGGTAGAGCATTTAATGGCAAATCAAGAGGGCCCTAGTTCAAATCTGAATGCCCACTTGTTTTACCTGTAGAAATATTTATTTAATTAGATAAATTGAAGAAAACATTTACAATCTTAGCATTTTATGTAATGAGCAACACATTTCTACATTCGAAATACTCCTGATCATCTCCTGAAACATAGGGTAAACACCATTAAGCTGTTTCGGATTTCTTCGTATGATACAAGCTGTGTATTATGAAGTGGGAGAATGGGAGAAAAGACTCCCCCAATCTCCTCGCGCCCCTGGCCTAGAGGATCGCGACCCAGACACCCGCCATGAGATGAATTTGCCTATCTACCAGACGACCAAATACCCTGGTACAGGAACATACGGATGTGCCCATCAGCCTGCCCACCAGCCTGCCCTGCTCAAGCCGACATCTGCGGCATGGATGAACTCGACTAAACCCTTCAACAGTAAATAAACACATCGTTAGAGATGCCATGACGACCTAGCCAACTGTCAGAACACTTGTGCAACCATGCACACTGGACACCCCCACACCTATCTACATGAAGAACATACTCAGTGCTATGACGTAGGTGACAGACTCACCCACTGACGCGCATCTTTATCATTTTTTACATAGGTCTTTCGAAATGCAGAAACGCAAGACGCACAAAGCACTCATCTAAATGCTTGCAGACGCTTCTCCTAACCCTTGCATTGTGATGAAAATACAACGTAGACATGGTCCCGCCTATGAAGCAATGTGATACCGCAACTTAAAGTGCTGTGCATTAAACATCCCCACCTATGCACCAGGCCCAAGTAGGCCGCAAGCAAGAGCCTCCATGAACATTGAAGGAGCAAGAGTACAATTGCTGACCCTGCAGAACGCGCCCAGCGAGAACTGACAGCCAAGGGAGCGATGTTGCAACTCGCATGCCACCAGCCGACGCCAAGGTCGCACCTGCAAGCTAAGCCAGACACACAGTTGAAAGTACAACTTAAATGTGCAGAATTCTGCCTCAACCACGGTCTCTCCTCACGTGACCAAGCCAAACCTGACAGGGTGCCAGACCCAGGAGGGAGAAGTCGCCTGGGTCCCACGTTTGAGACACAGGCTGCAACAATGAAATGACCTAATGGACACCTACAGCGATGGGAATGGTCTGATCTCAGGCATATGAGCAAATCCACGCATTGTCTGCACAAACACATAGTTACATATTGTTGCAAATGACAGGTACACCGCGAGCAGGGAACAACGATGGTCCCAGGCTGGGGGGCTCGCGAGTCGACCAATCAGAACATGGGGCACTCATCACTGACGCCACTAACATTAGCCAATCATTAGGGGTCTTTGTGTAACAATTTTCAAGTATCTAATAGAAGGGACAACCTAAGTATACCACCTGACTGACCCTTAACCACTAACAGCGTTCTCTATACGTATGCTATACTAACCCTACCACTCTAGCGACCAATCCAGAGTGGCGATAGGTTTTTTGCTAACTTTCCCAGGTGACGCAAGTAGCGCGTCATACTGAGGCAAAAAGGGGCCTGCGAGCCCCACGAATTTCGAGAGTCTGGACGGACGCGTACGATCCTAGACCCATCCCTGCCGTTATTCAATAAACAGCAGTAACACCTTGCTTCTTGTGTGTGTCTCATACTCATTTTTGGGATACATGGGAGGAGTTGGGGCCCCCAGCCCGGAGGTCCGCGGAAGGCCCAGCCGACCCCGGGAGAAACTCTGCGACAATTACATTCACCCAAGTTCTACTGGTGATATTATCAGTTTGAAATAGTCCATTGGACGCTCATATGAATGTTATAAAACTGTGGTGTAAACCAATAATATTCCCTTAATGAAATGTATTAATTTGCGCAGTTTTCAGCATTGAAGGGTTTATGTCAGTGGTAGAGGGTAGGAGTGAAGTTCAAGAAGTCCCTGTTTCATAACCATATACCCTCTTCAATAGATCCTGTTAAAATGTTTTTCAACCCAATGCACTGTAAGAAACAATAAGATATATCATCATTTCATATACAAAACAATGAACAATTGGGTTTAACTATGCTCTTAGCACAAAATCAACAAACTGCAGTAGAGAAGCAGTTACGTTTTGCAGAATTTGTGCATTTGACAAACGTTTTTTTTCCATGTTCCAAGATCTACATGTGATACGAAATGTGAGAATTCTTGCAATGGAAACCTCACTGTATTTTACCAAGGCAGATAAAGGACATCTTTTGTACCCCTTATACTTATAAGGAGGGTTTGGTGGCTGAAAATGCATTGCTTTGATGGTGATTGCATATTGCTTCCACTTTGTACATATTACTGAATAAATAAAGGTGAACATTTCAGAAATGGGGCTATAGCTCAGGGGTAGAGCATTTCACTGCAGATCAAGAGGGCCCTAGTTCAAATCTGGATGCCCACTTGTTTTACCTGTAGAACTATTTTTTTAATTAGATAAATTGAAGAAAATATTGCAATCTTAACATTTTATGTAATGAGCAACACATTTCTACATTTGAAATACTCCTGATCATCTCCTGAAACATAGGGTAAACACCATTAAGCTGTCTAGGATTTCTTCTCATGATACAAGCTGTGTTTTGCATTCACCCAAGTTCTACTGGTGATATTATCTGTTTGAAATAGTCCATTGGAAGCTCATATGAATGTTATAAAACTGTGGTGGAAACCAATAATATGCCCTTAATGAAATGTATTAATTTGTACAGCTGACCGGAAAGTGCACTGATGTCATTAGTTCTACAAGTTCCATACAGTCACCCACTCTATCACCTTTTTAAAAAAGGGCAGTTTTCAACATTCAAGGGTTTATGTCAGTGGCAGAGCGTAGGAGTGCAGTTCAAGAAGTCCCTGTTTCATAACCATACACCCTCTTCAATAGATCCTGTTAAAATGTTTTTCAACCCAATGCACTGTAAGAAACAATAGGATATATCATCATTTCATATACAAAACAATGAACAATTGGGTTTAACTATGCTCCTAGCACAAAATCAACAAACTGCAGTAGAGAAGCAGTTACGTTTTGCAGAATTTGTGCATTTGAGAAAAGTTTTTTTTCCATGTTCCAAGATCTACATGTGATACGAAATGTATGAATTCTTGCAATGGAAACCTCACTGTATTTTACCAAGGCATATAAAGGACATCTTTTGTACCCCTTATACTTATAAGGAGGGTTTGGTGGCTGAAAATGCATTGCTTTGATGGTGATTGTATGTTGCTTCCACTTTGTACATATTACTGAATAAATAAAGGTGAACCTTTCAGAAATGGGGGTATAGCTCAGTGGTAGAGCATTTCACTGCAGGTTAAGAGGTCCCTAGTTCAAATCTGGGTGCCCCCTTGTCCAACTGTTTTACCTGTAACACTATTTTTTTAATTAAATAAATTGAAGAAAACATTTAAAATCTTAGCATTTTATGTAATGAGCAACACATTTCTACATTTGAAATACTCCTGATCATCTCCTGAAACATAGGGTAAACACCATGAAACTGTTTAGGATTTCTTCGTATGATACAAGCTGTGTTTTACATTCACCCAAGTTCTACTGGTGATATTATCAGTTTGAAATAGTCCATTGGAAGCTCATATGAATGCTATAAAACTGTGGTGGAAACCAATAATATGCCCTTAATGAAATGTAATAATTTGTACAGATGACCAGAAGTGCACTGATGTCATTAGTTCTACAAGTTCCATAGAGTCACCCACTCTATCACTTTTTTAAAAAAGGGCAGTTTTCAACATTGAAGGGTTTATGTCAGTGGTAGAGCGTAGGAGTGTAGTTCAAGAAGTCCCTGTTTCATAACCATACACCCTCTTCAATAGATCCTGTTAAAATGTTTTTCAACCCAATGCACTGTAAGAAACAATAGGATATATCATCATTTCATATACAAAACAATGAACAATTGGGTTTAACTATGCTCTTAGCACAAAATCAACAAACTGCAGTAGAGAAGCAGTTACATTTTGCAGAATTTGTGCATTTGACAAAAGATTTTTTTTTTCCATGTTCCAAGATCTACATGTGATACGAAATGTATGAATTCTTGCAATGGAAACCTCACTGTATTTTACCAAGGCAGATAAAGGACATCTTTTGTACCCTGCTACTTATAAGGAGGGTTTGGTGGCTGAAAATGCATTGCTTTGATGGTGATTGCATGTTGCTTCCACTGTGTACATATTACTGAATAAATAAAGGTGAACATTTCAGAACTGGGGGTATAGCTCAGTGGTAGAGCATTTAACTGCAGATCAAGAGGTCCCTAGCTCGAATCTATGTGCCCCCTTGTCCAGCTCTTTCACCTGTAGAAATATTTTTTTAATCAAATAAATTGAAGAAAACATTTACAATCTTAGCATTTTATGTAATGAGCAACACATTTCTACATTTGAAATACTCCTGATCATCTCCTGAAACATAAGGTAAACACCATGAAACTGTTTAGGATTTCTTCATATGATACAAGCTGTGTTTTACATAAACCCACGTTCTACTGGTGATATTATCAGTTTGAAATAGTCCATTGGAAGCTCATATGAATGTTATAAAACTGTGGTGGCAACCAATAATATGCCCTTAATGAAATGTATTAATTTGTACAGCTGACCAGAAGTGCACTGAAGTCATTAGTTCTACAAGTTCCATACAGTCACCCACTCTATCACCTTTTTCAAAAAGGGCAGTTTTCAGCATTCAAGGGTTTATGTCAGTGGTAGAGCGTAGGAGTGCTTTTCAAGAAGCCCCTGTTTCATAACCATATACCCTCTTCAATAGATCCTGTTAAAATGTTTTTCAACCCAATGCACTGTAAGAAACAATAGGATATATCATCATTTCATATAAAAAAACAATGAACTATTGGGTTTAACTATACTCTTAGCACAAAATCAACAAACTGCAGTAGAGAAGCAGTTACATTTTGCAGAATTTGTGCATTTGACAAAAGAATTTTTTTCCATGTTCCAAGATCTACATGTGATAAGAAATGTATGAAGCCTTGCAATGGAAACCTCACTGTATTTTACGAAGGCAGATAAAGGACATCCTTCGCACCCCATACACTTATAAGGAGGGTTTTGTGGCTGAAAATGCATTGCTTTGATGGTGATTGCATGTTGCTTGTACTTTGTACATATTACCGAATTAATAAAGGCGAACTTTTCAGAACTGGAGTATAGCTCAGTGGTAGAGCATTTCACTGCAGATCAAGAGTTCCCTAGTTCAAAACTGGGTGCCCCCTTGTTCAACTGTTTTACCTGTAGAAGTATTTTTCTAATTAAATAAATTGAAGAAAACATTTACAATCTTAGCATTTTATGTAATGAGCAACACATTTCTACATTAGAAATACTCCTGATTATCTCCTGAAACATAGGGTAAACACCATGAAACTGTTTAGGATTTCTTCATATGATACAAGCTGTGGTTTACATTCACCCAAGTTCTACTGGTGATATTATCAGTTTGAAATAGTCCATTGGAAGCTCATATGAATGTTATAAAACTGTGGTGGAAACCAATAATATGCCCTTAATGAAATGTATTAATTTGTACAGCTGACCAGAAGTGCACTGATGTCATTAGTTCTACAAGTTCCATACAGTCACCCACTCTATCACTTTTTTTAAAAAAAGGGCAGTTTTCAGCATTCAAGGGTTTAACTCAGTGGTAGAGCGTAGGAGTGCAGTTCAAGAAGTCCCTGTTTCATAACCATATACCCTCGTCAATAGATCCTGTTAAAATGTTTTTCAACTCAATGCACTGTAAGAAACAATAGGATATATCATCATTTCATATACAAAACAATGAACAATTGGGTTTAACTATGCTCTTAGCACAAAATCAACAAACTGCAGTAAAGAAGCAGTTACATTTTGCAGAATTTGTGCATTTGACAAAAGATTTTTTTTCCATGTTCCAAGATCTACATGTGATACGAAATGTATGAATTCTTGCACTGGAAACATCACTGTATTTTACCAAGGCAGATAAAGGACATCCTTCGCACCCCATATACTTATAAGGAGGGTTTGGTGGCTGAAAATGCATTGCTTTGATGGTGATTGCATGTTGCTTGAACTTTGTACATATTACTGAATTAATAAAGGTGAACTTTTCAGGACTGGGGGTATGGCTCAGTGGTAGACCATTTGACTGCAGATCAAGAGGTCCCTAGTTCAAATCTGGGTGCCCCCTTGTACAACTGTTTTACCTGTAGAAATATTTTTTTAAATAAATTGAAGAAAACATTTACAATCTTAGCATTTTATGTAATGAGCAACACATTTCTACATTTGAAATACTCCTGATCATCTCCTGAAACATAAGGTAAACACCATGAAACTGTTTAGGATTTCTTCATATGATACAAGCTGTGTTTTACATAAACCCAAGTTCTACTGGTGATATTATCAGTTTGAAATAGTCCATTGGAAGCTCATATGAATGTTATAAAACTGTGGTGCAAACCAATAACATGCCCTTAATGAAATGTATTAATTTGTACAGCTGACCAGAAGTGCACTGATGTCATTAGTTCTACAAGTTCCATACAGTCACCCGTTCTATCACCTTTTTCAAAAAGGGCAGTTTTCAGCATTCAAGGGTTTATGTCAGTGGTAGAGCGTAGGAGTGCTTTTCAAGAAGTACCTGTTTCATAACCATATACCCTCTTCAATAGATCCTGTTAAAATGTTTTTCAACCCAATGCACTGTAAGCAACAATAGGATATATCATTTCATATAAAAACAATGAACAATTGGGTTTAACTATGCTCTTAGCACAAAATCAACAAACTGCAGTAGAGAAGCAGTTACATTTTGCAGAATTTGTGCATTTGACAAAAGATTTTTTTTCCATGTTCCAAGATCTACATGTGATAAGAAATGTATGAAGTCTTGCAATGGAAACCTCACTGTATTTTACCAAGGCAGATAAAGGACATCCTTCGCACCCCATACACTTATAAGGAGGGTTTTGTGGCTGAAAATGCATTGCTTTGATGGTGATTGCATGTTGCTTGTACTTTGTACATATTACTGAATTAATAAAGGCAAACTTTTCAGAACTGGGGTATAGCTCAGTGGTAGAGCATTTCACTGCAGATCAAGAGTTCCCTAGTTCAAAACTGGGTGCCCCCTTGTTCAACTGTTTTACCTGTAGAAATATTTTTCTAATTAAATAAATTGAAGAAAACATTTACAATCTTAGCATTTTATGTAATGAGCAACACATTTCTACATTAGAAATACTCCTGATTATCTCCTGAAACATATGGTAAACACCATGAAACTGTTTAGGATTTCTTCATATGATACAAGCTGTGTTTTACATTCACCCAAGTTCTACTGGTGATATTATCAGTTTGAAATAGTCCATTGGAAGCTCATATGAATGTTATAAAACTGTGGTGCAAACCAATAACATGCCCTTAATGAAATGTATTAATTTGTACAGCTGACCAGAAGTGCACTGATGTCATTAGTTCTACAAGTTCCATACAGTCACCCACTCTATCACCTTTTTCAAAAAGGGCAGTTTTCAGCATTCAAGGGTTTATGTCAGTGTTAGAGCGTAGGAGTGCTTTTCAAGAAGTCCCTGTTTCATAACCATATACCCTCTTCAATAGATCCTGTTAAAATGTTTTTCAACCCAATGCACTGTAAGAAACAATAGGATATATCATTTCATATAAAAAACAATGAACAATTGGGTTTAACTATGCTCTTAGCACAAAATCAACAAACTGCAGTATAGAAGCAGTTACATTTTGCAGAATTTGTGCATTTGACAAAAGATTTTTTTTTCCATGTTCCAAGATCTACATGTGATAAGAAATGTATGAAGTCTTGCAATGGAAACCTCACTGTATTTTACCAAGGCAGATAAAGGACATCCTTCGCACCCCATACACTTATAAGGAGGGTTTTGTGGCTGAAAATGCATTGCTTTGATGGTGATTGCATGTTGCTTGTACTTTGTACATATTACTGAATTAATAAAGGCGAACTTTTCAGAACTGGGGTATAGCTCAGTGGTAGAGCATTTCACTGCAGATCAAGAGTTCCCTAGTTCAAAACTGGGTGCCCCCTTGTTCAACTGTTTTACCTGTAGAAATATTTTTCTAATTAAATAAATTGAAGAAAACATTTACAATCTTAGCATTTTATGTAATGAGCAACACATTTCTACATTAGAAATACTCCGGATTATCTCCTGAAACATATGGTAAACACCATGAAACTGTTTAGGATTTCTTCATATGATACAAGCTGTGTTTTACATTCACCCAATTTCTACTGGTGATATT
The DNA here is from genome assembly GCF_040938575.1 of Ambystoma mexicanum. Lineage (NCBI taxonomy): Eukaryota > Metazoa > Chordata > Amphibia > Caudata > Ambystomatidae > Ambystoma > Ambystoma mexicanum. The sequence goes on from NW_027182484.1 coordinate 321,217, forward strand.
ATCAGTTTGAAATAGTCCATTGGAAGCTCATATGAATGTTATAAAACTGTGGTGGAAACCAATAATATGCCCTTAATGAAATGTATTAATTTGTACAGCTGACCAGAAGTGCACCGATGTCATTAGTTCTACAAGTTCCATACAGTCACCCACTCTATCACCTTTTTAAAAAAGGGCAGTTTTCAGCATTCAAGGGTTTATGTCAGTGGTAGAGCGTAGGAGTGCTTTTCAAGAAGTCCCTGGTTCATAACCATATACCCTCTTCAATAGATCCTGTTAAAATGTTTTTCAACCCAATGCACTGTAAGAAACAATCGGATATATCATCATTTCATATACAACACAATGAACAATTGGGTTTAACTATGCTCTTAGCACAAAATCAACAAACTGCAGTAGAGAAGCAGTTACATTTTGCAGAATTTGTGCATTTGACAAAAGATTTTTTTTCCATGTTCCAAGATCTACATGTGATACAAAATGTATGAATTCTTGCAATGGAAACCTCACTGTATTTTACCAAGGCAGATAAAGGACATCCTTCGCACCTCATATACTTATAAGGAGGGTTTGGTGGCTGAAAATGCATTGCTTTGATGGTGATTGCATGTTGCTTCCACTTTGTACATATTACTGAATAAATAAAGGTGAACATTTCAGAAATGGGGTTATAGCTCAGGGGTAGAGCATTTCACTGCAGATCAAAAGGTCGCTAGTTCAAATCTGGGTGCCCCCTTGTCCAACTGTTTTACCTGTAGAAATACGTTTTAATTAAATAAATTAAAGAAAACATTTACAATCTTAGCATTTTAGGTAATGAGCAACACATTTCTACATTTGAAATACTCCTGATCATCACCTGAAACATAGGGTAAACACCATTAAGCTGTTTAGGATTTCTTCATATGATACAAGATGTGTTTTACATTCACCCAAGTTCTACTGGTGATATGATCAGTTTGAAATAGTCCATTGGAAGCTCTTATGAATGTTATAAAACTGTGGTGGAAACCAATAATATGCCCTTAATGAAATGTATTAATTTGTACAGCTGACCAGAAGTGCACTGATGTCATTAGTTCTACAAGTTCCATAAAGTCACCCACTCTATCACTTTTTAAAAAAGGGCAGTTTTCAGCATTCAAGGGTTTATGTCAGTGGTAGAGCGTAGGAGTGCAGTTCAAGAAGTCTCTGTTTCATAACCATATACCCTCTTCAATAGATCCTGTTAAAATGTTTTTCAACCCAATGCACTGTAAGAAACAATACGATATATCATCATTTTTTATAGAAAACAATGAACAATTGGGTTTAGCTATGCTCTTAGCACAAAATCAACAAACTGCAGTAGAGATGCAGTTACGTTTTGCAGAATTTGTGCATTTGACAAAAGGTTTTTTTCCATGTGCCAAGATCTACATGTGATACAAAATGTATGAATTCTTGCAATGGAAACCTCACTGTATTTTACCAAGGCAGATAAAGGACATCCTTCGCACCCCATATACTTATAAGGAGGGTTTGGTGGCTGAAAATGCATTGCTTTGATGGTGATTGCATGTTGCTTGCACTTTGTACATATTACTGAATTAATAAAGGTGAACTTTTCAGAAATGGGGGTATAGCTCAGTGATAGAGCATTTGACTGCAGATCAAGAGGTCCCTAGTTCAAATCTGGGTGCCCCCTTGTTCAACTGTTTTACCTGTAGAAATATTTTCTTAATTAAATAAATTGAAGAAAACATTTACAATCTTAGCATTTTATGTAATGAGCAACACATTTCTACATTAGAAATACTCCTGATCATCTCCTGAAACATAGAGTAAACACCATGAAACTGTTTAGGATTTCTTCATATGATACAAGCTGTGTTTTACATTCACCCAAGTTCTACTGGTGATATGATCAGTTTGAAATAGTCCATTGGAAGCTCATATGAATGTTATAAAACTGTGGTGCAAACCAATATTATGCCCTTAATGAAATGTATTAATTTGTACAGCTGACCAGAAGTGCACTGATGTCATTAGTTCTACAAGTTCCATACAGTCACCCACTCTATCACCTTTTTCAAAAAGGGCAGTTTTCAGCATTCAAGGGTTTATGTCAGTGGTAGAGCGTAGGAGTGCTTTTCAAGAAGTCCCTGTTTCATAACCATATACCCTCTTCCATAGATCCTGTTAAAATGTTTTTCAACCCAATGCACTGTAAGAAACAATAGGATATATCATCATTTCATATAAAAAACAATGAACAATTGGGTTTAACTAAGCTCTTAGCACAAAATCAACAAACTGCAGTAGAGAAGCAGTTACATTTTGCAGAATTTGTGCATTTGACAAAAGATTTTTTTTCCATGTTCCAAGATCTACATGTGATAAGAAATGTATGAAGTCTTGCAAAGGAAACCTCACTGTATTTTACCAAGGCAGATAAAGGACATCCTTCGCACCCCATACACTTATAAGGAGGGTTTTGTGGCTGAAAATGCATTGCTTTGATGGTGATTGCATGTTGCTTGTACTTTGTACATATTACTGAATTAATAAAGGCGAACTTTTCAGAACTGGGGTATAGCTCAGTGGTAGAGCATTTCACTGCAGATCAAGAGTTCTCTAGTTCAAAACTAGGTGCCCCCCTTGTTCAACTGTTTTACCTGTAGATATATTTTTCTAATTAAATAAATTGAAGAAAACATTTACAATCTTAGCATTTTATGTAATGAGCAACACATTTCTACATTAGAAATACTCCTGATTATCTCCTGAAACATAGGGTAAACACCATGAAACTGTTTAGGATTTCTTCATATGATACAAGCTGTGTTTTACATTCACCCAAGTTCTAATGGTGATATTATCAGTTTGAAATAGTCCATTGGAAGCTCATATGAATGTTATAAAACTGTGGTGGAAACCAATAATATTCCCTTAATGAAATGTATTACTTTGTACAGCTGACCAGAAGTGCACCGATGTCATTAGTTCTAAAAGTTCTATACAGTCACCCACTCTATCACCTTTTTAAAAAAGGGCAGTTTTCAACATTCAAGGGTTTATGTCAATGGTAGAGAGTAGGAGTGCAGTTCAAGAAGTCCCTGTTCATAACCATATAACCTCTTCAATAGTTCATGTTAAAATGTTTATCAACCGAATGCACTGTAAGAAACAATAGGATATATCATCATTTCATATAAAAAACAATGAACAATTGGGTTTAACTATGCTCTTAGCACAAAATCAACAAAATGCAGTAGAGAAGCAGTTACGTTTTGCAGAATTTGTGCATTTGACAAACATTTTTTTTCAATGATCCAAGATCTACATGTGATACGAAATGTATGAATTCTTGCAGTGGAAACCTCACTGTATCGGAAACAATCGGTCATTAGTTCTACAAGTTCCATACAGTCACCCACTCTATCACCTTTTTAAAAAAGGGCAGTTTTCAGCATTCAAGGGTTTATGTCAGTGGTAGAGCGTAGGAGTGCTTTTCAAGAAGTCCCTGGTTCATAACCATATACCCTCTTCAATAGATCCTGTTAAAATGTTTTTCAACCCAATGCACTGTAAGAAACAATCGGATATATCATCATTTCATATACAACACAATGAACAATTAGGCAGATAAAGGACCTCTTTTGTACCCCTTATACTTATAAGGAGGGTTTGGTGGCTGAAAATGCATTGCTTTGATGGTGATTGCATGTTGCTTCCACTGTGTACATATTACTGAATAAATAAAGGTGAACATTTCAGAAATGGGGGTATAACTCAGGGGTAGAGCATTTCACTGCAGATCAAAAGGTCCCCAGTTCAAATCTGGGTGCCACCTTGTACAACTGTTTTACCTGTAGAAATATGTTTTTAATTAAATAAATTAAAGAAAACATTTACAATCTTAGCATTTTATGTAATGAGCAACACATTTCTACATTTGAAATACTCCTGATCATCTCTTGAAACAGAGGGTAAACACCAAGAAACTGTTTAGGATTTCTTCATATGATACAAGCTGTGTTTTACATTCACCCAAGTTCTACTGGTGATATTATCAGTTTGAAATAGTCCATTGGAAGCTCATATGAATGTTATAAAACTGTGGTGGAAACCAATAATATGCCCTTAATGAAATGTAATAATTTGTACAGATGACCAGAAGTGCACTGATGTCATTAGTTTTACAAGTTCCATAGAGTCACCCACTCTATCACCTTTTTAAAAAAGGGCAGTTTTCAACATTGAAGGGTTTATGTCAGTGGTAGAGCGTAGGAGTGTAGTTCAAGAAGTTCCTGTTTCATAACCATATACCCTCTTCAACAGATCCTGTTAAAATGTTTTTCAACCCAATGCACTGTAAGAAACAATAGGATATATCATCATTTCATATACAAAACAATGAACAATTGGGTTTAACTATGCTCTTAGCACAAAATCAACAAACTGCAGTAGAGAAGCAGTTACATTTTGCAGAATTTGTGCATTTGACAAAAGATTTTTTTTCCATGTTCCAAGATCTACATGTTATACAAAATGTATGAATTCTTGCAATGGAAACCTCACTGTATTTTACCAAGACAGATAAAGGACATCCTTCGCACCCCATATACTTATAAGGAGGGTTTGGTGGCTGAACATGCATTGCTTTGATGGTGATTGCATGTTGCTTGCACTTTGTACATATTACTGAATTAATAAAGGTGAACTTTTCAGAACTGGGGGTATAGCTCAGTGGTAGAGAATTTGACTGCAGATCAAGAGCTCCCTAGTTCAAATCTGGGTGCCCCCTTGTATAACTGTTTTACCTGTAGAAATATTTTTTTAAATAAATTGAAGAAAACATTTACAATCTTAGCATTTTATGTAATGAGCAACACATTTCTACATTTGAAATACTCCTGATCATCTCCTGAAACATAAGGTAAACACCATGAAACTGTTTAGGATTTCTTCATATGATACAAGCTGTGTTTTACATAAACCCACGTTCTACTGGTGATATTATCAGTTTGAAATAGTCCATTGGAAGCTCATATGAATGTTATAAAACTGTGGTGGCAACCAATAATATGCCCTTAATGAAATGTATTAATTTGTACAGCTGACCAGAAGTGCACTGAAGTCATTAGTTCTACAAGTTCCATACAGTCACCCACTCTATCACCTTTTTCAAAAAGGGCAGTTTTCAGCATTCAAGGGTTTATGTCAGTGGTAGAGCGTAGGAGTGCTTTTCAAGAAGCCCCTGTTTCATAACCATATACCCTCTTCAATAGATCCTGTTAAAATGTTTTTCAACCCAATGCACTGTAAGAAACAATAGGATATATCATCATTTCATATAAAAAAACAATGAACTATTGGGTTTAACTATACTCTTAGCACAAAATCAACAAACTGCAGTAGAGAAGCAGTTACATTTTGCAGAATTTGTGCATTTGACAAAAGAATTTTTTTCCATGTTCCAAGATCTACATGTGATAAGAAATGTATGAAGCCTTGCAATGGAAACCTCACTGTATTTTACGAAGGCAGATAAAGGACATCCTTCGCACCCCATACACTTATAAGGAGGGTTTTGTGGCTGAAAATGCATTGCTTTGATGGTGATTGCATGTTGCTTGTACTTTGTACATATTACCGAATTAATAAAGGCGAACTTTTCAGAACTGGAGTATAGCTCAGTGGTAGAGCATTTCACTGCAGATCAAGAGTTCCCTAGTTCAAAACTGGGTGCCCCCTTGTTCAACTGTTTTACCTGTAGAAGTATTTTTCTAATTAAATAAATTGAAGAAAACATTTACAATCTTAGCATTTTATGTAATGAGCAACACATTTCTACATTAGAAATACTCCTGATTATCTCCTGAAACATAGGGTAAACACCATGAAACCTTTTAGGATTTCTTCATATGATACAAGCTGTGTTTTACATTCACCCAAGTTCTACTGGTGATATTATCAGTTTGAAATAGTCAATTAGAAGCTCATATGAATGTTATAAAACTGTGGTGGAAACCAATAATATGCCCTTAATGAACTGTATTAATTTGTACAGCTGACCAGAAGTGCACTGATGTCATTAGTTCTACAAGTTCCATACAGTCACCCACTCTATCACCTTTTTAAAAAAGGGCAGTTTTCAGCATTCAAGGGTTTAACTCAGTGGTAGAACATAGGAGTGCAGTTCAAGAAGTCCCTGTTTCATAACTATACACCCTCTTCAATAGATCCTATTAAAATGTTTTTCAACCCAATGCACTGTAGGAAACAAAAGGATATATCAACATTTCACATATAAAACAATGAACAATTGGGTTTAACTATGCTCTTAGCACAAAATCAACAAACTGCAGTAGAGAAGCAGTTACATTTTGCAGAATTTGTGCATTTGACAAAAGATTTTTTTTCCATGTTCCAAGATCTACATGTGATACGAAATGTATGAATTCTTGCAATGGAAACCTCACTGTATTTTACCAAGGCAGATAAAGGACATCTTTTGTACCACTTAAACTTATAAGGAGGGTTTGGTGGCTGAAAATGCATTGTTTTGATGGTGATTGCATGTTGCTTGCACTTTGTACATATTACTGAATTAATAAAGGTGAACTTTTCACAAATGTGGGTATAGCTCAGTGGTAGTGCATTTGACTGCAGATCAAGAGGTCCCTAGTTCAAATCTGGGTGCCCCCTTGTTCAACTGTTTTACCTGTAGAAATATGTTTTTAATTGAAGAAAACATTTACAATCTTAGCATTTTATGTAATGACCAACACATTTCTAAATTAGAAATACTCCTGATCATCTCCTGAAACATAGGGTAAACACCATGAAACTGTTTAGGATTTCTTCATATGATACAAGCTGTGTTTTACATTCACCCAAGTTCTACTGGTGATATTATCAGTTTGAAATAGTCCATTGGAAGCTCATATGAATGTTATAAAACTGTGGTGGAAACCAATAATATGCCCTTAATGAAATGTATTAATTTGTACAGCTTACCAGAAGTGCACTGATTTCATTAGTTCTACATGTTCCATACAGTCACCCACTCTATCACCTATTTAAAAAAAGGGCAGTTTTCAACATTCAAGGGTTTATGTCAGTGGTAGAGCGTAGGAGTGTAGTTCAAGAAGTCGCTGTTTCATAACCATATACCCTCTTCAATAGATCCTGTTAAAATGTTTTTCAACCCAATGCACTGTAAGAAACAAAAGGATATATCATCATTTCATATACAAAACAATGAACAATTGGGTTTAACTATGCTCTTAGCACAAAATCAACAAACTGCAGTAGAGAAGCAGTTACATTTTTCAGAATTTGTGCATTTGACAAAAGATTTTTTTTCCATGTTCCAAGATCTACATGGGATACGAAATGTATGAATTCTTGCAATGGAAACCCTACTGTATTTTACCAAGGCAGATAAAGGACATCCTTCGCACCCCATATACTTATAAGGAGGGTTTGGTGGCTGAAAATGCATTGCTTTGATGGTGATTGCATGTTGCTTGCACTTTGTACATATTACTGAATTAATAAAGGTGACATTTTCAGAACTGGGGGTATAGCTCAGTGGTAGAGCATTTGACTGCAGATCAAGAGGTCCCTAGTTCAAATCTGGGTGCCCCCTTGTTCAACTGTTTTACCTGTAGAAATATTTTTTTAAATTAAATAAATTGAAGAAAACATTTACAATCTTAGCATTTTATGTAATGAGCAACATATTTGTACATTAGAAATACTCCTGATCATCTCCTGAAACATAGGGTAAACACCATGAAACTGTTTAGGATTTCTTCGTATGATACAAGCTGTGTTTTACATTCACCCAAGTTCTACTGGTGATATTATCAGTTTGAAATAGTCCATTGGAAGCTCATATGAATGTTATAAAACTGTGGTGGAAACCAATAATATGCCCTTAATGAAATGTATTAATTTGTACAGCTGACCAGAAGTGCACTGATGTCATTAGTTCTACAAGTTCCATACAGTCACCCACTCTATCACCTTTTTAAAAAAGGGCAGTTTTCAGCATTCAAGGGTTTAACTCAGTGGTAGAGCGTAGGAATCCAGTTCAAGAAGTCCCCGTTTCATAACCATATACCCTCTTCAATAGGTCCTGTTAAAATGTTTTTCAACCCAATGCACTGTAAGAAACAATAGAAACAATAAGATATATCATCATTTCATATACAAATGAATGAACAATTGGGTTTAACTATGCTCTTAGCACAAAATCAACAAACTGCAGTAGAGAAGCAGTTGCATTTTGCAGAAGTTGTGCATTTGACAAAAGATTTTTTTTCCATGTTCCAAGATCTACATGTGATACGAAATGTATGAATTCTTGCAATGGAAACCTCACTGTATTTTACCAAGGCACATAAAGGACATCCTTCGCACCCCATATACTTATAAGGAGGGTTTAGTGGCTGAAAATGCTTTACTTTGATGGTGATTGCATGTTGCTTCCACTTTGTACATATTACTGAATAAATAAAGGTGAACATTTCATAAATGGGGGTATAGCTCAGGGGTAGAGCATTTCACTGCAGATCAAAAGGTCCCTAATTCAAATCTGGGTGCCCCCTTGTCCAACTGTTTTACCTGTAGAAATATGTTTTTAATTAAATAAATTGAAGTAAACATTTACAATCTTAGCATTTTATGTAATGAGCAACACATTTCTACATTTGAAATACTCCTGATCATCTCCTGAAACATTAGGTAAACACCATGAAACTGTTTAGGATTTCTTCGTATGATACAAGCTGTGTTTTACATTCACCCAAGTTCTACTGGTGATATGATTAGTTTGAAATAGTCCATTGGAAGCTCATATGATTGTGATAAAACTGTGGTGGAAACCAATAATATGCCCTTAATGAAATGTATTAATTTGTACAGCTGACCAGAAGTGCACTGATGTCATTAGTTCTACAAGTTCCATACAGTCACCCACTCTATCACCTTTTTAAAAAAGGGCAGTTTTCAGCATTCAAGGGTTTATGTCAGTGGTAGAGTGTACGAGGGCTTTTCAAGAAGTTCCTGTTTCATAACCATATACCCTCTTCAATAGATCTTGTTAAAATGTATTTTTTAACCGAATGCACTGTAAGAAACAATAAGATATATCATCATTTCATATACAAAAGAATGAACAATTGGGTTTAACTATGCTCTTAGCACAAAATCAACAAACTGCAGTAGAGAAGCAGTTACATTTTGCAGAATTTGTGCATTTGACAAAAGATTTTTTTTCCATGTTCCAAGATCTACATGTGATACGAAATGTATGAATTCTTGCAATGGAAACCTCACAGTATTTTACCAAGGCAGATAAAGGACATCTTTTGTACCCCTTATACTTATAAGGAGGGTTTGGTGGCTGTAAATGCATTGCTTTGATGGTGATTGCATGTTGCTTCCACTTTGTACATATTACTGAATAAATAAAGGTGAACATTTCAGAAATGGTGGTATAGCTCAGGGGTAGAGCATTTCACTGCAGATCAAAAGGTCCCTAATTCAAATCTGGGTGCACCCTTGTTCAACTGTTTTACCTGTAGAAATATGTTTTTAATTAAATAAATTGAAGTAAACATTTACAATCTTAGCATTTTATGTAATGATCAACACATTTCTACATTTGAAATACTCCTGATCATCACCTTGAACATAGGGTAAACACCATTACGCTGTTTAGGATTTCTTCATATGATACAAGCTGTGTTTTACATTCACCCAAGTTCTACTGGTGATATCATCAGTTTGAAATAGTCCATTGGAAGCTCTTATGAATGTTATAAAACTGTGGTGGAAACCAATAATATGCCCTTGATGAAATGTATTAATTTGTACAGCTGACCAGAAGTGCACTGATGTCATTAGTTCTACAAGTTCCATAAAGTCACCCACTCTATCATCTTTTTTAAAAAGGGCAGTTTTCAACATTCAAGGGTTTATGTCAGTGGTAGAGCGTAGGAGTGTAGTTCAAGAAGTCCCTGTTTCATAACCATATACCCTCTTCAATAGATCCTGTTAAAATGTTTTTCAACCCAATGCACTGTAAGAAACAATAAGATATATCATAATTTCATATACAAAACAATGAACAATTGGGTTTAACTATGCTCTTAGCACAAAATCAACAAACTGCAGTAGAGAAGCAGTTACATTTTGCAGAATTTGTGCATTTGACAAAAGATTTTTGTTCCATGTTCCAAGATCTACATGTGATACGAAATGTATGAATTCTTGCAATGGAAACCCCATTGTATTTTACCAAGGCAGATAAAGGACATCTTTTGTACCCCTTATACTTATAAGGAGGGTTTGGTGGCTGAAAATGCATTGCTTTGATGCTGATTGCATGTTGCGTCCACTTTGTACATATTACTGAATAAATAAAGGTGAACATTTCATAAATGGGGGTATAGCTCAGGGGTAGAGCATTTCACTGCAGATCAAAAGGTCCCTAATTCAAATCTGGGTGCCCCCTTGTCCAACTGTTTTACCTGTAGAAATATGTTTTTAATTAAATAAATTGAAGTAAACATTTACAATCTTAGCATTTTATGTAATGAGCAACACATTTCTACATTTGAAATACTCCTGATCATCTCCTGAAACATTAGGTAAACACCATGAAACTGTTTAGGATTTCTTCGTATGATACAAGCTGTGTTTTACATTCACCCAAGTTCTACTGGTGATATTATCAGTTTGAAATAGTCCATTGGAAGCTCATATGAATGTTATAAAACTGTGGTGGAAACCAATAATATGCCCTTAATGAAATGTATTAATTTGTACAGCTGACCAGAAGTGCACTGATGTCATTAGTTCTACAAGTTCCATACAGTCACCCACTCTATCACCTTTTTAAAAAAGGGCAGTTTTCCGCATTCAGGGGTTTAACTCAGTGGTAGAGCGTAGGAATCCAGTTCAAGAAGTCCCCGTTTCATAACCATATACCCTCTTCAATAGATCCTATTAAAATGTTTTTCAACCCAATGCACTGTAAGAAACAATAGAAGCAATAAGATATATCATCATTTCATATACAAAAGAATGAACAATTGGGTTTAACTATGCTCTTAGCACAAAATCAACAAACTGCAGTAGAGAAGCAGTTGCATTTTGCAGAATTTGTGCATTTGACAAAAGATTTTTTTTTCATGTTCCAAGATCTACATGTGATACGAAATGTATGAATTCTTGCACTGGAAACCTCACTGTATTTTACCAAGGCACATAAAGGACATCCTTCGCACCCCATATACTTATAAGGAGGGTTTGGTGGCTGAAAATGCTTTGCTTTGAAGGCGATTGCATGTTGCTTCCACTTTGTACATATTACTGAATCAATAAAGGTGAACATTTCAGAAATGGGGGTATAGCTCCGGAGTAGAGCATTTCACTGCAGATCAAAAGGTCACTAGTTCAAATCTGGGTGCCCCCTTGTCCAACTGTTTTACCTGTAGAAATATGTTTTAATTAAATAAATTGAAGTAAACATTTACAATCTTAGCATTTTATGTAATGAGCAACACATTTCTACATTTGAAATACTCCTGATCATCACCTGAAACATAGGGTAAACACCATTAAGCTGTTTAGGATTTCTTCATATGATACAAGCTGTGTTTTACATTCACCCAAGTTCTACTGGTGATATGATCAGTTTGAAATAGTTAATTGGAAGCTCTTATGAATGTTATAAAACTGTGGTGGAAACCAATAATATGCCCTTAATGAAATGTATTAATTTGTACAGCTGACCAGAAGTGCACTGATGCCATTAGTTCTACAAGTTCCATAGAGTCACCCACTCTATCACCTTTTTAAAAAAGGGCAGTTTTCAACATTCAAGGGTTTATGTCAGTGGTAGAGCGTAGGAGTGTAGTTCAAGAAGTCCCTGTTTCATAACCATATACACTCTTCAATAGATCCTGTTAAATGTTTTTCAACCCGATGCACTGTAAGAAACAATAAGATATATAATCATTTCATATACAAAACAATGAACAATTGGGTTTAACTATGCTCTTAGCACAAAATCAACAAACTGCAGTAGAGAAGCAGTTACATTTTTCAGAATTTGTGCGTTTGACAAAAGATTTTTTTTCCATGTTCCAAGATCTACATGTGATACGAAATGTATGAATTCTTGCAATGGAAACCTTACAGTATTTTACCAAGGCAGATAAAGGACATCCTTCGCACCCCATATACTTATAAGGAGGGTTTGGTGGCTGAAAATGCATTGCTTTGATGGTGATTGCATGTTGCTTGCACTTTGTACATATTACTGAATTAATAAAGGGGAACTTTTCAGAACAGGGGGTATAGCTCAGTGGTAGAGCATTTGACTGCAGATCAAGAGGTCCCTAGTTCAAATCTGGGTGCCCCCTTGTTCAACTGTTTTACCTGTAGAAATATTTTTTTAATTAAATAAATTGAAGAAAACATTTACAATCTTAGCATTTTATGTAATGAGCAACACATTTCTACATTTGAAATACTCCTGATCATCACCTGAAACATAGGGTAAACACCATTAAACTGTTTAGGATTTCTTCATATGATACAAGCTGTGTTTTACATTCACCCATGTTCTACTGGTGATATGATTAGTTTGAAATAGTCCATTGGAAGCTCATATGATTGTGATAAAACTGTGGTGGAAACCAATAATATGCCCTTAATGAAATGTATTAATTTGTACAGCTGACCAGAAGTGCACTGATGTCATTAGTTCTACAAGTTCCATACAGTCACCCACTCTATCACCTTTTTAAAAAAGGGCAGTTTTCAGCATTCAAGGGTTTATGTCAGTGGTAGAGTGTAGGAGGGCTTTTCAAGAAGTTCCTGTTTCATAACCATATACCCTCTTCAATAGATCCTGTTAAAATGTATTTTTTAACCGAATGCACTGTAAGAAACAATAAGATATATCATCATTTCATATACAAAAGAATGAACAATTGGGTTTAACTATGCTCTTAGCACAAAATCAACAAACTGCAGTAGAGAAGCAGTTACATTTTGCAGAATTTGTGCATTTGACAAAAGATTTTTTTTCCATGTTCCAAGATCTACATGTGATACGAAATGTATGAATTCTTGCAATGGAAACCTCACAGTATTTTACCAAGGCAGATAAAGGACATCTTTTGTACCCCTTATACTTATAAGGAGGGTTTGGTGGCTGTAAATGCATTGCTTTGATGGTGATTGCATGTTGCTTCCACTTTGTACATATTACTGAATAAATAAAGGTGAACATTTCAGAAATGGTGGTATAGCTCAGGGGTAGAGCATTTCACTGCAGATCAAAAGGTCCCTAATTCAAATCTGGGTGCACCCTTGTCCAACTGTTTTACCTGTAGAAATATGTTTTTAATTAAATAAATTGAAGTAAACATTTACAATCTTAGCATTTTATGTAATGATCAACACATTTCTACATTTGAAATACTCCTGATCATCACCTTGAACATAGGGTAAACACCATTACGCTGTTTAGGATTTCTTCATATGATACAAGCTGTGTTTTACATTCACCCATGTTCTACTGGTGATATGATTAGTTTGAAATAGTCCATTGGAAGCTCATATGATTGTGATAAAACTGTGGTGGAAACCAATAATATGCCCTTAATGAAATGTATTAATTTGTACAGCTGACCAGAAGTGCACTGATGTCATTAGTTCTACAAGTTCCATACAGTCACCCACTCTATCACCTTTTTAAAAAAGGGCAGTTTTCAGCATTCAAGGGTTTATGTCAGTGGTAGAGTGTAGGAGGGCTTTTCAAGAAGTTCCTGTTTCATAACCATATACCCTCTTCAATAGATCCTGTTAAAATGTATTTTTTAACCGAATGCACTGTAAGAAACAATAAGATATATCATCATTTCATATACAAAAGAATGAACAATTGGGTTTAACTATGCTCTTAGCACAAAATCAACAAACTGCAGTAGAGAAGCAGTTACATTTTGCAGAATTTGTGCATTTGACAAAAGATTTTTTTTCCATGTTCCAAGATCTACATGTGATACGAAATGTATGAATTCTTGCAATGGAAACCTCACAGTATTTTACCAAGGCAGATAAAGGACATCTTTTGTACCCCTTATACTTATAAGGAGGGTTTGGTGGCTGTAAATGCATTGCTTTGATGGTGATTGCATGTTGCTTCCACTTTGTACATATTACTGAATAAATAAAGGTGAACATTTCAGAAATGGTGGTATAGCTCAGGGGTAGAGCATTTCACTGCAGATCAAAAGGTCCCTAATTCAAATCTGGGTGCACCCTTGTCCAACTGTTTTACCTGTAGAAATATGTTTTTAATTAAATAAATTGAAGTAAACATTTACAATCTTAGCATTTTATGTAATGATCAACACATTTCTACATTTGAAATACTCCTGATCATCACCTTGAACATAGGGTAAACACCATTACGCTGTTTAGGATTTCTTCATATGATACAAGCTGTGTTTTACATTCACCCAAGTTCTACTGGTGATATGATCAGTTTGAAATAGTCCATTGGAAGCTCTTATGAATGTTATAAAACTGTGGTGGAAACCAATAATATGCCCTTGATGAAATGTATTAATTTGTACAGCTGACCAGAAGTGCACTGATGTCATTAGTTCTACAAGTTCCATAAAGTCACCCACTCTATCATCTTTTTTAAAAAGGGCAGTTTTCAACATTCAAGGGTTTATGTCAGTGGTAGAGCGTAGGAGTGTAGTTCAAGAAGTCCCTGTTTCATAACCATATACCCTCTTCAATAGATCCTGTTAAAATGTTTTTCAACCCAATGCACTGTAAGAAACAATAAGATATATCATAATTTCATATACAAAACAATGAACAATTGGGTTTAACTATGCTCTTAGCACAAAATCAACAAACTGCAGTAGAGAAGCAGTTACATTTTGCAGAATTTGTGCATTTGACAAAATATTTTTGTTCCATGTTCCAAGATCTACATGTGATACGAAATGTATGAATTCTTGCAATGGAAACCCCATTGTATTTTACCAAGGCAGATAAAGGACATCTTTTGTACCCCTTATACTTATAAGGAGGGTTTGGTGGCTGAAAATGCATTGCTTTGATGGTGATTGCATGTTGCTTCCACTTTGTACATATTACTGAATAAATAAAGGTGAACATTTCATAAATGGGGGTATAGCTCAGGGGTAGAGCATTTCACTGCAGATCAAAAGGTCCCTAATTCAAATCTGGGTGCCCCCTTGTCCAACTGTTTTACCTGTAGAAATATGTTTTTAATTAAATAAATTGAAGTAAACATTTACAATCTTAGCATTTTATGTAATGAGCAACACATTTCTACATTTGAAATACTCCTGATCATCTCCTGAAACATTAGGTAAACACCATGAAACTGTTTAGGATTTCTTCGTATGATACAAGCTGTGTTTTACATTCACCCAAGTTCTACTGGTGATATGATTAGTTTGAAATAGTCCATTGGAAGCTCATATGATTGTGATAAAACTGTGGTGGAAACCAATAATATGCCCTTAATGAAATGTATTAATTTGTACAGCTGACCAGAAGTGCACTGATTCATTAGTTCTACAAGTTCCATACAGTCACCCACTCTATCACCTTTTTTAAAAAAGGGCAGTTTTCAGCATTCAAGGGTTTATGTCAGTGGTAGAGTGTAGGAGGGCTTTTCAAGAAGTTCCTGTTTCATAACCATATACCCTCTTCAATAGATCCTGTTAAAATGTACTTTTTAACCGAATGCACTGTAAGAAACAATAAGATATATCATCATTTCATATACAAAAGAATGAACAATTGGGTTTAACTATGCTCTTAGCACAAAATCAACAAACTGCAGTAGAGAAGCAGTTACATTTTGCAGAATTTGTGCATTTGACAAAAGATTTTTTTTCCATGTTCCAAGATCTACATGTGATACGAAATGTATGAATTCTTGCAATGGAAACCTCACAGTATTTTACCAAGGCAGATAAAGGACATCTTTTGTACCCCTTATACTTATAAGGAGGGTTTGGTGGCTGTAAATGCATTGCTTTGATGGTGATTGCATGTTGCTTCCACTTTGTACATATTACTGAATAAATAAAGGTGAACATTTCAGAAATGGTGGTATAGCTCAGGGGTAGAGCATTTCACTGCAGATCAAAAGGTCCCTAATTCAAATCTGGGTGCACCCTTGTTCAACTGTTTTACCTGTAGAAATATGTTTTTAATTAAATAAATTGAAGTAAACATTTACAATCTTAGCATTTTATGTAATGATCAACACATTTCTACATTTGAAATACTCCTGATCATCACCTTGAACATAGGGTAAACACCATTACGCTGTTTAGGATTTCTTCATATGATACAAGCTGTGTTTTACATTCACCCAAGTTCTACTGGTGATATGATCAGTTTGAAATAGTCCATTGGAAGCTCTTATGAATGTTATAAAACTGTGGTGGAAACCAATAATATGCCCTTGATGAAATGTATTAATTTGTACAGCTGACCAGAAGTGCACTGATGTCATTAGTTCTACAAGTTCCATAAAGTCACCCACTCTATCATCTTTTTTAAAAAGGGCAGTTTTCAACATTCAAGGGTTTATGTCAGTGGTAGAGCGTAGGAGTGTAGTTCAAGAAGTCCCTGTTTCATAACCATATACCCTCTTCAATAGATCCTGTTAAAATGTTTTTCAACCCAATGCACTGTAAGAAACAATAAGATATATCATAATTTCATATACAAAACAATGAACAATTGGGTTTAACTATGCTCTTAGCACAAAATCAACAAACTGCAGTAGAGAAGCAGTTACATTTTGCAGAATTTGTGCATTTGACAAAAGATTTTTGTTCCATGTTCCAAGATCTACATGTGATACGAAATGTATGAATTCTTGCAATGGAAACCCCATTGTATTTTACCAAGGCAGATAAAGGACATCTTTTGTACCCCTTATACTTATAAGGAGGGTTTGGTGGCTGAAAATGCATTGCTTTGATGCTGATTGCATGTTGCGTCCACTTTGTACATATTACTGAATAAATAAAGGTGAACATTTCATAAATGGGGGTATAGCTCAGGGGTAGAGCATTTCACTGCAGATCAAAAGGTCCCTAATTCAAATCTGGGTGCCCCCTTGTCCAACTGTTTTACCTGTAGAAATATGTTTTTAATTAAATAAATTGAAGTAAACATTTACAATCTTAGCATTTTATGTAATGAGCAACACATTTCTACATTTGAAATACTCCTGATCATCTCCTGAAACATTAGGTAAACACCATGAAACTGTTTAGGATTTCTTCGTATGATACAAGCTGTGTTTTACATTCACCCAAGTTCTACTGGTGATATTATCAGTTTGAAATAGTCCATTGGAAGCTCATATGAATGTTATAAAACTGTGGTGGAAACCGATAATATGCCCTTAATGAAATGTATTAATTTGTACAGCTGACCAGAAGTGCACTGATGTCATTAGTTCTACAAGTTCCATACAGTCACCCACTCTATCACCTTTTTAAAAAAGGGCAGTTTTCCGCATTCAGGGGTTTAACTCATTGGTAGAGCGTAGGAATCCAGTTCAAGAAGTCCCCGTTTCATAACCATATACCCTCTTCAATAGATCCTATTAAAATGTTTTTCAACCCAATGCACTGTAAGAAACAATAGAAGCAATAAGATATATCATCATTTCATATACAAAAGAATGAACAATTGGGTTTAACTATGCTCTTAGCACAAAATCAACAAACTGCAGTAGAGAAGCAGTTGCATTTTGCAGAATTTGTGCATTTGACAAAAGATTTTTTTTTCATGTTCCAAGATCTACATGTGATACGAAATGTATGAATTCTTGCACTGGAAACCTCACTGTATTTTACCAAGGCACATAAAGGACATCCTTCGCACCCCATATACTTATAAGGAGGGTTTGGTGGCTGAAAATGCTTTGCTTTGAAGGCGATTGCATGTTGCTTCCACTTTGTACATATTACTGAATCAATAAAGGTGAACATTTCAGAAATGGGGGTATAGCTCCGGAGTAGAGCATTTCACTGCAGATCAAAAGGTCACTAGTTCAAATCTGGGTGCCCCCTTGTCCAACTGTTTTACCTGTAGAAATATGTTTTAATTAAATAAATTGAAGTAAACATTTACAATCTTAGCATTTTATGTAATGAGCAACACATTTCTACATTTGAAACACTCCTGATCATCACCTGAAACATAGGGTAAACACCATTAAGCTGTTTAGGATTTCTTCATATGATACAAGCTGTGTTTTACATTCACCCAAGTTCTACTGGTGATATGATCAGTTTGAAATAGTTCATTGGAAGCTCTTATGAATGTTATAAAACTGTGATGGAAACCAATAATATGCCCTTAATGAAATGTATTAATTTGTACAGCTGACCAGAAGTGCACTGATGCCATTAGTTCTACAAGTTCCATAGAGTCACCCACTCTATCACCTTTTTAAAAAAGGGCAGTTTTCAACATTCAAGGGTTTATGTCAGTGGTAGAGCGTAGGAGTGTAGTTCAAGAAGTCCCTGTTTCATAACCATATACACTCTTCAATAGATCCTGTTAAATGTTTTTCAACCCGATGCACTGTAAGAAACAATAAGATATATAATCATTTCATATACAAAACAATGAACAATTGGGTTTAACTATGCTCTTAGCACAAAATCAACAAACTGCAGTAGAGAAGCAGTTACATTTTTCAGAATTTGTGCGTTTGACAAAAGATTTTTTTTCCATGTTCCAAGATCTACATGTGATACGAAATGTATGAATTCTTGCAATGGAAACCTTACAGTATTTTACCAAGGCAGATAAAGGACATCCTTCGCACCCCATATACTTATAAGGAGGGTTTGGTGGCTGAAAATGCATTGCTTTGATGGTGATTGCATGTTGCTTGCACTTTGTACATATTACTGAATTAATAAAGGGGAACTTTTCAGAACAGGGGGTATAGCTCAGTGGTAGAGCATTTGACTGCAGATCAAGAGGTCCCTAGTTCAAATCTGGGTGCCCCCTTTTTCAACTGTTTTACCTGTAGAAATATTTTTTTAATTAAATAAATTGAAGAAAACATTTACAATCTTAGCATTTTATGTAATGAGCAACACATTTCTACATTAGAAATACTCCTGATCATCTCCTGAAACATAGGGTAAACATCATGAAACTGTTTAGGATTTCTTCGTATGATACAAGCTGTGTTTTACATTCACCCAAGTTCTACTGGTGATATTATCAGTTTGAAATAGTCCATTGGAAGCTCATATGAATGTTATAAAACTGTGGTAGAAACCAATAATATGCCCCTAATGAAATGTATTAATTTGTACAGCTGACCAGAAGTGCACTGATGTCATTAGTTCTACAAGTTCCATACAGTCACCCTCTCTATCACCTTTTTAAAAAAGGACAGTTTTCAGCATTCAAGGGTTTAACTCAGTGGTAGAGCGTAGGAATCCAGTTCAAGAAGTCCCCGTTTCATAACCATATACCCTCTTCAATAGATCCTGTTAAAATGTTTTTCAACCCAATGCACTGTAAGAAATAATAGAATTAATAAGATATATCATCATTTCGTATAAAACACAATGAATAATTGGGTTTAACTATGCTCTTAGCACAAAATCAACAAACTGCAGTAGAGAAGCAGTTACATTTTTCAGAATTTGTGCATTTGACAAAAGATTTTCTTTCCATGATCCAAGATCTACATGTGATACGAAATGTATGAATTCTTGCAATGGAAACCTTACTGTATTTTACCAAGGCAGATAAAGGACATCCTTCGCACCCCATACACTTATAAGGAGGGTTTGGTGGCTGAAAATGCATTGCTTTGATGGTGATTGCATGTTGCTTGCACTTTGTACATATTACTGAATTAATAAAGGTGAACTTTTCAGAACTGGGGGTGTAGATCATTGGTAGAGCATTTGACTGCAGATCAAGAGGTCCCTAGTTCAAATCTGGGTGCCCCCTTGTTCAACTGTTTCACCTGTAGAAATATTTTTTTAATTGAAGAAAACATTTACAATCTTAGCATTTTATGTAATGAGCAACACATTTCTACATTTGAAATACTCCTGATCATCACCTGAAACATAGGGTAAACACCATTAAGCTGTTTAGGATTTCTTCATATGATACAAGCTGTGTTTTACATTCACCCAAGTTCTACTGGTGATATGATCAGTTTGAAATAGTCCATTGGAAGCTCTTATGAATGTTATAAAACTGTGGTGGAAACCAATAATATGCCCTTAATGAAATCTATTAATTTGTACAGCTGACCAGAAGTGCACTGATGTCATTAGTTCTACAAGTTCCATAGAGTCACCCACTCTATCACCTTTTTAAAAAAGGGCAGTATTCAACATTCAAGGGTTTATGTCAGTGGTAGAGCGTAGGAGTGTAGTTCAAGACGTCCCTGTTCCATAACCATATACCCTCTTCAATAGATCCTGTTAAATGTTTTTCAACCCAATGCACTGTAAGAAACAATAAGATATATCATCATTTCATATACAAAACAATGAACAATTGGGTTTAACTATGCTCTTAGCACAAAATAAAAAAAATGCAGTAGAGAAACAGTTACGTTTTGCAGAATTTGTGCATTTGACAAAGTTTTTTTTCCATGTTCCAAGATCTACAGGTGATACGAAATGTATGAATTCTTGCAATGAAAACCTCACTGTATTTTACCAAGGCAGATAAAGGACATCTTTTGTACCCCTTATACTTATAAGGAGGGTTTGGTGGCTGAAAATGCATTGATTTGATGGTGATTGCATGTTGCTTCCACTTTGTACATATTACTGAATAAATAAAGGAGAACATTTCACAAATGGGGGTATAGCTCAGGAGTAGAGCATTTCACTGCAGATCAAAAGGTCCCCAGTTCAAATCTGGGTCCCCCCTTGTCCAACTGTTTTACCTGTAGAAATATGTTTTTAATTAAATAAATTGAAGTAAACATTTACAATCTTAGCATTTTATGTAATAAGCAACACATTTCTATATTTGAAATACTCCTGATCATCACGTGAAACATAGGGTAAACACCATTAAGCTGTTTAGGATTTCTTCATATGATACAAGCTGTGTTTTACATTCACCCAAGTTCTACTGGTGATATGATCAGTTTGAAATAGTCCATTGGAAGCTCATATGAATGTTATAAAACTGTGGTGGAAACCAATAACATGCCTTTAATGAAATTTATTAATTTTTACAGCTGACCAGAAGTGCACTGATGTCATTCGTTCTACAAGTTCCATAGAGTCATCCACTCTATCACCTTTTTTAAAAAGGGCAGTTTTCAACATTCAAGGGTTTATGTCAGTGGTAGAGCGTAGGAGTGTAGTTCAAGAAGTCCCTGTTTCATAACCATATACCCTCTTCAATAGATCCTGTTAAATGTTTTTCAACCCAATGCACTGTAAGAAACAATAAGATATATCATCATTTCATATACAAAACAATGAACAATTGGGTTTAACTATGCTCTTAGCACGAAATCAACAAACTGCAGTAGAGAAGCAGTTACATTTTTCAGAATTTGTGCATTTGACAAAAGATTTTCTTTCCATGATCCAAGATCTACATGTGATACGAAATGTATGAATTCTTGCAATGGAAACCTTACTGTATTTTACCAAGGCAGATAAAGGACATCCTTCGCACCCCATACACTTATAAGGAGGGTTTGGTGGCTGAAAATGCAATGCTTTGATGGTGATTGCATGTTGCTTGCACTTTGTACATATTACTGAATTAATAAAGGTGAACTTTTTAGAACTGGGGGTGTAGATCATTGGTAGAGCATTTGACTGCAGATCAAGAGGTCCCTAGTTCAAATCTGGGTGCCCCCTTGTTCAACTGTTTCACCTGTAGAAATATTTTTTTAATTGAAGAAAACATTTACAATCTTAGCATTTTATGTAATGAGCAACACATTTCTACATTTGAAATACTCCTGATCATCACCTGAAACATAGGGTAAACACCATTAAGCTGTTTAGGATTTCTTCATATGATACAAGCTGTGTTTTACATTCACCCAAGTTCTACTGGTGATATGATCAGTTTGAAATAGTCCATTGGAAGCTCTTATGAATGTTATAAAACTGTGGTGGAAACCAATAATATGCCCTTAATGAAATGTATTAATTTATACAGCTGACCAGAAGTGCTCTGATGTCATTAGTTCTACAAGTTCCATACAGTCACCCACTCTATCACCTTTTTAAAAAAGGGCAGTTTTCAGCATTCAAGGGTTTAACTCAGTGGTAGATCTAGGAATGCAGTTCAAGAAGTCCCTGTTTCATAACCATATACCCTCTTCAATAGATCCTGTTCAAATGTTTTTCAACCCAATGCACTGTAAGAAACAATAAGATATATCATCATTTCATATACAAAAGAATGAACAATTGGGTTTAACTATGCTCTTAGCACAAAATCAACAAACTGCAGTAGAGAAGCAGTTACATTTTGCAGAATATGTGCATTTGAAAAAAGATTTTTTTTCCATGTTCCAAGATCTACATGTGATACGAAATGTATGAATTCTTGCAATGGAAACCTCACTGTATTTTACCAAGGCAGATAAAGGATATCCTTTGCACCCCATATACTTATAAGGAGGGTTTGGTGGCTGAAAATGCATTGCTTTGATGGTGATTGCATGTTGCTTCCACTTTGTACATATTACTGAATAAATAAAGGTGAACATTTCAGAAATGGGGGTATAGCTCAGGGGTAGAGCATTTCATTGCCGATCAAAAGGTCCCTAGTTCAAATGTGGGTGCCCCATTGTCTAACTATTTTACCTGTAGAAATATGTTTTTAATTAAATAAATTGAAGTAAACATTTACAATCTTAGCATTTTATGTAATGAGCAACACATTTCAACATTTGAAATACTCCTGATCATCACCTGAAACATAAGGTAAACACCATTAAGCTGTTTAGGATTTCTTCATATGATACAAGCTGTGTTTTACATTCACCCAAGTTCTACTGGTGATATGATCAGTTTGAAATAGTCCATTGGAAGCTCTTATGAATGTTATAAAACTGTGGTGGAAACCAATAATATGCCCTTAATGAAATGTATTAATTTATACAGCTGACCAGAAGTGCTCTGATGTCATTAGTTCTACAAGTTCCATACAGTCACCCACTCTATCACCTTTTTAAAAAAGGGCAGTTTTCAGCATTCAAGGGTTTAACTCAGTGGTAGAGCGTAGGAATGCAGTTCAAGAAGTCCCTGTTTCATAACCATATACCCTCTTCAATAGATCCTGTTAAAATGTTTTTCAACCCAATGCACTGTAAGAAACAATAAGATATATCATCATTTCATATACAAAAGAATGAACAATTGGGTTTAACTATGCTCTTAGCACAAAATCAACAAACTGCAGTAGAGAAGCAGTTACATTTTGCAGAATTTGTGCATTTGACAAAAGATTTTTTTCCATGTTCCAAGATCTACATGTGATACGAAATGTATGAATTCTTGCAATGGAAACCTCACTGTATTTTACCAAGGCAGATAAAGGACATCCTTCGCACCCCATATACTTATAAGGAGGGTTTGGTGGCTGAAAATGCTTTGCTTTGATGGTGATTGCATGTTGCTTCCACTTTGTACATATTACTGAATAAATAAAGGTGAACATTTCAGAAATGGGGGTATAGCTCAGAGGTAGAGCATTTCACTGCAGATCAAAAGGTCCCTAGTTCAAATCTGGGTGCCCCCTTGTCCAACTGTTTTACCTGTAGAAATGTGTTTTTAATTAAATAAATTGAAGTAAACATTTACAATCTTAGCATTTTATGTAATGAGCAACACATTTCTACATTTGAAATACTCCTGATCATCACCTGAAACATAGGGTAAACACCATTAAGCTGTTTAGGATTTCTTCATATGATACAAGCTGTGTTTTACATTCACCCAAGTTCTACTGGTGATATGATCAGTTTGAAATAGTCCATTGGAAGCTCTTATGAATGTTATAAAACTGTGGTGGAAACCAATAATATGCCCTTAATGAAATCTATTAATTTGTACAGCTGACCAGAAGTGCACTGATGTCATTAGTTCTACAAGTTCCATAGAGTCACCCACTCTATCACCTTTTTAAAAAAAGGCAGTATTCAACATTCAAGGGTTTATGTCAGTGGTAGAGCGTAGGAGTGTAGTTCAAGACGTCCCTGTTCCATAACCATATACCCTCTTCAATAGATCCTGTTAAATATTTTTCAACCCAATGCACTGTAAGAAACAATAAGATATATTATCATTTCATATACAAAACAATGAACAATTGGGTTTAACTATGCTCTTAGCACAAAATCAAAAAAATGCAGTAGAGAAACAGTTACTTTTTGCAGAATTTGTGCATTTGACAAAGTTTTTTTTCCATGTTCCAAGATCTACATGTGATACGAAATGTATGAATTCTTGCAATGAAAACCTCACTGTATTTTACCAAGGCAGATAAAGGACATCTTTTGTACCCCTTATACTTATAAGGAGGGTTTGGTGGCTGAAAATGCATTGATTTGATGGTGATTGCATGTTGCTTCCACTTTGTACATATTACTGAATAAATAAAGGTAAACATTTCAGAAATGGGGGTATAGCTCAGTGGTAGAGCATTTG
The DNA here is from genome assembly GCF_040938575.1 of Ambystoma mexicanum. Taxonomy (NCBI): domain Eukaryota; kingdom Metazoa; phylum Chordata; class Amphibia; order Caudata; family Ambystomatidae; genus Ambystoma; species Ambystoma mexicanum. The sequence goes on from NW_027182484.1 coordinate 345,999, forward strand.
ACTGCAGATCAAGAGGTCCTTAGTTCTAATCCGGGGGCCCCCTTGTTCAACTGTTGTACCTGTAGAAATGTTTCTTTAATTAAATAAATTGAAGAAAACATTTACAATTTTAGCATTTTATGTAATGAGCAACACATTTCTACATTTGAAATACTCCTGATCATCTCCTGAAACATAGGGTAAACACCATTAAGCTGTTTAGGATTTCTTCATATGATACAAGCTGTGTTTTACATTCACCCAAGTTCTACTGGTGATATGATCAGTTTGAAATAGTCCATTGGAAAATCTTATGAATGTTATAAAATGGTGGTGGAAACCAATAATATGCCCTTAATGAAATGTATTAATTTGTACAGCTGACCAGAAGTGCACTGATGTCATTAGTTCTACAAGTTCCATACAGTCACCCACTCTATCACCTTTTTAAAAAAGGTCAGTTTTCAACATTCAAGGGTTTATGTCAGTGGTAGAGCGTAGGAGTGTAGTTCAAGAAGTCCCTGTTTCATAACCATATACCCTCTTCAATAGATCCTGTTAAAATGTTTTTCAACCCAATGCACTGGAAGAAACAATAGGATATATCATCATTTCATATACAAAACAATGAACAATTGGGTTTAACTATGCTCTTAGCACAAAATCAACAAAATGCAGTAGAGAAACAGTTACGTTTTGCAGAATTTGTGCATTTGACAAAAGTTTTTTTTCCATGTTCCAAGATCTACATGTGATACGAAATGTATGAATTCTTGCAATGGAAACCTCACTGTATTTTACCAAGGCAGATAAAGGACATCCTTCGCACCCCATATACTTATAAGGAGGGTTTGGTGGCTGAAAATGCATTGCTTTGATGGTGATTGCATGTTGCTTGCACTTTGTACATATTACTGAATTAATAAAGATGAACATTTAAGAACTGGGGGTATAGCTCAGTGGTAGAGCATTTGACTGCAGATCAAGAGGTCCCTAGTTCAAATCTGGGTGCCCCCTTGTCCAACTGTTTTACCTGTAGAAATATTTTTAATTAAATAAATTGAAGAAAACATTTACAATCTTAGCATTTTATGTAATGAGCAACACATTTCTACATTTCAAATACTCCTGATCACCTCCTGAAACATAGGGTAAACACCATGAAACTTTTTAGGATTTCTTCATATGATACAAGCTGTGTTTTACATTCACCCAAGTTCTACTGGTGATATTATCAGTTTGAAATAGTCCATTGGAAGCTCATATGAATGTTATAAAACTGTGGTGGAAACCAATAACATGCCCTTAATGAACTGTATTAATTTGTACAGCTGACCAGAAGTGCACTGATGTCATTAGTTCTACAAGTTCCATACAGTCACCCACTCTATCACCTTTTTAAACAAGGGCAGTTTTCAGCATTTAAGGGTTTAACTCAGTGGTAGAGCGTAGGAATGCAGTTCAAGAAGTCCCTGTTTCATAACCATATACCCTCTTCAATAGATCCTGTTAAAATGTTTGTCAACCCAATGCATGGTAAGAAACAATAAGATATATCATCATTTCATATACAAAAGAATGAACAATTGGGTTTAACTATGCTCTTAGCACAAAATCAACAAACTGCAGTAGAGAAGCAGTTACATTTTGCAGAATTTGTGCATTTGACAAAAGATTTTTTTTCCATGTTCCAAGATCTACATGTGATACGAAATGTATGAATTCTTGCAATGGAAACCTCACTGTATTTTACCAAGGCAGATAAAGAACATCCTTCGCACCCCATATACCTATAAGGAGGGTTTGGTGGCTGAAAATGCTTTGCTTTGATGGTGATTGCATGTTGCTTCCACTTTGTACATATTACTGAATAAATAAAAGTGAACATTTCAGAAATGGGGGTACAGCTCATGGGTAGAGCATTTCACTGCAGATCAAAAGGTTCCTAGTTCATATCTGGGTGCCCCCTTGTCCAACTGTTTTACCTCTAGAAATATGTTTTTAATTAAATAAATTGAAGTAAACATTTACAATCTTAGCATTTTATGTAATGAGCAACACATTTCTACATTTGAAATACTCCTGATCATCACCTGGAACATAGGGTAAACACCATTACGCTGTTTAGGATTTCTTCATATGATACAAGCTGTGTTTTACATTCACCCAAGTTCTACTGGTGATGTGATCAGTTTGAAATAGTCCATTGGAAGCTCTTATGAATGTTATAAAACTGTGGTGGAAACCAATAATATGCCCTTAATGAAATGTATTAATTTGTACAGCTGACCAGAAGTGCACTGATGTCATTAGTTGTACAAGTTCCATAGAGTCACCCACTCTATCATCTTTTTTAAAAAGGGCAGTTTTCAACATTCACAGGTTTATGTCAGTGGTAGAGCGTAGGAGTGTAGTTCAAGAAGTCCCAGTTTGATACCATATACCCTCTTCAATAGATCCTGTTAAAATGTTTTTCAACCCAATGCACTGTAAGAAACAATAGGATATATCATCATTTCATATACAAAACAATGAACATTGGGTTTAACTATGCTCTTAGCCCAAAATCAACAAACTGCAGTAGAGAAGCAGTTACGTTTTGCAGAATTTGTGCATTTGACAAAAGTTTTTTTCCATGTTCCAAGATCTACAAGTGATACGAAATGTATGAATTCTTGCAATGGAAACCTCACTGTATTTTACCAAGGCAGATAAAGGACATCTTTTGCACCTCATATACTTATAAGGAGGGTTTGGTGGCTGCAAATGCATTGCTTTGATGGTGATTGCATGTTGCTTGCACTTTGTACATATTACTGAATTAATAAAGGGGAACTTTTCAGAACTGGAGGTATAGCTTAGTGGTAGAGCATTTTACTCCAGATCTAGAGGTCCCTAGTTCAAATCTGGGTGACCCCTTGTTCAACTGTTTTACCTGTAGAAATATGTTTTTAATTAAATAAATTGAAGAAAACATTTACAATCTCAGCATTGTATGTAATGAGCAACACATTTCTACATTTGAAATACTCCTGATCATCTCTGGAAACATAGGGTAAACACCATGAAACTGTTTAGGATTTCTTCATATGATATAAGCTGTGTTTTACATTCACCCAAGTTCTACTGGTGATATTATCAGTTTGAAATAGTCCATTGGAAGCTCATATGAATGTTATAAAACTGTGGTGGAAACCAATAAAATGCCCTTAATGAAATGTATTAATTTATACAGCTGACCAGAAGTGCTCTGATGTCATTAGTTCTACAAGTTCCATACAGTCACCCACCCTATCACTTTTTTTAAAAAAGGGCAGTTTTCAGCATTCAAGGGTTTATGTCAGTGGTAGAGGGTAGGGGTGCAGTTCAAGAAGTCCCTGTTTCATAACCATATACCCTCTTCAATAGATCCTGTTAAAATGTTTTTCAACCCAGTGCACTGTAAGAAACTATAAGATATATCATCATTTCTTATACAAAACAATGAACAATTGGGTTTAACTATGCTCTTAGCACAAAATCAACAAACTTCAGTACAGAAGCAGCTACGTTTTGCCGAATTTGTGCATTTGACAAAAGCTTTTTTTTTCCATGTTCCAAGATCTACATGTGACACGAAATGTATGAATTCTTGCACTGGAAACCTCACTGTATTTTACGAAGGCAGATAAAGGACATCTTTTGTACCCCTTATACTTATAAGGAGGGTTTGGTGGCTGAAAATGCATTGCTTTGATGGTGATTGCATGTTGCTTCCACTTTGTACATATTACTGAATAAATAAAGGTGAACATTTCAGAAATGGGGGTATAGCTCAGGGGTAGAGCATTTCACTGCAGATTAAAAGGTCTCTAGTTCAAATCTGGGTGCCCCCTTGTCCAACTGTTTTACCTGTAGAAATATGTTTTTAATTAAATAAATTGAAGTAAACATTTACAATCTTAGCATTTTATGTAATGAGCAACACATTTCTACATTTGAAATACTCCTGATCATCTCCTGAAACATGGGGTAAACACCATGAAACTGTTTAGGATATCTTCGTATGATACAAGCTGTGTTTTACATTCACCCAAGTTCTACTGGTGATATTATCAGTTTGAAATAGTCCATTGGAAGCTCATATGAATGTTATAAAACTGTGGTGGAAACCAATAATATGCCCTTAATGAAATGTATTAATTTGTACAGTTGACCAGAAGTGCACTGATGTCATTAGTTCTACAAGTTCCATACAGTCACCCACTCTATCACCTTTTTAAAAAAGGGCAGTTTTCAGCATTCAAGGGTTTAACTCAGTGGTAGAGCGTAGGAATGCAGTTCAAGAAGTCCCCGTTTAATAACCATATACCCTCTTCAATAGATCCTGTTAAAATGTTTTTCAACCCAATGCACTGTAAGAAACAATAAGATATATCATCATTTCATATACAAAAGAATGAACAATTGGGTTTAACTATGCTCTTAGCACAAAATCAACAAACTGCAGTAGAGAAGCAGTTGCATTTTGCAGAATTTGTGCATTTGACAAAAGATTTTTTTTCCATGTTCCAAGATCTACATGTGATACGAACTGTATGAATTCTTGCAATGGAAACCTCACTGTATTTTACCAAGGCACATAAAGGACATCCTTCGCACCCCATATACTTCTAAGGAGGGTTTGGTGGCTGAAGATGCTTTGCTTTGATGGTGATTGCATGTTGCTTCCACTTTGTACGTATTACTGAATAAATAAAGGTGAACATTTCAGAAATGGGGTATAGCTCCGGGGTAGAGCATTTCACTGCAGATCAAAAGGTCCCTAGTTCAAATCTTGGTGCCCCCTTGTCCAACTGTTTTACCGGTAGAAATATGTTTTTAATTAAATACATTGAAGTAAACATTTACAATCTTAGCATTTTATGTAATGAGCAACACATTTCTACATTTGAAATACACCTGATCATCACCTGAAACATAGGGTAAACACCATTAAGCTGTTTAGGATTTCTTCATATGATACAAGCTGTGTTTTACATTCACCCAAGTTCTACTGGTGATACGATCAGTTTGAAATAGTCCATTGGAAGCTCATATGAATGTTATAAAACTGTGGTGGTTACCAATAATATGCCCTTAATGAAATGTATTAATTTGTACAGCTGACCAGAATTGCACTGATGTCATTAGTTCTACAAGTTCCATACAGTCAACCACTCTATCACCTTTTTAAAAAAGGGCAGTTTTCAGCATTCAAGGGTTTAACTCAGTGGTAGAGCGTAGGAATGCAGTTCAAGAAGTCCCTGTTTCATAACCATCTACCCTCTTCAATAGATCCTGTTAAAATGTTTTTCAACCCAATGCACTGTAAGAAACAATAGGATATATCATCATTTCATATAAAAACAATGAACAATTGGGTTTAACTATGCTCTTAGCACAAAATCAACAAACTGCAGTAGAGAAGCAGTTACGTTTTGCAGAATTTGTGCATTTGACAAACGTTTTTTTTCCATGTTCCAAGATCTACATGTGATACGAAATGTATGAATTCTTGAAATGGAGACCTCACTGTATTTTACCAAGGCAGATAAAGGACATCCTTCGCACCCCTTATACTTATAAGGAGGGTTTGGTGGCTGAAAATGCATTGCTTTGATAGTGATTGCATGTTGCTTCCACTTTGTACATATTACTGAATAAATAAAGGTGATCATTATCAAATTGGGGGTATAGCTCAGTGGTAGAGCATTTGACTGCAGATAAAGGGGTCGCTAATTCAAATCTGGGTGCCCCCTGGTCCAACTGTTGTACCTGTAGAAATATTGTTTTAAATAAATTGAAGAAAACATTTACAATCTTAGCATTTTATGTAATGAGCAACACATTTCTACATTTGAAATACTCCTGATCATCTCCTGAAACATAGGGTAAACACCATTAAGCTGTTTCAGATTTCTTCATATGATACAAGCTGTGTATTACATTCACCCAAGTTCTACTGGTGATATTATCAGTTTGAAATAGTCCACTGGAAGCTCATATGAATGTTATAAAACTGTGGTGGAAACCAATAATATGCCCTTAATGAAATGTATTAATTTGTACAGCTGACCAGAAGTGCACTGATGTCATTAGTTCTACAAGTTCCATACAGTCACGCACTCTATCACTTTTTTTAAAAAAGGGCAGTTTTCAACATTAAAGGGTGTATGTCAGTGGTAGAGCGTAGGAGTGTAGTTCAAGAAGTCCCTGTTTCATAACCATATACCCTCTTCAATAGATCCTGTTAAAATGTTTGTTAACCCAATGCACTGTAAGAAACAATAGGATATATCATCATTTCATATATAAAACAATGAACAATTGGGTTTAACTATGATCTTAGCACAAAATCAACAAACTGCAGTAGAGAAGCAGTTACATTTTGCAGAATTTGTGCATTTGACAAAAGTTTTTTTTTCCATGTTCCAAGATCTACATGTGATACGAAATGTATGAATTCTTGCAATGGAAACCTCACTGTATTTTACCAAGGCAGATAAAGGACATCCTTCGCACCCCATATACTTATATGGAGGGTTTGGTGGCTGAAAATGCATTGCTTTAATGGTGATTGCATGTTGCTTGCACTTTGTACATATTACTGAATTAATAAAGGTGAACATTTTAGAACTGCAGGTATAGCTCAGTGGTAGAGCATTTGACTGCAGATGAAGAGGTCCCTAATTCAAATCTGGGTGCCCCCTTGTCCAACTGTTTTATCTGTAGAAATATTTGCTTAATTAAATAAATTGAAGAAAACATTTACAATCTTAGAATTTTATGTAATGAGCAACACATTTCTCCATTTGAAATACTCCTGATCATCTCCGGAAACATAGGGTAAACACCATTAAGCTGTTTCGGATTTCTTCATATGATACAAGCTGTGTATTTCATTCACCCAAGTTCTACTGGTGATATTATCAGTTTGAAATAGTCCATTGGAAGCGCATATGAATGCTATAAAACTGTGGAGGAAACCAATAATATGCCCTTAATGAAATGTATTAATTTGTACAGCTGACCAGAAGTGCACTGATGTCATTAGTTCTACAAGTTCCATACAGTCACCCACTCTATCACTTTTTTAAAAAAGGGCGGTTTTCAGCATTCAAGGGTTTATGTCAGTGGTAGAGGGTAGGAGTGCAGTTCAAGAAGTCCCTGTTTCATAACCATATGCCCTCTTCAATAGATCCTGTTAAAATGTTTTTCAACCCAATGCACTGTAAGAAACAATAAAATATATCATCATTTCTTATACAAAACAATGAACAATTGGGTTTAACTATGCTCTTAGCACAAAATCAACAAACTTCAGTACAGAACCAGTTACGTTTTGCAGATTTTGTGCATTTGACAAAAAGTTTTTTTTCCATGTTCCAAGATCTACATGTGACAAGAAATGTATGAATTCTTGCACTGGAAACCTCACTGTATTTTACCAAGGCAGATAAAGGACATCTTTTGTACCCCTTATACTTATAAGGAGGGTTTGGTGGCTGCAAATGCATTGCTTTGACGGTGATTGCATGTTGCTTCCACTTTGTACATATTACTGAATAAATACAGGTGAACATTTCAGAATTGGGGTTATAGCTCAGGGGTAGAGCATTTGACTGCAGATCAAGAGGTCCCTAGTTCAAATCTGGGTGCCCCCTTGTCCAACTGTTTTACCTGTAGAAATATGTTTTTAATTAAATAAATTGAAGTAAACATTTACAATCTTAGCATTTTATGTAATAAGCAACACATTTCTATATTTGAAATACTCCTGATCATCACGTGAAACATAGGGTAAACACCATTAAGCTGTTTAGGATTTCTTCATATGATACAAGCTGTGTTTTACATTCACCCAAGTTCTACTGGTGATATGATCAGTTTGAAATAGTCCATTGGAAGCTCATATGAATGTTATAAAACTGTGGTGGAAACCAATAATATGCCCTCAATGAAATGTATTAATTTGTACAGCTGACCAGAAGTGCACTGATGTCATTCGTTCTACAAGTTCCATAGAGTCATCCACTCTATCACCTTTTTTAAAAAGGGCAGTTTTCAACATTCAAGGGTTTATGTCAGTGGTAGAGCGTAGGAGTGTAGTTCAAGAAGTCCCTGTTTCATAACCATATACCCTCTTCAATAGATCCTGTTAAATGTTTTTCAACCCAATGCACTGTAAGAAACAATAAGATATATCATCATTTCATATACAAAACAATGAACAATTGGGTTTAACTATGCTCTTAGCACGAAATCAACAAACTGCAGTAGAGAAGCAGTTACATTTTTCAGAATTTGTGCATTTGACAAAAGATTTTCTTTCCATGATCCAAGATCTACATGTGATACGAAATGTATGAATTCTTGCAATGGAAACCTTACTGTATTTTACCAAGGCAGATAAAGGACATCCTTCGCACCCCATACACTTATAAGGAGGGTTTGGTGGCTGAAAATGCATTGCTTTGATGGTGATTGCATGTTGCTTGCACTTTGTACATATTACTGAATTATTAAAGGTGAACTTTTCAGAACTGGGGGTGTAGATCATTGGTAGAGCATTTGACTGCAGATCAAGAGGTCCCTAGTTCAAATCTGGGTGCCCCCTTGTTCAACTGTTTCACCTGTAGAAATATTTTTTTAATTGAAGAAAACATTTACAATCTTAGCATTTTATGTAATGAGCAACACATTTCTACATTTGAAATACTCCTGATCATCACCTGAAACATAGGGTAAACACCATTAAGCTGTTTAGGATTTCTTCATATGATACAAGCTGTGTTTTACATTCACCCAAGTTCTACTGGTGATATGATCAGTTTGAAATAGTCCATTGAAAGCTCTTATGAATGTTATAAAACTGTGGTGGAAACCAATAATATGCCCTTAATGAAATGTATTAATTTATACAGCTGACCAGAAGTGCTCTGATGTCATTAGTTCTACAAGTTCCATACAGTCACCCACTCTATCACCTTTTTAAAAAAGGGCAGTTTTCAGCATTCAAGGGTTTAACTCAGTGGTAGATCTAGGAATGCAGTTCAAGAAGTCCCTGTTTCATAACCATATACCCTCTTCAATAGATCCTGTTCAAATGTTTTTCAACCCAATGCACTGTAAGAAACAATAAGATATATCATCATTTCATATACAAAAGAATGAACAATTGGGTTTAACTATGCTCTTAGCACAAAATCAACAAACTGCAGTAGAGAAGCAGTTACATTTTGCAGAATATGTGCATTTGACAAAAGATTTTTTTTCCATGTTCCAAGATCTACATGTTCTACGAAATGTATGAATTCTTGCAATGGAAACCTCACTGTATTTTACCAAGGCAGATAAAGGATATCCTTTGCACCCCATATACTTATAAGGAGGGTTTGGTGGCTGAAAATGCATTGCTTTGATGGTGATTGCATGTTGCTTCCACTTTGTACATATTACTGAATAAATAAAGGTGAACATTTCAGAAATGGGGGTATAGCTCAGGGGTAGAGCATTTCATTGCCGATCAAAAGGTCCCTAGTTCAAATGTGGGTGCCCCATTGTCTAACTATTTTACCTGTAGAAATATGTTTTTAATTAAATAAATTGAAGTAAACATTTACAATCTTAGCATTTTATGTAATGAGCAACACATTTCAACATTTGAAATACTCCTGATCATCACCTGAAACATAAGGTAAACACCATTAAGCTGTTTAGGATTTCTTCATATGATACAAGCTGTGTTTTACATTCACCCAAGTTCTACTGGTGATATGATCAGTTTGAAATAGTCCATTGGAAGCTCTTATGAATGTTATAAAACTGTGGTGGAAACCAATAATATGCCCTTAATGAAATGTATTAATTTATACAGCTGACCAGAAGTGCTCTGATGTCATTAGTTCTACAAGTTCCATACAGTCACCCACTCTATCACCTTTTTAAAAAAGGGCAGTTTTCAGCATTCAAGGGTTTAACTCAGTGGTAGATCTAGGAATGCAGTTCAAGAAGTCCCTGTTTCATAACCATATACCCTCTTCAATAGATCCTGTTCAAATGTTTTTCAACCCAATGCACTGTAAGAAACAATAAGATATATCATCATTTCATATACAAAAGAATGAACAATTGGGTTTAACTATGCTCTTAGCACAAAATCAACAAACTGCAGTAGAGAAGCAGTTACATTTTGCAGAATATGTGCATTTGACAAAAGATTTTTTTTCCATGTTCCAAGATCTACATGTTCTACGAAATGTATGAATTCTTGCAATGGAAACCTCACTGTATTTTACCAAGGCAGATAAAGGATATCCTTTGCACCCCATATACTTATAAGGAGGGTTTGGTGGCTGAAAATGCATTGCTTTGATGGTGATTGCATGTTGCTTCCACTTTGTACATATTACTGAATAAATAAAGGTGAACATTTCAGAAATGGGGGTATAGCTCAGGGGTAGAGCATTTCATTGCCGATCAAAAGGTCCCTAGTTCAAATGTGGGTGCCCCATTGTCTAACTATTTTACCTGTAGAAATATGTTTTTAATTAAATAAATTGAAGTAAACATTTACAATCTTAGCATTTTATGTAATGAGCAACACATTTCAACATTTGAAATACTCCTGATCATCACCTGAAACATAAGGTAAACACCATTAAGCTGTTTAGGATTTCTTCATATGATACAAGCTGTGTTTTACATTCACCCAAGTTCTACTGGTGATATGATCAGTTTGAAATAGTCCATTGGAAGCTCTTATGAATGTTATAAAACTGTGGTGGAAACCAATAATATGCCCTTAATGAAATGTATTAATTTATACAGCTGACCAGAAGTGCTCTGATGTCATTAGTTCTACAAGTTCCATACAGTCACCCACTCTATCACCTTTTTAAAAAAGGGCAGTTTTCAGCATTCAAGGGTTTAACTCAGTGGTAGAGCGTAGGAATGCAGTTCAAGAAGTCCCTGTTTCATAACCATATACCCTCTTCAATAGATCCTGTTAAAATGTTTTTCAACCCAATGCACTGTAAGAAACAATAAGATATATCATCATTTCATATACAAAAGAATGAACAATTGGGTTTAACTATGCTCTTAGCACAAAATCAACAAACTGCAGTAGAGAAGCAGTTACATTTTGCAGAATTTGTGCATTTGACAAAAGATTTTTTTCCATGTTCCAAGATCTACATGTGATACGAAATGTATGAATTCTTGCAATGGAAACCTCACTGTATTTTACCAAGGCAGATAAAGGACATCCTTCGCACCCCATATACTTATAAGGAGGGTTTGGTGGCTGAAAATGCTTTGCTTTGATGGTGATTGCATGTTGCTTCCACTTTGTACATATTACTGAATAAATAAAGGTGAACATTTCAGAAATGGGGGTATAGCTCAGAGGTAGAGCATTTCACTGCAGATCAAAATGTCCCTAGTTCAAATCTGGGTGCCCCCTTGTCCAACTGTTTTACCTGTAGAAATGTGTTTTTAATTAAATAAATTGAAGTAAACATTTACAATCTTAGCATTTTATGTAATGAGCAGCACATTTCTACATTTGAAATACTCCTGATCATCACCTGAAACATAGGGTAAACACCATTAAGCTGTTTAGGATTTCTTCATATGATACAAGCTGTGTTTTACATTCACCCAAGTTCTACTGGTGATATGAACAGTTTGAAATAGTCCATTGGAAGCTCTTATGAATGTTATAAAACTGTGGTGGAAACCAATAATATGCCCTTAATGAAATCTATTAATTTGTACAGCTGACCAGAAGTGCACTGATGTCATTAGTTCTACAAGTTCCATAGAGTCACCCACTCTATCACCTTTTTAAAAAAAGGCAGTATTCAACATTCAAGGGTTTATGTCAGTGGTAGAGCGTAGGAGTGTAGTTCAAGACGTCCCTGTTCCATAACCATATACCCTCTTCAATAGATCCTGTTAAATATTTTTCAACCCAATGCACTGTAAGAAACAATAAGATATATTATCATTTCATATACAAAACAATGAACAATTGGGTTTAACTATGCTCTTAGCACAAAATCAAAAAAATGCAGTAGAGAAACAGTTACTTTTTGCAGAATTTGTGCATTTGACAAAGTTTTTTTTCCATGTTCCAAGATCTACATGTGATACGAAATGTATGAATTCTTGCAATGAAAACCTCACTGTATTTTACCAAGGCAGATAAAGGACATCTTTTGTACCCCTTATACTTATAAGGAGGGTTTGGTGGCTGAAAATGCATTGATTTGATGGTGATTGCATGTTGCTTCCACTTTGTACATATTACTGAATAAATAAAGGTAAACATTTCAGAAATGGGGGTATAGCTCAGTGGTAGAGCATTTGACTGCAGATCAAGAGGTCCTTAGTTCTAATCCGGGGGCCCCCTTGTTCAACTGTTGTACCTGTAGAAATGTTTCATTAAATAAATTGAAGAAAACATTTACAATTTTAGCATTTTATGTAATGAGCAACACATTTCTACATTTGAAATACACCTGATCATCTCCTGAAACATAGGGTAAACACCATTAAGCTGTTTAGGATTTCTTCATATGATACAAGCTGTGTTTTACATTCACCCAAGTTCTACTGGTGATATGATCAGTTTGAAATAGTCCATTGGAAAATCTTATGAATGTTATAAAATGGTGGTGGAAACCAATAATATGCCCTTAATGAAATGTATTAATTTGTACAGCTGACCAGAAGTGCACTGATGTCATTAGTTCTACAAGTTCCATACAGTCACCCACTCTATCACCTTTTTAAAAAAGGTCAGTTTTCAACATTCAAGGGTTTATGTCAGTGGTAGAGCGTAGGAGTGTAGTTCAAGAAGTCCCTGTTTCATAACCATATACCCTCTTCAATAGATCCTGTTAAAATGTTTTTCAACCCAATGCACTGGAAGAAACAATAGGATATATCATCATTTCATATACAAAACAATGAACAATTGGGTTTAACTATGCTCTTAGCACAAAATCAACAAAATGCAGTAGAGAAACAGTTACGTTTTGCAGAATTTGTGCATTTGACAAAAGTTTTTTTTCCATGTTCCAAGATCTACATGTGATACGAAATGTATGAATTCTTGCAATGGAAACCTCACTGTATTTTACCAAGGCAGATAAAGGACATCCTTCGCACCCCATATACTTATAAGGAGGGTTTGGTGGCTGAAAATGCATTGCTTTGATGGTGATTGCATGTTGCTTGCACTTTGTACATATTACTGAATTAATAAAGATGAACATTTAAGAACTGGGGGTATAGCTCAGTGGTAGAGCATTTGACTGCAGATCAAGAGGTCCCTAGTTCAAATCTGGGTGCCCCCTTGTCCAACTGTTTTACCTGTAGAAATATTTTTAATTAAATAAATTGAAGAAAACATTTACAATCTTAGCATTTTATGTAATGAGCAACACATTTCTACATTTCAAATACTCCTGATCACCTCCTGAAACATAGGGTAAACACCATGAAACTTTTTAGGATTTCTTCATATGATACAAGCTGTGTTTTACATTCACCCAAGTTCTACTGGTGATATTATCAGTTTGAAATAGTCCATTGGAAGCTCATATGAATGTTATAAAACTGTGGTGGAAACCAATAACATGCCCTTAATGAACTGTATTAATTTGTACAGCTGACCAGACGTGCACTGATGTCATTAGTTCTACAAGTTCCATACAGTCACCCACTCTATCACCTTTTTAAACAAGGGCAGTTTTCAGCATTTAAGGGTTTAACTCAGTGGTAGAGCGTAGGAATGCAGTTCAAGAAGTCCCTGTTTCATAACCATATACCCTCTTCAATAGATCCTGTTAAAATGTTTGTCAACCCAATGCATGGTAAGAAACAATAAGATATATCATCATTTCATATACAAAAGAATGAACAATTGGGTTTAACTATGCTCTTAGCACAAAATCAACAAACTGCAGTAGAGAAGCAGTTACATTTTGCAGAATTTGTGCATTTGACAAAAGATTTTTTTTCCATGTTCCAAGATCTCCATGTGATACGAAATGTATGAATTCTTGCAATGGAAACCTCACTGTATTTTACCAAGGCAGATAAAGAACATCCTTCGCACCCCATATACCTATAAGGAGGGTTTGGTGGCTGAAAATGCTTTCCTTTGATGGTGATTGCATGTTGCTTCCACTTTGTACATATTACTGAATAAATAAAAGTGAACATTTCAGAAATGGGGGTACAGCTCATGGGTAGAGCATTTCACTGCAGATCAAAAGGTTCCTAGTTCATATCTGGGTGCCCCCTTGTCCAACTGTTTTACCTCTAGAAATATGTTTTTAATTAAATAAATTGAAGTAAACATTTACAATCTTAGCATTTTATGTAATGAGCAACACATTTCTACATTTGAAATACTCCTGATCATCACCTGGAACATAGGGTAAACACCATTACGCTGTTTAGGATTTCTTCATATGATACAAGCTGTGTTTTACATTCACCCAAGTTCTACTGGTGATATGATCAGTTTGAAATAGTCCATTGGAAGCTCTTATGAATGTTATAAAACTGTGGTGGAAACCAATAATATGCCCTTAATGAAATGTATTAATTTGTACAGCTGACCAGAAGTGCACTGATGTCATTAGTTCTACAAGTTCCATACAGTCACCCACTCTATCACCTTTTTAAAAAAGGGCAGTTTTCAGCATTCAAGGGTTTATGTCAGTGGTAGAGGGTAGGAGTGCAGTTCAAGAAGTCCCTGTTTCATAACCATATACCCTCTTCAATAGATCCTGTTAAAATGTTTTTCAACCCAATGCACTGTAAGAAACAATAAGATATCTCATCATTTCATATACAAAACAATGAACAATTGGGTTTAACTATGCTCTTAGCACAAAATCAACAAATTGCAGTAGAGAAGCAGTTACGTTTTGCAGAATTTGTGCATTTGACAAAAGTTTTTTTTTCCATGTTCCAAGATCTACATGTGATACGAAATGTATGAATTCTTGCACTGGAAAGCTCACTGTATTTTACAAAGGCAGATAAAGGACATCTTTTGTACCCCTTATGCTTATAAGGAGGGTTTGGTGGCTGAAAATGCATTGTTTTGATGGTGATTGCATGTTGCTTCCACTTTGTACATATTACTGAATAAATAAAGGTGAACGTTTCGGAACTGGGGGTATAGCTCAGTGGTAGAGCATTTGACTGCATATCAAGAGGTCCCTAGTTCAAATCTGGGTACCCCCTTGTCCAACTGTTTTACCTGTAGAAATATTTTTTTAATTAAATAAATTGAAGAAAACATTTACAATCTTAGCATTTTATGTAATGAGCAACACATTTCTACATTTGAAATACTCCTGATCATCTCCGGAAACATAGGGTAAACACCATTAAGCTGTTTCGGATTTCTTCATATGATACAAGCTGTGTATTTCATTCACCCAAGTTCTACTGGTGATATTATCAGTTTGAAATAGTCCATTGGAAGCGCATATGAATGCTATAAAACTGTGGAGGAAACCAATAATATGCCCTTTATTGAAATGTATTAATTTGTACAGCTGACCAGAAGTGCACTGATGTCATTAGTTCTACAAGTTCCATACGGTCACCCACTCTATCACCTTTTTAAAAAAGAGCAGTTTTCAGCATTCAAGGGTTTATGTCAGTGGTAGAGGTTAGGAGTGCACTTCAAAAAGTCCCTGTTTCATAACCATATACCCTCTTCAATAGATCCTGTTAAAATGTTTTTCAACCCAATGCACTGTAAGAAACAATAGGATATATCATCATTTCATATAAAACACAATGAATAATTGGGTTTAACTATGCTCTTAGCACAAAATCAACAAACTGCAGTAGAGAAGCAGTTATGTTTTGCAGAATTTGTGCATTTGACAAAAGATTTTTTTTCCATGTTCCAAGATCTACATGTGATACGAAATGTATGAATTCTTGCAATGGAAACCTCACTGTATTTTACCAAGGCAGATAAAGGACATCCTTCGCACCCCATATACTTATAAGGAGGGTTTGGTGGCTGAAAATGCATTGCTTTGATGGTGATTGCATGTTGCTTGCACTTTGTACATATTACTGAATGAATAAAGGTGAGCATTTTAGAACTGGGGGTATAGCTCAGTGGTAGAGCATTTGACTGCAGATCAAGAGGTCCCTAGTTCAAATCTGGGTGCCCCCTTGTCCAACTGTTTTACCTGTAGAAATATTTTTTTAATTAAGTAAATTGAAGAAAACATTTACAATCTTAGCATTGTATGTAATGAGCAACACATTTCTACATTTGAAATACTCCTGATCATCTCTGGAAACATAGGGTAAACACCATTAAGCTGTTTCAGATTTCTTCGTATGATACACGCTGTGTATTACATTCACCCAAGTTCTACTGGTGATATTATCAGTTTGAAATAGTCCATTGGAAGCACATATGAATGTTATAAAACTGTGGTGGAAACCAATAATATGCCTTTAATGAAATGTATTAATTTGTACAGCTGACCAGAAGTGAACTGATGTCATTAGTTCTACAAGTTCCATATAGTCACCCACTCTATCACCTTTTTAAAAAAGAGCAGTTTTCAGCATTCAAGGGTTTATGTCAGTGGTAGAGGGTAGGAGTGCACTTCAAGAAGTCCCTGTTTAATAACCATATACCCTCTTCAATAGATCCTGTTAAAATGTTTTTCAACCCAATGCACTGTAAGAAACAATAGGATATAATATCATTTCATATAAAAAACAATGAAAAATTGGGTTTAACTATGCTCTTAGCACAAAATCAACAAACTACAATAGAGAAGCAGTTACGTTTTGCAGAATTTGTGCATTTGACAAACGTTTTTTTCCCATGTTCCAATATCTACATGTGATACGAAATGTATGAATTCTTGCACTGGAAACCTCACTGTATTTTACCAAGGCAGATAAAGTACATATTTTGTACCCCTTATACTTATAAGGAGGGTTTGGTGGCTGCAAATGCATTGCTTTGATGGTGATTGCATGTTGCTTCCACTTTGTACATATTACTGAATAAATAAAGGTGCACATTTCGGAATTGGGGTTATAGCTCAGGGGTAGAGCATTTGACTGCAGATCAAGAGGTCCCTAGTTCAAATCTGGGTACCCCCTTGTCCAACTGTTTTACCTGTAGAAATATTTTCTTAATTAAATAAATTGAAGAAAACATTTACAATCTTAGCATTTTATGTAATGAGCAACACATTTCTACATTTGAAATACTCCTGATCATCTCCTGAAACATAGGGTAAACACCATGAAACTGTTTAGGATTTCTTCATATGATACAAGCTGTGTTTTACATTCACCCAAGTTCTACTTGTGATATTATCAGTTTGAAAAAGTCCATTGGAAGATCATTTGAATGTTATAAAACTGTGGTGGAAACCAATAATATGCCCTTAATGAAATGTATTAGTTTGTAGAGCTGACCAGAAGTGCACTGATGTCATTAGTTCTACAAGTTCCATACGGTCACCCACTCTATCACCTTTTTAAAAAAGAGCAGTTTTCAGCATTCAAGGGTTTATGTCAGTGGTAGAGGGTAGGAGTGCACTTCAAGAAGTCCCTGTTTCATAACCATATACCCTCTTCAATAGATCCTGTTAAAATGTTTTTCAACCCAATGCACTGTAAGAAACAATAGGATATATCATCATTTCATATAAAAAACAATGAATAATTGGGTTTAACTATGCTCTTAGCACAAAATCAACAAACTGCAGTAGAGAAGCAGTTACGTTTTGCAGAATTTGTGCATTTGACAAAAGTTTTTTTTCCATGTTCCAAGATCTACATGTGATACGAAATGTATGAATTCTTGCAATGGAAACCTCACTGTATTTTACCAAGGCAGATAAAGGACATCCTTCGCACCCCATATACTTATAAGGAGGGTTTGGTGGCTGAAAATGCATTGCTTTGATGGTGATTGCATGTTGCTTGCACTTTGTACATATTACTGAATGAATAAAGGTGAACATTTTAGAACTGGGGGTATAGCTCAGTGGTAGAGCATTTGACTGCAGATCAAGAGGTCCCTAGTTCAAATCTGGGTGCCCCGTTGTCCAACTGTTTTACCTGTAGAAATATTTTTTTAATTAAATAAATTGAAGAAAACATTTACAATCTTAGCATTTTATGTAATGAGCAACACATTTCTACATTTGAAATACTCCTGATCATCTCTGGAAACTTAGGGTAAACACCATTAAGCTGTTTCAGATTTCTTCGTATGATACAAGCTGTGTATTACATTCACCCAAGTTCTACTGGTGATATTATCAGTTTGAAATAGTCCATTGGAAGCACATATGAATGTTATAAAACTGTGGTGGAAACCAATAATATGCCCTTAATGAAATGTATTAATTTGTACAGCTGACCAGAAGTGCACTGATGTCATTAGTTCTACAAGTTCCATACAGTCACCCACTCTATCACCTTTTTAAAAAAGAGCAGTTTTCAGCATTCAAGGGTTTATGTCAGTGGTAGAGGGTAGGAGTGCAGTTCAAGAAGTCCCTGTTTCATAACCATATACCCACTTCAATAGATCCTGTTAAAATGTTTTTCAACCCAATGCACTGTAAGAAACAATAGGATATATAATCATTTCATATAAAAAACAATGAACAATTGGGTTTAACTATGCTCTTAGCACAAAATCAACAAACTGCAGTAGAGAAGCAGTTACGTTTTTCAGAATTTGTGCATTTGACAAAAGTTTTTTTTCCATGTTCCAAGATCTACATGTGATAAGAAATGTATGAAGTCTTGCTATGGAAACCTCACTGTATTTTACCAAGGCAGATAAAGGACATCCTTCGCACCCCATACACTTATAAGGAGGGTTTTGTGGCTGAAAATGCATTGCTTTGATGGTGATTGCATGTTGCTTGTACTTTGTACATATTACTGAATTAATAAAGGCAAACTTTTCAGAACTGGGGTATAGCTCAGTGGTAGAGCATTTGACTGCAGATCAAGATTTCCCTAGTTCAAAACTGGGTGCCCCCTTGTTCAACTGTTTTACCTGTAGAAATATTTTTCTAATTAAATAAATTGAAGAAAACATTTACAATCTTAGCATTTTATGTAATGAGCAACACATTTCTACATTAGAAATACTCCTGATTATCTCCTGAAACATAGGGTAAACACCATGAAACTGTTTAGGATTTCTTCATATGATACAAGCTGTGTTTTACATTCACCCAAGTTCTACTGGTGATATGATCAGTTTGAAATAGTCCATTGGAAGCTCATATGAATGTTATAAAACTGTGGTGGAAACCAATAATATGCCCTTAATGAAATGTATTAATTTGTACAGCTGACCAGAAGTGCACTGATGTCATTAGTTCTACAAGTTCCATACAGTCACCCACTCTATCACCTTTTTAAAAAAGGGCAGTTTTCAGCATTCAAGGGTTTATGTCAGTGGTAGAGCGTAGGAGCGCTTTTCAAGAAGTCCCTGGTTCATAACCATATACCCTCTTCAATAGATCCTGTTAAAATGTTTTTCAACCCAATGCACTGTAAGAAACAATAGGATATATCATCATTTCATATAAAAAACAATGAACAATTGGGTTTAACTATGCTCTTAGCACAAAATCAACAAAATGCAGTAGAGAAGCAGTTACGTTTTGCAGAATTTGTGCATTTGACAAACGTTTTTTTTTCCATGTTCCAAGATCTACATGTGATACAAAATGTATAAATTCTTGCAATGGAAACCTCACTGCATTTTACCAAGGCAGATAAAGGACATCTTTTGTACCCCTTATACTTATAAGGAGGGTTTGGTGGCTGAAAATGCATTGCTTTGATGGTGATTGCATGTTGCTTCCACTTTGTACATATTACTGAATAAATAAAAGAGAACATTTCAGAAATGGGGGTATAGCTCAGGGGTAAAGCATTTCACTGCAGATCTAAAGGTCCCTAGTTCAAATCTGGGTGCCCCCTTGTCCAACTGTTTTACCTGTAGAAAAATGTTTTTAATTGAAGAAAACATTTACAATCTTAGCATTTTATGTAATGAGCAACACATTTCTACATTAGAAATACTCCTGATCATCTCCTGAAACATAGGGTAAACACCATGAAACTGTTTAGGATTTCTTCATATGATACAAGCTGTGTTTGACATTCACCCAAGTTCTACTGGTGATATTACCAGTTTGAAATAGTCCATTAGAAGCTCATATGAATGTTATAAAACTGTGGTGGAAACCAATAATATGCCCTTAATGAAATGTATTAATTTGTACAGCTGACCAGAAGTGCACTGATGCCATTAGTTCTACAAGTTCCATAGAGTCACCCACTCTATCACCTTTTTAAAAAAGGGCAGTTTTCAACATTCAAGGGTTTATGTCAGTGGTAGAGCGTAGGAGTGTAGTTCAAGAAGTCCCTGTTTCATAACCATATACCCTCTTCAATAGATCCTGTTAAATGTTTTTCAACCCAATGCACTGTAAGAAACAATAAGATATATAATCATTTCATATACAAAACAATGAACAATTGGGTTTAACTATGCTCTTAGCACAAAATCAACAAACTGCAGTAGAGAAGCAGTTACATTTTTCAGAATTTGTGCATTTGACAAAAGATTTTTTTTCCATGTTCCAAGATCTACATGTGATACGAAATGTATGAATTCTTGCAATGGAAACCTTACTGTATTTTACCAAGGCAGATAAAGGACATCCTTCGCACCCCATATACTTATAAGGAGGGTTTGGTGGCTGAAAATGCATTGCTTTGATGGTGATTGCATGTTGCTTGCACTTTGTACATATTACTGAATTAATAAAGATGAACATTTAAGAACTGGGGGTATAGCTCAGTGGTAGAGCATTTGACTGCAGATCAAGAGGTCCCTAGTTCAAATCTGGGTGCCCCCTTGTCCAACTGTTTTACCTGTAGAAATATTTTTAATTAAATAAATTGAAGAAAACATTTACAATCTTAGCATTTTATGTAATGAGCAACACATTTCTACATTTCAAATACTCCTGATCACCTCCTGAAACATAGGGTAAACACCATGAAACTTTTTAGGATTTCTTCATATGATACAAGCTGTGTTTTACATTCACCCAAGTTCTACTGGTGATATTATCAGTTTGAAATAGTCCATTGGAAGCTCATATGAATGTTATAAAACTGTGGTGGAAACCAATAACATGCCCTTAATGAACTGTATTAATTTGTACAGCTGACCAGAAGTGCACTGATGTCATTAGTTCTACAAGTTCCATACAGTCACCCACTCTATCACCTTTTTAAACAAGGGCAGTTTTCAGCATTTAAGGGTTTAACTCAGTGGTAGAGCGTAGGAATGCAGTTCAAGAAGTCCCTGTTTCATAACCATATACCCTCTTCAATAGATCCTGTTAAAATGTTTGTCAACCCAATGCATGGTAAGAAACAATAAGATATATCATCATTTCATATACAAAAGAATGAACAATTGGGTTTAACTATGCTCTTAGCACAAAATCAACAAACTGCAGTAGAGAAGCAGTTACATTTTGCAGAATTTGTGCATTTGACAAAAGATTTTTTTTCCATGTTCCAAGATCTACATGTGATACGAAATGTATGAATTCTTGCAATGGAAACCTCACTGTATTTTACCAAGGCAGATAAAGAACATCCTTCGCACCCCATATACCTATAAGGAGGGTTTGGTGGCTGAAAATGCTTTGCTTTGATGGTGATTGCATGTTGCTTCCACTTTGTACATATTACTGAATAAATAAAAGTGAACATTTCAGAAATGGGGGTACAGCTCATGGGTAGAGCATTTCACTGCAGATCAAAAGGTTCCTAGTTCATGTCTGGGTGCCCCCTTGTCCAACTGTTTTACCTCTAGAAATATGTTTTTAATTAAATAAATTGAAGTAAACATTTACAATCTTAGCATTTTATGTAATGATCAACACATTTCTACATTTTAAATACTCCTGATCATCACCTGGAACATAGGGTAAACACCATTACGCTGTTTAGGATTTCTTCATATGATACAAGCTGTGTTTTACATTCACCCAAGTTCTACTGGTGATGTGATCAGTTTGAAATAGTCCATTGGAAGCTCTTATGAATGTTATAAAACTGTGGTGGAAACCAATAATATGCCCTTAATGAAATGTATTAATTTGTACAGCTGACCAGAAGTGCACTGATGTCATTAGTTGTACAAGTTCCATAGAGTCACCCACTCTATCATCTTTTTTAAAAAGGGCAGTTTTCAACATTCACAGGTTTATGTCAGTGGTAGAGCGTAGGAGTGTAGTTCAAGAAGTCCCAGTTTGATACCATATACCCTCTTCAATAGATCCTGTTAAAATGTTTTTCAACCCAATGCACTGTAAGAAACAATAGGATATATCATCATTTCATATACAAAACAATGAACATTGGGTTTAACTATGCTCTTAGCCCAAAATCAACAAACTGCAGTAGAGAAGCAGTTACGTTTTGCAGAATTTGTGCATTTGACAAAAGTTTTTTTCCATGTTCCAAGATCTACAAGTGATACGAAATGTATGAATTCTTGCAATGGAAACCTCACTGTATTTTACCAAGGCAGATAAAGGACATCTTTTGCACCTCATATACTTATAAGGAGGGTTTGGTGGCTGCAAATGCATTGCTTTGATGGTGATTGCATGTTGCTTGCACTTTGTACATATTACTGAATTAATAAAGGGGAACTTTTCAGAACTGGAGGTATAGCTTAGTGGTAGAGCATTTTACTCCAGATCTAGAGGTCCCTAGTTCAAATCTGGGTGACCCCTTGTTCAACTGTTTTACCTGTAGAAATATGTTTTTAAATAAATTGAAGAAAACATTTACAATCTCAGCATTGTATGTAATGAGCAACACATTTCTACATTTGAAATACTCCTGATCATCTCTGGAAACATAGGGTAAACACCATGAAACTGTTTAGGATTTCTTCATATGATATAAGCTGTGTTTTACATTCACCCAAGTTCTACTGGTGATATTATCAGTTTGAAATAGTCCATTGGAAGCTCATATGAATGTTATAAAACTGTGGTGGAAACCAATAATATGCCCTTAATGAAATGTATTAATTTATACAGCTGACCAGAAGTGCTCTGATGTCATTAGTTCTACAAGTTCCATACAGTCACCCACCCTATCACTTTTTTTTAAAAAAGGGCAGTTTTCAGCATTCAAGGGTTTATGTCAGTGGTAGAGGGTAGGGGTGCAGTTCAAGAAGTCCCTGTTTCATAACCATATACCCTCTTCAATAGATCCTGTTAAAATGTTTTTCAACCCAGTGCACTGTAAGAAACTATAAGATATATCATCATTTCTTATACAAAACAATGAACAATTGGGTTTAACTATGCTCTTAGCACAAAATCAACAAACTTCAGTACAGAAGCAGCTACGTTTTGCCGAATTTGTGCATTTGACAAAAGCTTTTTTTTTCCATGTTCCAAGATCTACATGTGACACGAAATGTATGAATTCTTGCACTGGAAACCTCACTGTATTTTACGAAGGCAGATAAAGGACATCTTTTGTACCCCTTATACTTATAAGGAGGGTTTGGTGGCTGAAAATGCATTGCTTTGATGGTGATTGCATGTTGCTTCCACTTTGTACATATTACTGAATAAATAAAGGTGAACATTTCAGAAATGGGGGTATAGCTCAGGGGTAGAGCATTTCACTGCAGATTAAAAGGTCTCTAGTTCAAATCTGGGTGCCCCCTTGTCCAACTGTTTTACCTGTAGAAATATGTTTTTAATTAAATAAATTGAAGTAAACATTTACAATCTTAGCATTTTATGTAATGAGCAACACATTTCTACATTTGAAATACTCCTGATCATCTCCTGAAACATGGGGTAAACACCATGAAACTGTTTAGGATATCTTCGTATGATACAAGCTGTGTTTTACATTCACCCAAGTTCTACTGGTGATATTATCAGTTTGAAATAGTCCATTGGAAGCTCATATGAATGTTATAAAACTGTGGTGGAAACCAATAATATGCCCTTAATGAAATGTATTAATTTGTACAGTTGACCAGAAGTGCACTGATGTCATTAGTTCTACAAGTTCCATACAGTCACCCACTCTATCACCTTTTTAAAAAAGGGCAGTTTTCAGCATTCAAGGGTTTAACTCAGTGGTAGAGCGTAGGAATGCAGTTCAAGAAGTCCCCGTTTAATAACCATATACCCTCTTCAATAGATCCTGTTAAAATGTTTTTCAACCCAATGCACTGTAATAAACAATAAGATATATCATCATTTCATATACAAAAGAATGAACAATTGGGTTTAACTATGCTCTTAGCACAAAATCAACAAACTGCAGTAGAGAAGCAGTTGCATTTTGCAGAATTTGTGCATTTGACAAAAGATTTTTTTTCCATGTTCCAAGATCTACATGTGATACGAACTGTATGAATTCTTGCAATGGAAACCTCACTGTATTTTACCAAGGCACATAAAGGACATCCTTCGCACCCCATATACTTCTAAGGAGGGTTTGGTGGCTGAAGATGCTTTGCTTTGATGGTGATTGCATGTTGCTTCCACTTTGTACGTATTACTGAATAAATAAAGGTGAACATTTCAGAAATGGGGTATAGCTCCGGGGTAGAGCATTTCACTGCAGATCAAAAGGTCCCTAGTTCAAATCTTGGTGCCCCCTTGTCCAACTGTTTTACCGGTAGAAATATGTTTTTAATTAAATACATTGAAGTAAACATTTACAATCTTAGCATTTTATGTAATGAGCAACACATTTCTACATTTGAAATACACCTGATCATCACCTGAAACATAGGGTAAACACCATTAAGCTGTTTAGGATTTCTTCATATGATACAAGCTGTGTTTTACATTCACCCAAGTTCTACTGGTGATACGATCAGTTTGAAATAGTCCATTGGAAGCTCATATGAATGTTATAAAACTGTGGTGGTTACCAATAATATGCCCTTAATGAAATGTATTAATTTGTACAGCTGACCAGAATTGCACTGATGTCATTAGTTCTACAAGTTCCATACAGTCAACCACTCTATCACCTTTTTAAAAAAGGGCAGTTTTCAGCATTCAAGGGTTTAACTCAGTGGTAGAGCGTAGGAATGCAGTTCAAGAAGTCCCTGTTTCATAACCATCTACCCTCTTCAATAGATCCTGTTAAAATGTTTTTCAACCCAATGCACTGTAAGAAACAATAGGATATATCATCATTTCATATAAAAACAATGAACAATTGGGTTTAACTATGCTCTTAGCACAAAATCAACAAACTGCAGTAGAGAAGCAGTTACGTTTTGCAGAATTTGTGCATTTGACAAACGTTTTTTTTCCATGTTCCAAGATCTACATGTGATACGAAATGTATGAATTCTTGAAATGGAGACCTCACTGTATTTTACCAAGGCAGATAAAGGACATCCTTCGCACCCCTTATACTTATAAGGAGGGTTTGGTGGCTGAAAATGCATTGCTTTGATAGTGATTGCATGTTGCTTCCACTTTGTACATATTACTGAATAAATAAAGGTGATCATTATCAAATTGGGGGTATAGCTCAGTGGTAGAGCATTTGACTGCAGATAAAGGGGTCGCTAATTCAAATCTGGGTGCCCCCTGGTCCAACTGTTGTACCTGTAGAAATATTGTTTTAAATAAATTGAAGAAAACATTTACAATCTTAGCATTTTATGTAATGAGCAACACATTTCTACATTTGAAATACTCCTGATCATCTCCTGAAACATAGGGTAAACACCATTAAGCTGTTTCAGATTTCTTCATATGATACAAGCTGTGTATTACATTTACCCAAGTTCTACTGGTGATATTATCAGTTTGAAATAGTCCACTGGAAGCTCATATGAATGTTATAAAACTGTGGTGGAAACCAATAATATGCCCTTAATGAAATGTATTAATTTGTACAGCTGACCAGAAGTGCACTGATGTCATTAGTTCTACAAGTTCCATACAGTCACGCACTCTATCACTTTTTTTTAAAAAAGGGCAGTTTTCAACATTAAAGGGTGTATGTCAGTGGTAGAGCGTAGGAGTGTAGTTCAAGAAGTCCCTGTTTCATAACCATATACCCTCTTCAATAGATCCTGTTAAAATGTTTGTTAACCCAATGCACTGTAAGAAACAATAGGATATATCATCATTTCATATATAAAACAATGAACAATTGGGTTTAACTATGATCTTAGCACAAAATCAACAAACTGCAGTAGAGAAGCAGTTACATTTTGCAGAATTTGTGCATTTGACAAAAGTTTTTTTTTCCATGTTCCAAGATCTACATGTGATACGAAATGTATGAATTCTTGCAATGGAAACCTCACTGTATTTTACCAAGGCAGATAAAGGACATCCTTCGCACCCCATATACTTATATGGAGGGTTTGGTGGCTGAAAATGCATTGCTTTAATGGTGATTGCATGTTGCTTGCACTTTGTACATATTACTGAATTAATAAAGGTGAACATTTTAGAACTGCAGGTATAGCTCAGTGGTAGAGCATTTGACTGCAGATGAAGAGGTCCCTAATTCAAATCTGGGTGCCCCCTTGTCCAACTGTTTTATCTGTAGAAATATTTGCTTAATTAAATAAATTGAAGAAAACATTTACAATCTTAGAATTTTATGTAATGAGCAACACATTTCTCCATTTGAAATACTCCTGATCATCTCCGGAAACATAGGGTAAACACCATTAAGCTGTTTCGGATTTCTTCATATGATACAAGCTGTGTATTTCATTCACCCAAGTTCTACTGGTGATATTATCAGTTTGAAATAGTCCATTGGAAGCGCATATGAATGCTATAAAACTGTGGAGGAAACCAATAATATGCCCTTAATGAAATGTATTAATTTGTACAGCTGACCAGAAGTGCACTGATGTCATTAGTTCTACAAGTTCCATACAGTCACCCACTCTATCACTTTTTTAAAAAAGGGCGGTTTTCAGCATTCAAGGGTTTATGTCAGTGGTAGAGGGTAGGAGTGCAGTTCAAGAAGTCCCTGTTTCATAACCATATACCCTCTTCAATAGATCCTGTTAAAATGTTTTTCAACCCAATGCACTGTAAGAAACAATAAAATATATCATCATTTCTTATACAAAACAATGAACAATTGGGTTTAACTATGCTCTTAGCACAAAATCAACAAACTTCAGTACAGAACCAGTTACGTTTTGCAGATTTTGTGCATTTGACAAAAAGTTTTTTTTCCATGTTCCAAGATCTACATGTGACAAGAAATGTATGAATTCTTGCACTGGAAACCTCACTGTATTTTACCAAGGCAGATAAAGGACATCTTTTGTACCCCTTATACTTATAAGGAGGGTTTGGTGGCTGCAAATGCATTGCTTTGACGGTGATTGCATGTTGCTTCCACTTTGTACATATTACTGAATAAATACAGGTGAACATTTCAGAATTGGGGTTATAGCTCAGGGGTAGAGCATTTGACTGCAGATCAAGAGGTCCCTAGTTCAAATCTGGGTGCCCCCTTGTCCAACTGTTTTACCTGTAGAAATATGTTTTTAATTAAATAAATTGAAGTAAACATTTACAATCTTAGCATTTTATGTAATAAGCAACACATTTCTATATTTGAAATACTCCTGATCATCACGTGAAACATAGGGTAAACACCATTAAGCTGTTTAGGATTTCTTCATATGATACAAGCTGTGTTTTACATTCACCCAAGTTCTACTGGTGATATGATCAGTTTGAAATAGTCCATTGGAAGCTCATATGAATGTTATAAAACTGTGGTGGAAACCAATAACATGCCTTTAATGAAATTTATTAATTTTTACAGCTGACCAGAAGTGCACTGATGTCATTCGTCCTACAAGTTCCATAGAGTCATCCACTCTATCACCTTTTTTAAAAAGGGCAGTTTTCAACATTCAAGGGTTTATGTCAGTGGTAGAGCGTAGGAGTGTAGTTCAAGAAGTCCCTGTTTCATAACCATATACCCTCTTCAATAGATCCTGTTCAAATGTTTTTCAACCCAATGCACTGTAAGAAACAATAAGATATATCATCATTTCATATACAAAAGAATGAACAATTGGGTTTAACTATGCTCTTAGCACAAAATCAACAAACTGCAGTAGAGAAGCAGTTACATTTTGCAGAATATGTGCATTTGACAAAAGATTTTTTTTCCATGTTCCAAGATCTACATGTTCTACGAAATGTATGAATTCTTGCAATGGAAACCTCACTGTATTTTACCAAGGCAGATAAAGGATATCCTTTGCACCCCATATACTTATAAGGAGGGTTTGGTGGCTGAAAATGCATTGCTTTGATGGTGATTGCATGTTGCTTCCACTTTGTACATATTACTGAATAAATAAAGGTGAACATTTCAGAAATGGGGGTATAGCTCAGGGGTAGAGCATTTCATTGCCGATCAAAAGGTCCCTAGTTCAAATGTGGGTGCCCCATTGTCTAACTATTTTACCTGTAGAAATATGTTTTTAATTAAATAAATTGAAGTAAACATTTACAATCTTAGCATTTTATGTAATGAGCAACACATTTCAACATTTGAAATACTCCTGATCATCACCTGAAACATAAGGTAAACACCATTAAGCTGTTTAGGATTTCTTCATATGATACAAGCTGTGTTTTACATTCACCCAAGTTCTACTGGTGATATGATCAGTTTGAAATAGTCCATTGGAAGCTCTTATGAATGTTATAAAACTGTGGTGGAAACCAATAATATGCCCTTAATGAAATGTATTAATTTATACAGCTGACCAGAAGTGCTCTGATGTCATTAGTTCTACAAGTTCCATACAGTCACCCACTCTATCACCTTTTTAAAAAAGGGCAGTTTTCAGCATTCAAGGGTTTAACTCAGTGGTAGAGCGTAGGAATGCAGTTCAAGAAGTCCCTGTTTCATAACCATATACCCTCTTCAATAGATCCTGTTAAAATGTTTTTCAACCCAATGCACTGTAAGAAACAATAAGATATATCATCATTTCATATACAAAAGAATGAACAATTGGGTTTAACTATGCTCTTAGCACAAAATCAACAAACTGCAGTAGAGAAGCAGTTACATTTTGCAGAATTTGTGCATTTGACAAAAGATTTTTTTCCATGTTCCAAGATCTACATGTGATACGAAATGTATGAATTCTTGCAATGGAAACCTCACTGTATTTTACCAAGGCAGATAAAGGACATCCTTCGCACCCCATATACTTATAAGGAGGGTTTGGTGGCTGAAAATGCTTTGCTTTGATGGTGATTGCATGTTGCTTCCACTTTGTACATATTACTGAATAAATAAAGGTGAACATTTCAGAAATGGGGGTATAGCTCAGAGGTAGAGCATTTCACTGCAGATCAAAATGTCCCTAGTTCAAATCTGGGTGCCCCCTTGTCCAACTGTTTTACCTGTAGAAATGTGTTTTTAATTAAATAAATTGAAGTAAACATTTACAATCTTAGCATTTTATGTAATGAGCAGCACATTTCTACATTTGAAATACTCCTGATCATCACCTGAAACATAGGGTAAACACCATTAAGCTGTTTAGGATTTCTTCATATGATACAAGCTGTGTTTTACATTCACCCAAGTTCTACTGGTGATATGATCAGTTTGAAATAGTCCATTGGAAGCTCTTATGAATGTTATAAAACTGTGGTGGAAACCAATAATATGCCCTTAATGAAATCTATTAATTTGTACAGCTGACCAGAAGTGCACTGATGTCATTAGTTCTACAAGTTCCATAGAGTCACCCACTCTATCACCTTTTTAAAAAAAGGCAGTATTCAACATTCAAGGGTTTATGTCAGTGGTAGAGCGTAGGAGTGTAGTTCAAGACGTCCCTGTTCCATAACCATATACCCTCTTCAATAGATCCTGTTAAATATTTTTCAACCCAATGCACTGTAAGAAACAATAAGATATATTATCATTTCATATACAAAACAATGAACAATTGGGTTTAACTATGCTCTTAGCACAAAATCAAAAAAATGCAGTAGAGAAACAGTTACTTTTTGCAGAATTTGTGCATTTGACAAAGTTTTTTTTCCATGTTCCAAGATCTACATGTGATACGAAATGTATGAATTCTTGCAATGAAAACCTCACTGTATTTTACCAAGGCAGATAAAGGACATCTTTTGTACCCCTTATACTTATAAGGAGGGTTTGGTGGCTGAAAATGCATTGATTTGATGGTGATTGCATGTTGCTTCCACTTTGTACATATTACTGAATAAATAAAGGTAAACATTTCAGAAATGGGGGTATAGCTCAGTGGTAGAGCATTTGACTGCAGATCAAGAGGTCCTTAGTTTTAATCCGGGGGCCCCCTTGTTCAACTGTTGTACCTGTAGAAATGTTTCATTAAATAAATTGAAGAAAACATTTACAATTTTAGCATTTTATGTAATGAGCAACACATTTCTACATTTGAAATACTCCTGATCATCTCCTGAAACATAGGGTAAACACCATTAAGCTGTTTAGGATTTCTTCATATGATACAAGCTGTGTTTTACATTCACCCAAGTTCTACTGGTGATATGATCAGTTTGAAATAGTCCATTGGAAAATCTTATGAATGTTATAAAATGGTGGTGGAAACCAATAATATGCCCTTAATGAAATGTATTAATTTGTACAGCTGACCAGAAGTGCACTGATGTCATTAGTTCTACAAGTTCCATACAGTCACCCACTCTATCACCTTTTTAAAAAAGGTCAGTTTTCAACATTCAAGGGTTTATGTCAGTGGTAGAGCGTAGGAGTGTAGTTCAAGAAGTCCCTGTTTCATAACCATATACCCTCTTCAATAGATCCTGTTAAAATGTTTTTCAACCCAATGCACTGGAAGAAACAATAGGATATATCATCATTTCATATACAAAACAATGAACAATTGGGTTTAACTATGCTCTTAGCACAAAATCAACAAAATGCAGTAGAGAAACAGTTACGTTTTGCAGAATTTGTGCATTTGACAAAAGTTTTTTTTCCATGTTCCAAGATCTCCATGTGATACGAAATGTATGAATTCTTGCAATGGAAACCTCACTGTATTTTACCAAGGCAGATAAAGAACATCCTTCGCACCCCATATACCTATAAGGAGGGTTTGGTGGCTGCAAATGCATTGCTTTGATGGTGATTGCATGTTGCTTCCACTTTGTACATATTACTGAATAAATAAAGGTGCACATTTCGGAATTGGGGTTATAGCTCAGGGGTAGAGCATTTGACTGCAGATCAAGAGGTCCCTAGTTCAAATCTGGGTACCCCCTTGTCCAACTGTTTTACCTGTAGAAATATTTTCTTAATTAAATAAATTGAAGAAAACATTTACAATCTTAGCATTTTATGTAATGAGCAACACATTTCTACATTTGAAATACTCCTGATCATCTCCTGAAACATAGGGTAAACACCATGAAACTGTTTAGGATTTCTTCATATGATACAAGCTGTGTTTTACATTCACCCAAGTTCTACTTGTGATATTATCAGTTTGAAAAAGTCCATTGGAAGATCATTTGAATGTTATAAAACTGTGGTGGAAACCAATAATATGCCCTTAATGAAATGTATTAGTTTGTAGAGCTGACCAGAAGTGCACTGATGTCATTAGTTCTACAAGTTCCATACGGTCACCCACTCTATCACCTTTTTAAAAAAGAGCAGTTTTCAGCATTCAAGGGTTTATGTCAGTGGTAGAGGGTAGGAGTGCACTTCAAGAAGTCCCTGTTTCATAACCATATACCCTCTTCAATAGATCCTGTTAAAATGTTTTTCAACCCAATGCACTGTAAGAAACAATAGGATATATCATCATTTCATATAAAAAACAATGAATAATTGGGTTTAACTATGCTCTTAGCACAAAATCAACAAACTGCAGTAGAGAAGCAGTTACGTTTTGCAGAATTTGTGCATTTGACAAAAGTTTTTTTTCCATGTTCCAAGATCTACATGTGATACGAAATGTATGAATTCTTGCAATGGAAACCTCACTGTATTTTACCAAGGCAGATAAAGGACATCCTTCGCACCCCATATACTTATAAGGAGGGTTTGGTGGCTGAAAATGCATTGCTTTGATGGTGATTGCATGTTGCTTGCACTTTGTACATATTACTGAATGAATAAAGGTGAACATTTTAGAACTGGGGGTATAGCTCAGTGGTAGAGCATTTGACTGCAGATCAAGAGGTCCCTAGTTCAAATCTGGGTGCCCCCTTGTCCAACTGTTTTACCTGTAGAAATATTTTTTTAATTAAATAAATTGAAGAAAACATTTACAATCTTAGCATTTTATGTAATGAGCAACACATTTCTACATTTGAAATACTCCTGATCATCTCTGGAAACTTAGGGTAAACACCATTAAGCTGTTTCAGATTTCTTCGTATGATACAAGCTGTGTATTACATTCACCCAAGTTCTACTGGTGATATTATCAGTTTGAAATAGTCCATTGGAAGCACATATGAATGTTATAAAACTGTGGTGGAAACCAATAATATGCCCTTAATGAAATGTATTAATTTGTACAGCTGACCAGAAGTGCACTGATGTCATTAGTTCTACAAGTTCCATACAGTCACCCACTCTATCACCTTTTTAAAAAAGAGCAGTTTTCAGCATTCAAGGGTTTATGTCAGTGGTAGAGGGTAGGAGTGCAGTTCAAGAAGTCCCTGTTTCATAACCATATACCCACTTCAATAGATCCTGTTAAAATGTTTTTCAACCCAATGCACTGTAAGAAACAATAGGATATATAATCATTTCATATAAAAAACAATGAACAATTGGGTTTAACTATGCTCTTAGCACAAAATCAACAAACTGCAGTAGAGAAGCAGTTACGTTTTTCAGAATTTGTGCATTTGACAAAAGTTTTTTTTCCATGTTCCAAGATCTACATGTGATAAGAAATGTATGAAGTCTTGCTATGGAAACCTCACTGTATTTTACCAAGGCAGATAAAGGACATCCTTCGCACCCCATACACTTATAAGGAGGGTTTTGTGGCTGAAAATGCATTGCTTTGATGGTGATTGCATGTTGCTTGTACTTTGTACATATTACTGAATTAATAAAGGCAAACTTTTCAGAACTGGGGTATAGCTCAGTGGTAGAGCATTTGACTGCAGATCAAGATTTCCCTAGTTCAAAACTGGGTGCCCCCTTGTTCAACTGTTTTACCTGTAGAAATATTTTTCTAATTAAATAAATTGAAGAAAACATTTACAATCTTAGCATTTTATGTAATGAGCAACACATTTCTACATTAGAAATACTCCTGATTATCTCCTGAAACATAGGGTAAACACCATGAAACTGTTTAGGATTTCTTCATATGATACAAGCTGTGTTTTACATTCACCCAAGTTCTACTGGTGATATGATCAGTTTGAAATAGTCCATTGGAAGCTCATATGAATGTTATAAAACTGTGGTGGAAACCAATAATATGCCCTTAATGAAATGTATTAATTTGTACAGCTGACCAGAAGTGCACTGATGTCATTAGTTCTACAAGTTCCATACAGTCACCCACTCTATCACCTTTTTAAAAAAGGGCAGTTTTCAGCATTCAAGGGTTTATGTCAGTGGTAGAGCGTAGGAGCGCTTTTCAAGAAGTCCCTGGTTCATAACCATATACCCTCTTCAATAGATCCTGTTAAAATGTTTTTCAACCCAATGCACTGTAAGAAACAATAGGATATATCATCATTTCATATAAAAAACAATGAACAATTGGGTTTAACTATGCTCTTAGCACAAAATCAACAAAATGCAGTAGAGAAGCAGTTACGTTTTGCAGAATTTGTGCATTTGACAAACGTTTTTTTTTCCATGTTCCAAGATCTACATGTGATACAAAATGTATAAATTCTTGCAATGGAAACCTCACTGCATTTTACCAAGGCAGATAAAGGACATCTTTTGTACCCCTTATACTTATAAGGAGGGTTTGGTGGCTGAAAATGCATTGCTTTGATGGTGATTGCATGTTGCTTCCACTTTGTACATATTACTGAATAAATAAAAGAGAACATTTCAGAAATGGGGGTATAGCTCAGGGGTAAAGCATTTCACTGCAGATCAAAAGGTCCCTAGTTCAAATCTGGGTGCCCCCTTGTCCAACTGTTTTACCTGTAGAAATATGTTTTTAATTGAAGAAAACATTTACAATCTTAGCATTTTATGTAATGAGCAACACATTTCTACATTAGAAATACTCCTGATCATCTCCTGAAACATAGGGTAAACACCATGAAACTGTTTAGGATTTCTTCATATGATACAAGCTGTGTTTGACATTCACCCAAGTTCTACTGGTGATATTACCAGTTTGAAATAGTCCATTAGAAGCTCATATGAATGTTATAAAACTGTGGTGGAAACCAATAATATGCCCTTAATGAAATGTATTAATTTGTACAGCTGACCAGAAGTGCACTGATGCCATTAGTTCTACAAGTTCCATAGAGTCACCCACTCTATCACCTTTTTAAAAAAGGGCAGTTTTCAACATTCAAGGGTTTATGTCAGTGGTAGAGCGTAGGAGTGTAGTTCAAGAAGTCCCTGTTTCATAACCATATACCCTCTTCAATAGATCCTGTTAAATGTTTTTCAACCCAATGCACTGTAAGAAACAATAAGATATATAATCATTTCATATACAAAACAATGAACAATTGGGTTTAACTATGCTCTTAGCACAAAATCAACAAACTGCAGTAGAGAAGCAGTTACATTTTTCAGAATTTGTGCATTTGACAAAAGATTTTTTTTCCATGTTCCAAGATCTACATGTGATACGAAATGTATGAATTCTTGCAATGGAAACCTTACTGTATTTTACCAAGGCAGATAAAGGACATCCTTCGCACCCCATATACTTATAAGGAGGGTTTGGTGGCTGAAAATGCATTGCTTTGATGGTGATTGCATGTTGCTTGCACTTTGTACATATTACTGAATTAATAAAGGTGAACTTTTCAGAACTGGGGGTATCGCTCAGTGGTAGAGCATTTGACTACAGATCAAAAAGTTCCTAGTTCAAATCTGGGTGCCCCCTTGTCCAACTGTTTTACCTGTAGAAATATGTTTTTAATTAAATAAATTGAAGTAAACATTTACAATCTTAGCATTTTATGTAATGAGCATCACATTTCTACATTTGAAATACTCCTGATCATCACCTGAAACATAGGGTAAACACCATTAAGCTGTTTAGGATTTCTTCATATGATACAAGCTGTGTTTTACATTCACCCAAGTTCTACTGGTGATATGATCAGTTTGAAATAGTCCATTGGAAGCTCTTATGAATGTTATAAAACTGTGGTGGAAACCAATAATATGCCCTTAATGAAATGTATTAATTTGTACAGCTGACCAGAATTGCACTGATGTCATTAGTTCTACAAGTTCCATAGAGTCACCCACTCTATCACCTTTTTAAAAAAGGGCAGTTTTCAACATTCAAGGATTTATGTCAGTGGTAGAGCGTAGGAGTGTAGTTCAAGAAGTCCCTGTTTCATAACCATTTACCCTCTTCAATAGATCCTGTTAAAATGTTTTTCAACCCAATGCACTGTAAGAAAAAATCTGATATATCATCATTTCATATACAAAACAATGAACAATTGGGATTAACTATGCTCTTAGCACAAAATCAACAAACTGCAGTAGAGAAGCAGTTACATTTTGCAGAATTTGTGCATTTGACAAAAGATTTTTTTTCCATGTTCCAAGATCTACATGTGATACGAAATGTATGAATTCCTGCAATGGAAACCTCACTGCATTTTACCAAGGCAGATAAAGGACATCTTTTGTACCACTTATACTTATAAGGAGGGTTTGGTGGCTGAAAATGCATTGTTTTGATGGTGATTGCATGTTGCTTGCACTTTGTACATATTACTGAATTAATAAAGGTGAACTTTTCAGAAATGGGGGAATAGCTCAGTGGTAGAGCATTTGACTGCAGATCAAGAGGTCCCTAGTTCAAAACTGGGTGCCCCCTTGTTCAACTGTTTTACCTATAGAAATATGTTTTTAATTGAAGAAAACATTTACAATCTTAGCATTTTATGTAATGAGCAACACATTTCTACATTAGAAATACTCCTGATCATCTCCTGAAACATAGGGTAAACACCATGAAACTGTTTAGGATTTCTTCATATGATACAAGCTGTGTTTGACATTCACCCAAGTTCTACTGGTGATATTACCAGTTTGAAATAGTCCATTGGAAGCTCATATGAATGTTATAAAACTGTGGTGGAAACCAATAATATGCCCTTAATGAAATGTATTAATTTGTACAGCTGACCAGAAGTGCACTGATGCCATTAGTTCTACAAGTTCCATAGAGTCACCCACTCTATCACCTTTTTGAAAAAGGGCAGTTTTCAACATTGAAGGGTTTATGTCAGTGGTAGAGCGTAGGAGTGTAGTTCAAGAAGTCCCTGTTTCATAACCATATACCCTCTTCAATAGATCCTGTTAAATGTTTTTCAACCCAATGCACTGTAAGAAACAATAAGATATATAACCATTTCATATACAAAACAATGAACAATTGGGTTTAACTATGCTCTTAGCACAAAATCAACAAACTGCAGTAGAGAAGCAGTTACATTTTTCAGAATTTGTGCATTTGACAAAAGATTTTTTTCCATGTTCCAAGATCTACATGTGATACGAAATGTATGAAATCTTGCAATGGAAACCTCACTGTATTTTACCAAGGCAGATAAAGGACATCTTTTGTACCACTTATACTTATAAGGAGGGTTTGGTGGCTGAAAATGCATTGTTTTGATGGTGATTGCATGTTGCTTGCACTTTGTACATATTACTGAATTAATAAAGGTGAACTTTTCAGAAATGGGGGAATAGCTCAGTGGTAGAGCATTTGACTGCAGATCAAGAGGTCCCTAGTTCAAAACTGGGTGCCCCCTTGTCCAACTGTTTTACCTGTAGAAATATGTTTTTAATTGAAGAAAACATTTACAATCTTAGCATTTTATGTAATGAGCAACACATTTCTACATTAGAAATACTCCTGATCATCTCCTGAAACATAGGGTAAAGACCATGAAACTGTTTAGGATTTCTTCATATGATACAAGCTGTGTTTGACATTCACCCAAGTTCTACTGGTGATATTACCAGTTTGAAATAGTCCATTGGAAGCTCATATGAATGTTATAAAACTGTGGTGGAAACCAATAATATGCCCTTAATGAAATGTATTAATTTGTACAGCTGACCAGAAGTGCACTGATGCCATTAGTTCTACAAGTTCCATAGAGTCACCCACTCTATCACCTTTTTAAAAAAGGGCAGTTTTCAACATTGAAGGGTTTATGTCAGTGGTAGAGCGTAGGAGTGTAGTTCAAGAAGTCCCTGTTTCATAACCATATACCCTCTTCAATAGATCCTGTTAAATGTTTTTCAACCCAATGCACTGTAAGAAACAATAAGATATATAACCATTTCATATACAAAACAATGAACAATTGGGTTTAACTATGCTCTTAGCACAAAATCAACAAACTGCAGTAGAGAAGCAGTTACATTTTTCAGAATTTGTGCATTTGACAAAAGATTTTTTTCCATGTTCCAAGATCTACATGTGATACGAAATGTATGAATTCTTGCAATGGAAACCTTACTGTATTTTACCAAGGCAGATAAAGGACATCCTTCGCACCCCATATACTTATAAGGAGGGTTTGGTGGCTGAAAATGCATTGCTTTGATGGTGATTGCATGTTGCTTGCACTTTGTACATATTACTGAATTAATAAAGGTGAACTTTTCAGAACTGGGGGTATCGCTCAGTGGTAGAGCATTTGACTGCAGATCAAAAGGTTCCTAGTTCAAATCTGGGTGCCCCCTTGTCCAACTGTTTTACCTGTAGAAATATGTTTTTAATTAAATAAATTGAAGTAAACATTTACAATCTTAGCATTTTATGTAATGAGCATCACATTTCTACATTTGAAATACTCCTGATCATCACCTGAAACATAGGGTAAATACCATTAAGCTGTTTAGGATTTCTTCATATGATACAAGCTATGTTTTACATTCACCCAAGTTCTACTGGTGATATGATCAGTTTGAAATAGTCCATTGGAAGCTCTTATGAATGTTATAAAACAGTGGTGGAAACCAATAATATGCCCTTAATGAAATGTATTAATTTGTACAGCTGACCAGAATTGCACTGATGTCATTAGTTCTACAAGTTCCATAGAGTCACCCACTCTATCACCTTTTTAAAAAAGGGCAGTTTTCAACATTCAAGGATTTATGTCAGTGGTAGAGCGTAGGAGTGTAGTTCAAGAAGTCCCTGTTTCATAACCATATACCCTCTTCAATAGATCCTGTTAAAATGTTTTTCAACCCAATGCACT
Organism: Ambystoma mexicanum; assembly: GCF_040938575.1. Taxonomy (NCBI): domain Eukaryota; kingdom Metazoa; phylum Chordata; class Amphibia; order Caudata; family Ambystomatidae; genus Ambystoma; species Ambystoma mexicanum. The sequence continues at coordinate 384,620 of NW_027182484.1, forward strand.
GTAAGAAACAATCTGATATATCATCATTTCATATACAAAACAATGAACAATTGGGATTAACTATGCTCTTAGCACAAAATCAACAAACTGCAGTAGAGAAGCAGTTACATTTTGCAGAATTTGTGCATTTGACAAAAGATTTTTTTTCCATGTTCCAAGATCTACATGTGATACGAAATGTATGAATTCCTGCAATGGAAACCTCACTGTATTTTACCAAGGCAGATAAAGGACATCTTTTGTACCACTTATACTTATAAGGAGGGTTTGGTGGCTGAAAATGCATTGTTTTGATGGTGATTGCATGTTGCTTGCACTTTGTACATATTACTGAATTAATAAAGGTGAACTTTTCAGAAATGGGGGTATAGCTCAGTGGTAGAGCATTTGACTGCAGATCAAGAGGTCCCTAGTTCAAAACTGGGTGCCCCCTTGTTCAACTGTTTTACCTGTAGAAATATGTTTTTAATTGAAGAAAACATTTACAATCTTAGCATTTTATGTAATGAGCAACACATTTCTACATTAGAAATACTCCTGATCATCTCCTGAAACATAGGGTAAACACCATTAAGCTGTTTAGGATTTCTTCATATGATACAAGCTGTGTTTGACATACACCCAAGTTCTACTGGTGATATTACCAGTTTGAAATAGTCCATTGGAAGCTCATATGAATGTTATAAAACTGTGGTGGAAACCAATAATATGCCCTTAATGAATTGTATTAATTTGTACAGCTGACCAGAAGTGCACTGATGCCATTAGTTCTACAAGTTCCATAGAGTCACCCACTCTATCACTTTTTTAAAAAAGGGCAGTTTTCAGCATTCAAGGGTTTATGTCAGTGGTAGAGGGTAGGAGTGCAGTTCAAGAAGTCCCTGTTTCATAACCATATACCCTCTTCAATAGATCCTGTTAAAATGTTTTTCAACCCAATGCACTGTAAGAAACAATAAGATATATCATCATTTCTTATACAAAACAATGAACAATTGGGTTTAACTATGCTCTTAGCACAAAATCAACAAACTTCAGTACAGAAGCAGTTATGTTTTGCAGATTTTGTGCATTTGACAAAAAGTTTTTTTTCCATGATCCAAGATCTACATGTGACAAGAAATGTATGAATTCTTGCACTGGAAACCTCACTGTATTTTACGAAGGCAGATAAAGGACATCTTTTGTACCCCTTATACTTATAAGGAGGGTTTGGTGGCTGCAAATGCATTGCTTTGACGGTGAATGCATGTTGCTTCCACTTTGCACATATTACTGAATAAATAGGTGAACGTTTCAGAATTGGGGGTATAGCTCAGTGGTAGAGCATTTGACTGCAGATCAAGAGGTCCCTAGTTCAAATCTGGGTGCCCCCTTGTACAACTGTTTTACCTGTAGAAATATGTTTTTAATTAAATAAATTGAAGTAAACATTTACAATCTTAGCATTTTATGTAATGAGCATCACATTTCTAAATTTGAAATACTCCTGATCATCACCTGAAACATAGGGTAAACACCATTAAGCTGTTTAGGATTTCTTCATATGATACAAGCTGTGTTTTACATTCACCCAAGTTCTACTGGTGATATGATCAGTTTGAACTAGTCCATTGGAAGCTCTTATGAATGTTATAAAACTGTGGTGGAAACCAATAATATGCCCTTAATGAAATGTATTAATTTGTACAGCTGACCAGAATTGCACTGATGTCATTAGTTCTACAAGTTCCATAGAGTCACCCACTCTATCACCTTTTTAAAAAAGGGCAGTTTTCAACATTCAAGGATTTATGTCAGTGGTAAAGCGTAGGAGTGTAGTTCAAGAAGTCCCTGTTTCATAACCATATACCCTCTTCAATAGATAATGTTAAAATGTTTTTCAACCCAATGCACTGTAAGAAACAATCTGATATATCATCATTTCATGTACAAAACAATGAACAATTGGGATTAACTATGCTCTTAGCACAAAATCAACAAACTGCAGTAGAGAAGCAGTTACATTTTGGAGAATTTGTGCATTTGACAAAAGATTTTTTTTCCATGTTCCAAGATCTACATGTGATACGAAATGTATGAATTCTTGCAATGGAAACCTCACTGTATTTTACCAAGGCAGATAAAGGACATCTTTTGTACCACTTATACTTATAAGGAGGGTTTGGTGGCTGAAAATGCATTGTTTTGATGGTGATTGCATGTTGCTTGCACTTTGTACATATTACTGAATTAATAAAGGTGAACTTTTCAGAAATGGGGGTATAGCTCAGTGGAGAGCATTTTACTGCAGATCAAGAGGTCCCTAGTTCAAAACTGGGTGCCCCCTTGTTAAACTGTTTTACCTGTAGAAATATGTTTTTAATTGAAGAAAACATTTACAATCTTAGCATTTTATGTAATGAGCAACACATTTCTACATTAGAAATACTCCTGATCATCTCCTGAAACATAGGGTAAACACCATGAAACTGTTTAGGATTTCTTCATATGATACAAGCTGTGTTTAACATTCACCCAAGTTCTACTGGTGATATTACCAGTTTGAAATAGTCCATTGGAAGCTCATATGAATGTTATAAAACTGTGTTGGAAACCAATAATATGCCCTTAGTGAAATTTATTAATTTGTACAGCTGACCAGAAGTGCACTGATGCCATTAGTTCTAAAAGTGCCATAGAGTCACCCACTCTATCACCTTTTTAAAAAAGGGCAGTTTTCAACATTCAAGGGTTTATGTCAGTGGTAGAGCGTAGGAGTGTAGTTCAAGAAGTCCCTGTTTCATAACCATATACCCTCTTCAATAGATCCTGTTAAATGTTTTGCAACCCAATGCACTGTAAGAAACAATAAGATATATAATCATTTCATATACAAAACAATGAACAATTGGGTTTAACTATGCTCTTAGCACAAAATCAACAAACTGCAGTAGAGAAGCAGTTACATTTTTCAGAATTTGTGCATTTGACAAAAGATTTTTTTTCCATGTTCCAAGATCTACATGTGATACGAAATGTATGAATTCTTGCAATGGAAACCTTACTGTATTTTACCAAGGCAGATAAAGGACATCCTTCACACCCCATATACTTATAAGGAGGGTTTGGTGGCTGAAAATGCATTGCTTTGATGGTGATTGCATGTTGCTTGCACTTTGTACATATTACTGAATTAATAAAGGTGAACTTTTCAGAACTGGGGGTATAGCTCAGTGGTAGAGCATTTGACTGCAGATCAAGAGGTCCTAGTTCAAATCTGGGTGTCCCCTTGTTCAACTGTTTTACCTGTAGAAATATTTAATTTATTAAATAAATTGAAGAAAACATTTACAATGTTACCATTTTATGTAATGAGCAACACATTTCTACATTTGAAATACTCCTGATCATCACCTGAAACATAGGGTAAACACCATTAAGCTGTTTAGGATTTCTTCATATGATACAAGCTGTGTTTTACATTCACCCAAGTTCTACTGGTGATATGATCAGTTTGAAATAGTCCATTGGAAGCTCATATGAATGTTATAAAACTGTGGTGGAAACCAATAATATGCCCTTAATGAAATGTATTAATTTGTAAAGCTGACCAGAAGTGCACTGATGTCATTAGTTCTACAAGTTCCATACAGTCACCCACTCTATCACCTTTTTAAAAAAGGGCAGTTTTCAGCATTCAAGGGTTTAACTCAGTGGTAGAGCATAGGAGTGCAGTTCAAGAAGTCCCTGTTTCATAAGCATATACCCTCGTCAATAGATCCTGTTAAAATGTTTTTCAACCCAATGCACTGTAAGAAACAATAGGATATATCATCATTTCATATAAAAAACAATGAACAATTGGGTTTAACTATACTCTTAGCACAAAATCAGCAAACTGCAATAGAGAAGCAGTTACGTTTTGCAGAATTTGTGCATTTGACAAACGTTTTTTTTCCATGTTCCAAGATCTACATGTGATACGAAATTTATGAATTCTTGCAATGGAAACCTCACAGTATTTTACCAAGGCAGATAAAGGACATTTTTGTACCCCCTATACTTATAAGGAGGGTTTGGTGGATGAAAATGCATTGCTTTGATGGTGATTGCATGTTGCTTGCACTTTGTACATATTACTGAATTAATAAAGGTGGTTTTTCAGAACTGGGGGTATAGCTCAGTGGTAGAGCATTTGACTGCAGATCAAGAGGTCCCTAGTTCAAATCTGGGTGCCCCCTTGTTCAACTGTTTTACCTGTACAAATATTTTTTTAATTAAATAAATTGAAGAAAACATTTACAATCTTAGCATTTTATGTAATGAGCAACACATTTCTACATTTGAAATACTCCTGAACATCTCATGAAACATAGGGTAAACACCATGAAACTGTTTAGGATTTCTTCATATGATACAAGCTGTGTTTTACATTCACCCAAGTTCTACTGGTGATATTATCAGTTTGAAATAGTCCATTGGAAGCTCATATGAATGTTATAAAACTGTGGTGGAAACCAATAATATGCCCTTAATGAACTGTATTAATTTGTACAGCTGACCAGAAGTGCACTGATGTCATTAGTTGTACAAGTTCCATACAGTCACCCACTCTATCACCTTTTTAAAAAAAGGGCAGCTTTCAGCATTTAAGGGTTTAACTCGGTGGTAGAGCGTAGGGATGCAGTTCAAGAAATCACTGTTTCATAACCATATACCCTCTTTAATAGATCCTGTTAAAATGTTTTTCAACCCAATGCACTGTAAGAAACAATAAAATATATCATCATTTCATATACAAAACAATGAACAATTGGGTTTAACTATACTCTTAGCACAAAATCAACAAACTGCAGTAGAGAAGCAGTTACATTTTGCAGAATTTGTGCATTTGACAAAAGATTTTTTTTCCATGTTCCAAGATCTACATGTGATACGAAATGTATGAATTCTTGCAATGGAAACCTCACTGTATTTTACCAAGGCAGATAAAGGACATCCTTCGCACCCCATATACTTATAAGGAGGGTTTGGTGGCTGAAAATGCATTGCTTTGATGGTGATTGCATGTTGCTTGCACTTTGTACATATTACTGAATTAATAAAGGTGAATTTTTCAGAACTGGGGGTATAGCTCAGTGGTAGAGCATTTGACTGCAGATCAAGAGGTCCCTAGTTCAAATCTGGGTGCCCCCTTGTTCAACTGTTTTACCTGTACAAATATTTTTTTAATTAAATAAATTGAAGAAAACATTTACAATCTTAGCATTTTATGTAATGAGCAACACATTTCTACATTTGAAATACTCCTGATCATCTCATGAAACATAGGGTAAACACCATGAAACTGTTTAGGATTTCTTCATATGATACAAGCTGTGTTTTACATTCACCCAAGTTCTATTGGTGATATTATCAGTTTGAAATAGTCCATTGGAAGCTCATATGAATGTGATAAAACTGTGGTGGAAACCAATAATATGCCCTTAATGAACTGTATTAATTTGTACAGCTGACCAGAAGTGCACTGATGTCATTAGCTGTACAAGTTCCATACAGTCACCCACTCTATCACCTTTTTAAAAAAGGGCAGTTTTCAGCATTCAAGGGTTTAACTCAGTGGTAGAGCGTAGGGATGCAGTTCAAGAAGTCACTGTTTCATAACCATATACCCTCTTCAATAGATCCTGTTAAAATGTTTTTCAACCCAATGCACTGTAAGAAACAATAAAATATATCATCATTTCATATACAAAACAATGAACAATTGGGTTTAACTATACTCTTAGCACAAAATCAACAAACTGCAGTAGAGAAGCAGTTACATTTTGCAGAATTTGTGCATTTGACAAAATATTTTTTTTCCATGTTCCAAGATCTACATGTGATACGAAATGTATGAATTCTTGCAATGGAAACCTCACTGTATTTTACCAAGGCAGATAAAGGACATTTTTGTACCCCTTATACTTATAAGGAGGGTTTGGTGGCTGAAAATGCATTGCTTTGATGGTGATTGCATGTTGCTTGCACTTTGTACATATTACTGAATTAATAAAGGAGAACTTTTCAGAACTGTGGGTATAGCTCAGTAGTAGAGCATTTGACTGCAGATCAAGAAGTCCCTAGTTCAACTCTGGGTGCTCCTTGTTGAACTGTTTTACCTGTAGAAATATTTTTTTTATTAAATAAATTGAAGAAAACATTTACAATGTTAGCATTTTATGTAATGAGCAACACATTTCTACATTTGAAATACTCCTGATCATCTCGTGAAACATAGGGTAAACAACATGAAACTGTTTAGGATTTCTTCATATGATACAAGCTGTGTTTTACATTCACCCAAGTTCTACTGGTGATATGATCAGTTTGAAATAGTCCATTGGAAGCTCATATGAATGTTATAAAACTGTGGTGGAAACCAATAATATGCCCTTAATGAAATGTATTAATTTGTAAAGCTGACCAGAAGTGCACTGATGTCATTAGTTCTACAAGTTCCATACAGTCACCCACTCTATCACCTTTTTAAAAAAGGGAAGTTTTCAGCATTCAAGGGTTTAACTCAGTGGTAGAGCATAGGAGTGCAGTTCAAGAAGTCCCTGTTTCATAAGCATATACCCTCGTCAATAGATCCTGTTAAAATGTTTTTCAACCCAATGCACTGTAAGAAACAATAGGATATATCATCATTTCATACAAAAAACAATGGAACATTGGGTTTAATTATACTCTTAGCACAAAATCAACAAACTGCAGTAGAGAAGCAGTTACGTTTTGCAGAATTTGTGCATTTGTCAAACGTTTTTTTTTTCATGTTCCAAGATCTACATGTGATACGAAATGTATGAATTCTTGCAATGGAAACCTCACTGTATTTTACCAAGGCAGATAAAGGACATCTTTTGTACCCCTTATACTTATAAGGAGGGTTTGGTGGCTGAAAATGCATTGCTTTGATGGTGATTGCATGTTGCTTGCACTTTGTACATATTACTGAATTAATATAGGTGAATTTTTCAGAACTGGGGGTATAGCTCAGTGGTAGAGCATTTGACTACAAATCAAGAGGTCTCTAGTTCAAATCTGGGTGCCCCCTTGTTCAACTGTTTTACCTGTAGAAATATTTTTTAAATTGAAGAAAACATTTACAATCTTAGCATTTAATGTAATGAGCAACACATTTCTACATTTGAAACACTCCTGATCATCTCCTGAAACATAGGGTAAACACCATGAAACTGTTTAGGATTTCTTCATATGATGCAAGCTGTGTTTTACATTCACCCAAGTTCTACTGGTGATATTATCAGTTTGAAATAGTCCATTGGAAGCTCATATGAATGTTATAAAACTGTGGTGGAAACCAATAATATGCCCTTAATGAACTGTATTAATTTGTACAGCTGACCAGAAGTGCACTGATGTCATTAGTTCTACAAGTTCCATACAGTCACCCACTCTATCACCTTTTTAAAAAAGGGCAGTTTTCAATATTGAAGGGTTTATGTCAGTGGTAGAGCGTAGGAGTGTAGTTCAAGAAGTCCCTGTTTCATAACCATATACCCTCTTCAATAGATCCTGTTAAAATGTTTTTCAACCCAACGCACTGTAAGAAACAATAGGATATATCATCATTTCATATACAAAAAAATGAACAATTGGGTTTAACTATGCTCTTAGCACAAAATCAACAAACTGCAGTAGAGAAGCAGTTACATTTTGCAGAATTTGTGCATTTGACAAAAGATTTTTTTTCCATGTTCCAAGATCTACATGTGATACGAAATGTATGAATTCTTGCAATGGAAACCTCACTGTATTTTACCAAGGCAGATAAAGGACATCCTTCGCACCCCATATACTTATAAGGAGGGTTTGGTGGCTGAAAATGCATTGCTTTGATGGTGATTGCATGTTGCTTGCACTTTGTACATATTACTGAATTAATAAAGGTGAATTTTTCAGAACTGGGGGTATAGCTCAGTGGTAGAGCATTTGACTGCAGATCAAGAGGTCCCTAGTTCAAATCTGGGTGTCCCCTTGTTCAACTGTTTTACCTGTAGAAATATTTAATTTATTAAATAAATTGAAGAAAACATTTACAATGTTACCATTTTATGTAATGAGCAACAAATTTCTACATTTGAAATACTCCTGATCATCACCTGAAACATAGGGTAAACACCATTAAGCTGTTTAGGATTTCTTCATATGATACAAGCTGTGTTTTACATTCACCCAAGTTCTACTGGTGATATGATCAGTTTGAAATAGTCCATTGGAAGCTCATATGAATGTTATAAAACTGTGGTGGAAACCAATAATATGCCCTTAATGAAATGTATTAATTTGTAAAGCTGACCAGAAGTGCACTGATGTCATTAGTTCTACAAGTTCCATACAGTCACCCACTCTATCACCTTTTTAAAAAAGGGCAGTTTTCAGCATTCAAGGGTTTAACTCAGTGGTAGAGCATAGGAGTGCAGTTCAAGAAGTCCCTGTTTCATAAGCATATACCCTCGTCAATAGATCCTGTTAAAATGTTTTTCAACCCAATGCACTGTAAGAAACAATAGGATATATCATCATTTCATATAAAAAACAATGAACAATTGGGTTTAACTATACTCTTAGCACAAAATCAGCAAACTGCAATAGAGAAGCAGTTACGTTTTGCAGAATTTGTGCATTTGACAAACGTTTTTTTTCCATGTTCCAAGATCTACATGTGATACGAAATGTATGAATTCTTGCAATGGAAACCTCACAGTATTTTACCAAGGCAGATAAAGGACATTTTTGTACCCCTTATACTTATAAGGAGGGTTTGGTGGCCGAAAATGCATTGCTTTGATGGTGATTGCATGTTGCTTGCATTTTGTACATATTACTGAATTAATAAAGGCGAGCTTTTCAGAACTGGGGGTATAGCTCAGTAGTAGAGCATTTGAATGTAGATCAAGAGGTCCCTAGTTCAACTCTGGGTGCCCCTTGTTCAACTGTTTTACCTGTAGAAATATTTATTTTATTAAATAAATTGAAGAAAACATTTACAATGTTACCATTTTATGTAATGAGCAACACATTTCTACATTTGAAATACTTCTGATCATCTCCTGAAACATAGGGTAAACACCATGAAACTGTTTAGGATTTCTTCATATGATACAAGCTGTGTTTTACATTCACCCAAGTTCTACTGGTGATATTATCTGTTTGAAATAGTCCATTGGAAGCTCATATGAATGTTATAAAACTGTGGTGGAAACCAATAATATGCCCTTAATGAACTGTATTAATTTGTACAGCTGACCAGAAGTGCACTGATGTCATTACTTCTACAAGTTCCATACAGTCACCCACTCTATCACGTTTTTAAAAAAGGGCAGTTTTCAACATTGAAGGGTTTATGTCAGTGGTAGAGCGTAGGAGTGTAGTTCAAGAAGTCCCTGTTTCATAACCATATACCCTCTTCAATAGATCCTGTTAAAATATTTTTCAACCCAATGCACTGTAAGAAACAATAGGATATATCATCATTTCATATACAAAACAATGAACAATTGGGTTTAACTATGCGCTTAGCACAAAATCAACAAACTGCAGTAGAGAAGCAGTTACATTTTGCAGAATGTGTGCATTTGACAAAAGATTTTTTTTCCATGTTCCAAGATCTACATGTGATACGAAATGTATGAATTCTTGCAATGGAAACCTCACTGTATTTTACCAAGGCAGATAAAGGACATCCTTCACACCCCATATACTTATAAGGAGGGTTTGGTGGATGAAAATGCATTGCTTTGATGGTGATTGCATGTTGCTTGCACTTTGTACATATTACTGAATTAATGAAGGTGAGTTTTTCAGAACTGGGGGTATAGCTCAGTGGTAGAGCATTTGACTGCAGATCAAGAGGTCCCTAGTTCAAATCTGGGTGCCCCCTTGTTCAACTGTTTTACCTGTACAAATATTTTTTTAATTAAATAAATTGAAGAAAACATTTACAATCTTAGCATTTTATGTAATGAGCAACACATTTCTACATTTGAAATACTCCTGATCATCTCATGAAACATAGGGTAAACACCATGAAACTGTTTAGGATTTCTTCATATGATACAAGCTGTGTTTTACATTCACCCAAGTTCTACTGGTGATATTATCAGTTTGAAATAGTCCATTGGAAGCTCATATGAATGTTATAAAACTGTGGTGGAAACCAATAATATGCCCTTAATGAACTGTATTAATTTGTACAGCTGACCAGAAGTGCACTGATGTCATTAGTTGTACAAGTTCCATACAGTCACCCACTCTATCACCTTTTTGAAAAAAGGGCAGCTTTCAGCATTTAAGGGTTTAACTCGGTGGTAGAGCGTAGGGATGCAGTTCAAGAAATCACTGTTTCATAACCATATACCCTCTTTAATAGATCCTGTTAAAATGTTTTTCAACCCAATGCACTGTAAGAAACAATAAAATATATCATCATTTCATATACAAAACAATGAACAATTGGGTTTAACTATACTCTTAGCACAAAATCAACAAACTGCAGTAGAGAAGCAGTTACATTTTGCAGAATTTGTGCATTTGACAAAAGATTTTTTTTCCATGTTCCAAGATCTACATGTGATACGAAATGTATGAATTCTTGCAATGGAAACCTCACTGTATTTTACCAAGGCAGATAAAGGACATCCTTCGCACCCCATATACTTATAAGGAGGGTTTGGTGGCTGAAAATGCATTGCTTTGATGGTGATTGCATGTTGCTTGCACTTTGTACATATTACTGAATTAATAAAGGTGAATTTTTCAGAACTGGGGGTATAGCTCAGTGGTAGAGCATTTGACTGCAGATCAAGAGGTCCCTAGTTCAAATCTGGGTGCCCCCTTGTTCAACTGTTTTACCTGTACAAATATTTTTTTAATTAAATAAATTGAAGAAAACATTTACAATCTTAGCATTTTATGTAATGAGCAACACATTTCTACATTTGAAATACTCCTGATCATCTCATGAAACATAGGGTAAACACCATGAAACTGTTTAGGATTTCTTCATATGATACAAGCTGTGTTTTACATTCACCCAAGTTCTATTGGTGATATTATCAGTTTGAAATAGTCCATTGGAAGCTCATATGAATGTGATAAAACTGTGGTGGAAACCAATAATATGCCCTTAATGAACTGTATTAATTTGTACAGCTGACCAGAAGTGCACTGATGTCATTAGCTGTACAAGTTCCATACAGTCACCCACTCTATCACCTTTTTAAAAAAGGGCAGTTTTCAGCATTCAAGGGTTTAACTCAGTGGTAGAGCGTAGGGATGCAGTTCAAGAAGTCACTGTTTCATAACCATATACCCTCTTCAATAGATCCTGTTAAAATGTTTTTCAACCCAATGCACTGTAAGAAACAATAAAATATATCATCATTTCATATACAAAACAATGAACAATTGGGTTTAACTATACTCTTAGCACAAAATCAACAAACTGCAGTAGAGAAGCAGTTACATTTTGCAGAATTTGTGCATTTGACAAAATATTTTTTTTCCATGTTCCAAGATCTACATGTGATACGAAATGTATGAATTCTTGCAATGGAAACCTCACTGTATTTTACCAAGGCAGATAAAGGACATTTTTGTACCCCTTATACTTATAAGGAGGGTTTGGTGGCTGAAAATGCATTGCTTTGATGGTGATTGCATGTTGCTTGCACTTTGTACATATTACTGAATTAATAAAGGAGAACTTTTCAGAACTGTGTGTATAGCTCAGTAGTAGAGCATTTGACTGCAGATCAAGAAGTCCCTAGTTCAACTCTGGGTGCTCCTTGTTGAACTGTTTTACCTGTAGAAATATTTTTTTTATTAAATAAATTGAAGAAAACATTTACAATGTTAGCATTTTATGTAATGAGCAACACATTTCTACATTTGAAATACTCCTGATCATCTCGTGAAACATAGGGTAAACAACATGAAACTGTTTAGGATTTCTTCATATGATACAAGCTGTGTTTTACATTCACCCAAGTTCTACTGGTGATATGATCAGTTTGAAATAGTCCATTGGAAGCTCATATGAATGTTATAAAACTGTGGTGGAAACCAATAATATGCCCTTAATGAAATGTATTAATTTGTAAAGCTGACCAGAAGTGCACTGATGTCATTAGTTCTACAAGTTCCATACAGTCACCCACTCTATCACCTTTTTAAAAAAGGGAAGTTTTCAGCATTCAAGGGTTTAACTCAGTGGTAGAGCATAGGAGTGCAGTTCAAGAAGTCCCTGTTTCATAAGCATATACCCTCGTCAATAGATCCTGTTAAAATGTTTTTCAACCCAATGCACTGTAAGAAACAATAGGATATATCATCATTTCATACAAAAAACAATGGAACATTGGGTTTAATTATACTCTTAGCACAAAATCAACAAACTGCAGTAGAGAAGCAGTTACGTTTTGCATAATTTGTGCATTTGTCAAACGTTTTTTTTTTCATGTTCCAAGATCTACATGTGATACGAAATGTATGAATTCTTGCAATGGAAACCTCACTGTATTTTACCAAGGCAGATAAAGGACATCTTTTGTACCCCTTATACTTATAAGGAGGGTTTGGTGGCTGAAAATGCATTGCTTTGATGGCGATTGCATGTTGCTTGCACTTTGTACATATTACTGAATTAATATAGGTGAATTTTTCAGAACTGGGGGTATAGCTCAGTGGTAGAGCATTTGACTACAAATCAAGAGGTCTCTAGTTCAAATCTGGGTGCCCCCTTGTTCAACTGTTTTACCTGTAGAAATATTTTTTAAATTGATGAAAACATTTACAATCTTAGCATTTAATGTAATGAGCAACACATTTCTACATTTGAAACACTCCTGATCATCTCCTGAAACATAGGGTAAACACCATGAAACTGTTTAGGATTTCTTCATATGATGCAAGCTGTGTTTTACATTCACCCAAGTTCTACTGGTGATATTATCAGTTTGAAATAGTCCATTGGAAGCTCATATGAATGTTATAAAACTGTGGTGGAAACCAATAATATGCCCTTAATGAACTGTATTAATTTGTACAGCTGACCAGAAGTGCACTGATGTCATTAGTTCTACAAGTTCCATACAGTCACCCACTCTATCACCTTTTTAAAAAAGGGCAGTTTTCAATATTGAAGGGTTTATGTCAGTGGTAGAGCGTAGGAGTGTAGTTCAAGAAGTCCCTGTTTCATAACCATATACCCTCTTCAATAGATCCTGTTAAAATGTTTTTCAACCCAACGCACTGTAAGAAACAATAGGATATATCATCATTTCATATACAAAAAAATGAACAATTGGGTTTAACTATGCTCTTAGCACAAAATCAACAAACTGCAGTAGAGAAGCAGTTACATTTTGCAGAATTTGTGCATTTGACAAAAGATTTTTTTTCCATGTTCCAAGATCTACATGTGATACGAAATGTATGAATTCTTGCAATGGAAACCTCACTGTATTTTACCAAGGCAGATAAAGGACATCCTTCGCACCCCATATACTTATAAGGAGGGTTTGGTGGCTGAAAATGCATTGCTTTGATGGTGATTGCATGTTGCTTGCACTTTGTACATATTACTGAATTAATAAAGGTGAATTTTTCAGAACTGGGGGTATAGCTCAGTGGTAGAGCATTTGACTACAAATCAAGAGGTCCCTAGTTCAAATCTGGGTGCCCCCTTGTTCAACTGTTTTACCTGTAGAAATATTTTTTAAATTGAAGAAAACATTTACAATCTTTGCATTTAATGTAATGAGCAACACATTTCTACATTTGAAATACTCCTGATCATCTCCTGAAACATAGGGTAAACACCATGAAACTGTTTAGGATTTCTTCATATGATGCAAGCTGTGTTTTACATTCACCCAAGTTCTACTGGTGATATTATCAGTTTGAAATAGTCCATTGGAAGCTCATATGAATGTTATAAAACTGTGGTGGAAACCAATAATATGCCCTTAATGAACTGTATTAATTCGTCCAGCTGACCAGAAGTGCACTGATGTCATTAGTTCTACAAGTTCCATACAATCACCCACTCTATCACCTTTTTAAAAAAGGGCAGTTTTCAGCATTCAAGGGTTTAACTCAGTGGTAGAGCATAGGAGTGTAGTTCAAGAAGTCCCTGTTTCATAACCATATACCCTCTTCAATAGATCCTGTTAAAATGTTTTTCAACCCAATGCACTGTAAGAAACAATAGGATATATCATCATTTCATATACAAAACAATGGACAATTGGGTTTAACTATGCTCTTAGCACAAAATCAACAAACTGCAGTAGAGAAGCAGTAACATTTTGCAGAATTTGTGCATTTGACAAAAGATTTTTTTCCATGTTCCAAGATCTACATGTGATACGAAATGTATGAATTCTTGCAATGGAAACCTCACTGTATTTTACCAAGGCAGATAAAGGACATCTTTTGTACCCCTTATACTTATAAGGAGGGTTTGGTGGCTGAAAATGCTTTGCTTTGATGGTGATTGCATGTTGCTTGCACTTTGTACATATTACTGAATTAATAAAGGTGAACTTTTCAGAACTGGGGGTATAGCTCAGTGGTAGAGCATTTGACTGCAGATCAAGAGGTCCCTAGTTCAAATCTGGGTGTCCCCTTGTTCAACTGTTTTACCTGTAGAAATATTTATTTTATTAAATAAATTGAAGACAACATTTACAATGTTACCATTTTATGTAATGAGCAACACATTTCTACATTTGAAATACTCCTGATCATCACCTGAAACATAGGGTAAACACCATTAAGCTGTTTAGGATTTCTTCATATGATACAAGCTGTGTTTTACATTCACCCAAGTTCTACTGGTGATATGATCAGTTTGAAATAGTCCATTGGAAGCTCATATGAATGTTATAAAACTGTGGTGGAAACCAATAATATGCCCTTAATGAAATGTATTAATTTGTAGAGCTGACCAGAAGTGCACTGATGTCATTAGTTCTACAAGTTCCATACAGTCACCCACTCTATCACCTTTTTAAAAAAAGGCCAGTTTTCAGCATTCAAGGGTTTAACTCAGTGGTAGAGCATAGGAGTGCAGATCAAGAAGTCCCTGTTTCATAAGCATATACCCTCGTCAATAGATCCTGTTAAAATGTTTTTCAACCCAATGCACTGTAAGAAACAATAGGATATATCATCATTTCATATAAAAAACAATGAACAATTGGGTTTAACTATACTCTTAGCACAAAATCAACAAACTGCAATAGAGAAGCAGTTACGTTTTGCAGAATTTGTGCATTTGACAAACGTTTTTTTTCCATGTTCCAAGATCTACATGTGATACGAAATTTATGAATTCTTGCAATGGAAACCTCACAGTATTTTACCAAGGCAGATAAAGGACATCCTTCACACCCCATATACTTATAAGGAGGATTTGGTGGCTGAAAATGCATTGCTTTGATGGTGATTGCATGTTGCTTGCACTTTATACATATTACTGAATTAATAAAGGTAAACATTTCAGAACTAGTGGTATAGCTCAGTGGTAGAGCATTTGACTGCAGATCAAGAGGTCCCTAGTTCAAATCTGGGTGCCCCCTTGTCCATCTGTTCTACCTGTAGAAATATTTTTTAATTGAAGAAAACATTTACAATCTTAGCATTTTATGTAAGGAGCAACACATTTCTACATTTGAAATACTTCTGATCATCTCCTGAAACATAGGGTAAACACCATGAAACTGTTTAGGATTTCTTCATATGATACAAGCTGTGTTTTACATTCACCCAAGTTCTACTGGTGATATTATCTGTTTGAAATAGTCCATTGGAAGCTCATATGAATGTTATAAAACTGTGGTGGAAACCAATAATATGCCCTTAATGAACTGTATTAATTTGTACAGCTGACCAGAAGTGCACTGATGTCATTACTTCTACAAGTTCCATACAGTCACCCACTCTATCACCTTTTTAAAAAAGGGCAGTTTTCAACATTGAAGGGTTTATGTCAGTGGTAGAGCGTAGGAGTGTAGTTCAAGAAGTCCCTGTTTCATAACCATATACCCTCTTCAATAGATCCTGTTAAAATATTTTTCAACCCAATGCACTGTAAGAAACAATAGGATATATCATCATTTCATATACAAAGCAATGAACAATTGGGTTTAACTATGCGCTTAGCACAAAATCAACAAACTGCAGTAGAGAAGCAGTTACATTTTGCAGAATTTGTGCATTTGACAAAAGATTTTTTTTCCATGTTCCAAGATCTACATGTGATACGAAATGTATGAATTCTTGCAATGGAAACCTCACTGTATTTTACCAAGGCAGATAAAGGACATCCTTCACACCCCATATACTTATAAGGAGGGTTTGGTGGCTGAAAATGCATTGCTTTTATGGTGATTGCATGTTGCTTGCACTTTGTACATATAACTGAATTAATAAAGGTGAACTTTTCAGAACTGGGGGTATAGCTCAGTGGTAAAGCATTTGACTGCAGATCAAGCAGTCCCTAGTTCATATCTGGGTGCCCCCTTGTTCAACTGTTTTACCTGTAGAAATATTTTTTTATTAAATAAATTGAAAAAAACATTTACAATCTTAGCATTTTATGTAATGAGCAACACATTTCTACATTTGAAATACTCCTGATCATCTCATGAAACATAGGGTAAACACCATGAAACTGTTTAGGATTTCTTCATATGATACAAGCTGTGTTTTACATTCACCCAAGTTCTACTGGTGATATTATCTGTTTGAAATAGTCCATTGGAAGCTCATATGAATGTTATAAAACTGTGGTGGAAACCAATAATATGCCCTTAATGAAATGAATTAATTTGTACAGCTGACCAGAAGTGCATTGATGTCATTAGTTCTACAAGTTCCATACAGTCACCCACTCTATCACCTTTTTAAAAAAGGGCAGTTTTCAGCATTCAAGGGTTTAACTCAGTGGTAGAGCATAGGAGTGCAGTTCAAGAAGTCCCTGTTTCATAAGCATATACCCTCGTCAATATATCCTGTTAAAATATTTTTCAACCCAATGCACTGTAAGAAACAATAGGATATATCATAATTTCATATACAAAACAATGAACAATTGGGTTTAACTATGCTCTTAGCACAAAATCAACAAACTGCAGTAGACAAGCATTTACATTTTGCAGAATTTGTGCATTTGACAAAAGATTTTTTTCCATGTTCCAAGATCTACATGTGATACGAAATGTATGAATTCTTGCAATGGAAACCTCACTGTATTTTACCAAGGCAGATAAAGGACTTTCTTCGCACCCCTTATACTTATAAGGAGGGTTTGGTGGCTGAACATGCATTGCTTTGATGGTGATTGCATGTTGCTTCCACTTTGTACATATTACTGAATAAATAAAGGTGAATATTTCAAAAATGGGGGTATAGCTCAGGGGTAGAGCATTTCACTGCAGATCAAGAGGTTCCTAGTTCAAATCTGGGTGCCCCCTTGTTCAACTGTTTTACCTGTAGAAATATTTTTTTTATTAAATAAATTGAAGAAAACATTTACAATCTTAGCATTTTATGTAATGAGCAACACTTTTCTACATTTGAAATACTCCTGATCATCTCCTGAAACATAGGATAAACACCATGAAACTGTTTAGGATTTCTTCATATGATACAAGCTGTGTTTTACATTCACCCAAGTTCTACTGGTGATATTATCAGTTTGAAATAGTCCATTGGAAGCTCATATGAATGTTATAAAACTGTGGTGGAAACCAATAATATGCCCTTAATGAATGGTATTAATTTGTACAGCTGTCCAGAAGTGCACTGATGTCATTAGTTCTACAAGTTCCATACAGTCACCCACTCTATCACCTTTTTAGAAAAGGGCAGTTTTCAGCATTCAAGGGTTGAACTCAGTGGTAGAGCGTAGGAATGCAGTTAAAAAAGTCCCTGTTTCATAACCATATACCCTCTTCAATAGATCCTGTTAAAATGTTTTTCAACCCAATACACTGTAAGAAACAATAAGATATATCATCATTTCATATACAAAACAATGAACAATTGGGTTTAATTATGCTCTTAGCACAAAATCAACAAACTGCAGTAGAGAAGCAGTTACATTTTGCAGAATTTATGAATTTGACAAAAGATTTTTTTTCCATGTTCCAAGATCTACATGTGATACGAAATGTATGAATTCTTGCAATGGAAACCTCACTGCATTTTACCAAGGCAGATAAAGGACATCCTTCGCACCCCATATACTTATAAGGAGGGTTTGGTGGCTGAAAATGCTTTGCTTTGATGGTGATTGCATGTTGCTTTCACTTTGTACATATTACTGAATTAATAAAGCTGAACTTTTCAGAACTGGGGGTATAGCTCATGGTAGAGCATTTGACTGCAGATCAAGAGGTCCCTAGTTCAAATCTGGGTGCTCCCTTGTTCAACTGTTTTACCTGTAGAAATATTTTTTTAATTAAATAAATTGAAGTAAACATTTACAATCTTAGCATTTTATGTAATGAGCAACACATTTCTACATTTGAAATATTCCTGATCATCACCTGAAACATAGGGTAAACACCATTAAGCCGTTTAGGATTTCTTCGTATGATACAAGCTGTGTTTTACATTCACCCAAGTTCTACTGGTGATATGATCAGTTTGAAATAGTCCATTGGAAGCTCATATGAATGTTATAAAACTGTGGTGGAAACCAATAATATGCCCTTAATGAAATGTATTAATTTGTACAGCTGACCAGAAGTGCACTGATGTCATTAGTTCTACAAGTTCCATTCAGTCACGGGCAGTTTTCAGCATTCAAGGGTTTAACTCAGTGGTAGTGCATAGGAGTGCAGTTCAAGAAGTCCCTGTTTCATAAGCATATACCCTCGTCAATAGATCCTGTTAAAATGTTTTTCAACCCAATGCACTGTAAGAAACAATAGGATATATCATCATTTCATATAAAAAACAATGAACAATTGGGTTTAACTATACTGTTAGCAAAAAATCAACAAACTGCAGTAGAGAAGCAGTTACATTTTGCAGAATTTGTGCATTTGACAAAAGATTGTTTTTCCATGTTCCAAGATGTACATGTGATACGAAATGTATGAATTCTTGCAATGGAAACCTCACTGTATTTTACCAAGGCAGATAAAGGACATCTTTTGTACCCCTTATACTTATAAGGAGGGTTTGGTGGCTGAAAATGCATTGCTTTGATGGTGATTGCATGTTGCTTTCACTTTGTACATATTACTGAATAAATAAAGGTGAACATTTCAGAAATGGGGGTATAGCTCAGGGGTAGAGCATTTCACTGCAGATCAAAATGTCCCTAGTTCAAATGTGGTTGCCCCCTTGTCCAACTGTTTTACCTGTAGAAATATTTTTTTAATTAAATAAATTGAAGTAAACATTTACAATCTTAGCATTTTATGTAATGAGCAACACATTTCTACATTTGAAATACTCCTGATCATCACCTGAAACATAGGGTAAACACCATTAAGCTGTTTAGGATTTCTTCATATGATACAAGCTGTGTTTTACATTCACCCAATTTCTACTGGTGATATGATCAGTTTGAAATAGTCCATTGGAAGCTCATATGAATGTTATAAAACTGTGGTGGAAACCAATAATATGCCCTTAATGAAATGTATTGATTTGTACAGCTGACCAGAAGTGCACTGATGTCATTAGTTCTACAAGTTCCATACAGTCACCCACTCTATCACCTTTTTAAAAAAGGGCAGTATTCAACATTCAAGGGTTTATGTCAGTGGTAGAGCGTAGGAGTGTAGTTCAAGAAGTCCCTGTTTCATAACCATATACCCTCTTCAATAGATCCTGTTAAAATGTTTTTCAACCCAATGCACAGTAAGAAACAATAAGATATATCATCATTTCATATACAAAACAATGAACAATTGGGTTTAACTATGCTCTTAGCACAAAATCAACAAACTGCAGTAGAGAAGCAGTTACATTTTGCAGAATTTGTGCATTTGACAAAAGATTGTTTTTCCATGTTCCAAGATCTACATGTGATACGAAATGTATGAATTCTTGCAATGGAAACCTCACTGTATTTTACCAAGGCAGATAAAGGACATTTTTGTACCCCTTATACTTATAAGGAGGGTTTGGTGGCTGAAAATGCATTGCTTTGATGGTGATTGCATGTTGCTTGCACTTTGTACATATTACTGAATTAATAAAGGTGAACATTTCAGAACTGTGGGTATAGCTCAGTAGTAGAGCATTTGACTGCAGATGAAGAGGTCCCTAGTTACACTCTGGGTGCCCCTTGTTCAACTGTTTTACCTGTAGAAATATTTTTTTTATTAAATAAATTGAAGAAAACATTTACAATGTTAGCATTTTATGTAATGAGCAACACATTTCTACATTTGAAATACTCCTGATCATCTCGTGAAACATAGGGTAAACAACATGAAACTGTTTAGGATTTCTTCATATGATACAAGCTGTGTTTTACATTCACCCAAGTTCTACTGGTGATATGATCAGTTTGAAATAGTCCATTGGAAGCTCATATGAATGTTATAAAACTGTGGTGGAAACCAATAATATGCCCTTAATGAAATGTATTAATTTGTAAAGCTGACCAGAAGTGCACTGATGTCATTAGTTCTACAAGTTCCATACAGTCACCCACTCTATCACCTTTTTAAAAAAGGGCAGTTTTCAGCATTCAAGGGTTTAACTCAGTGTTAGAGCATAGGAGTGCAGTTCAAGAAGTCCCTGTTTCATAAGCATATACCCTCGTCAATAGATCCTGTTAAAATGTTTTTCAACCCAATGCACTGTAAGAAACAATAGGATATATCATCATTTCATATAAAAAACAATGAACAATTGGGTTTAACTATACTCTTAGCACAAAATCAACAAACTGCAGTAGAGAAGCAGTTACGTTTTGAAGAATTTGTGCATTTGACAAACGTTTTTTTTTCCATATTCCAAGATCTACACGTGATACGAAATGTATGAATTCTTGCAATGGAAACCTCACTGTATTTTACCAAGGCAGATAATTGACATTGTTGTACCCCTTATACTTATAAGGAGGGTTTGGTGGCTGAAAATGCATTGCTTTGATGGTGATTGCATGTTGCTTCCACTTTGTACATATTACTGAATAAATAAAGGTGAACCTTTCAGAACTGGGGGTATAGCTCAGTGGTAGAGCATTTGACTGCAGATCAAGAAGTTTCCTAGATCAAATCTGGGTGCCCACTTTTTCAACTGTTTTACCTGTAGAACATTTTTTTTAATTAAATAAATCGAAGAAAACATTTACAATCTTATCATTTTATGTAATGAGCAACACATTTCTACATTTGAAATATTCCTGATCATCTCCTGAAACATAGGGTAAACACCATGAAACTGTTTAGGATTTCTTCATATGATACAAGCTGTGTTTTACATTCACCCAGGTTCTACTGGTGATATTATCAGTTTGAAATAGTCCATTGGAAGCTCATATGAATGTTATAAAACTCTGGTGGAAACCAATAATATTCCCTTAATGAAATGTATTAATTTGTACAGCTGACCAGAAGTGAACTGATGTCATTAGTTCTACAAGTTCCATACAGTCACCCACTCTATCACCTTTTTAAAAAAGGGCAGTTTTCAGCATTCAAGGGTTTAACTCAGTGGTAGAGCGTAGGAGTGTAGCTCAAGAAGTCCCTGTTTCATAACCATATACCCTCTTCAATAGATCCTGTTAAAATGTTTTTCAACCCAATGCACTGTAAGAAACAATAGGATATATCATCATTTCATATACAAAACAATGAACAATTGGGTTTAACTATGATCTTAGCACAAAATCAACAAACTGCAGTAGAGAAGCAGTTACGTTTTGCAGAATTTGTGCATTTGACAAAAGTTTTTTTCCATGTTCCAAGATCTACATGTGATACGAAATGTATGAATTCTTGCAATGGAAACCTCACTGTATTTTACCAAGGCAGATAAAGGACATCCTTCGCTCCCCATATACTTATAAGGAGGGTTTGGTGGCTGAAAATGCATTGCTTTGATGGTGATTGAATGTTGCTTGCACTTTATACATATTACTGAATTAATAAAGGTAAACATTTCAGAACTATTGGTATAGCTCAGTGGTAGAGCATTTGACTGCAGGTCAAGAGGACCCTAGTTCAAATCTGGGTGCCCCCTTGTCCATCTGTTCTACCTGTAGAAATATTTTTTAATTAAATAAATTGAAGAAAACATTTACAATCTTAGCATTTTATGTAATGAGCAACACATTTCTACATTTGAAATACTCCTGATCATCTCCTAAAACATAGGGTAAACACCATGAAACTGTTTAGGATTTCTTCGTATGATACAAGCTGTGTTTTACATTCACCCAAGTTCTATTGGTGATATTATCAGTTTGAAATAGTCCATTGGAAGCTCATATGAATGTTATAAAACTGTGGTGGAAACCAATAATTTGCCCTTAATGAAATGTATTAATTTGTACAGCTGACCAGAAGTGCACTGATGTCATTGTACTACAAGTTCCCTACAGTCACCCACTCTCTCACCTTTTTAAAAAAGGGCAGTTTTCAACATTCAAGGGTGTATGTCAGTGGTAGAGCGTAGGAGTGTAGCTCAAGAAGTCCCTGTTTCATAACCATATACCCTCTTCAATAGATCCTGTTAAAATGTTTTTCAACCCAATGCACTGTAAGAAACAATAGGATATATCATCATTTCATATACAAAACAATGAACAATTGGGTTTAACTATGATCTTAGCACAAAATCAACAAACTGCAGTAGAGAAGCAGTTACGTTTTGCAGAATTTGTGCATTTGACAAAAGTTTTTTTCCATGTTCCAAGATCTACATGTGATACGAAATGTATGAATTCTTGCAATGGAAAACTCACTGTATTTTACCAAGGCAGATAAAGGACATCCTTCGCACCCCATATACTTATAAGGAGGGTTTGGTGGCTGAAAATGCATTGCTTTGATGGTGATTGCATGTTGCTTGCACTTTGTACATATTACTGAATTAATAAAGGTAAACATGTCAGAACTGGGGGTATAGCTCAGTGGTAGAGCATTTGACGCTGATCAAGAGGTCCACTATTTCAAATCTGGGTGCCCCCTTGTTCAACTGTTTTACGTGTAGAAATATTTTTTAAATTAGATAAATTGAAGAAAACATTTACAATCTTAGCATTTTATGTAATGAGCAACACATTTCTACATTTGAAATACTCCTGATCATCTCCTGAAACATAGGGTAAACACCATGAAACTGTTCAGGATTTCTTCATATGATACAAGCTGTGTTTTACATTCACCCAAGTTCTACTGGTGATATTATCAGTTTGAAATAGTCCATTGGAAGCTCATATGAATGTTATAAAACTCTGGTGGAAACCAATAATATTCCCTTAATGAAATGTATTAATTTGTACAGCTGACCAGAAGTGCACTGATGTCATTAGTTCTACAAGTTCCATACAGTCACCCACTCTATCACCTTTTTAAAAAATTGCAGTTTTCAGCATTCAAGGTTTTAACTCAGTGGTAGAGCGTAGGAGTGGAGTTCAAGAAGTCCCTGTTTCATAACCATATACCTTTGTCAATAGATCCTGTTAAAATGTTTTTCAACCCAATGCACTGTAAGAAACAATAGGATATATCATCATTTCATATACAAAACAATGAACAATTGGGTTTAACTATGTTCTTAGCACAAATCAACAAACTGCAGTAGAGAAGCAGTTACATTTTGCAGAATTTGTGCATTTGACAAAAGATTTGTTTTCCATGTTCAAAGATCTACTTGTGATTCGAAATGTATGAATTCTTGCAATGGAAACGTCACTGTATTTTACCAAGGCAGATAAAGGACATCCTTCGCACCCCATATACTTATAAGGAGGGTTTGGTGGCTGAAAATGCATTGCTTTGATGGTGATTGCATGTTGCTTGCACTTTGTACATATTACTGAATTAATAAAGGTAAACATTTCAGAACTGGGGGTATAGCTCAGTGGTGGAGCATTTGACTGCAGATCAGGAGGTCCTCTAGTTCAAATCTGGGTGCCCCCTTGTTCAACTGTTTTACCTGTAGAAATATTTTTTAAATTGAAGAAAACATTTACAATCTTAGCATTTTATGTAATGAGCAACACATTTATACATTTGAAATATTCCTGATCATCTCCTGAAACATAGGGTAAACACCATGAAACTGTTTATGATTTCTTCATATGATACTAGCTGTGTTTTACATTCACCCAAGTTTTACTGGTGATATTATCAGTTTGAAATAGTCCATTGGAAGCTCATATGAATGTAATAAAACTGTGGTGGAAACCAATAATATGCCCTAAATGAAATGTATTAATTTGTACAGCTGACCAGAAGTGCACTGATGTCATTAGTTCTACAAGTTCCATACAGTCACCCACTCTATCACCTTTTTAAAAAAGAGCAGTTTTCAGCATTCAAGGGTTTAACTCAGTGGTAGAGCATAGGAGTGCAGTTCAAGAAGTCCCTGTTTCATAACCATACACCCTCGTCAATAGATCCTGTTAAAATGTTTTTCAACCCAATGCACTGTAAGAAACAATAGGATATATCATCATTTATATACAAAACAATGATCAATTGGGTTTAAATATGCTCTTAGCACAAAATCAAAAAATGCAGTAGAGAAGCAGTTACATTTTGCAGAATTTGTGCATTTGACAAAAGATTTGTTTTCCATGTTCCAAGATCTACATGTGATACGAAATGTATGAATTCTTGCAATGGAAACCTCACTGTATTTTACCAAGGCAGATAAAGGACATCCTTTGCACCCCATATACTTATAAGGAGGGTTTGGTGGCTGAAAATGCATTGCTTTGATGGTGATTGCATGTTGCTTGCACTTTGTACATATTACTGAATTAATAAAGGTAAACATTTCAGAACTGGGGGTATAGCTCAGTGGTGGAGGATTTGACTGCAGATCAGGAGGTCCCCTAGTTCAAATCTGGGTGCCCCCTTGTTCAACTGTTTTACCTGTAGAAATATTTTTTAAATTGAAGAAAACATTTACAATCTTAGCATTTTATGTAATGAGCAACACATTTCTACATTTGAAATATTCCTGATCATCTCCTGAAACATAGGGTAAACACCATGAAACTGTTTATGATTTCTTCATATGATACAAGCTGTGTTTTACATTCACCCAAGTTTTACTGGTGATATTATCAGTTTGAAATAGTCCATTGGAAGCTCATATGAATGTAATAAAACTGTGGTGGAAACCAATAATATGCCCTAAATGAAATGTATTAATTTGTACAGCTGACCAGAAGTGCACTGATGTCATTAGTTCTACAAGTTCCATACAGTCACCCACTCTATCACCTTTTTAAAAAAGAGCAGTTTTCAGCATTCAAGGGTTTAACTCAGTGGTAGAGCATAGGAGTGCAGTTCAAGAAGT
Organism: Ambystoma mexicanum; assembly: GCF_040938575.1. Lineage (NCBI taxonomy): Eukaryota > Metazoa > Chordata > Amphibia > Caudata > Ambystomatidae > Ambystoma > Ambystoma mexicanum. The sequence goes on from NW_027182484.1 coordinate 410,189, forward strand.
CCCTGTTTCATAACCATACACCCTCGTCAATAGATCCTGTTAAAATGTTTTTCAACCCAATGCACTGTAAGAAACAATAGGATATATCATCATTTTATATACAAAACAATGATCAATTGGGTTTAAATATGCTCTTAGCACAAAATCAAAAAATGCAGTAGAGAAGCAGTTACATTTTGCAGAATTTGTGCATTTGACAAAAGATTTGTTTTCCATGTTCCAAGATCTACATGTGATACGAAATGTATGAATTCTTGCAATGGAAACCTCACTGTATTTTACCAAGGCAGATAAAGGACATCCTTCACACCCCATATACTTATAAGGAGGATTTGGTGGCTGAAAATGCATTGCTTTGATGGTGATTGCATGTTGCTTGCACTTTATACATATTACTGAATTAATAAAGGTAAACATTTCAGAACTAGTGGTATAGCTCAGTGGTAGAGCATTTGACTGCAGATCAAGAGGTCCCTAGTTCAAATCTGGGTGCCCCCTTGTCCATCTGTTCTACCTGTAGAAATATTTTTTAATTGAAGAAAACATTTACAATCTTAGCATTTTATGTAAGGAGCAACACATTTCTACATTTGAAATACTCCTGATCATCTCCTAAAACATAGGGTAAACACCATGAAACGTTTAGGATTTCTTCGTATGATACAAGCTGTGTTTTACATTCACCCAAGTTCTATTGGTGATATTATCAGTTTGAAATAGTCCATTGGAAGCTCATATGAATGTTATAAAACAGTCGTGGAAACCAATAATTTGCCCTTAATGAAATGTATTAATTTGTACAGCTGACCAGAAGTGCACTGATGTCATTGTACTACAAGTTCCCTACAGTCACCCACTCTCTCACCTTTTTAAAAAAGGGCAGTTTTCAACATTCAAGGGTGTATGTCAGTGGTAGAGCGTAGGAGTGTAGCTCAAGAAGTCCCTGTTTCATAACCATATACCCTCTTCAATAGATCCTGTTAAAATGTTTTTCAACCCAATGCACTGTAAGAAACAATAGGATATATCATCATTTCATATACAAAACAATGAACAATTGGGTTTAACTATGATCTTGGCACAAAATCAACAAACTGCAGTAGAGAAGCAGTTACGTTTTGCAGAATTTGTGCATTTGACAAAAGTTTTTTTCCATGTTCCAAGATCTACATGTGATACGAAATGTATGAATTCTTGCAATGGAAAACTCACTGTATTTTACCAAGGCAGATAAAGGACATCCTTCGCACCCCATATACTTATAAGGAGGGTTTGGTGGCTGAAAATGCATTGCTTTGATGGTGATTGCATGTTGCTTGCACTTTGTACATATTACTGAATTAATAAAGGTGAACATGTCAGAAATGGGGGTATAGCTCAGTGGTAGAGCATTTGACTGCTGATCAAGAGGTCCACTAGTTCAAATCTGGGTGCCCCCTTGTTCAACTGTTTTACGTGTAGAAATATTTTTTAAATTAGATAAATTGAAGAAAACATTTACAATCTTAGCATTTTATGTAATGAGCAACACATTTCTACATTTGAAATACTCCTGATCATCTCCTGAAACATAGGGTAAACACCATGAAACTGTTCAGGATTTCTTCATATGTTACAAGCTGTGTTTTACATTCACCCAAGTTCTACTGGTGATTTCAGTTTGAAAGAGTCCATTGGAAGCTCATATGAATGTTATAAAACTGTGGTGGAAACCAATAATATGCCCTTAATGAAATGTATTAATTTGTACAGCTGACCAGAAGTGCACTGATGTCATTAGTTCTACAAGTTCCATACAGTCACCCACTCTATCACCTTTTTAAAAAAGGGCAGTTTTCAGCATTCAAGGGTTTAACTCAGTGGTAGAGCGTAGGAGTGGAGTTCAAGAAGTCCCTGTTTCATAACCATATACCTTCGTCAATAGATCCTGTTAAAATGTTTTTCAACCCAATGCACTGTAAGAAACAATAGGATACATCATCATTTCATATACAAAACAATGAACAATTGGGTTTAACTATGCTCTTAGCACAAATCAACAAACTGCAGTAGAGAAGCAGTTACATTTTGCAGAATTTGTGCATTTGACAAAAGATTTGTTTTCCATGTTCAAAGATCTACATGTGATACGAAATGTATGAATTCTTGCAATGGAAACCTCACTGTATTTTACCAAGGCAGATAAAGAACATCCTTCGCACCCCATATACTTATAAGGAGGGTTTGGTGGCTGAAAATGCATTGCTTTGATGGTGATTGCATGTTGCTTGCACTTTATACATATTACTGAATTAATAAAGGTAAACATTTCAGAACTGGCGGTATAGCTCAGTGGTGGAGCATTTGACTGCAGATCAGGAGGTCCCCTAGTTCAAATCTGGGTGCCCCCTTGTTCAACTGTTTTACCTGTAGAAATATTTTTTAAATTGAAGAAAACATTTACAATCTTAGCATTTTATGTAATGAGCAACACATTTCTACATTTGAAATATTCCTGATCATCTCCTGAAACATAGGGTAAACACCATGAAACTGTTTATGATTTCTTTATGTGATACAAGCTGTGTTTTACATTCACCCAAGTTTTACTGGTGATATTATCAGTTTGAAATAGTGCATTGGAAGCTCATATGAATGTAATAAAACTGTGGTGGAAACCAATAATATGCCCTAAATGAAATGTATTAATTTGTACAGCTGACCAGAAGTGCACTGATGTCATTAGTTCTACAAGTTCCATACAGTCACCCACTCTATCACCTTTTTAAAAAAGAGCAGTTTTCAGCATTCAAGGGTTTAACTCAGTGGTAGAGCATAGGAGTGCAGTTCAAGAAGTCCCTGTTTCATAACCATATACCCTCGTCAATAGATCCTGTTAAAATGTTTTTCAACCCAATGCACTGTAAGAAACAATAGGATATATCATCATTTCATATACAAAACAATGATCAATTGGGTTTAAATATGCTCTTAGCACAAAATCAACAAACTGCAGTAGAGAAGCAGTTACATTTTGCAGAATTTGTGCATTTGACAAAAGATTTGTTTTCAGTGTTCCAAGATCTACATGTGATACGAAATGTATGAATTCTTGCAATGGAAACCTCACTGTATTTTACCAAGGCAGATAAAGGACATCCTTCGCACCCCATATACTTATAAGGAGAGTTTGGTGGCTGAAAATGCATTGCTTTGATGGTGATTGCATGTTGCTTGCACTTTATACATATTACTGAATTAATAAAGGTAAACATTTCAGAACTAGTGGTATAGCTCAGTGGTAGAGCATTTGACTGCAGATCAAGAGGTCCCTAGTTCAAATCTGGGTGCCCCCTTGTCCAACTGTTTTACCTGTAGAAATATTTTTTTAATTAAATAAATTGAAGAAAACATTTACAATCTTAGCATTTTATGTAATGAGCAACACATTTCTACATTTGAAATACTCCTGATCATCTCCTAAAACATAGGGTAAACACCGTGAAACTGTTTAGGATTTCTTCATATGATACAAGCTATGTTTTACATTCACCCAAGTTCTATTGGTGATATTATCAGTTTGAAATAGTCCATTGGAAGCTCATATGAATGTTATAAAACAGTGGTGGAAACCAATAATTTGCCCTTAATGAAATGTATTAATTTGTACAGCTGACCAGAAGTGCACTGATGTCATTGTACTACAAGTTCCCTACAGTCACCCACTCTCTCACCTTTTTAAAAAAGGGCAGTTTTCAACATTCAAGGGTGTATGTCAGTGGTAGAGCGTAGGAGTGTAGCTCAAGAAGTCCCTGTTTCATAACCATATACCCTCTTCAATAGATCTTGTTAAAATGTTTTTCATCCCAATGCACTGTAAGAAACAATAGGATATATCATCATTTCATATACAAAACAATGAACAATTGGGTTTAACTATGATCTTAGCACAAAATCAACAAACTGCAGTAGAAAAGCAGTTACATTTTGCAGAATTTGTGCATTTGACAAAATATTTTTTTTCCATGTTCCAAGATCTACATGTGATACGAAATGTATGAATTCTTGCAATGGAAACCTCACTGTATTTTACCAAGGCAGATAAAGGACATCTTGTGTACCCCTTATAGTTATAAGGAGGGTTTGGTGGCTGAAAATGCATTGCTTTGATGGTGATTGCATGTTGCTTCAACTTTGTACATATTACTGAATTAATATAAGTGAACATTTCAGAACTGGGGGTATAGCTCAGTGGTGGAGCATTTGACTGCAGATCATGGAGGTCTCCTAGTTCAAATCTGGGTGACCACTTGTTCAACTGTTTTACCTGTAGAAATATTTTTTAAATTGAAGAAAACATTTACAATTTTAGCAGTTTATGTAATGAGCAACACATTTCTACATTTGAAATATTCCTGATCATCTCCTGAAACATAGGGTAAACACCATGAAACTGTTTATGATTTCTTCATATGATACAAGCTGTGTTTTACATTCACCCAAGTTCTACTGGTGATATTATCAGATTAAAATAGTCCATTGGAAGCTCATAAGAATGTTATAAAACTGTGGTGGAAACCAATAATATGCCCTAAATGAAATGTATTAATTTGTACAGCTGACCAGAAGTGCACTGATGTCATTAGTTCTACAAGTTCCATACAGTCACCCACTCTATCACCTTTTTAAAAGAGAGCAGTTTTCAGCATTCAAGGGTTTAACTCAGTGGTAGAGCGTAGGAGTGCAGTTCAAGAAGTCCCTGTTTCATAACCATATACCCTCGTCAATAGATCCTGTTAAAATGTTTTTCAACCATATGCACTGTAAGAAACAATAGGATATATCATCATTTCATATACAAAACAATGAACAATTGGGTTTAACTATGCTCTTAGCACAAAATCAACAAACTGCAGTAGAGAAGCAGTTACATTTTGCAGAATTTGTGCATTTGACAAAAGATTTGTTTTCCATGTTCCAAGATCTACATGTGATACGAAATGTATGAATTCTTGCAATGGAAACCTCACTGTATTTTACCAAGGCAGATAAAGGACATCCTTCGCACCCCATATACATATATGAGGGTTTGGGTGCTGAAAATGCATTGCTTTGATGGTGATTGCCTGTTGCTTGCACTTTGTATATATTACTGAATTAATAAAGGTGAATATTTCAGAACTGGGCGTATAGCTCAGTGGTAGAGCATTTGACTGCAGATCAAGTGGTACCCTAGTTCAAATCTGGGTGCCCGCTTGTTCAACTGTTTTACCTGTAGAAAAATGTGTTTAATTAAATAAATTGAAGAAAACATTTACAATCTTAGCATTTTATGTAAAGAGTAACACATTTCTACATTTGAAATATTCCTGATCATCTCCTGAAACATAGGGTAAACACCATGAAACTGTTTAGGATTTCTTCATATGATACAAGCTGTGTTTTACATTTACCCAAGTTCTACTGGTGATATTATCAGTTTGAAATAGTCCATTGGAAGCTCATGTGAATGTTATAAAACTGTGGTGGAAACCAATAATATGCCCTAAATGAAATGTATTAATTTGTACAGCTGACCAGAAGTGCACTGATGTCATTAGTTCTACAAGTTCCATACAGTCACCCACTCTATCACCTTTTTAAAAAAGGGCAGTTTTCAGCATTCAAGGGTTTAACTCAGTGGTAGAGCGTAGGAGTGCAGTTCAAGAAGTCGCTTTTTCATAACCATATACCCTCGTCAATAGATACTGTTAAAATGTTTTTCAACCCAATGCACTGTAAGAAACAATAGGATATATCATCATTTCATATACAAAACAATGAAAAATTGGGTTTAACTATGCTCTTAGCACAAAATCAACAAACTGCAGTAGAGAAGCAGTTACATTTTGCAGAATTTGTGCATTTGACAAAAGATTTGTTTTCCATGTTCCAAGATCTACATGTGATACGAAATGTATGAATTCTTGCAATGGAAACCTCACTGTATTTTACCAAGGCAGATAAAGGACATCCTTCACACCCCATATACTTATAAGGAGGGTTTGGTGGCTGAAAATGCATTGCTTTGATGGTGATTGCATGTTGCTTGCACTTTGTACATATTACTGAATTAATAAAGGTACACATTTCAGAACTAGGGGTATAGCTCAGTGGTAGAGCATTTGATTGCAGTTCAAGAGGTCCCTAGTTCGAATTTGGGTGCCCCCTTGTCCAACTGTTTTACCTGTAGAAATATTTTTTTAATTAAATAAATTGAAGAAAGCATTTACAATCTTAGCATTTTATGTAATGAGCAACACATTTCTACATTTGAAATACTCCTGATCATCTCCTGAAACATAGGGTAAACACCATGAAACTGTTTAGGATTTCTTCGTATGATACAAGCTGCGTTTTACATTCACCCAAGTTCTACTGGTGATATTATCAGTTTGAAATAGTCCATTGGAAGCTCAGATGAATGTTATAAAACAGTGGTGGAAACCAATAATTTGCTCTTAATGAAATGTATTAATTTGTACAGCTGACCAGAAGTGCACTGATGTCATTAGTTCTACAAGTTCCATACAGTCACCCACTCTATCACCTTTTTAAAATAGGGCAGTTTTCAGCATTCAATGGTTTACTTCAGTGGTAGAGCGTAGGAGTGCAGTTCAAGAAGTCCCTGTTTCATAACCATATACCCTCGTCAATAGATCCTGTTAAAATGTTTTTCAACCCAATGCACTGTAAGAAAAAATAGGATATATCATCATTTCATATACAAAACAATGAACAATTGGGTTTAACTATGCTCTTAGCACAAAATCAACAAACTGCAGTAGAGAAGCAGTTACATTTTGCAGAATTTGTGCATTTGACAAAACATTTTTTTTCCATGTTCCAAGATCTACATGTGTTACGAAATGCATGAATTTTTGCAATGGAAACCTCACTGTATTTTACCAAGGCAGATAAAGGACATCCTTCGCACCCCATATACTTATATGAGGGTTTGGGTGCTGAAAATGCATTGCTTTGATGGTGATTGCCTGTTGCTTGCACTTTGTATATATTACTGAATTAATAAAGGTGAACATTTCAGAACTGGGGGTATAGCTCAGTGGTAGAGCATTTGACTGCAGATCAAGCGGTCCCCTAGTTCAAATCTGGGTGCCCCCTTGTTCAACTGTTTTACCTGTAGAAAAATGTTTTTAATTAAATAAATTGAAGAAAACATTTACAATCTTAGCATTTTATGTAATGAGCAACACATTTCTACATTTGAAATATTCCTGATCATCTCCTGAAACATAGGGTAAACACCATGAAACTGTTTAGGATTTCTTCATATGATACAAGGTGTGTTTTACATTCACCCAAGTTCTACTGGTGATATTATCAGTTTGAAATAGTCCATTGGAAGCTCATATGAATGTTATAAAACTGTGGTGGAAACCAATAATATGCCCTAAATGAAATGTATTAATTTGTACAGCTGACCAGAAGTGCACTGATGTCATTAGTTCTACAAGTTCCATACAGTCACCCACTCTATCACCTTTTTAAAAAAGGGCAGTTTTCAGCATTCAAGGGTTTAACTCAGTGGTAGAGCGTAGGAGTGCAGTTCAAGAAGTCCCTGTTTCATAACTATATACCCTCGTCAATAGATCCTGTTAAAATGTTTTTCAACCCAATGCACTGTTAGAAACAATAGGATATATCATCATTTCATATACAAAACAATGAACAATTGGGTTTAACTATGCTCTTAGCACAAAATCAACAAACTGCTGTAGAGAAGCAGTTACATTTTGCAGAATTTGTGCATTTGACAAAAGATTTTTTTTCCATGTTCCAAGATCTACATGTGTTACGAAATGTATGAATTCTTGCAATGGAAACCTCACTGTATTTTACCAAGGCAGATAAAGGACATCTTGTGTACCCCTTATAGTTATAAGGAATGTTTGGTGGCTGAAAATGTATTGCTTTGATGGTGATTGCATGTTGCTTCCACTTTGTACATATTACTGAATTAAAATAGGTGAACATTTCAGAATTGGGGGTATAGCTAGTGGTAGAGCACTTGACTGTAGATCACGAGGTCCTTAGTTCAAATCTGGCTGCCCCCTTGTTCAACCTTAAATTGAAGAAAACATTTGTAATCTTATCATTTTATGTAATGAGCAAAACATTTCTACATTTGAAATACTCCTGATCATCACCTGAAACATAGGGTAATCACCATTATGCTGCATGATTCTATTCAGTATGGACAGTTGTGAGTGACTTCTTCGTATGATACAAGCTGTGTTTTACATTTACCCAAGTTCTACTGGTGATATTATCAGTTTGAAATAGTCCGCTGGAAGCTCATATGAATGTTATAAAACTGTGGTGGAAACCAATAATATGCCCTGTTGGGTATTTTGTGGATATTTGGGGCTTTGCTGTATTTTCTTACCGCCAAAATACCTTTAGCAATAATCACTCTCTGTATTCATATTGGGTCACACATGACAATAATACATTGCATTATTTCAGAATTCAGATCCATTTAGATGATGTGCGCGGTAGTTTGCGTGGTTGGTTGGTAAAGTGGTTGGTTTATTTGTGGCCCCAATATCCAACATCCCTTGTTTTTTATCTAGATTGTTCTTGATCACTAGAGAGACCTCAGGCCTACATTTTAGGGATACCACATTTTCAGTGTTAGTGTTGTGTGGCACCATGGGCTATTGTGGTATTTTTGTGGTAATTTCCACTACCTTATATATGGTAGGGAACTATGTCCAGAGAGTCTCTCTTCCCGTTGACTCATGTACCTCCAACAGGCTATGCTACAAACAGTCACTCACAACTGTCCATACTGAATAGAATCATGCACACATCTGTTTTAAAATGACAATTGCACTGTTTGAAAATCTACCCACGTTTAAACCTTTTCCCATGCAAAATGAAAGAGAGAAATAATACACACTAGCTATCTGTTTTCAAATATTTTTGTATTATAGAAATTTCTTTTAAACACAGTTTAATTTTTTTTATAGAAATAAATGAAATGGTACAACATTATTTGTGATAAATGAACAGAGAGCTGCGAGAATATATTCAATTGGACTGAGACTCCCTTTAATACACTGACTGAACAGTTTCGCACACTTTCGCACAGCTCCCACTCGCTTCTATAATTACCTTATCTGTACAGCATGAGTTTTCTCCGGCTATTCTCTTTCTGAATTTGGCTCCCTTGAAAATCAACCCCAGTGAGAACAAGCGTCTGCCGTTCTCAAACCGGGGTTATTGCCTGGAACTCTCAGTTTTTGCAGCAGGAATGCCCCAGCCAGTAAAAGACCCTTCTCCCAGCTCTGCCAGATCTCGATTGTTCTCCCCCTCTCCTCAAGCTTCTCCAGCAAAGTTCTAATCACAGCCTCTAGCATGATACTTGCTATGACGCTGCTCCAATCAGAATCAATCATATCATCTCCTCCCTCACTACACAATGGCTCACTTCTACAGTGGCAATTGTAACAAACTGATTTCCTGTTCCTTCGAGCTCTTTGCTTCCTGTAGTTATGTGGACAGAGCAGCCGAGAAAAAAAAATGAATGTGCGTTTAAAAGTTCACTTTCAGAGTAGGCCTAATTCTGCAGTGGAGACACATTTTTATTAGTGGGTTATGTTAAATGAAGTTTTATTAGTCAGTTAGTTATTAATAAGGTTAGTTATTAATTTTCAAATGTGTCTCTTTCGCCACATAGGCATTTCAGGTGATAAATAGTGTGCATTTTGAATGTGAACATGTGTGCTTTTAACTGTAAAAATAGATTTGCATCTTATATGTAAAAATCGTTTTTGACTGAATAGCCTGTCTTTACTTATATGTCCATGTTACTCTGGCAACACATATAGCAATGCACCACACCCATGTGGTGGTGCTGCATCAAAAAAAAATACTACCTGTGCAGTAGTGCTGTACTCTGTGCTGTAACACGCCAAATATCCTTACATACCCTCCTTTTGTTTTTAGAACTTGGCTACGATCCAAGCCAATTCCTAAAAACAACTTGTTGTTTTTTCTTTTAAAATGCATGTGTATTGGGATATCTTTCTCTTCCTGATGTAGCTACTAAAATCAGTAACATTTTCATTTTTACTGATAGCACAATCAACCATCCACCCATGATTAGCACCAGGACAGCCAAACCCACTATTGAGCGTTCCCCCCAGGTTCCCCAATTAAATCTTTCCACTTCTATTATCCCCAGATTACTAATTGTAATATTGTTTTTTCTCAAATTAATTTTTATAACATGTCTTTTGTTGTGATTCAATAAATATTCCACATCCGGATCTATTGGAAAAGTATCCCTTTGAAAAAATCGATATTTTCCACTTGGCTTTCCCAAACATCATTTGTTACATGAAACAATGTTAACCCCCCAATTGACACAATTGTATCCTTTGGAACCTGTAAATAAAAAACATTATATTTCACCTGTTTAACCACTGATGTTCCATGGTTTAAATGTACTACCGTCATGTTCTTTAAACAGGTGCTGACCAACCATTTACCTCTGACCATCTTAGCCTGTGCCAGTTCTTCACTCCCCATATTACCAATAATCACTTCACATCCTTATGATATACTTTGGTCAGATTTCAAACCACAAACAGCATCTGTGGCATCAGGAACAAACGGTTCACCTGGACACATATAATTTTGTTCTTTAAATTTGACACATGTTTCCAGGTTTGGTATTAAATAAACTTCAGGTTCCCATGACTGAAATGCCACCACTTCTGGAGTCTTAATCTTAATACATTTGTCCTCTTGCCAAAATCCCACGTTGTGTACCCACTTCGTTTGATAAATAAGTTCAGGAGCTACATATGGGATGCATAGCAAAAATCCGATCTCTAGTCTTTCCAAATCCACGTATAACGGCATTGCATTACCCATTTCAAATGCAATTTTTACCTGTATTATATCAATTTCCCTCCTGGTCAATCTTTCTATCATTTGACGAATAATATCCCGCGAAACAAAATACAAGGGGATATGTCCTTGAATCAATTGTGAAACTGCAGTTTGAACTTCTCTCATATAATTCGTTAATAGTCTATCAACAGGACTCATTATGTTCAATATTTCATTTAAAGTTCTGTCATGCTTAAGTATTATTTTAGTCCCCCGTTGCATCACATCTGCTTGTTCATTTAGAATGATTGCAGTTTCATTTATGAATCTTACTTGTTCATCCAGTCCCCCTCTAATCCCATCTAATGTTTTTTGTATTATTTATAGGTCAATACTCAGTTGTTGCGCTTTAGTACTCAGTGTTCCTACCGAAATAGAATTGGCTGTTGATATTGTGGTACCTATTATGGCTCCAACTATAGACATTACCAATGATATCGCGCGCATCACTGCACCTCTCTTTCCTCTCCTCTTCTTAATGTCTGCTGAATTCACAAATGTTTTCTCCAACTGCATTAATATATCTCTTATTGACGGCTTTGTGTCCTCTTTTCTTATTTCCAGCCACTCTTTAGTCTGTTCAATCTTAATTCCGGTATTGTTCAAATGTTTTTCAATCAAAATCTCAGGATTCAATGGTATGTAGATATTTTGGAAAATCATCCTTCTATCACTCATGATGAATCCTGGTGCCTCTTCCACCGCGATACCAGATGCTGGTCCAGGTTCAATGACAACCTGTGCTTCTGAATTCTTGAAGATCCCTCCAAATATCATCATCATTAACCATATCATCGGTATCATATTCAATGCTGATCGCTTTACAGCCTTGGTCTTCACCCCTCTTTGGGGCTTTCCCGGAATCCGTCCATGTGGGCTCCAGGACTCCATTGTCTCCCGTGACCTCCGGTATAAATAGTTAATGTTCTAAACCAAAATAGAAAAGAAACAGATTAAGTATATTGCACAATACTAACTTCACCCTTTTTCCAAAAATAAAACATGCTTGGTAAAAACATTTCGTTTTTTTTTTTTTTTTTTTTCTGAAATTAAACACAAGTTAAAAAGAAAACAAGCATATATAAAACAGCATTCAATATTTAATACATTTTCTCTCTGCACACCAACCATGAGCTTTGATTATATTTATTTATCTATTTATTTATTTATTTACTTATTTATTTATTTATTTATTTATTTACTTATTTTATATTATATACTTTTACATATATTACAGTGTTTGTGTGCCATTATAACAATCAACTTTTTAACTTCTCTGTCACTGCCTCCTGATTGTATCTGTCGGGGGGAAATTCTGCCGGAGTCGGCCGGGCCGTCCGCAGACGTCCGGGCCGGGAGGCCCCAACTCCTCCCGTATATCCCAGATGAGATAGAGTATGAGACACACACAAGAAGCAAGGTGACTCTGCTGTTTATTAAACAAAAACGGCAGGGATGGGTCAAGGATCGTACGCGTCCGTCCTGACACACACACAATCGTGGGGCTCGCAGGCCCTTTTTACCTTAGTATGACGCGCTACTTGCGTCACCTTAGAAAGTTAGCAAAAAACCTATCGCCACTCTTAATTGGTTGCTCGAGTGGTAGGGTTAGTATAGCATACGTATAGAGAACAATATTAGTGGACAAGGGTTAGTCAGGTGATATACTGGGTTGTCCCTACAATTAGATACATGAGAATTATTACATGAAGACTCCTGATGATTCGTCAATGTTAATGGCATCAGTGATAAGAGCCCCATGTTCTGATTGGGGCGCCCGCAAGCTTCCCAGCCTGGGACCATCGCTGTTCCCAGCTCTCGGTGTACCTGTCATTTGCAACAATGTTTCACTATGAGTACGTGCAGACAATGTGAGGACTTATTCATGAGCGAGAAGGCCGACTACTCCCACTGTCGCAGATGTCCATTGAGCCTTTTAAGTGTGTCTGCCTGTGTCTTGTACGGAAGGATCCAGACGCCTTCTTTCTCCTGGGCTTGGCATCCTGTCAAGTTCAGCTTGGTCACGTGAGGTGGGACCGTGTTTGAGGCAGACTTCTGCACAATTAATATTGTTTTTCCACTGTGTGCCTGGTTTAATTTGCAGGTGTGACTTTAACGTTGGTGCGCGGCGTGCGAGGTTGCAACATTGTGCCCTTGATGGTCTGCTTTCGGAATGTGGGTTTGCAACATTGCGACCTTGGCTGTCTGCTTTCACCGGGCTCATTCTGCAGGATCAGCAACATGACTCTTGTTCTTTTAACGTCCATGGAAGCTCTTGCTTGCGGCCTACTTAGGCCTGGTGTATAGGTGGAACTGTTTGGTGCACAGGCGCTTTAGGTTATAGTATCATATTGTCTTATAACCAGTATCGTGTCTTCGTTATATTTCTCATTATGGCACCTGGGTTTAGGAGAAGCGTAAGCAAGCTTTTTAGATGAGTTCATGATGCGTCTTGCGTTTCTGCATTTTGACAGCCTATGTGAAAAATAATAAAGATGCACGTCCATGAGTATGTCTGTCGCCTACGTGATAGCACTGAGTGTATTCTTCGTGTAGATTGGTGCGGGAGTGTCCAGTGTGTATATTTGCACAGGTGTGCTGACCGTTGGCTAGGTCGTCATGGCATCTCTAACGACGTGTAGGTTTTAATCTAGTTGATCCGTGCCGCAGGTGTCGGCATGGGCAGGGCGTGCTGCTGGGCAGGCAGATGGACACATCCGTATGTTCCTGTACCAGGGTATTTGGTCGTCTGGTAGATGGGCAAACTCTTCTCGTGGCGGGTGCCTGGGCCGTGATCCTTTAGGCCAGGCGTGAGAGGGGAAAGACGGGAGCCTGTTTTTCCATTCTCCCACTTCAGTCCCCCCTCTGGTCGACTTGTCGACCACAAACATATCCTTTTCGTTATCTCCTCTTACTCTCCATATTTTAGTTATTCCTCCTAAATGTCCATAGTGGTTAACATGATCTTCAAATGACCAGTACATATATTCACATGTTCCTCCAGGAGTACAGTATACCCATTTCCCGATGTAACTCCTGGGGTTTCTTGGGTTCTCGATCTTCACCGATGGTGGGTCCAGGTGGTTGGTGATGATCTGGTTGAGCAATTTCTCTCTCTCTTGTATTATTATGCCTGTGTGTTGGCCGTCATCTGCTGGCATCAAGGGGTGCATACCGACCATTTCAAGCAACTCGTCGGTGGTGCGTGCCTTCCGGGCCTTCCAAAATCTTATTATGATCAGTGTAGCTCCAGCCAAAATAGTACAACCAACTATGATTTTCAGTCCATCTGACAGCCAAGATGGCATCCATGACCATAATAGCGAAAACCAGCTCTCATCCTTTTTTACACCATTACTTTCATCCATCATTTTGGAGTGCATCTGGGCCAATTGTTAAACTGCTTCTGTCAGTGTACCATTGTCAGCATCGTTGGCAGGAATGAACGTGCAGCATGATTGTCCTATCTTTGCGCTGACTCCTCCTTCCATGGCTGTGAGGAGGTATAATACATATCTGTTCAGGAGTGCTACCATCCTTACAGCTCGCAGCTCCTCTTTTATTGCGTTGAATCCATTTACTGTAGAATTGATGGTCATCATTAGTTCCCATCTAGTTATCTGGAGCCATTTTGCGTTTGCGTAAGCCTGCAGTCCCGGATGTATTATTGAGGAGAAGAACATTGCTGCTCTGCCGAATAGTCTGTGTTCTGGCGGAATTGAAGTGAGTGCGGTTTCCGACCTTCCCCATAGGTAATTTCCAGTCAGAGGTTCTCCTTGTCTTTTCCTTCTATTTAGGAAGGTATTATTGCCGTTGGTCCTGTTCCCTTGCTCCACCTGAGGTGGTGCAGATCTCTTCTTTCTCTTGTCCCCTTCATCCATTTTGGGAAAGTTCGCCACATTCACATGCTTCTTGGGTACCACTAGTGATGGTACATTGACGTGCACCATCGTGCACACACCATTCCACAGAGGGGGCAGTGTGTGGTATGCCTTTTCTCCACAAGCCCAGTAATGGTCCATTATCACTGCTGTTCCTGCTCCCCCCTCAGGTAACTCCATCACGCTTGCACAGTTGGTGTTGTATCCTACGTCCACCTTTCCTTTATGTTGGTAGCATACCTTAGGCGCAGTCTGTTATGGGTCATCGTTCACCCCCCTCTGTGTGCAAAACCCAGCCACCTGCACCTCTAGCACTTCGACTTCCTAGTGCAACTACCAGAATGAAGGGGAGATTTGTTGCGCTCCCCAAAAGAATTCGGCATTATGCTGCCCCATTTCATGCACGATGGCAGCTGCCGTGGAAGTTAGCAAATCGGAAACTACATTCCCCAGAAAACCTGGCTCCGTACGGTAGTTTGCCGGTAGAGCCTCGCATTGGCTTGCCCCGCCTCTCTCACTGATGTAGTCCATGGAGACAGCCAGGGCACCGCTTCTGTTTACAGCTACTCCCGGCATTTAGAAGTTCCATCTTCAATTGCTAAACCTCCTTGTTCTTACGGATTCGACTCGGACTGTTTACTGGACCCTCTATTTTTGGAATACCCTTATTGAACTGCCTTCCCGTGTACCGAACCTGTTTTTGCTTCACGGACCCCGCTAGAAAAAGTTTGTCTTTGTTATTGCCTGCCTGTGTACCGAAAACCGATTTTCTGCTGGACTTCTTTTCTACGCGCTTTTGCCATAGTCCCTGTCCGCTAGTGTACCAGACCTTGCCTGCCTTCGACTTACCTATCTCAGGAATAGCCATCCCGACTGGTTGTTCTGCATCGCACCAGACCTTACCTGCCTTCCACTTACCTTCCCTGGAACTACCATCCCGACTGGTTGTTGTCATCATTCTTCGTTCATCAGTGGTAAGACTTTCTGCTTCACAAACGGAACATTTGGAATGCACCTGTTTAATCTGTGCACTCAAGGACGCTCTGCAGCTGTGCACCATCCCGAATCCAGTGCGACTCTCGTGCCGCCCGGGTATTAGCATCCTACTACTAACATTTCCTTTTTCTTATTTTATCCCTGTCGTTGTGTTCTAAGCTACTCAAATCCTCCATTCATTCTCCACTGGTAAGATCCTGTCCACCTCTTGAATTGTGTCATAGTTTAAGCCAGTTAAATACTAAGTCTTGTTATATTCCTAGGTGATTCCCGGATTGTGCTGTTCTTCTATCCTACGGGGGGAAAAAGCCCAGGTATTCCATCAGTTAGTAAGGCTTACAGGGGACAACTGTTACCTTCGTATTGCTCACTTGTTGTTCTTCCTTTACAGCCTGGTTCGTGGCGGTGCGCTTTCTCCCCGCCCTTCTGGGTGATCAGTCCCCTTGTCTGGTTAAATACAGCAAGTGGTCATATCATTTTGAAGGTCTTATTCCCTCACAGAGAGGAGGCTTGGGTAGAGGCCCTACCCAAAGCTCTTCAAGCAACTTCCTGGGTTTTAGATACTCCCCGGTTCCACGCACTCATCTCACCGGTGAGTAACAAAAACAGAAGCCATGGATGAAGCTGATCCTTTGGCTGCTTTGTTTCGTTTGGTGTCTGAGTTACGATCTGACATGACAGTAGCTCATGACGCCATGCATCAAAGGATCGACAGCTTACGGAGTATTCAAACCCCCCCGACACTCGGGGTAGACATGGCGGGTGCGGCCGCTTCAGGTTCTGGTCTACCTTCAGCTTCCGCCTCTGGGTTTTCTGCGACCCTGGTTTTGATTGCCACTCAATTCCCGTTGGCCCCTCCGGAACGCTTTACGGGAGATCCAAAGCAATATCGGACCTTCATGAATCAATGCAAATTGCATTTTTTGTGTCGGCCCACCGCCTTTCCAAACTCCACCACCAAGGCAGCCTTTATTCTTTCCCATCTCGCGGGTACAGCGGCTGCGTGGGCCAACCCTTTACTTGAGTCCAACAGCTACGTCCTCTATGACTGTGACGAACTCATATTGGCCATGAATAAGGTTTTTGATAACCGTTACAAATCTCAAGCATTTGACCTGGAGTTGTTGAGTCTACGACAAGGCTCTTCTTCTCTTTTTTATTATCTAACCAGATTCAATCAGCTAGCTGCTGAGACAGACTGGCCTGAAGAGAAGAAATCAGCCGTATTCTACCAGGGGTTGTCCGAAAAATTAAAAGACATCCTAGCCACAGTACCGGTCGTTCCGACCTCCTTCGGTGAATTATTAGACTTGGTGTTGCAAATAGATGCCCGAAGGTCTGAAAGAAGAGGAGAACGTAAAACATCAATCCTTACCCCCATTCCAGCAGATGTAGTTACTCCTCCTGCTCCGACTCCAGAACCCATGCAGATAGGGGCGGTGAGGGGTCCTTTGACTCAGGCCCAACGTGAATATCGACGTTCACATAATTTGTGCATGTATTGTGGTTCTTCAGAACACCAATTGAAAGACTGTCCCAAAAGACTGGTCAAAAAGACGGGAAACGCCAAATCCCGGCGATAGATAGAGTCCCTACACCGGGAGTGTCTTCTTTGGACTCACAGGGTTTTTTGTCTGCTCCTGTCAGTCTTCCTGTGTTATTTACCACGGCCGAAGACGCTACGTTCCCCTCCTTGGCTATTATAGATTCCGGAGCTACGGGGAACTATAAGGACTTTGACTACGCTGCAAAAAACAAAGTGTCCATTCTACCAAAGGCTCAACCCGAGAGGGTCCATACTGTGGACGGTACAACTTTGGTATCCGGTTTGGTTACACAGAATACTTCCCTTGTCAGCATGAAGACCGAAGACGGACATGTTGAATCGGTTTCATTCGATCTAATCAAAGCTCCTCAATATCAGGTCATATTGGGTATTCCATGGTTGCAACACCACAACCCTGCTATTGATTGGGTAAAGAAAAGTGTTCGATTCCCTTCTTTGGAGTGTAATGAAAACTGTTTTCAGGATACGTATGTTTGCCCGGAGTCTTCCTGTCAAGCTCTGGTGGCTTCCTTGTCTGTCATAGGTGCCATCGTTCGTGACACTAGTAAAGACATCCCTCCTGAATACGAATCCTTTCGGGATGTGTTCGATAAGGGCAGGGCAGATCGATTGCCGCCTCATAGGCCCTATGATTGTCCAACAGACCTGTTACCTGGGGCCAAGATACCAGCCGGAAGAGTCTATTCCCTTACCTTACCAGAAGACAAGGTTCTGAAAGAATACATAGATAAAGCCTTGGCCACAGGCTTTATTAGGCCTTCCAAATCCCCAGCGGCATCTCCATTATTCTTTGTCCCTAAGAAGGAGGGGGACCTGCGCCCTTGTATAGATTACAGGGCATTGAATAATGTTACGGTAAAAAATCAGTACCCTCTTCCGTTGATATCAGTGCTTCTAGATCAACTTGGTTCGTCAGTGATGTTCACTAAACTTGACCTCAGGGGGGCCTATAATCTCGTTCGGATTAGAGCAGGGGACGAGTGGAAGACTGCCTTTAAGACACGTTATGGCTTGTTCGAATACTTAGTGATGCCGTTTGGACTTTGTAATGCCCCGGCCACCTTCCAGGCCTTCATGAATGACATCTTCCATGACTATCTGGATCAATTTGTCGTAATTTATCTAGATGATATCCTTATCTACTCATCCTCTATGAAAGATCACTGCGTACATGTGCGTCTTGTGTTACAGAGGTTGAGGGAGAACCACCTGTACGTCAAGGCAGAGAAGTGTGTATTTAATTCCGCCGAGGTGGAATTTCTTGGTTATGACTTGACCAGTCGTGGCATTCGTATGAGTCACTCTAAGGTTAGAGCGATTCTGGAATGGCCCGTTCCTGCTTCAGTTAAAGCACTGCAGTCCTTCTTGGGGTTCTCCAATTTTTATCGACGTTTCATCCATTCATTCTCATCGATCTCTTCTCCTTTAACAGCACTGACCAGCTCCAAGAAACCATATGCATGGAATCTGGAGGCACAGCGGGCCTTTGAAATCCTGAAGACCGCCTTTTCGACAGCACCGGTCTTGCAACACCCGGACCCTCTCCTTCCCTTCCTAGTGGAGGCAGACGCCTCCGGTTCAGCTGTTGGGGCAGTGTTGTCACAAGAATGTCCCGATTCAGGAGAAATCCATCCAGTGGCATATTTTTCCAGAAAATTGACCCCTTATGAACGCAATTATCCTATCACAGAACGTGAGTTATTAGCCATCAGAGATGCCTTTGCGGAATGGCGTCATCATCTGTTGTGGACCCGTCATCAGGTTACTGTTTATTCGGATCATCGTAGACTCCTTGCCTTCAAATCTATGAAGTGCCTTACGGCCCGACAAGCTCGTTGGCATCTTTTCTTTTCCCAGTTTAACTTTGTCATCACATATAGACCGGCTCGCCTCAATGCCTGTGCTGACGCTCTTTCAAGGTTATTCCACGGTTCCTGTGTTTCTAAGGCTGATCGTCCCCTGCTGTTACCTGAAAGGGTGGTCTGTGCCTGCACTCCTCAGCCTTCGCTCCGTGCCCTTATATCATCTTGGGTGACCTCAAATGATGAGGAATGTGAATCATTAAATCTCGACATCGTACAAGGCTTGCCTTATATCCAGGGTCGTCTCTTTATACCTCCTGGAGAAGCACGTCTTCGAGCTTTAGCCTGGTCACACGATTCCTTGATGGCGGCCCATCCGGGGCAGCAAAAGACGTTGGAGGCACTGCGCCGTTGGGCTTGGTGGCCGTCGATGTCCAGGGATATCATCGATTACGTGTCTCTTGCTCAGTGTGTGCTCAATGCAAAGTCTTGAGATCCAAGTCTGTGGGCCTTTTGCGACCCCTTCCGGTGCCACATAAACCATGGTATATGGTTTCCATGGATTTCATCGTGGATCTGCCTCCTCTAAGCGGTTATGATACCGTCTGGGTTGTCATCGACTACTTCTCCAAGATGGCTCTGTTTGTTCCCTGCTCGGGGTTACCTTCGGCCCCCGTCCTGGCTTCTTTGTTTCTCAAGCATGTCTTTCGCTTCTTTGGACTTCCCTCTATCATAGTTTCGGACCGCGGCCCTCAGTTTACAAGTCGCTTTTGGAGGGCTTTGACTTCTTCACTGCACATTGACGATCGTTTCAGCTCTGCATACCATCCACAAACCGATGGACAGACTGAGAGGGCTAACGCCACTCTGGAACAGTTCCTCCGATGCCTGTGTCTCCAATTTCAGTCTAACTGGTTAGAGACGCTCGCCCCTGCCGAATTTGCCTACAATAAATCGGTACACTGTGCCTCGGGTGTATCACCGTTTTTTGCCTTGTATGGATTCCATCCACGTTCTTTGCCCTTGGATCCGGCACTCCCCATTGACAACCCGGCCGCTCAGGCTTGTGTAAGAGAATTGGACTCAGTCCGTAGGGGAGTTCGATCCCATCTTCTACTTGCGCAGGAGAGAGCGAAAAGATACACTGACCGGCATAGGACTGCAGCTCCTGAATACAAAGTGGGCATGAAGGTTTGGCTGTCTACACGTAATCTACGTATTCCTGGCAGACGTATGCTGCTACCGAAGTTTGTGGGTCCTTTTCCCATTACGAAGGTTTTGAATCCTGTGGCAATGCGTCTTTCTTTGCCAACTTCACGGAAACTGCATCCTGTTTTCCACGTCAGTCTCCTCAAGCCTTGCCTTCCTTCCACGCGCCTACCTACGCGACCTTGCGCTATTCGCGTGGATGGCGAAGATGAATATGAGGTTGCTGATATATTGGACTTCCAACTCTGCAGGGGTCGGCCCTTTTATCTGGTCGATTGGAAGGGGTATGGTCCTGAGGATAGGTTTTGGGAACCCTTGTGTAACATCCACTCACCTGTACTCCTGCATCGTTTCCATGCCCGCAATGGGTTGCCGCCATCTTTGGGGGCGGATGCTGTTATGGGTCGTCGTTCACCCCCCTCTGTGTGCAAAACCCAGCCACCTGCACCTCTAGCACTTCGACTTCCTAGTGCAACTACCAGAATGAAGGGGAGATTTGTAGCGCTCCCCAAAAGAATTCGGCATTATGCTGCCCCATTTCATGCACGATGGCAGCTGCCGTGGAAGTTAGCAAATCGGAAACTACATTCCCCAGAAAACCTGGCTCCGTATGGTAGTTTGCCGGTAGAGCCTCGCATTGGCTTGTCCCGCCTCTCTCACTGATGTAGTCCATGGAGGCAGCCAGGGCGCTGCTTCTGTTTACAGCTACTCCGGCATTTAGAAGTTCCATCTTCAATTGCTAAACCTCCTTGTTCTTACGGATTCGACTCGGACTGTTTACTGGACCCTCTATTTTTGGAATACCCTTATTGAACTGCCTTCCCGTGTACCGAACCTGTTTTTGCTTCACGGACCCTGCTAGAAAAAATTTGTCTTTGTTATTGCCTGCCTGTGTACCTAAAACCGATTTTCTGCTGGACTTCTTTTCTACGCGCTTTTGCCATAGTCCCTGTCCGCTAGTGTACCAGACCTTGCCTGCCTTCGACTTACCTATCTCAGGAATAGCCATCCCGACTGGTTGTTCTGCATCGCGCCAGACCTTACCTGCCTTCCACTTACCTTCCCTGGAACTACCATCCCGACTGGTTGTTGTCATCATTCTTCGTTCATCAGTGGTAAGACTTTCTGCTTCACAAACGGAACATTTGGAATGCACCTGTTTAATCCGTGCACTCAAGGACGCTCTGCAGCTGTGCACCATCCCGAATCCAGTGCGACTCTCGTGCCGCCCGGGTATTAGCATCCTACTACTAACATTTCCTTTTTCTTATTTTATCCCTGTCGTTGTGTTCTAAGCTACTCAAATCCTCCATTCATTCTCCACTGGTAAGATCCTGTCCACCTCTTGAATTGTGTCATAGTTTAAGCCAGTTAGATACTAAGTCTTGTTATATTCCTAGGTGATTCCCGGATTGTGCTGTTCTTCTATCCTACGGGGGGAAAAAGCCCAGGTATTCCATCAGTTAGTAAGGCTTACAGTGGACAACTGTTACCTTCGTATTACTCACTTGTTGTTCTTCCTTTACAGCCTGGTTTGTGGCGGTGCGCTTTCTCCCCGCCCTTCTGGGTGATCAGTCCCCTTGTCTGGTTAAATACAGCAAGTGGTCATATCATTTTGAAGGTCTTATTCCCTCACAGAGAGGAGGCTTGGGTAGAGGCCCTACCCAAAGCTCTTCAAGCAACTTCCTGGGTTTTGGATACTCCCCGGTTCCACGCACTCATCTCACCGGGGAGTAACACAGTCAGCGGCAGTATTGTTATTGGGTCTTCATCCGTCTCTATCCACGTGAGCATGGGCACGTACTTGATCCAAGTCGTCCAACATCTGTGGTTGTGTGCCTTGATAGTTGAGATAGTTTCCTTTGTTACCATGTTGCTGCCAATCACTCCTATCTCCCAATTGTTGTCCAAGTACACCTTCCCCGTTATCGTCACCAGTGGCCTCTCCCAGCATCCTAGTTTACCAGGAGCTTCAGTGGCGTACCAATCACATGGTAAATACTGCAGTGTTACTTTCTTTGTTTCCCCTTTTGCAGGACCACTTGTTATGTATCTGAATGCTTCAGCCTGTAAACTGCTCTTGTGGTAACTCAAATAAGTCTTGAGGAAGTTGTTTTCGTATGGGTATGAGTCTCGTGTTTTCCACACCATATGCACCACTGTCCCTTGAAATCTTCCTTTCGTTTGGAACAGTGCCAAGTATATTATGCATCGTGCTGTCTTTTCATCTATTTCTGCGGCAACAAATGTTCGGGGAGCGCTCATGGCATATGGTATTAATGAGCAAACGTAGCAGCTGTCTTCTGTTGTCTGCTTACCGATGCGGGTCATGTGTTGGTACCATATGTTGTTTGAGACGTGTGCTGAATCTTGTATATAATTATCAATACCTTTATTATCTGAGTATGTGCTGCGTTTAACTCTATTTTGCTTGTGTGTAATTTTACTAGTATCACCTGACGTAACACCTGTTGCAGCTGGGGATGGGGGTGTATTAGGTTTGGGTACAGCAATAATATTGATAGCACAGCTGTACTGCCATACAGAGGCAGCCAAGAACCCGGTGATCATCAAAATCCCTATTATTTTTATTACATTTGCTAATTTCACCGGCATTTTGCTCTTACCTTGCTGTGGTCCGGCAGCGTATTCTTGCGATGTTAAAGTTGCCCGCCTGAAAATTCTCAATATGCTGGTTATTAAATGTTAGTTGTTGTTATTTAAGCTCTCCCTATCAAATAGTCATTCAGTGCCCAGGCGAAGAGCTGTTCCCACGCTATTCTAAGCGATCTATCTCTTAGGACAGGCAAGTATGGGTGGAGGTGGGGCATTGAATATTCTATGGCCAAGAGGAATGCTGTGTAGTAGACACGTACCCTTCTCCTTTTCAGGTACGTTGGCCTTTTTACTTCATATACAAATTGGTGTGACAATTCTTCTGGGTAGTTATCGTCTGAGGGTACCATCTACTCCTGGGCAGTGAATTTGTTAGTTATCTATTTTCTTAGCAGTACAATAATAAGCAGTTCCTGCATGTGCGAGAGAAAAGAAAAGAGAGCATTCACGTTTTTACATGTGTACTTGTGCAACACAATGTCCTTTAGTTCAGTTATTACTTGTAGTGGGGGTAGGGGTCAATGGGCAGGGGGGTTGGGCTCAAATGGCGGAAGTATTTTTACTCTTTGAGCGTGTGACCATGGGGTGGGCAGTATGGGGATCACTCTTTTCTTCTTCAGTTATTGTCTCTGGGGAATCTGGGGATTGACAGGGTATGGGAACACTTGGGTCGTTGGCTGTGGTAGAACTTTCTTCCTCCGTTGGTGATGTTGTTGCTGTTCTCCCAATGGACCTGTCGGTGGTGCTGGGGCGGGTCTGGAGTTTGTAGATCTTTACATCGTGTAGGTGGTTCCAGGCACGCTTGTCCTGTAGCTTTACTGCTCTTGTTGATACCTCCTCTACCAGATGGGGGCCAGTAAATCGTGCACTATTCCATTTCCTATTGAAATTGCGAAGTAGTACGTGGTCACCTTTAGCAACTTTACACAGTCTTTCCTTTTCCAATTCTTTATCCGCGTCTTCTTGTTGATTGCTGTTAGACCCGCCCCGTGTGCGCTCGAGCTGTTGAGACACAAACACTACACTAGTAATCAAAGAAGACACATATTGGTACATTTCATCACCAAGAACACTCGCTGTGCTTTCGTGGTCGGTAAATGCTCTTGATGTTGGCATTAGGGGAAGGCGCATTTGACGTCCGGTAACCACCTCGTGTGGGGTGAGGTGGTGGTCGGACCCTGGTCTATTCCTTAGCTCAAATAGGGCTAATGGAAGGCAATATAACAACTCTTCTTTGTTGTTTGCTGTATCTTTGCAATTGCCTCCTTTAATAGGCCATTCAGGCGTTCACATATACCGTTGGCCTGTGGGTGGTATGCACATGCAAATTTATGCTTTATGTTCAGCAAGGAGGTGATGTGCTGGAACATTTCATTTGCGAAATGTGGGCCATTGTCTGACCTTAACACTTCGCACACTCCCCACCTTGGGAAGACCTCCCTCACTAGGAATTTAGCTGCTCTAAATGCATCTGGGTGTGAACAGGGCCCTGCTTCAATCCACCTAGAGAATGGGCATACTACTACAATCATATACCTATTTCCTTGACATATGTTGATCATATCAACATAGTCAATATGGAGATGCCGGAAAGGTCCCTCTGGCCGGGGTATAGTACCTCTTACCACCTTTAGAGTATGGCCGGCCGTAAACTGTTGACATGTGAGACAATTACTGATAAAATTTGACACATGAGAATTTAACTCGGGGCAGAACCAGTCTTCCCTAATTCGTGCTGCAATTACTTCCTTGCCTGTGTGGGCTGGATGATGTAGTTGGCTCAGGGCAGTGTTCAAAAGTGCCAATGGTATTACAACCTTTCCAGTGCCACCCTGGTGCCATAGTGCGTCAGTTGGTGACATTGTGCATCCTCTTTTTACCCATATTTCTTTTTCGGCCATTGGTGCAGCCGCTTGTAGCTCCATAATCTGTGTGGCTGGGAGATGGGTGTACCCTTCTCTTATCAACATCTCCTTAGCCATTCCCCTCCCTCTCCCTCTCTGTGACTCTGGGGGGTTCCATATCTCACCAAAGTATGCAGCATACTTCGCATGTGCGTCTGCTGCTGCATTCCCCTTTGAGACGTGGTCTTCACCATTGGTGTGTGCGGTGCATTTTACTAAAGCTAATTCTTGGGGGTCATTTATTACTTCAATCAGTTCAGCCAATAAGAGAGCATGTTGCACTGGGGTGCCATCAGCTCTCCTAAACCCTCTTCTTCTCCATTTCGACAGCCCTGAGTGGACAGTGGATGTAACATATGCGCTGTCGGAGTATATGGTCACTCGTTTGTCAAAGCTTTCCTTCAATGCCAAGATCAGTACAACTAATTCCGCTGCTTGAGCGGAGTAATGCTGTGGTAATTGTACACATTTCATTGCCACACACACCGGTACCTCCATCATTTTTACCACTGCTGCCCCGGTTCTCCTTATACCATCCCTTTGATCGATAGTTGATGACCCATCAATAAATAAGAGCTCACCACCCTCCAGTGCGTTTTCTTCAACCTTTCTAGTACATGAGTACATTTCAGTTATTTCCGTACAGTCATGGGCATAATCTCCCTCCTCAATTACTTCTGCTAGGAACCTTGCAGGGTTGACCGTGCTACATCTAACAATTGATAGTTCAGCTCTGGATAAAATGATCTCATAACCTGATGCCCTCTGCGTGGTTAGGGTGGACTTAGGTTTATTCAATATCGCAAATAGTGCATGTTTCACAAACAGTGTAGTTGGGCACCCCATGGTGATTGCTGATGCCTTTTCCACCGCAAAAGCAGCTGCGGCGAGACCTTGTTCGCAAGGGAAGTGACCTAACATCACAGGATCTAAGTGGCCGCTGTAAAATGCTACTGGTTTGTAGCCCATGCTTGTTTTTTGAGCCAACACTGCTTTCATTACTGCTGAGTCGCAATGTGAAAATATAAAAAATTGTCGCTCATAGTCTGGGGATGCCAGTACTGGAGCAGTTGATATCGCATCTTTCAATTCATCAAAAGCCTCTTTCATTTCCATCGTCCACCCCAGCTTTTTCTCCCCTTTATTAGCTTCCCTTAACGCCTCAAGCAGGGGTCCTATGTACGAACTGTAATCAAATACCCACGCTCTACAATAGTTGCACAGCCCCAGGAACTGCTGCAGTTCCCTCATAGTTTGTGGCATTGGAGTGTTTGAAATGGCCTGTGCTCTTTGTGGTGCAATCTTTCTTCCATGTTGGGATATAAACTGACCAATGTAAAGTACCTGTTCTTGACAGTACTGTATCTTTTCCATGTCTACCTTGTAGCCTTTTTCAGCCAATATTGTCAACATCTTTAAGGAGTCCTCTCTGCATGTTCTTTCGCTTGTACTGCAAATTATTATGTCATCCACATACTGCAACACTGTGCTTTCCACTTCAATGTTACCCAAATCCATCTGTATTACTCTGTTGAAAATTGAGGGTGATTCGCAATACCCTTGTGGCAATCTATTGTGCTTCCACTTTGTGTTTCTGTATGTGAAGCTCGTCAGATCTTGTGAGTCTGGGTGTAATGGTATTGAGAAAAAAGCATTTTTAAGGTCGATCACTGTAAATCGTGTTGCCTCTGCTGGAATGCCACACAATATCGTGGCCGGGTTTGCTGCTACTGGATATTCCGCTTCTACTATGTTGTTCAACGGCCTGAGATCCTTTATGAAGCACCAAGACCCCCCTTTAGCCTTGCGCACAGGGTACACAGCCGTGTTACATGGTGATTCCGAGGGGACCAATATCCCATTATTTATAAGGGCCGTTATGGTTTCATATATGCCCTCATCTGCCTCTTTTGACAGTGGGTACTGTTTTACTCTGGGGAGTATTGCACCTTTTTTCAATTTTATCCTTACTCCCCCTATACTTTTTATGCACCCCACGTCAGAGGGGCCAGTAGTCCACAATGATTTGGGTACCTTTGACATATCCTCCTTAAAGAAGGGGACTGGGGTGCATGCGGGTGCCTCAAGTGCCATTGCAATTTTCTGTGCTACTTGTTTGTAAGCCACTCTTAGCCATATTTCCACACTCATCATAAACACCATTTCACCTTCTTCCTTTTCATCTGAAAACAGCTCCTCATCTGACACCTGGGTGAGCCTACATCCTTCTGCTAATGCTATCACGGCCCTCCATGCTCTTCCTTCTCTGTCTTGGGCATGTACAGCAATGTAATCAGCTGTTGCAATAATGCTCTCAATGTCCATTAGGACCACCTTTCCTTCTGGTTCATTAACAGGTGTTTCTGGTCTGAACAGATAAGCTGCTGGCCTCCTCCATATTTTCCCATCTATCCCTGGCATCCATGCAATTGCCATATCTGTTCCATACTGGAATAGTTCGCCATCTATTGGCTCCGCCCTAATCGCTGTCTGTCCGCAGTATGCTTGCATAATCTGTCGTGCTGTGAGCATGTTAATCCCTGAAGTAGAGCAAATTATGCCGTCCTCAGTAAAGGATATCGTCATATTCAACCTGTTCATTATGTCCCTCCCCAGTATATTTACTGGTGAGGCACTATAATATAGAAGTGGAACTGACAGATCATAATCTCCAATAGATAAGGGAATGTTATCAGTAAAGGGAACCAACCCTCTAGCCCCAGAGAATCCTTGGGTGTTCATGGCTTCGCCTGACATCTTAAATTTACCTTCCCTTATGCAGGACCGGGTTGCCCCGGTGTCAACAAGGAATGATAATTTTTTGTCACCTATCGTTACCTCTATGCGTGGCTCCTCCGCACTATTAGGTGTTACTGACAGGATGGGACACACCAAGGCCGTCTGTGGGCAGTCCTATTGAGAGTACAATGATTGGCCATTTCCTGTGTAAGGGTTGTGTCCCAAGACCGTCACCCTACCCAGTTGTGTTTGTTGTGCTTGGGGGTGTTGTGTCATCGCTACCTGTTGTTGTGGCAGTGAATATGTCTGTGGCTGTTGTTGTGTTATTTGTTGTTGTTTTTCATTTCCCTGTTGCAACGGCTGCTGTTGTTGTAGGCCCTGCTGTTCCTGTGAGGTCCTTGGTTGTCCCTGTTCACTCCATGATGGTGTTCCTGGTCTAACTCTACACGTGCGTGACATGTGCCCCAATAGTCCACAACTCCAACACACCGGTGGTTCCCTACTCTGCCATGGGAAGCTCCCTGTGTTGTCCTGGTATACTGGTTGCCCTGTGGGGTAGGGATTTCTAAGTCCTCCCCCCTGTTGTTGGGTGTTATATCCGTATCCTCTCCCCCTCATAAATCCTCCTCTCCCCCTGTTATAATTATAATACCCAACTCCCGCCATTGTATGTCCTCCTCCCATGTTGGTCGTGTATGGTTGTATTGGCGGCGCCTGTTGTGTTACATTCTGTGAAGGTGGTATTTGGGCGGAATCTTGTGCAGCCACTACTTGTGTGGGGCTTTGGGTCATTGTTGTGGGCGTAGTTATTAGTGCCCCTTCCATTGTGTATTTAGTAAGTTTTTTCTGTACTAGTTTAGCCTCTTCCGTTTTCCTGTCCTCTTCCTTTTGTTTCATTTTTCCTTGCCATGTCCTGCAATGATGCACTTTAGTCAGTTGTATTTCTGGCCATGGTTTTGCTTCCATTCCCACTACTTTCTTTAGTTGTTTCTGAACTCCTTCTGGGAGCCCTTGTACTAGTATATGATAGAATATTGCTGGTGTTTTATCCCATTGCTCTCTAGTTTCCATGTGCCACTTCTCTTGGATCTCCTGGATATAATCAACACGGTCTTCATTCTCACGCATCTTGCGTGAGGTAATTGCTCCAATGTCTGATGTGTCTGGGTACTGTACCCTCAGTGCCTGCCATAGTGCATGTCTGCAGTTTGCGAATGGTGCCCCATCATGCAATGTGTTTGTTATTGTTACCCCATGGAATCCCGCTCTCTTCCAAATGCCATCCGCTCTATCCCCTAATATTGATATTAACAGGCCCTTTACATCTCCTACTGCCAGTTTCTGTCCTGCGGTGTGTTTTTCCATTTCATATATCCACTTACCCGCACCTCCACTTAATGATGGGAGCCTGCATTTTATATTTTCTTTATCGCTATGCTTCCAAGGGACATACTGCGGTCTAACCCCTCCTCTCTCTAAAGGTGGCATTAAGTTATGTCTCGTTTCACCCTTTGTGTTCCATAATATCGAGTCCTCACACCCTTCCTCCTCTTCCCTTTCTTCTCCATCTTTTCCCCTTCTCCCATCTTTTCCTGTATTTAATGTGGGCATGTGTATTCGTCTTTCCTGCCTGCGACTAGGGAGGTCTCTAAGTCGACATGCATAGGGTGTCAGTTCATCTGTGAAGGGCGCGAGTTTTATTTTGCGTAACGAGCGTGAGGTGGTTGAGCATGTAGGGTGCGATGGGGGAGGGCGTGATGGGGATGGGGATGGTGCTGCCTCATGTGTCTGTCTTTCCACTATTCCTCGCTCTCCCTCCTCACTTCTCTCCAGCTCATCTTTTCTCCTACTGATCCATGGTGAGTCTGTGTTGGTCCGGGTGATGTATAGTTTATCTAAACTTTCCCTTTCACTGTTTCTTCCTTCCTTCTCCACTCCTTCTTCTTCCTCACTACAAAAGTCAGTCATAAACGGCAACCCCCACTCGGTCTTTTTCCCCTTGATCGTTACTGTTTGTAAGTCTATTAGGTCCAGTTCTCCTGCGTCTCCTTTATCAACCGCTCCCCTTTGTGCTGATGTTGTTGCTACTTCTGTGTTTCTATATACATCCCCCCATGCTCCACTCTCCCTTCTCCTATCTTCGCTTTCTCCTTCATTTCTCTCCTCCATCTCCCTACTATTTTCCTCCCTTTTCCTTTTTAATTCCTCCATTACTTCACTTCTCATCTGTTCTAGTATTCTTTCATCCACCTTCTTCCTTTCCCATTTCACCCTTTCTCTTTCTACTATACTCTCTATCACCCTCCCTTCTTCGTATTTCTTAGTTGTTTCTGATAGTAACCTCCTCTTCCACATTGCCATTTCTTTTTCTTTTTCTTCTTCTTCCCTTTTCTTTTCTCGCAGTACTACTCTTGATACCCTTTCTGCTGCTGCTTTTACCCTTTCAGCTTCTCTCCTTTGCTCCTCCGTTCGTTCCCGTATTTTCTCCAATTCGTTCTTACCTTCTTTCCTTTTCCTCGCTCTCTCTCTCTCCTCCCTCTCAAGCTGATTGATCAATTCATTCTGCTCATCCCTTAATTTTGCTAGTCGTTCCTCCAAAATCTCTCCCTTTTGTCGTAACAGCTCATTCCCCCTCATTTCACTCTCCCTTGCATTATCCTCGTCTGTTTTCTTTACTACCTCCTTCTCTTCTCCTGTTAATGAACCTCGTAATTTTAATAATATCTGTGCAGCTACCCACTCATCATTTCCTATTTCCACAGTCTGGTCTTCTCCAGTCCTGTCAAGACCACTGCTTCCAAGGAGTCAGGACCAACCCAACACCCTTGGAAGCAGGCTCATAACATATACCATCAGCGCCAGCCAGTCCCAATGGGGACCTTTTGGACCCTGTCCTGGCACCGGTGGTGCCAGGCTCATAAAATGGACCAGTCCCGGCACAGGAAGCGCCGGGCTCATAACAAGTGTGAAAGTGCTTGGGTGGACCTACCTGCAGCAGACCATGCTGCTTACTTACCAGCAGAATGATGTTTCATTCTCTTCTGGCAGGGACTACTTTTTCTTCTGGGTGGGGCAGGCACCACTCCCTGGATCATTGATGCTGGAATCCTTCTGGAAGCAGGAACTCTTTTTTCCTGGGCGAGGCTGAGGAAGGAGACACCTAAGCACTCCTGTGGGCTATTTAAACCACACCCGATTGGTGCAACGTGCTTCGCGTTATTCTGCATCTGCAGCAGGACCCTCACCGTGTCAGCTCCAGGGAATCTTCAGCTCCGGATCCTGTGAATAAGAAAATTACCTGCTGGAACCAATCTGCAGTCTTCAGCAAATCCTGCAAAAACAAAAGGCACAGGTTAGGCAAAAGCAAGGTTGGCGCTTCAACTTACCCGATCCATCGGCAGCATCCAAGGCGTTTTTTCTGCATTTCTCGTCCGGCATCGGGCCTGCAAAGACAAAGAACATTGGTTACTAACGCTTGGTTGCAAAACGACTTACCTGCATTACGCTCGCCTCAACTCTGCTCGCGCCGCATTCCATCACCTGTAAAGACAAAAAGAGACATTAAGGTGCATTCTACAGCCCTAGAGCAGCCTTTCTTCTTATGTGCCATCCTATTCTCCATCTTCTTGCTTTATTCCTTGCCACGAACCGGGAGGGCATCTTCTTTGGCATCGGCAGCAACTGAAAAGGAAAAAGACATAGACATTATAAGAGAGCAATCTAAAAAGAACTTTAATACTTACAAGTCACGCTCGTGCAGCAAACGGCGGCATTGCTCTCAAATCACCATCTGCAATCAAGAGGCTGAACTCGAATCCAGTGAAGTAACTGGACCCAGCGCCCCTGCACAAGACGCAGGATGGAGAGCCCGGCATTCACCTATTTAAGGTGAGCGCGACTACAACCCAGTACCACGGGGAGAGAGGGAGAGAGGGGCTTGGAACTTCTCCCAGCCTTCCAGCCACTAATACCTAGATTTTCTACTTGCAGACACCTCACCCTTCGGGTCAAATTTTCAGTGAAGAAGGGGCCTAATCCGGGAGCCAAACGAATCCTACGCCTAACGCTGAAGACGGTTTCACCGCCCAGTCAAGACCCGCGCCTCCGAGGGAATCAGGTGAGCGTTACAGAACGCGAAGCCTTACCACATATTTCCCGCCCAGGCGCAATGGAAACTTCAGACACAGACCAATTGGCCCAGTTACTTGGGGAGTTGAGGGCAGAAGTACACGCAGCACGCCAGGAAACGAATGCCTTAAGGAGGGAGTTAGTGGTCTCTAAGGAACGAACAGACGACTTGGCTAAACAATTGCTGCAAGCCCAAGCGGGACAAACTCCTCTGCCTACTCCTAGTGGGGGTCATGCTTCAACGACTTCTACCAATCCGGTGCACATTAACCTACCAGGAAATGTACCTTTGGCTCCGCCCGAGCGCTTTTCAGGTGATCCGAAAAGATTTGCTGTGTTCATCAATCAGTGTCGCTTGCATTTTTTATGCAGACCCGCCGCTTTCCCAACGGACCAGGCTAAGGTGGCCTTCGTGCTCTCATATCGTAGTGGCAGCGCCGCAGATTGGTCTATTCCTTTAGTGACTCGAGATGCCCCTGTTCTTCATAACTTCCAGGATTTCCAAGCTAGTATGGAAAAATTGTTTGCAAGACACTCGCAGGGACAGGCCCTGGACAATGAACTTCTTTCACTATGACATGGCAATCAAGATCTTCTGGCCTACATTGCATCGTTCAACAGATTAGTGGTTGAAACCGGATGGCCTGAGGACAAGAGAATCACCCTTTTCTACAGAGGCCTGCGTGGAGAACTTAAAGACGTTCTGGCTCAGGTGGTGAATCCTCCACAAGACTGTTCCGAATACATCGACCTGGTGGTTCAATTGTATCATAGAATACAGAATCGGAAGGCCGATCGTTCCAGATTTGAAACTCGAGTTTTTTCTAGACCACAGAGTTCAGCTAAAGGAAATGATACCGTGGAACACATGCAGATTGGGGTTGTGAAAGGACCTCTAACCCAAAAGGAAAGGGAAAGAAGAAGGCAATTGCAATTGTGCCTTTATTGCGGAAACTCTGGACACTTTCTTCGAGATTGCCCAGTGAAACCAAGGAAGAAGATAGTAGGAGCTTCTGATAAAGGTGCCGAAGGTTCTGAGTCGGAAAACGACCTCGCCCGACAAGTGTAGAGGTCCGCTTGCCGAGCGTTAAAACCAGTTCTTTGACCTCGCATTTCATCATGCCCATGGTCCTTGTGAGTCCAGAACAACCTAATCGTATGCATGCCCTTAAAGCATACATTGATAGTGGCGCAATCGGCAATTACGTGGACTGTGAATTGGCCGCCAGGATGAATCTATCTCTTTGTCCTAAGACGGTGAAAGACGTCATCACCACCGTGGATGGTACGGAAATAGCTTCCGGACCAGTAACTCACACCACCATGGAAGTGACATTGATAAGCCAAGATGGACATCAAGAGAAGATCGTGTTTGACGTGATCAAGGCTCCGCAGTTTCAAGTTATCCTGGGAATCCCTTGGTTGGAGAAGCACAATCCTCAAGTTGATTGGCGAGCAAGGACAATCCGGTTTCCAGAATGCGCTCCTACCTGTTATCCTCAGCCCCTAACTAAGCTGGCAGCAACTACTTTTGAGAATCCTCAACTGCCTCTAGAATACCAGGAATTTCAAGATGTCTTTCAGAAAGATCAAGCTAATTCTCTGCCTCCTCACAGATCCTACGACTGCCAGATAGACTTGATTCCGGGATCCACTCCTCCGTGCAGTCGAATTTATGCCCTCACAGAACCTGAAAATCTTCACCTGAGGCAGTATTTGGACCAGTACCTGGCTAATGGATTTATCCGTCCTTCCAAGTCCCCAGCCTCCTCAGCTCTGTTCCTCTTTCCAAAAAAAGAGGGAGACCTAAGAACATGTATAGATTATCGTGCCCTAAACCAGATTACGATTAAGAACAGGTATCCGTTACCATTGATCCCTGAACTTCTTGACCAAGTTAAAAGTGCCTGTATCTACACAAAGCTGGACCTCAGAGGAGCTTAGCATTTGGTGCGAATAAAAGAGGGCGATGAATGGAAGACGGCCTTTCGTACTAAATATGGACTGTTCGAGTACCAAGTAATGCCCTTTGGATTATGCAACGCACCGGCTGCCTTTCAGTATTTATGAATGACGTCCTCAGAGAGCTCATTGACGTGTGTGTAGTTGTCTATATAGATGACATTCTGGTCTACTCGTCCTCTGAGGCGGAACATCGAAAACATGTCACAGCAGTACTGGAGAGACTCCGTAAACACAGACTTTTTGCAAAGCTGGAGAAATGCGTTTTTCATGTCACTGAGGTCGAATTTTTAGGATTTATTTTGTCACCTAATGGAGTCCACATGGACTCAAGGAAAGTGGACGCTATCATTAAGTGCCCTCACCAACGTCTGTGAAAGGTGTTCAAAGCATGTTGGGCTTCGCCAACTTTTATCGTAGGTTCATTCCAGATTTCTCTCGAGTAGTCCAACCCATTACAGCCCTCCTTAGAAAAAATAAACGTTTCAAGTGGTCGACAGAGGCTGAACAAGCTTTTCAAGAACTAAAAACAAAATTCACCTCGGCTCCGGTTTTAAAACATCCTCGTCCGGAACTCCCCTATATCGTTGAGACCGATGCTTCCAGTCTCGCAATGGGAGCAGTGCTTTCGCAAAGAGACCCAGAGACAAACCAGTTACACCCAGTGGCATTTTGGTCCCGCAAATTTTCGGCTCCCGAAATCAACTATACCATTACAGATAAGGAACTTTTGGCTATTAAGTCCGCCTTTAAAGCCTGGCGGCATTATCTCCTGGGAGCCCGACACACAGTCACCGTCATTACGGATCATCGTAATTTACAGTACCTTAAATCAGCCAAAGCTCAATCCTCTAGACAACTTCGCTGGGCACTATTTTTCGCCGAATTCGACTTTGTGATAACTTACCGACCTGGCAACAAGAATGGTAAAGCTGATGCCCTCTCCCGAATTGGAGTAGATGAACTCACGACCAATCCTGAACCCGTGCCCATAATTCCGGAACAGAGAATCCTGGGTTTGGTTAATGCACAATCCATTGAAGACATTGAAGTTACAGTTAAAAAACTTCTGACTCCAGCAGAGGTGCAAGACTGGCAACTCAAGGGAAAAGACTTCACTACGGATAAGAACTTACTATACTTTCGAGGAAGGTTATATCTACCTGGTACCGATTTACAAAAAAAGGTGATCTCATGTTACCATGACTCCTTAATGGAAGGACATCCAGGTATTGCCAAAACGTCAGAAAAGATAAAAAGGCATTTTTGGTGGCCGTCTTGGAGAAAGGACATTAAGGATTTCATAAATTCCTGTGGTGTGTGCGCCCAAAGCAAAAGCCAGAAGGAGAAACCAGCAGGCCTCTTACAACCCCTAGACATTCCTCCACACCCGTGGCATACTCTCTCCAGGGACTTCATCACGGATTTACCACCATGCTCCGGATTTAATACAATTTTAGTAATTGTAGACCTATTCTCGAAAATGGCTCATTTCATCCCATTAAAAGGGTTACCCACAGCTTCAATTCTGGCCCGAGAGTTCCTCGAAAACATCGTTCGGTTGCACGGCTTTCCTTCAGTTTTAATCTCAGACAGAGGAAGTCAATTTATTTCCCACTTCTGGCGGAGTTGTTGTCGCCTAGCCCAAATTGATGTAAGACTTTCAACCAGCCATCATCCCCAGACCGACGGGCAGACCGAGAGGACCAACCAAACCCTGGAACAATATTTGCGCTGCATGTTACAACAATCGGAGAGTACTTGGAAAGACATTCTCTGGATTGCGGAGTACGCTTATAATAATTCAGTCCATGCTGGAACCGGAAAGACTCCTTTTTTCTTTTATATGGAATCCACCCCTGCACCTCAAATCTTGATCCACCTCAGACTCTTGGGACCCCAGCTGTAGATCATCTGCATTCTACAATCACTCAAGGCTTTAAAGAGGCCACGTCTCACCTTAAGCGAGCCAAGGAACAATACAAGAAGTGTGCAGACCTACGTCGAAAGGAGGCCCCTCAATATCTTGTGGGAGATCAAGTCTGGCTATCAACCAAACATTTACCTCTCAAAGGACCGCGTACTTTCAATCCACGATACCTGGGACCTTACCCAATCACTGCCATAATAAATCCAGTGGCAGTTAAATTGGGTCTACCTGCCCATATGAAAATACATCCAGTTTTCCACGTTTCTCTACTGAAGCCCATGCAACCTGGAACCCGTTTGACGAAATCTCCAGACCCTATTCTTGTGGACGGAGAACTGGAATTCGAAATACAAGACATCCTAGACTCCAAGATTTCCAAATCAAAACTATACTATCTGATTGACTGGAAAGGTTATGGCCCTCAGGAAAGATCTTGGGAACCGTCGGAACATGTTCATGCACCCCGTCTGGTTAAGAAGTTTCATCAAAATTTTCCTGATAAACCGAAACCCCCGGGGAAGACGAATTTGGGAGGGGCCTTGAGGGGGGGTGCTGTCATGACCACTGCTTCCAAGGAGTCAGGACCAACCCAACACCCTTGGAAGCAGGCTCATAACATATACCATCGGCGCCAGCCAGTCCCAATGGGGACCTTTTGGACCCTGTCCTGGCACCGGTGGTGCCAGGCTCATAAAATGGACCAGTCCCAGCACAGGAAGCGCCGGGCTCATAACAAGTGTGAAAGTGCTTGGGTGGACCTACCTGCAGCAGACCATGCTGCTTACTTACCAGCAGAATGATGTTTCATTCTCTTCTGGCAAGGACTACTTTTTCTTCTGGGTGGGGCAGGCACCACTCCCTGGATCATTGATGCTGGAATCCTTCTGGAAGCAGGAACTCTTTTTTCCTGGGCGAGGCTGAGGAAGGAGACACCTAAGCACTCCTGTGGGCTATTTAAACCACACCCGATTGGTGCAACGTGCTTCGCGTTATTCTGCATCTGCAGCAGGACGCTCACCGTGTCAGCTCCAGGGAATCTTCAGCTCCGGATCCTGTGAATAAGAAAATTACCTGCTGGAACCAATCTGCAGTCTTCAGCAACTCCTGCAAAAACAAAAGGCACAGGTTAGGCAAAAGCAAGGTTGGCGCTTCAACTTACCCGATCCATCGGCAGCATCCAAGGCGTTTTTTCTGCATTTCTCGTCCGGCATCGGGCCTGCAAAGACAAAGAACATTGGTTACTAACGCTTAGTTGCAAAACGACTTACCTGCATTACGCTCGCCTCAACTCTGCTCGCGCCGCATTCCATCACCTGTAAAGACAAAAAGAGACATTAAGGTGTATTCTACAGCCCTAGAGCAGCCTTTCTTCTTATGTGCCATCCTATTCTCCATCTTCTTGCTTTATTCCTTGCCACGAACCGGGAGGGCATCTTCTTTGGCATCGGCAGCAACTGAAAAGGAAAAAGACATAGACATTATAAGAGAGCAATCTAAAAAGAACTTTAATACTTACAAGTCACGCTCGTGCAGCAAACGGCGGCATCGCTCTCAAATCACCCTCTGCAATCAAGAGGCTGAACTCAAATCCAGTGAAGTAACTGGACCCAGCGCCCCTGCACAAGACGCAGGATGGAGAGCCCGGCATTCACCTATTTAAGGTGAGCGCGACTACAACCCAGTACCACGGGAAGAGAGGGAGAGAGGGGCTTGGAACTTCTCCCAGCCTTCCAGCCACTAATACCTAGATTTTCTACTTGCAGACACCTCACCCTTCGGGTCAAATTTTCAGTGAAGAAGGGGCCTAATCCGGGAGCCAAAGGAATCCTACGCCTAACGCTGAAGACGGTTTCACCGCCCAGTCAAGACCCGCGCCTCCGAGGGAATCAGGTGAGTGTTACAAGTCCTCCCCTCCCCTGCTGGCATTTTCCTATGAGCCACATATGGTGGAGGGCTGTATGCCGGGTTCGAGTATCCCTCAGCCGCCCTTAACTGTCCTCTTTCTATTTCTCCTAATTCTCTTAAAGGGTACAACCCCCCTCACTCTGTTTTCACTCCCTTTGCTATGGGTATCTCGTTGCTCGGTTCCTTTTTTATCTCATCTGTTTTATTATTCTTTTCTCCTCCCTCTCCTCTGTTCCTCGTGTTCTTTGGGTCCCCACTCCCCTGTTTCCCATCCTCTCCTTCCTCCTTAATCTCTTTTTCTTCCGGTATTTCCCCCATAGTGAACATTCCATTTGGTCCTGGTCGGGACCCCTGGAACATCCTCCATAAGTTAAACACTTCCACGTGGTTTGCCAACTTCTTCCCTTTATATGTATTGTGCATATGGTTTAATAGTGAATGTTGGGCATATGGATCGAGGCTACCATTAGGCGGCCACGGTATTAGCATTTTGTTATCCGTCCCCTGGGTCCATTCTATGCTATACTTAATCAGTTTCTCCCTATGGGGTGGCAGTGTTGTGCATATGTGTTGTAGTGGGGTAGAGAGGGTGTTCCCCCACCCTCCCAATCCTGTCCCGTATGACATAGTAGCGCTCCACTTGCTACCCTTCCCCTATCTGGTAGCAATTTACCTCACTAGTAGTTTACAATATACAGCCTTATATTGTTACCTGGCCCCGTAAATTGGGGACTTACGATAGTCCGCTAAGGAAAATTATAAAAAATATAGTATGTTACATTTGTATATTTTCTTCTGTCTTTCTTTCTTTATACAACACCCTTACAGCCCCCTGCGGCCGAGGCGCACGTAGCCCCCTGCGGCTGCGTACCCCTTTATGGCGTTCTTATACAGTTGTCCTACTTTCACGTGCTCCTCCCCCTTCTACACTTTGCCGTGGCCGGCGTTCTCCGTGCGCAGCCACGTCCCCCGTTTCGCCTTTCCCCGATCAACTCATTACCGTTTATCTCCGTTTCCACTCCCTTACCACAGTTCTCTTCCCCACCACTCTCAAGACGAAGATTCCTTGTGCTCGCGATATCCTATGAAAGCCCTACTGGTGACGTCACCGATCTCTTCGAGCTACTGATAAGTTCTTTATATATTCTTTAAGTTCAAAATACACTTGCAATCTACCCCCGTTAACCCTACAGCTGTCTTCCTGTCACTCCTGGAACAAGGTAATCAAATCAATAATATAATCGGACTGCGCACACTGCGTCGCCTCGCGTGTGATACGCCCCTCGACAGGAGGGCTTAACCAGCCAATTATCTTCCGTATTAGGCAACTAACTAGCTACCGCCTACAGGGAAACATCATCTATCTATCGGGTTTCCTGCTCAAACAATAGGGATCCTCATCTACTCATTGATCAATAAATGCCAAATCGTAGGAAACCACACACACCCACCCTTGCACGTAGTCGCTACCTAGGCCAATCAGTTTCTACGAGCGGCCGCACGTGATGTTTTCGTGCTCCGCCCCCCTCTCTCGCGTAACGTAGTCGACTGCTCTCGCACTTGTTCGACTACCATTCATTCTATTTCCAACACTAAGTTGTCAAACCTTCGCCGCGCACCTCTGCAACACCTCCCGCCTCCCGTATTTAATTCCTCCCCCCTCCCTCACAATTTCACATTGCTTGTTGTGCGTGGCATGCTCACCAAGTTCTCTTGATGCGGGGCCGCTCGACTGCGTGCACCCCTCCAAGCGGCTCGTCACCTCCCCTCGTCTGGACCACGTCTGGACACTTGCCAACCGCGGGCGGGATACTTCTCAACCGGCTCCCGAGGGCCAATATCCGGATTGCGCTGTCCGGTCTTCTCGCAGCTCTGCGATGGTCCTGTAGTCCTCAGAAGGGGGCGACGGCAGAGGGGGCCGCGCCGCCGCGCCTCCTCGCAACTGGAGTGCCTGGAAAAAGTAAAAAAATAAAAAGGCGGATCTTAAACAGATCTCAGCAGTGCCTCCAACTTGTCGGGGGGAAATTCTGCCGGGGTCGGCCGGGCCGTCCGCAGACCTCCGGGCAGGGAGGCCCCATCTCCTCCCGTATATCCCAGATGAGATAGAGTATGAGACACACACAAGAAGCAAAGTGACTCTGCTGTTTATTAAACAAAAACGGCAGGGATGGGTCAAGGATCGTACGCGTCCGTCCTGACACACACACAATCGTGGGGCTCGCAGGCCCTTTTTACCTTAGTATGACGCGCTACTTGCGTCACCTTAGAAAGTTAGCAAAAAACCTATCGCCACTCTTAATTGGTTGCTCGAGTGGTAGGGTTAGTATAGCATACGTATAGAGAACAATATTAGTGGACAAGGGTTAGTCAGGTGATATACTGGGTTGTCCCTACAATTAGATACATGAGAATTGTTACATGAAGACTCCTGATGATTGGTCAATGTTAATGGCGTCAGTGATAAGAGCCCCATGTTCTGATTGGTGCGCCCGCGAGCTTCCCAGCATGGGACCATCGCTGTTCCCAGCTCTCGGTGTACCTGTCATTTGCAACAATGTTTCACTATGAGTACGTGCAGACAATGTGAGGACTTATTCATGAGCGAGAAGGCCGACTACTCCCACTGTCGCAGATGTCCATTGAGCCTTTTAAGTGTGTCTGCCTGTGTCTTGTACCGAAGGATCCAGACGCCTTCTTTCTCCTGGGTTTGGCATCCTGTCAAGTTCAGCTTGGTCACGTGAGGTGGGACCGTGTTTGAGGCAGACTTCTGCACAATTAATATTGTTTTTCCACTGTGTGCCTGGTTTAATTTGCAGGTGTGACTTTAACGTTGGTGTGCGGCGTGCGAGGTTGCAACATCGTGCCCTTGATGGTATGCTTTCGGAATGTGGGTTTGCAACATTGCGACCTTGGCTGTCTGCTTTCACCGGGCTCATTCTGCAGGATCAGCAACCTGACTCTTGTTCTTTTAACGTCCATGGAAGCTCTTGCTTGCGGCCTACTTAGGCCTGGTGTATAGGTGGAACCGTTTGGTGCACAGGCGCTTTAGGTTATAGTATCATATTGTCTTATAACCAGTATCGTGTCTTCGTTATATTTCTCATTATGGCACCTGGGTTTAGGAGAAGCGTAAGCAAGCTTTTTAGATGAGTTCATGATGCGTCTTGCGTTTCTGCATTTTGAGAGCCTATGTGAAAAATAATAAAGATGCACGTCCGTGAGTATGTCTGTCGCTTACGTCATAGCACTGAGTGTATTCTTCGTGTAGATTGGTGCGGGAGTGTCCATTGTGTATATTTGCACAGGTGTGCTGACCGTTGGCTAGGTCGTCATGGCATCTCTAACGACGTGTAGGTTTTAATCTAGTTGATCAGTGCCGCAGGTGTCGGCATGGGCAGGGCGTGCTGCTGGGCAGGCAGATGGACACATCCGTATGTTCCTGTACCAGGGTATTTGGTCGTCTGGTAGATGGGCAAACTCTTCTCGTGGCGGGTGCCTGGGCCGTGATCCTTTAGGCCAGGCGCGAGAGGGGAAGGACGGGAGCCTGTTTTTCCATTCTCCCACTTCATATCCATTTATTTTCTCTTTTTGTGTTCAAGGGACTTCATGTTGTATTGTGTGCATCAGTGGGTAGTAGCCCCAGGGCTTTCTGTTTCTACATGCTCAAGCCGCCTGATCTCGTGTCTGGGATGGCATGGTTTGATCTGATTTACATGGACAAACTGCTCTATCGCCGTTTCACCTTAATTTTTCAAAATTTTATAAACCACAGGAGAGACCTTATCTATAATTCGAAATGGCCCCTGCCAGGCTGCTAGAAATTTAGAATTTTTCTGTTTACTTTTTCCAAAATGAAACTTGTACACCTGATCCCCTACACTGTATTCCTTTACTGATGTATTTTTATCATAATAAGACTTTGCACTGTCAGCAGCTCTTTCCAGATTTCTCTGCACAAAAGCAAATGCATGTTTCAAATGCCTCCTCATTTCATCAATATATTCATGAACTGTGGATGCACTCACAAGTGTTTGCTCATGTTTTCTGTATAGTAGGTGTTGTGGTAACACCATTTTCCTACCTGTCAAGACCTCATGGGGGCTAACACCTGTTGCTTTGACAGGAGTTGATCTGATTGCCATCAAAACCAACGGTAAACGTGAATCCCAGCTGGAACCTGCTTCTGCCATGAATTTCTTTAAAATATCCACAACAGACCTATTGCTTCGTTCAACTCCACCTGAAGAGACCGCCCGATATGCAATATGTAGTTTTCTTTTCACACCCAGTATTTGCCATACCTTACTCGTTAGAATACTTGTGAAATGACTTCCTCTGTCTGACTCAATTCTTTGTGGCAACCCAAACCTTGAGAACACATGGTTCACCAGCAATGTGGCTGCTGTTTGCGCACTACAATCTGGTGCAGGAATGCATTCAATCCACTTTGACATCAAACATACCACACTTAAAATATAACGGTTTCCTCTGCTCGACCTTTTTAAAGGCCCTACATAGTCTATTTGCAAATCTGACCATGGAAGAGTTAGGCCTCTTTTCATTAATGGGACTCTATGCATTGGTGAAGCAGCTTTAAATTGGGCGCATACTAGACATCCTCTAGTATATAATTCCACATCTTGGGACATATGTGGCCAGTAAGCATAATCTTTCAGTATTTCCAATGTTTTTTGTGAACCTCTATGGCCTGCAGTTATGGCATCATGTGCATGGTGTAGCATTAGCCCTCTGAATGAAAGGGGTACCACCCACTGTATTTGTCCTGTTATGGACTCTCTAATCATGAGTCCATCCTGTAATCTGATTCGTGTTTTGTTCTTTAATAGCACCCTCAACTCTTCTTTTCCCATACAATCATTTTCTGTTAAAGGATTTTGTTCAGGATCTATCAAATGATTATAATAGATTCCCAAAATTCGATCATTCTTTTGTGCCTCAATCAAATCTTGGTCTGGCGTGTCATGACTCCACTGTACCACTGGTTGATCTACCTCCTTTGGTGCTTTAAAACGTGTTACTGCATCAATTTTTATTCCACCCATTAAATAATCAATAGGTAGCAATTCTCCCATCACAGCCCCAATCTTAGCCAGGTGGTCTGCCTTATCATTTCCCTCCTTATCCTCTCCTGGTGTTTTTAAATGCCCACGAATTTTTCTCCAGTATATTGTTAAATTATTCTCTGACACCAATTTGTCTATGGCTTGTATCATTTTTCCATGTTTAAGTGACTTTTTGTTGTATGTAACCATGCCTCTTGCTTTCCAACCAGGCAAATACTCCACAAAGCTATTCCGTGCATAGTCAGAATCAGTCACCAGGACAATTTCACTGAACTTTTTATCAACTGCAGTAGTAATTGCTTTATAAATGGATGCCAATTCCGCCACCTGACTGCTCCTATCTCCAATCCTCATCCCTATACTGGGGACGCCTTCACATTTCAACCAGACATTTCCTATTCCTGCCACTAATTGTTTATTACGGTCATTTTCAATGTGAAAAGCACAACCATCCACATATACAGTTGGCAAATCCTTGCATGTTTTTTCATCAAAAGCTTTGTGTGGTGATTGTTCAAATTCCTGCAAACTAGTTTCCACTTCCATTTCATTTGGTATTTGTTCAGCTGCGCAGTCATGTAAGTCAGCTAACCCTTGAGCAATTGGGTTCTTTTTATTTTGTCCATATCTCACTTCTACAGGAAAACCTTGTAATGCCAGCGTCCATGAAGTGAATCTGGACTGCGCTAGATTACCTGATCTAATTCTTTTACTCTCTAAAAATTGCAAAGGTTGATGATTTGTTTCAATAATCACCTTTTCTCCCTGAACAATGGGGCGGAAATGTTGTAGCGCCCACACAGTGGTTAATAGGGCCTTTTCACATTCATTAAATTTCATTTCAACTTGGGACAATGCCTTACTTGCATAGGCAATGGTTTTGTGATTCAAATCGTGTTTTTGTGATAACACTGCTGACATACAATGTTCAGAAAAACCTATTTATATAAAGAAATCCCTGTACTTTATGGGATATGCCAAACATGGTGCCTTTACAAGACATTACTTTAATTTAGCCACTGCATCAGACTGCTCTTTTTCCCATTTACAGGGAGTATTCAGTTTAAGCAGTTTAGTCAATGGTTGAGTGATTTCTGCATAATTTTCAATGAACTTTCTGTTATAGCCTGTCATCCCTAATAAACCTTTTACTCCTTTCACATTTTTAGGATCTTTTAATCTTTGTATGGCCTCTATTTTCTTCATTTGTGGATTTAGCCCATGTTCAGTCACTTCATGCCCTAGAAAGTTCACTTTTTTCTTGCACCATTGTGCTTTTTGCAAAGATACTTTGGCGCCTGCTTTCTGCAATTAGCCAAGCACATGTCTTATTTCATCAAAATGGCTTTTCAGGCTTTCATTTTTTATCAGGACATCGTCCACGTAAACTATTGTTCCTCTTTCCGCTGCATCTGGCATGGCATTTCTCAAAAATATGCCAAATTCACTCCCACTATTGATGTACCCGAACAGAGCTCTAAGCCAGGCGTATTGAGTCCTGTCAAATGTAAAGGAAAATAAATGTTGTATCTCCTCTGCCAATGGCACGCACCAATATCCAGAGGTGAGATCTTATGTGGTAAATACTTTTGAACCATGTACCTGAGCTAGGCCCTGATCAAGGAATGGCAGTGGCCATCTAGATACTGGTACTCTTTTATTTAACTCTCTCAAGTCTGCACATAGCCGCCATTGACCATTTGGCTTTAACACACCTAAAATAGGTGTATTGGATGTGCTATGAATGGGCCTGATGATTCCCCGCGATTCCAAATTTTTAATAATCT
Organism: Ambystoma mexicanum; assembly: GCF_040938575.1. Lineage (NCBI taxonomy): Eukaryota > Metazoa > Chordata > Amphibia > Caudata > Ambystomatidae > Ambystoma > Ambystoma mexicanum. The sequence continues at coordinate 454,643 of NW_027182484.1, forward strand.
CTGCCAATGATTCTAAACATGCCAGCGGTAGTCTATACTGGCGTACAAACACTGGGCTTCTGCTACACCCTTCTGGTAGTGTGGCCACATGTATATCAGTTAAACCACAATCATAAGTATCTTTTGCAAATACATCCTTAAACTCCATAAATATCTCCCTCAGATTGTCGCTATCCTCATTGCTGTCACACGCATCTGCTAAGGAGATCTGCTCTTCTACCATTTTGGAAAATTCTGGAAAATCTTCTGGTAAGGGAATCTCGGCGCTTTCCTCTAACTGTGTGGCTGTGTCTTTTTGTAAAGCTGCCACTTTTAAATATTTTGGCATATCAGCTTCCACTTCAATGGGCTGATTTTCTGTTTCATTTTCATTTAAATTAATATTATGCAATCCTCTTGATGGCAGCACACTGTCTCATTTGAATCATAAGGATACACAGAATGAATTTTAAATATTCCTTTGGGCTGAGAGTCCAGGTGTTCTGGCAACTCACCCTTGGCATCTACATACTTTTCAGGGATATTTCCAATCACCATGTTATTTAAATCTGCCGTATAATGTGATTTTTGTATGGCCATTCCTAATGGGGAGTTTTTCTCTAAATGAATATCCTGACAACCTTTATTATTTACCATAATTTTTACAGATCCTTCACCAATATCTACCAATGTAATGTATTCATAATCCAGGCCTTGCTGTTTTATGGATTCATTCAGGCATACAAATGCATCAGAGTCTTTCATCTGCTCTCCATTTTTGCATTTCAGTGTTATTGCAAACTGTTTTGTAAATGCAGGAATAATAGTATCTTTCCTCATTTGTAATTCGATTGCATAAGAAACCAGTTGTGCACAATGATAAGCCCTTCTTTTGTCTTCAAATTCAGGTGCCGGACCACCTAGGCGTGACCATTTTTTTGATTAAGGAAATCTAACACCATACACATTCTGTGCATGATGTCATTGCCCATGTAAAATTCATTTTGTGCTCCACTCACTATCCATACATTATGGTAAATTGTTTTCTGCCCAATGCTAATTTTAAGCATGCATCTGCCTGCAATTCGGTTTTTAAAGTCTGGACTGTCCAACCCAGAAACATATTGGTTTTTAATCCTAAATTTCGGGATTTCTTCCCTCTCCATTATTTTTTGCAACAATTTCTCATTAATGAAACTCCTTTCATGTCCAAGCGCTAAAGTGCCTTTTATTGTCTTAAAATAGTCATTTATACCAACATGAACCCATGGTTACTCATCTTCCATGTGTATTTCTGCCAGAGTGGTAATGTGTTTTTCTGAATCTGTTTTAGGAACAATATTCTGTTTGCATGTTTTCTCTTTTAAATAAAAACGTAATGTGTGCTCATCTATGGCAGTCTGCCAATTTTTCCTTGGGTCCAAGTATATTTGTACAGGTAGTTTTTCATTGTCGCTCTGCATTTTGTCTTGACACATTAATATAACAGTGACACTAGGTATGCAACTATTCTGGAGATATACCTCCACAGCATCATTTGTTTTGGCAACGGTGTGACATTCATTTATGTTGCTGTTTTGTGATTTTAGTTTCTTAGGCCTCAATGGTTTTTTGGTTAAGGACCACAGCACTCCATTCACCCCATCTATGAGAGGAGACAATCTTTTCAAGCAACCTGTCCCCATCAGAAATGGAATTTCACAAATAGATGTGATCAATACCTCTTGTTTCATTCTGAGCTTTCCTATTTTTATGTCAACCTCAGTTACACCTATGATGGGCACCTCCTCCCCATTAAAGTTATGCACTGGACCTTGATTTTCCTTCACTGTGATCTGACTCTGTGGGGATCTCCCTTCATTGATACTCTTTACCAGCTCCTTGGACATAATTGTGGCCTGTGTGCCAGTGTCAATCATAGCAAAGGTGTGGCATTTTTCTTCTACAGTGATGGGTGCATAATATTTGTGCTCAACTTCCTCTAATATACATAAGAAGTGTGAATTCTTACTGATTTCAGGGCTCACCTTTCTCAGGCCTTTTTCACTTTTGGCTAAGCACATTGGTAAATGGAAAGACATGTTTCCCTCCTTTTTACCCATTTCTGCGCGAGAGACTTTATTCATTTCTCCATGATCAGAGGTTTTTTGGAGTGTGGCCACTGTTCGCCCATCCATCTGGGTAACATCAGAGACCACACTACAACCTTCCAACTGAACATGTGTAACAACATCATTCAGCAATTTGTCATTTTTTAATTCTGTGCATTTGTGATCATTTAGTGTGATACCAGCCCTTTCAGCCTCTTCAAAAATATGTGGCTCAAAGAATTCTTCAGGTGATTGACTTGTACCCTCCATTTGAGTATACCCTTTTTCTGCCTGTGTTTGGTCATTGTTTTGCTTGCCCAGGGAAGGAGCTATAGCATCCCCACTTACTCCCTGTTCACTGGTATTCCCCATGCATGAGTCATTTTTCTTAAATCTGTCCCTTTGTTCTTTTGGAATTCCTAATGTTTCTTTTTCATTTGTGCAAATCTTTACTGTTTTATTTAGCTCCAGGTTAAACCGTACCTCTTTTTTAGAAGTATTTGCACTTTCTGTCACATGTTCATTTACTGGCACTTTCATTTTTAATTCATTAGGCATCTCAGAGTCGTTAAGCAAAATTATATCAGAGCAATCTGTCATTTTGGCACTGCAGTTATCATGAGTACTTAGTCACTTTTCGGAAGCCCCCCGGTCATTGCTATGGCCATCAGCCCCCTCTTTGGAAGGTTGTTTTTGCGCTGTATAGAGCTTTCCTATTTGCTCAGCTAACATTTTCACTTGGGCCTCAAGGCACTGGAACCTTTCCATCTCTCTAGAATCCTCTTTCTGTGGCCTAGGTCGATATTGGTTGTTTTCCCCCTGATTGGATCTATTCTGATACCTCTCAGGTGATTGATGTCGGTTGGGATGGTTTCTGAACTCTTGATTCATTTGTGGAGGGGAGCGGGGTGCACCCATCCTTTGATTATAGTCCCCTGGTGGGGAATCATTGTACTGACGTGGATTGTAGTTCATGTTTTGCCTCATGTCCTGTCTCTCAGATTGTGCGTACTGGCCCCTATGTTGATTTCCATTATCAGTAAATCGATCCACATATCGGGGTCTATCCTGATTACCATATATCATGGTGTTGGGATCAAATCTGCTCTGTGTCCCCAATGACTGGTAGGGACCATCATTTCTTTGATCTTGATTTTGTCTCTGGTTATTGTTCATACCTGCCATATCAGGCCGATATCCTACCCGGGGTCTGTCCCTTAAATAACTAGGGCTGATCTAGCTCTCCCTATTACTAGGATCATGTGATTGGAACATTGGTACAGGAAATGGCGATCTTTGTTGATTACCCCTTTGTTCAGGTGTCACATTATTTTTACCTTGGCTTTGAGCAGACTCAAGGGACATTTTGGCTGACCTGATTTCCATTACTGTGGCTGAGGGTTCTTTGGATTTAGGTCTAGTATCTTTCATTTTATCACTTTCTCTACCCTGACAATAGAGTACCTCATATAGTTTTGTGCTTTGATGTACAATCCATTCAAGGGACTTGTCACGGTCAAATTCACGGACCAATTGGGATATGATGTCTTTCTGTAGCCCATAGAAGTATGCAGTTTTAAACTCATTGGAATTTGGGTCAAAAGATACATCAAAGCGAGAAAATGCTCTTTTTAAGTCTTGTAAAAATTGGCGAGGGGATGTATTAGGTCCAGCAGTGATTGTGTAAGCGACTTTCTTTGCCTCCTGCAATGACTGAAAAGGAGAAAAATGACGCCTAATTTCTTTTTCAAACTCCACCCAGGTCATATTCTGCTGTTCATTTAATTCCCTTATGATGCTGGCCGTCGGGGCATCTAAAGTTAAATGAAAATATTGTCTGTACTGTTCCTTAGGTATCTGGAGTGCTTTAAAAATGTCATGCACCTCTTCTAAATGATCCTCAATGCAGCATTCACCTCCCTTTTTAAATGGTTTGATCAGGGCTTTTTTGGATTTCATTATTTTTATGGGGCTACTTGTTGCAATGCATGGAATTGCACTACTTTGTGATTCAATCCTGTTTTCAGGTGTATGAGATTGGTGGCTGCCCCCAATGGGAGTATCAAATCCCCCAAGGGCGCAGCAACCAAGTTCAGTCACTGGCCCAGTCACTGGAGCACTAGCTCGTTGGGCAGAACTGAATTCACCTCCACTCCATTGAATGTGGTACCCTGCCGCCTCTCCTGGGACTTGGGAATGCACATTTGCTGTTCTAAGTCCTTACACTTTTTAAGGAGTCTGTTTGCTTCATTTTGCAAATAGTTGTTTTCATCACTCATCTTGAAAATCAACCCCAGTGAGAACAAGCGTCTGCCGTTCTCAAACCGGGGTTATTGCCTGGAACTCTCAGCTTTTGCAGCAGGAATGCCCCAGCCAGTAAAAGATCCTTCTCCCAGCTCTGCCAGATCTCGATTGTTCTCCCCCTCTCCTCAAGCTTCTCCAGCAAAGTTCTAATCACAGCCTCTAGCATGATACTTGCTATGACGCGGCTCCAATCAGAATCAATCATGTCATCTCCTCCCTCACTACACAATGGCTCACTTCTACAGTGGCAATTGTAACAAACTGATTTCTTGTTCCTTCGAGCTCTTTGCTTCCTGTAGTTATGTGGACAGAGCAGCAGAGAAAAATAAATGAATGTGCGTTTAAAAGATCACTTTCAGAGTAGGCCTAATTCTGCAGTGGAGAGACATTTTTATTAATGGGTTATGTTAAATGAAGTTTTATTAGTCAGGTTAGTTATTAATAAGGTTAGTTATTAATTTTCAAATGTGTCTCTTGCAACACAGGCATTTCAGGTGAAAAATAGTGTGCATTTTGAATGTGCACATGTGTGCTTTTAACTGTAAAAATAGATTTGCATCTTATATGTAAAAATTGTCTTTGACTGAATAGCCTGTCTTTACTTATATGTCCATGTTACTCTGGCAACACATATAGCAATGCACCACACCCATGTGGTGGTGCTGCATCAAAAAAAATGCTACCTGTGCAGTAGTGCTGTACTCTGTGCTGTAACACGCCAAATATCCTTACAGCCCTTAATGAAATGTATTAATTTGTACAGCTGACAAGAAAGTGCACTGATGTCATTAGTTCTACAAGTTCCATACAGTCACCCACTCTATCACCTTTTTAAAAAAGGGCAGTTTTCAACATTCAAGGGTTTATGTCAATGGTAGAGCGTAGGAGTGCAGTTCAAGAAGTCCCTGTTTCATAACCATATACCCTCTTCAATAGATCATGTTAAATGTTTTTCAACCCAATGCACTGTAAGAAACAATAGGATATATCATCATTTCATATACAAAACAATGAACTATTGGGTTTAACTATGCTCTTAGCACAAAATCAACAAACTGCAGTAGAGAAGTAGTTACATTTTGCAGAATGTGTGCATTTGACAAAAGATTTTTTTTCCATGTTCCAAGATCTACATGTGATACGAAATGTATGAAATCTTGCAATGGAAACCTCACTGTATTTTACCAAGGCAGATAAAGGACATCTTGTGTACCCCTTATACTTATAAGGAGGGTTTGGTGACTGAAAATGCATTGTTTTCATGGTGATTGCATCTTATTTCCACTTTGTACATATTACTGAATAAAAACAGGTGAACATTTAAGATCTGGGGGTATAGCTCAGTGGTAGAGCATTTAACTTCAGCTCAAGAGGTCCCTAATTCAAATCTGGGTGACCCCTTGTCCACCTGTTTTACCTGTAGAAATATTTTTTTAATTAAATAAATTGAAGAAAACATTTACAATCTTAGCATTTTATGTAATGAGCAACACATTTCTACATTTGAAATACTCCTGATCATCTCCTGAAAGATAGGGTAAACACCATTATGCTGTTTATGATTTCTTCGTATGATACAAGCTGTGTTTTACATTTACCCAAGTTCTACTGGTGATATTATCAGTTTGAAATAGTCCATTGGAAGCTCATATGAATGTTATAAAACTGTGGTGGAAACCAATAATATGCCCTTAATGAAATGTATCAATTTGTACAGCTGACCAGAAGTGAACTGATGTCATTAGTTCTACAAGTTCCATACAGTCACCCACTCTATCACCTTTTTAAAAAAGGTCAGTTTTCAGCATTCAAGGGTTTATGTCAGTGGTAGAGCGTAGGAGTGCAGTTCAAGAAGTCCCTGTTTCATAACCATATACCCTCATCAATAGATCCTGTTAAAATGTATTTTTTAACCCAATGAACTGTAAGAAACAATCCAATATATCATCATTTCATATAGAAAACAATTAACAATTGGGTTTAACTATGCTCTTAGCACAAAATCAACAAAATGCAGTAGAGAAGCAGTTACGTTTTGCAGAATTTGTGCATTTGACAAAAGTTTTTTTCCATGTTCCAAGATCTACATATGATAAGAAATGTATGAATTTTTGCAATGGAAACCTCACTGTATTTTACCAAGGCAGATGAAGGACATCTTTTGTACCCCTTCTACTTATAAGCAGGGTTTGGTGGCTGAAAATTCATTGCTTTGATGGTGATTGCATGTTGCTTGCACTTTGTACATATTACTGAATAAATAAAGGTGAACATTTCAGAACTGGGGGTATAGCTCAGTGGTAGTGCATTTGACTGCAGATCAAGAGGTCCTTAGTTCAAATCTAGGTGCCCCCTTGTCCAATTGTTTTACCTGTAGAAATATTTTTTTAATTAAATAAATTGAAGAAAACATTTACAATCTTAGCATTTTATGTAATGAGCAAAACATTTCTACATTTGAAATAAGCCTGATCATCTCCTGAAACATAGGATAAACACCATTAAGCTGTTTAGGATTTCCTCATATGATACAAGCTGTGTTTTACATTCACCCAAGTTCTACTGGTGATATTATCAGTTTGAAATAGTCCATTGGAAGCTCATATGAATGTTATAAAACTGTGGTGGAACCCAATAATATGCCCTTAATGAAATGTATTAATTTGTACAGCTGACCAGAAGTTCACTGATGTCATTAGTTCTACAAGTTCCACACAGTCACCCACTCTATCACCTTTTTAAAAAAGGTCAGTTTTCAGCATTCAAGGGTTTAACTCAGTGGTAGAGCGTAGGAGTTCAGTTCAAGAAGTCGCTGTTTCATAACCACATACAATCTTCAATAGATCCTGTTAAAATGTTTTTCAACCCAATGCACTGTAAGAAACAATAGGATATATCATCATTTCATATAAAAAAACAAAAAAACAATTGGGTTTAACTATGATCTTAGCACCAAATCAACAAACTGCAGTAGAGAAGCAGTTACGTTTTGCAGAATTTATGCATTTGACAAACGTTTTTTTATCCATGTTCCAAGATCTACATGTGATACGAAATGTATGAATTCTTGCAATGGAAACCTCACTTTATTTTACCAAGGCAGATAAAGGACATCTTTCGCACCCCATATACTTATAAGGAGGGTTTGGTGGCTGAAAATGCACTGCTTTGATGGTGATTGCATATTGCTTGCACTTTGTACATACTACTGAATTAATAAAGGTAAACATTTTAGAATGGGGGTATAGCTCAATGATAGAGCATTTGACTTTCAATAAAGAGGTCCCTAGTTCAAATCTGGGGGCCCACTTGTTTTACCTGTAGAAATATTTTTTTAATTAGATAAATTGAAGAAAACATTTACAATCTTAGCATTTTATGTAATGAGCAAAACATTTATACATTTGAAATACTCCTGATCACCTCCTGAAACATAGGGTAAACACCATTAAGCTGTTTAGGATTTCTTCACATGATACAAGCTGTGTTTTACATTCACCCAAGTTCTACTGGTGATATTATCAGTTTGAAATAGTCCATTGGAAGCTGATATGAATGTTATAAAACTGTGGTGGAAACCAATAATATGCCCTTAATGAAATGTATTAATTTGTACAGCTGACCAGAAAGTGCACTGATGTCATTAGTTCTACAAGTTCCATACAGTCACCCACTCTATCACCTTTTTAAAAAAGGGCAGTTTTCAACATTCAAGGGTTTATGTCAATGGTAGAGCATAGGAGTGCAGTTCAAGAAGTCCCTGTTTCATAACCATATACCCTCTTCAATAGATCATGTTAAAATGTTTTTCATCCCAATGCACTGTTAGAAACAATAGGATATATCATCATTTCATATACAAAACAATGAACAATTGGGTTTAACTATGCTCTTAGCACAAAATAAACAAACTGCAGTAGAGAAGCAGTTACATTTTGCAGAATTTGTGCATTTGACAAAAGATGTTTTTTCCATGTTCCAAGATCTACATGTGATACGAAATGTAAGAATTCTTGCAATGGAAACCTCACTGTATTTTACCAAGGCAGATAAAGGAAATCTTTTGTACCCTGATACTTATAAGGAGGGTTTGGTGGCTGAAAATGCATTGCTTTGATGGTGATTGCATGTTGCTTCCACTGTATACATATTACTGAATAAATAAAGGTGAACATTTCAGAAAGGGGGGTATAGCTCAGTGGTAGAGCATTTGACTGCAGATCAAGAGGTCCCTAGTTTAAATCTGGGTGCCCCATTGTCCAACTGTTTTACCTGAAGAAAACATTTACAATCTTAGCATTTTATGTAATGAGCGACACATTTCTACTTTTGAAATACTCCTGATCATCTCCTGAAACATAGGGTAAACACCATTAAGCTGTTTCAGATTTCTTTGTATGATACAAGTTGTGTATTACATTCACCCAAGTTCTACTGGTGATATTATCAGTTTGAAATAGTCCATTGGAAGCTCATATGAATGTTATAAAACTGTGGTGGAAACCAATAATATGCCCTTAATGAAATGTATTAATTTGTACAGCTGACCAGAAGTGCACTGATGTCATTAGTTCTACAAGTTCCATTCAGTCACCCACTCTATCACTTTTTAAAAAAGGGCAGTTTTTAGCATTCAAGGGTTTATGTCAGTGGTAGAGCGTAGGAGTGCAGTTCAAGAAGTACCTGTTTCATAACCATATACCCTCTTCAATAGATCATGTTAAAAAAAATTTCAACCCAATGCACTGTAAGAAACAATAAGATATATCATCATTTCATATAGAAAACAATGAACAATTGGGTTTAACTATGCTCTTAGCACAAAATAAACAAACTGCAGTAGAGAAGCAGTTACGTTTTGCAGAATTTGTGCATTTGACAAAAGTTTTTTTTCCATGTTCCAAGATCTACATGTGATACGAAATGTATGAATTCTTGCAATGGAAACCTCACTTCATTTTACCAAGGCAAATAAAGGACATCCTTCACACCCCATATACTTATAAGGAGGGTTTGGTGGCTGAAAATGCATTGCTTTGATCGTGATTGCATGTTGTTTCCACTTTGTACATATTACTGAATTAATAAAGGTGTACATTTTAGAACTGGGGCTATAGCTCAGTGGTAGTGCATTTGATTACAGAACAAGAAGTCCATAGTTCAAATCTAGTCGCCCCCTTGTCCAACTGTTTTTCCTGTAGAAATATTTTTTAATTAAATAAATTGAAGAACACATTTACAATCTTAGCATTTTATGTAATGAGCAAAACATTTCTACATTTGAAATACTCCTGATCATCTCCTGAAACATAGGATAAACACCATTAAGCTGTTTAGGATTTCCTCATATGATACAAGCTGTGTTTTACATTCACCCAAGTTCTACTGGTGATATTATCAGTTTGAAATAGTCCATTGGAAGCTCATATGAATGTTATAAAACTGTGGTGGAAACCAATAATATGCCCTTAATGAAATGTATTAATTTGTACAGCTGACCAGAAGTTCACTGATGTCATTAGTTCTACAAGTTCCACACAGTCACCCACTCTATCACCTTTTTAAAAAAGGTCAGTTTTCAGCATTCAAGGGTTTAACTCAGTGGTAGAGCGTAGGAGTTCAGTTCAAGAAGTCGCTGTTTCATAACCACATACAATCTTCAATAGATCCTGTTAAAATGTTTTTCAACCCAATGCACTGTAAGAAACAATAGGATATATCATCATTTCATATAAAAAAACAAAAAAACAATTGGGTTTAACTATGATCTTAGCACCAAATCAACAAACTGCAGTAGAGAAGCAGTTACGTTTTGCCGAATTTATGCATTTGACAAACGTTTTTTTTTCCATGTTCCAAGATCTACATGTGATACGAAATGTATGAATTCTTGCAATGGAAACCTCACTTTATTTTACCAAGGCATATAAAGGACATCTTTCGCACCCCATATACTTATAAGGAGGGTTTGGTGGCTGAAAATGCACTGCTTTGATGGTGATTGCACATTGCTTGCACTTTGTACATACTACTGAATTAATAAAGGTAAACATTTTAGAATGGGGGGTATAGCTCAATGATAGAGCATTTGACTTTTGATCAAGAGGTCCCTAGTTCAAATCTGGGGGCCCACTTGTTTTACCTGTAGAAATATTTTTTTAATTAGATAAATTGAAGAAAACATTTACAATCTTAGCATTTTATGTAATGAGCAAAACATTTATACATTTGAAATACTCCTGATCACCTCCTGAAACATAGGGTAAACACCATTAAGCTGTTTAGGATTTCTTCACATGATACAAGCTGTGTTTTACATTCACCCAAGTTCTACTGGTGATATTATCAGTTTGAAATAGTCCATTGGAAGCTCATATGAATGTTATAAAACTGTGGTGGAAACCAATAATATGCCCTTAATGAAATGTATTAATTTGTACAGCTGACCAGAAAGTGCACTGATGTAATTAGTTCTACAAGTTCCATACAGTCACCCACTCTATCACCTTTTTAAAAAAGGGCAGTTTTCAACATTCAAGGGTTTATGTCAATGGTAGAGCGTAGGAGTGCAGTTCAAGAAGTCCCTGTTTCATAACCATATACCCTCTTCAATAGATCATGTTAAAATGTTTTTCAACCCAATGCACTGTAAGAAACAATAGGATATATCAACATTTCATATACAAAACAATGAACAATTGGGTTTAACTATGCTCTTAGCACAAAATCAACAAAATGCAGTAGAGAAGCAGTTACGTTTTGCAGAATTTGTGCATTTGACAAAAGTTTTTTTTCCATGTTCCAAGATCTACATGTGATACGAAATGTATGAATTTTTGCAATGGAAACCTCACTGTATTTTACCAAGGCAGATGAAGGACATCTTTTGTACCCCTTCTACTTATAAGGAGGGTTTGGTGGCTGAAAATGCATTGCTTTGATGGTGATTGCATGTTGCTTGCACTTTGTACATATTACTGAATAAATAAAGGCGAACATTTCAGAACTGGGGGTATAGCTCCGTGGTAGTGCATTTGACTGCAGATCACGATGTCCTTAGTTCAAATCTGGGTGCCCCCTTGTCCCACTGTTTTACCTGTAGAAATATGTTTTTAATTAAATAAATTGAATAAAACATTTACAATCTTAGCATTTTATGTAATGAGCAACACATTTCTACATTTGAAATACTCCTGATCACCTCCTGAAACATAGGGTAAACACCATTAAGCTGTTTAGGATTTATTCACATGATACAAGCTGTGTTCTACATTCACCTAAGTTCTACTGGTGATATTATCAGTTTGAAATAGTCCATTGGAAGCTCAAATGAATGTTATAAAACTGTGGTGGAAACCAATAATATGCCCTTAATGAAATGTATTAATTTGTACAGCTGACCAGAAAGTGCACTGATGTCATTAGTTCTACAAATTACATACAGTCACCCACTCTATCACCTTTTTAAAAAAGGGCAGTTTTCAACATTCAAGGGTTTATGTCAGTGGTAGAGCGTAGGAGTGTAGTTCAAGAAGTCCCTGTTTCATAACCATATACCCTCTTCAATAGATCCTGTTAAAATGTTTTTCATCCCAATGCACTGTTAGAAACAATAGGATATATCATCATTTCATATACAAAACAATGAACAATTGGGTTTAACTATGCTCTTAGCACAAAATAAACAAACTGCAGTAGAGAAGCAGTTACATTTTGCAGAATTTGTGCATTTGACAAAAGATGTTTTTTCCATGTTCCAAGATCTACATGTGATACGAAATGTAAGAATTCTTGCAATGGAAACCTCACTGTATTTTACCAAGGCAGATAAAGGAAATCTTTTGTACCCTGATACTTATAAGGAGGGTTTGGTGGCTGAAAATGCATTGCTTTGATGGTGATTGCATGTTGCTTCCACTTTGTACATATTACTGAATAAATAAAGTTGAACATTTCAGAAAGGGGGGTATAGCTCAGTGGTAGAGCATTTGACTGCAGATCAAGAGGTCCCTAGTTTAAATCTGGGTGCCCCCTTGTCCAACTGTTTTACCTGAAGAAAACATTTACAATCTTAGCATTTTATGTAATGAGCGACACATTTCTACTTTTGAAATACTCCTGATCATCTCCTGAAACGTAGGGTAAACACCATTAAGCTGTTTCGGATTTCTTTGTATGATACAAGTTGTGTATTACATTCACCCAAGTTCTACTGGTGATATTATCAGTTTGAAATAGTCCATTGGAAGCTCATATGAATGTTATAAAACTGTGGTGGAAACCAATAATATGCCCTTAATGAAATGTATTAATTTGTACAGCTGACCAGAAGTGCACTGATGTCATTAGTTTTACAAGTTCCATTCAGTCACCCACTCTATCACTTTTTAAAAAAGGGCAGTTTTCAGCATTCAAGGGTTTATGTCAGTGGTGGAGCGTAGGAGTGCAGTTCAAGAAGTCCCTGTTTCATAACCATATACCCTCTTCAATAGATCATGTTAAATTTTTTTTCAACCCAATGCACTGTAAGAAACAATAAGATATATCATCATTTCATATAGAAAACAATGAACAATTGGGTTTAACTATGCTCTTAGCACAAAATCAACAAACTGCAGTAGAGAAGCAGTTACGTTTTGCAGAATTTGTGCATTTGACAAAAGTTTTTTTTCCATGTTCCAAGATCTACATGTGATACGAAATCAATGAATACTTGCAATGGAAACCTCACTGTATTTTACCAAGGCAGATAAAGGACATCTTTTGTACCCCTTATACTTATAAGGAGGGTTTGGTGGCTGAAAATGCATTGCTTTGATGGTGATTGCATGTTGCTTCCACTTTGTACATATTACTGAATAAATAAAGGTGAACATTTCAGAACTGGGGCTATAACTCAGTGGTAGAGCATTTGACCTCATATCAAGAGAAGAGGTCCCTAGGTCAAATCTAGGTGCCCCCTTGTCTAGCTCTTTTACCTGTAAAAATATTTTTTTAAATAAATTGAAGAAAACATTTACAATCTTAGCATTTTATGTAATGAGCAACACATTTCTACATTTGAAATACACCTGATCATCTCCTGAAACATAGGGTAAACACCATTAAGCTGTTTCGGATTTCTTTCTATGATACAAGTTGTGTATTACATTCACCCAAGTTCTACTGGCGATATTATCAGTTTGAAATAGTCCATTGGAAGCTCATATGAATGTTATAAAACTGTGGTGGAAACTTATAATATGCCCTTAATGAAATGTATTAGTTTGTACAGCTGACCAAAAGTGCACTGATGTCATTAGTTCTACAAGTTCCATTCAGTCACCCACTCTATCACTTTTTAAAAAAAGGCAGTTTTCAGCATTCAAGGGTTTATGTCAGTGGTAGAGCGTAGGAGTGCAGTCCAAGAAGTCCCTGTTTCATAACCATTTACCCTCTTCAATAGATCCTGTTAAAATGTTTTTCAACCCAATGCACTGTAAGAAACAATAAGATAAATCATAATTTTTTATGGAAAACAATGAACAATTGGGTTTAACTATGCTCTTAGCACAAAATCAACAAACTGCAGTAGAGAAGCAGTTACGTTTTGCAGAATTTGTGCATTTGACAAAAGTTTTTTTTACATGTTCCAAGATCTACATGTGATACGAAATGCATGAATTCTTGCAATGGAAACCTCACTGTATTTTACCAAGGCATATAAAGGACATCTTTTGTACCCCTTATACTTATAAGGAGGGTTTGGTGGCTGAAAATGCATTGCTTTGATGGTGATTGCATGTTGCTTCCACTTTGTACATATTACTGAATAAATAAAGGTGAACATTTCAGAAATGGTGGTATGGCTCAGTGGTAGAGCATTTCACTGCAGATTAAGAGGTCCCTAGTTCAAATCTGGGTGCCCCCTTGTCCAACTGTTTTACCTGTAGAAATATTTTTTTTATTAAATAAATTGAAGAAAACATTTACAATCTTAGCATTTTATGTAATGAGCAACACATTTCTACATTTGAAATACTCCTGATCATCTCCTGAAACATAGGGTAAACACCATTAAGCTGTTTCGGATTTCTTTGTATGATACAAGCTGTGTATTACATTCGCCCAAGTTCTACTGGTGATATTATCAGTTTGAAATAGTCCATTGGAACCAATAATATGCCCTTAATGAAATGTATTAATTTGTGCAGCTGACCAGAAGTACACTGATGTCATTAGTTCTGCAAGTTCCATACAGTCAGCCACTCTATCACTTTTTAAAACAGGGCAGTTTTCAACATTCAAGGGTTTATGTCAGTGGTAGAGCGTAGGAGTGTAGTTCAAGAAGTCCCTGTTTCATAACCACATACCCTCTTCAATAGATCCTGTTAAAATGTTTTTCAACCCAATGCACTGTAAGAAACAATAAGATATATCATCATTTCATATACAAAACAATGAACAATTGGGTTTAACTATGCTCTTAGCACAAAATCAACAAACTGCAGAAGAGAAGCAGTTACGTTTTGCAGAATTTGTGCATTTGACAAAAGTTTTTTTTCCATGTTCCAAGATCTACATGTGATACGAAATCAATGAATTCTTGCAATGGAAACCTCACTGTATTTTACCAAGGCAGATAAAGGACATCTTTTGTACCCCTTAAACTTATAAGGAGGGTTTGGTGGCTGAAAATGCATTGCTTTGATGGTGATAGCATGTTGCTTCCACTTTGTACATATTACTGAATAAATAAAGGTGAATATTTCAGAACTGGGGCTATAGCTCAGTGGTAGAGCATTTGACTGCAGATCAAGAGGTCCCTAGTTCAAATCTGGGTGCCCCCTTGTCCAATTGTTTTACCTGTAGAAATAAATTGAAGAAAACATTTACAATCTTAGCATTTTATGTAATGACTAACACATTTCTACATTTGAAATACTCCTGATCATCTCCTGAAACATAGGGTAAACACCATTAAGCTGTTTATGATTTCTTCATATGATACAAGCTGTGTTTTACATTCACCCAAGTTCTACTGTGATATTATCAGTTTGAAATAGTCCATTGGAAGCTCATATGAATGATATAAAACTGTGGTGGAAACCAAAAATATGCCCTTAATGAAATGTATTAATTTGTACAGCTGACCAGAAGTGCACTGATGTCATTAGTTCTACAAATTCCATACAGTCACCCACTCAATCACCTTTTTAAAAAAGGGCAGTTTTCAGCATTCAAGGGTTTAACTCAGTGGTAGAGCGTAGGAGTGCAGTTCAAGAAGTCCCTGTTTCATAACCATATACCCTCTTCAATAGATCCTGTTAAAATGTTTTTGAACCCAATGCACTGTAAGAAACAATAAGATATATCATCATTTCATATACAAAACAATGAACAATTGGGTTTAACTATGCTCTTAGCACAAAATCAACAAACTGCAGTAGAGAAGCAGTTACGTTTTGCAGAATTTGTGCGTTTGACACAAGTTTCTGTTCCATGTTCCAAGATCTACATGTGATACGAAATGTATGAATTCTTGCAATGGAAACCTCACTGTATTTTACCAAGGCAGATAAAGGACATCTTTTGTACCCCTTATACTTATAAGGAGGGTTTGGTGGCTGAATTTGCATTGCTTTGATGGTGATTGCATGTTGCTTGCACTTTGTACATATTACTGAATTGATAAAGTAGAATGTTTCAGAACAGTGGGTATAGCTCAGTGGTAGAGAATTTGACTGCAGATCAAGAGGTCCCTAGTTCAAATCTGGGTGCCCCCTTGTCCAACTGTTTTACCTGTAGAAATATTTTTTAAATTAAATAAATTGAAGAAAGCATTTACAATCTTAGCATTTTATGTAATGAGCAACACATTTCTACATTGGAAATACTCCTGATCATCTCCTGAAACATAGGTTAAACACCATGAAACTGTTTAGGATTTCTTCATATGATACAAGCTGTGTTTTACATTCACCCAAGTTCTACTGGTGATATTATCAGTTTGAAATAGTCCATTGGAAGCTCATATGAATGTTATGAAACTGTGGTGGAAACCAATAATATGCCCTTAATGAAATGTATTAATTTGTACAGCTGACCAGAAGTGCACTGATGTCAATAGTTCTACAAGTTCCATACAGTCACCCACTCTATCACCTTTTTTAAAAAGGGCAGTTTTCAGCATTCAAGGGTTTAACTCAGTGGTAGAGCGTAGGAGTGCAGTTCAAGAAGTCCCTGTTTCATAACCATATACCCTCTTCAATAGATCCTGTTAAAATGTTTTTCAACCCAATGCACTGTAAGAAACAATAAGATATATCATCATTTCATATACAAAACAATGAACAATTGGGTTTAACTATGCTCTTAGCACAAAATCAACAAACTGCAGTAGAGAAGCAGTTACGTTTTGCACAATTTTTCTGCATTTGACAAAAGTTCTTTTTCATGTTCCAAGATCTACATGTGATACGAAATGTATGAATTCTTGCAATGGAAACCTCACTGTATTGTACCAAGGCAGATAAAGGACATCTTTTGTACCCCTTATACTTATAAGGAGGGTTTGGTGGCTGAAATTGCATTGCTTTGATGGTGATTGCATGTTGCTTCCACTTTGTACATATTACTGAATAAATAAAGGTGAACATTTCAGAAAGGGGGGTTTAGCTCAGTGGTAGAGCATTTGAATGCAGATGAGTCAAATGGAAACCTCACTGTATTTTACCAAGGCAGATAAAGGACATCTTTTGTACCCCTTATACTTATAAGGAGGGTTTGGTGGCTGAATTTGCATTGCTTTGATGGTGATTGCATGTTGCTTGCACTTTGTACATATTACTGAATTGATAAAGGAGAATGTTTGAGAATTGGGGGTATAGCTCAGTGGTAGAGAATTGGACTGCAGATCAAGAGGTTCCTAGTTCAAATCTGGGTGCCCCCTTGTCCAAATGTTTTACCTGTAGAAATAAATTGAAGAAAACATTTACTATCTTAGCATTTTATGTAATGAGCAACACATTTCCACATTGGAAATACTCCTGATCATCTCCTGAAACATAGGGTAAACACCATGAAACTGTTTAGGATTTCTTCATATGATACAAGCTGTGTTTTACATTCACCCAAGTTCTACTGGTGATATTATCAGTTTGAAATAGTCCATTGGAAGCTCATATGAATGTTATAAAACTGTGGTGGAAACCGATAATATGCCCTTAATGAAATGTATTAATTTGTACAGCTGACCAGAAGTGCACTGATGTCATTAGTTCTACAAGCTCCATACAGTGACCCACTCTATCACCTTTTTAAAAAAGGGCAGTTTTCAGAATTCAATGGTTTACCTCAGCGGTAGAGCGTAGGTGTGCAGTTCAAGAAGTCCCTGTTTCATAACCATATACCCTCTTCAATAGATCCTGTTAAAATGTTTTTCAACCCAATGCACTGTAAGAAACAATAAGATATATCATCATTTCATATACAAAACAATGAACAATTGGGTTTAACTATGCTCTTAGCACAAAATCAACAAACTGCAGTAGAGAAGCAGTTACATTTTGCAGAATGTGTGCATTTGACAAAAGATTTTTTTTCCATGTTCCAAGATCTACATGTGATACGAAATGTATGAATTCTTGCAATGGAAATCTCACTGTATTTTACCAAGGCAGATAAAGGACATCTTTTGTACCCCTTATACTTATAAGGAGGGTTTGGTGGCTGAAATTGCATTGCTTTGATGGTGATTGCATGTTGCTTCCACTTTGTACATATTACTGAATAAATAAAGATGAACATTTCAGAAAGGGGGGTATAGCTCAGTGGTAGAGCATTTGACTGCAGATCAAGAGGTCCCTAGTTTAAATCTGGGTGCCCCCTTGTCCAACTGTTTTACATGTAGAAATAAATTGAAGAAAACATTTACAATCTTAGCATTTTATGTAATGAGCGACACATTTCTACTTTTGAAATACTCCTGATCATCTCCTGAAACATAGGGTAAACACCATTAAGCTGTTTCGGATTTCTATGTATGATACAAGTTGTGTATTACATTCACCCAAGTTCTACTGGTGATATTATCAGTTTGAAATAGTCCATTGGAAGCTCATATGAATGTTATAAAACTGTGGTGGAAATCAATAATATGCCCTTAATGAAATGTATTAATTTGTACAGCTGACCAGAAGTGCACTGATCTCATTAGTTCTACAAGTTCCATACAGTCACCCACTCTATCACTTTTAAAAAAAGGGCAGTTTTCAGCATTCAAGGGTTTAACTCAGTGGTAGAGCGTAGGAGTGCAGTTCAAGAAGTCCCTGCTTCATAACCATATACCCTCTTCAATAGATCATGTTAAAATGTTTTTCAACCCAATGCACTGTAAGAAACAATAAGAAATATCATAATTTTACATAGAAAACAATGAACAATTGGGTTTAACTATGCTCTTAGCACAAAATCAACAAACTGCAGTAGAGAAGCAGTTACGTTTTGCAGAATTTGTGCATTTGACAAAAGTTTTTTTTCCATGTTCCAAGATCTACATGTGATACTAAATCAATGAATTCTTGCAATGGAAACCTCACTGTATTTTACCAAGGCAGATAAAGGACATCTTTTGTACCCCTTATACTTATAAGGAGGGTTTGGTGGCTGAAAATGCATTGCTTTGATGGTGATTGCGTGTTGCTTCCACTTTGTACATATTACTGAATAAATAAAGGTGAACATTTCAAAAATGTGGGTATAGCTCAGTGGTAGAGCATTTCACTGCAGATTAAGAGGTCCCGAGTTCAAATCTGGGTGCCCCCTTGTCCAACTGTTGTACCTGTAGAAATATTTTTTTAATTAAATAAATTGAAGAAAACATTTACAATCTTAGCATTTTATGTAATGAGCAACACATTTCTACATTTGAAATACTCCTGATCATCTCCTGAAACATAGGGTAAACACCATTAAGCTGTTTCGGATTTCTTTGTATGATACAAGCTGTGTATTACATTCACCCAAGTTCTACTGGTGATATTATCAGTTTGAAATAGTGCATTGGAACCAATAATATGACCTTAATGAAATGTATTAATTTGTACAGCTGACCAGAAGTGCACTGATGTCATTAGTTCTACAAGTTCCATACAGTCACCCACTCTATCACCTTTTTAAAAAAGGGCAGTTTTCAGCATTCAAGGGTTTAACTCAGTGGTAGAGCGTAGGAGTGCAGTTCAAGAAGTCCCTGTTTCATAACCATATACCCTCGTCAATAGATCCTGTTAAAATGTTTTTCAACCCAATACACTGTAAGAAACAATTAGATATATCATCATTTCATATACAAAACAATGAACAATTGGGTTTAACTATGCTGTTAGCACAAAATCAACAAACTGCAGTAGAGAAGCAGTTACGTTTTGCAGAATTTGTGCATTTGACAAAAGTTTTTTTTCATGTTCCAAGATCTACATGTGATACGAAATGTATGAATTCTTGCAATGGAAACCTCACTGTATTTTAGCAAGGCAGATAAAGGACATCTTTTCTACCCCTTATTCTTATAAGGAGGGTTTGGTGGCTGAAATTGCATTGCTTTGATGGTGATTGCATGTTGCTTCCACTTTGTACATATTACTGAATAAATAAAGGTGAACATATCAGAAAGGGGGTATAGCTCAGTTGTAGAGCATTTGACTGAAGATCAAGAGGTCCGTAGATCAAATCTCGGTGCCCCCTTGTCCAACTGTTTTATCTGTAGAAATAAATTGAAGAAAACATTTACAATCTTAGCATTTTATGTAATGAGCAACACATTTCTACATTTGAAATACTCCTGATCATCTCCTGAAACATAGGGTAAACACCACTAAGCTGTTTAGGATTTATTCATATGATACAAGCTGTGTTTTACATTCACCCAAGTTCTACTGGTGATATTATCAGTTTGAAATAGTCCATTCGAAGCTCATATGAATGTTATAAAACTCTGGTGGAAACCAATAATATTCCCTTAATGAAATGTATTCATTTGTACAGCTGACCAGAAGTACACTGATGTCATTAGTTCTACAAGTTCCATACAGTCACCCACTCTATCACCTTTTTAAAAAAAAGGGCAGTTTTCAGCATTCAAGGGTTTAACTCAGTGGTAGAGCGTAGGAGTGCAGTTCAAGAAGTCCCCGTTTCATAACCATATACCCTCTTCAATAGATCCTGTTAAAATGTTTTTCAACCCAATGCACTGTAAGAAACAATAAGATATATCATCATTTCATATACAAAACAATGAACAAGGAGGTTTAACTATGCTCTTAGCACAAAATCAACAAACTGCAGTAGAGAAGCAGTTACGTTTTGCAGAATTTGTGCATTTGACAAAAGTTTTTTTTTCATCTTCCACGATCTACATGTGATACGAAATGTATGAATTCTTGCAATGGAAACCTCACTGTATTTTACCAAGGCACATAAAGGACATCCTTCACACCCCATATACTTATAAGGAGGGTTTGGTGGCTGAAAATGCATTGCTTTGATGGTGATTGCATGTTGTTTGCACTTTGTACATATTACAGAATTAATAAAGGAAAACATTTCAGAACTGGGGGTATAGCTCAGTGGTAGAGCATTTGACTGCAGATCAAGAGGTCCCTAGTTCAAATCTGGGTGCCCCCTTGTCCAACTGTTTTACCTGTAGAAATAAATTGCAGAACACATTTACAATCTTAGCATTTTATGTAATGAGCAACACATTTCTACATTTGAAAGACTCCTGATCATCTCCTGAAACATAGGGTAAACACCATGAAACTGTTTAGGATTTCTTCATATGATACAAGCTTTGTTTTACATTCACCCAAGTTCTACTGGTGATATTATCGGTTTGAAATAGTCCATTCGAAGCTCATATGAATGTTATAAAACTCTGGTGGAAACCAATAATATTCCCTTAATGAAATGTATTCATTTGTACAGCTGACCAGAAGTACACTGATGTCATTAGTTCTACAAGTTCCATACAGTCACCCACTCTATCACCTTTTTTAAAAAGGGCAGTTTTCAGCATTCAAGGGTTTAACTCAGTGGTAGAGTGTAGGAGTGCAGTTCAAGAAGTCCCTGTTTCATAACTATATACCCTCTTCAATAGATCCTGTTAAAATGTTTTTCAACCCAATGCACTGTAAGAAACAATAAGATATATCATCATTTCATATACAAAACAATGAACAATTGGGTTTAACTATGCGCTTAGCACAAAATCAACAAACTGCAGTAGAGAAGCAGTTCCTTTTTGCAGAATTTGTGCATTTGACAAAAGTTTCTTTTTCATGTTCCAAGATCTACATGTGATACGAAATGTATGAATTCTTGCAATGGAAACCTCACTGTATTTTACCAAGGCAGATAAAGGACATCTTTTGTACCCCTTATACTTATAAGGAGGGTTTGGTGGCTGAATTTGCATTGCTTTGATGGTGATTGCATGTTGCTTCCACTTTGTACATATTACTGAATAAATAAAGGTGAACATTTCAGAAAGGGGGTATAGCTCAGTGGTAGAGAGTTTGACTACAGATCAAGAGGTCTCTAGTTCAAATCTGGGTGCCCCCTTCTCCAACTGTTTTACCTGTAGAAATAAATTGAAGAAAACCTTTACAATCTTAGCATTTTATGTAAGAGCAACACATTTCTACATTTTAAAGACTCCTGATCATCTCCTGAAACATAGGGTAAACACCATTAAGCTGTTTAGGATTTCTTCATATGATCCAAGCTGGGTTTTACATTCACCCAAGTTCTACTGGTGCTATTATCAGTTTGAAATAGTCCATTGGAAGCTCTTATGAATGTTATAAAACTGTGGTGGAAACCAATAATATTCCTTTAATGAAATGTATTCATTTGTAAAGCTGACCAGAAGTACACTGATGTCATTAGTTCTACAAGTTCCATACAGTCACCCACTCTATCACCTTTTTAAAAAAAGGGCAGTTTTCAGCATTCAAGGGTTTAACTCAGTGGTAGAGCGTAGGAGTGCAGTTCAAGAAGTCCCTGTTCATAACCATATACCCTCTTCAATAGATCCTGTTAAAATGTTTTTCAACCCAATGCACTGTAAGAAACAATAAGATATATCATCATTTCATATACAAAACAATGACCAATTGGGTTTAACCATGCTCTTAGCACAAAATCAACAAACTGCAGTAGAGAAGCAGTTACGTTTTGCAGAATTTGTGCATTTGACAAAAGTTTTTTTTCATGTTCCAAGATCTACATGTGATACGAAATGTATGAATTCTTGCAATGGAAACCTCACTGTATTTTAGCAAGGCAGATAAAGGACATCTTTTCTACCCCTTATTCTTATAAGGAGGGTTTGGTGGCTGAAATTGCATTGCTTTGATGGTGATTGCATGTTGCTTCCACTTTGTACATATTACTGAATAAATAAAGGTGAACATATCAGAAAGGGGGTATAGCTCAGTTGTAGAGCATTTGACTGTAGATCAAGAGGTCCGTAGATCAAATCTCGGTGCCCCCTTGTCCAACTGTTTTATCTGTAGAAATAAATTGAAGAAAACATTTACAATCTTAGCATTTTATGTAATGAGCAACACATTTCTACATTTGAAATGCTCCTGATCATCTCCTGAAACATAGGGTAAACACCACTAAGCTGTTTAGGATTTATTCATATGATACAAGCTGTGTTTTACATTCACCCAAGTTCTACTGGTGATATTATCAGTTTGAAATAGTCCATTGGAAGCTCACATGAATGTTATAAATCTGTGGTGGAAACCAATAATATGCCCTTAATGAAATGTATTAATTTGTACAGCTGACCAGAAGTGCACTGATGTCATTAGTTCTACAAGTTCCATACAGTCACCCACTCTATCACCTTTTTAAAAAAGGGCAGTTTTCAGCATTCAAGGGTTTAACTCAGTGGTAGAGCGTAGGAGTGCAGTTCAAGAAGTCCCTGTTTCATAACCATATACCCTCTTCAATAGATCCTGTTAACATGTTTTTCAACCCAATGCACTGTAAGAAACAATAAAATATATCATCATTTCATATACAAAACAATGAACAATTGGGTTTAACTATGCTCTTAGCACAAAATCAACAAACTGCAGTAGAGAAGCAGTTACGTTTTGCAGAATTTGTGCATTTGACAAAAGTTTTTTTTTTATGTTCCAAGATCTACATGTGATACGAAATGTATGAATTCTTGCAATGGAAACCTCACTGTATTTTACCAAGGCAGATAAAGGACATCTTTTGTACCCCTTATACTTATAAAGAGGGTTTGGTGGCTGAAATTGCATTGCTTTCATGGTGATTGCATGTTGCTTCCACTTTGTACATATTACTGAATAAATAAAGGTAAACATTTCAAAAAGGGGGGTATAGCTCACTGATAGAGCATTTGACTGCAGATGAAGAGGTCCCTAGTTCAAATCTGGGTGCCCTCTTCTCCAACTGTTTTACCTGTAGAAATAAATTGAAGAAAATCTTTACAATCTTAGCATTTTATGTAATGAGCAACACATTTCTACATTTGAAAGACTCCTGATCATCTCCTGAAACATAGGGTAAACACCATGAAACTGTTTAGGATTTCTTCGTATGATACAAGATGTGTTTTACATTCACCCAAGTTCTACTGGTGATATTATCAGTTTGAAATAGTCCATTGGAAGCTCATATGAATGTTATAAAACTGTGGTGGAAACCAATAATATTCCCTTAATGAAATGTATTCATTTGAAAAGCTGACCAGAAGTACACTGATGTCATTAGTTCTACAAGTTCCATACAGTCACCCACTCTATCACCTTTTTAAAAAAAAGGGCAGTTTTCAGCATTCAAGGGTTTAACTCAGTGGTAGAGCGTAGGAGTGCAGTTCAAGAAGTCCCTGTTTCATAACCATATACCCTCTTCAATAGATCCTGTTAAAATGTTTTTCAACCCAATGCACTGTAAGAAACAATAAGATATATCATCATTTCATATACAAAACAATGAACAAGTGGCTTTAACTATGCTCTTAGCACAAAATCAACAAACTGCAGTAGAGAAGCAGTTACGTTTTGCAGAATTTGTGCATTTGACAAAAGTTTTTTTTTCATCTTCCAAGATCTACATGTGATACGAAATGTATGAATTCTTGCAATGGAAACCTCACTGTATTTTACCAAGGCACATAAAGGACATCCTTCACACCCCATATACTTATAAGGAGGGTTTGGTGGCTGAAAATGCATTGCTTTGATGGTGATTGCATGTTGTTTGCACTTTGTACATATTACAGAATTAATAAAGGAAAACGTTTCAGAACTGGGGGTATAGCTCAGTGGTAGAGCATTTGACTGCAGATCAAGAGGTCCCTAGTTCAATTCTGGGTGCCCTCTTGTCTAACTGTTTTACCTGTAGAAATAAATTGCAGAACACATTTACAATCTTAGCATTTTATGTAATGAGCAACACATTTCTACATTTGAAAGACTCCTGATCATCTCCTGAAACATAGGGTAAACACCATGAAACTGTTTAGGATTTCTTCATATGATACAAGCTGTGTTTTACATTCACCCAAGTTCTACTGGTGATATTATCAGTTTGAAATAGTCCATTCGAAGCTCATATGAATGTTATAAAACTCTGGTGGAAACCAATAATATTCCCTTAATGAAATGTATTCATTTGTACAGCTGACCAGAAGTACACTGATGTCATTAGTTCTACAAGTTCCATACAGTCACCCACTCTATCACCTTTTTTAAAAAGGGCAGTTTTCAGCATTCAAGGGTTTAACTCAGTGGTAGAGTGTAGGAGTGCAGTTCAAGAAGTCCCTGTTTCATAACTATATACCCTCTTCAATAGATCCTGTTAAAATGTTTTTCAACCCAATGCACTGTAAGAAACAATAAGATATATCATCATTTCATGTACAAAACAATGAACAATTGGGTTTAACTATGCGCTTAGCACAAAATCAACAAACTGCAGTAGAGAAGCAGTTCCTTTTTGCAGAATTTGTGCATTTGACAAAAGTTTCTTTTTCATGTTCCAAGATCTACATGTGATACGAAATGTATGAATTCTTGCAATGGAAACCTCACTGTATTTTACCAAGGCAGATAAAGGACATCTTTTGTACCCCTTATACTTATAAGGAGGGTTTGGTGGCTGAATTTGCATTGCTTTGATGGTGATTGCATGTTGCTTCCACTTTGTACATATTACTGAATAAATAAAGGTGAACATTTCAGAAAGCGGGTATAGCTCAGTGGTAAAGAGTTTGACTACAGATCAAGAGGTCTCTAGTTCAAATCTGGGTGCCCCCTTCTCCAACTGTTTTACCTGTAGAAATAAATTGAAGAAAACCTTTACAATCTTAGCATTTTATGTAAAGAGCAACACATTTCTACATTTTAAAGACTCCTGATCATCTCCTGAAACATAGGGTAAACACCATTAAGCTGTTTAGGATTTCTTCATATGATCCAAGCTGGGTTTTACATTCACCCAAGTTCTACTGGTGATATTATCAGTTTGAAATAGTCCATTGGAAGCTCTTATGAATGTTATAAAACTGTGGTGGAAACCAATAATATGCCCTTAATGAAATGCATTGATTTGTACAGCTGACCAGAAGTGCACTGATGTCATTAGTTCTACAAGTTCCATACAGTCACCCACTCTATCACCTTTTTAAAAAAGGGCAGTTTTCAGCATTCAAGAATTTAACTCAGTGGTAGAGCGTAGGAGTGCAGTTCAAGAAGTCCCTGTTTCATAACCATATACCCTCTTCAATAGATCCTGTTAAAATCTTTTTCAACCCAATGCACTGTAAGAAACAATAAGATATATCATCATTTCATATACAAAACAATGAACAATTGGGTTTAACTAAGCTCTTAGCACAAAATCAACAAACTGCAGTAGAGAAGCAGTTACGTTTTGCAGAATTTGTGCTTTTGACAAAAGATTTTTTTTCAATGTTCCCAGATCTACATGTGATACAAAATGTATGAATTCTTGCAATGGAAACCTCACTGTATTTTACCAAGGCAGATAAAGGACATTTTTTCTACCCCTTATTCTTATAAGGAGGGTTTGGTGGCTGAAATTGCATTGCTTTGATGGTGATTGCATGTTGCTTCCACTTTGTACATATTACTGAATAAATAAAGGTGAACATTTCAAAAAGGGGGGTACAGCTCAGTGGTAGAGCATTTTACTGCAGATCAAGAGGTCCCTAGTTCAAATCTGGGTGCCCCCTTCTCCAACTGTTTTACCTGTAGAAATAAATTGAAGAAAACCTTTACAATCTTAGCATTTTATGTAATGAGCAACACATTTCTACATTTGAAAGACTCCTGATCATCTCCTGAAACATAGGGTAAACACCATGAAACTGTTTAGGATTTCTTCGTATGATACAAGCTGTGTTTTACATTCACCCAAGTTCTACTGGTGATATTATCAGTTTGAAATAGTCCATTGGAAGCCCATATGAATGTTATAAAACTGTGGTGGAAACCAATAATATTCCCTTAATGAAATGTATTCATTTGTACAGCTGACCAGAAGTGCACTGATGTCATTAGTTCTACAAGTTCCATACAGTCACCCACTCTATCACCTTTTTAAAATAAAAGGGCAGTTTTCAGCATTAGAGAGTTAAACTCAGTGGTAGAGCGTAGGAGTGCAGTTCAAGAAGTCCCTGTTTCATAACCATATACCCTCTTCAATAGATCCTGTTAAAATGTTTTTCAACCCAATGCACTGTAAGAAACAATAAGATATATCATGATTTCATATACAAAACAATGAACAATTGGGTTTAACTATGCTCTTAGCACAAAATCAACAAACTGCAGTAGAGAAGCAGTTACGTTTTCCAGAATTTGTGCATTTGACAAAAGTTTTTTTTCATGTTCCAAGATCTACAGGTGATACGAAATGTATGAATTCTTGCAATGGAAACCTCACTGTATTTTACCAAGGCAGATAAAGGACATCTTTTGTACCCCTTATACTTATAAGGAGGGTTTGGTGGCTGAATTTGCAATGCATTGATGGTGATTGCATGTTGCTTGCACTTTGTGTAAGCAACAATAAGATATATCATCATTTCATATACAAAACAATGAACAATTGGGTTTAACTATGCTCTTAGCACAAAATCAACAAACTGCAGTAGAGAAGCAGTTACGTTTTGCAGAATTTGTGCATTTGACAAAAGTTTTTTTTTCATGTTCCAAGATCTACATGTGATACGAAATGTATGAATTCTTGCAATAGAAACCTCACTGTATTTTACCAAGGCAGATAAAGGACATCTTTTGTACCCCTTATACTTATAAGGAGGGTTTGGTGGCTGAAATTGCATTGCTTTGATGGTGATTGCATGTTGCTTCCACTTTGTACATATTACTGAATAAATAAAGGTGAACATTTCAAAAAGGGGGGTATAGCTCAGTGGTAGAGCATTTTACGGCAGATCAAGAGGTCCCTAGTTCAAATCTGGGTGCCCCCTTCTCCAACTGTTTTACCTGTAGAAATAAATTGAAGAAAACCTTTACAATCTTAGCATTTTATGTAATGAGCAACACATTTCTACATTTGAAAGACTCCTGATCATCTCCAGAAACATAGGGTAAACATCATGAAACTGTTTAGGATTTCTTCGTATGATACAAGCTGTGTTTTACATTCACCCAAGTTCTACTGGTGATATTATCAGTTTGAAATAGTCAATTGGAAGCTCATATGAATGTTATAAAACTGTGGTGGAAACCAATAATATTCCCTTAATGAAATGTATTCATTTGTACAGCTGACCAGAAGTACACTGATGTCATTAGTTCTACAAGTTCCATACAGTCACCCACTCTATCACCTTTTTAAAAAAAGGGCAGTTTTCAGCATTCAAGGGTTTAACTCAGTGGTAGAGCGTAGGAGTGCAGTTCAAGAAGTCCCGGTTTCATAACCATATACCCTCTTCAATAGATCCTGTTAAAATGTTTTTCAACCCAATGCACTCTAAGAAACAATAAGATATATCATCATTTCATATACAAAACAATGAACAATTGCGTTTAACTATGCTCTTAGCACAAAATCAACAAACTGCAGTAGAGAAGCAGTTACGTTTTGCAGAATTTGTGCATTTGACAAAAGTTTTTTTTCCATGTTCCAAGATCTACATGTGATACGAAATCAATGAATTCTTGCAATGGAAACCTCACTGTATTTTACCAAGGCAGATAAAGGACATCTTTTGTACCCCTTAAACTTATAAGGAGGGTTTGGTGGCTGAAAATGCATTGCTTTGATGGTGATAGCATGTTGCTTCCACTTTGTACATATTACTGAATAAATAAAGGTGAATATTTCAGAACTGGGGCTATAGCTCAGTGGTAGAGCATTTGACTGCAGATCAAGAGGTCCCTAGTTCAAATCTGGGTGCCCCCTTGTCCAATTGTTTTACCTGTAGAAATAAATTGAAGAAAACATTTACAATCTTAGCATTTTATGTAATGAGCAACACATTTCTACATTTGAAATACTCCTGATCATCATCCGAATCATAGGGTAAACAACATGCAACTGTTTAGGATTTCTTCGTATGATACAAGCTGTGTTTTACATTCACCCAGGTTCTACTGGTGATATTATCAGTTTGAAATAGTCCATTGGAAGCTCATATGAATGTTATAAAACTGTGGTGGAAACCGATAATATGCCCTTAATGACATGTATTAATTTGTACAGCTGACCAGAAGTGCATTAGTGTCATTAGTTCTACAAGTTCCATACAGTCACCCACTCTATCACCTTTTTTAAAAAGGGCAGTTTTCAGCATTCAAGGGTTTAACTCAGTGGTAGAGTGTAGGAGTGCAGTTCAAGAAGTCCCTGTTTCATAACCATATACCCTCTTCAATAGATCCTGTTAAAATGTTTTTCAACCCGATGCACTTTTTGAGAAACAATAGGATATATCATCATTTCATATACAAAACAATGAACAATTGGGTTTAACTATGCTCTTAGCACAAAATCAACAAACTGCACTAGAGAAGCAGTTACATTTTGCAGAATGTGTGCATTTGACAAAAGATTTTTTTTCCATGTTCCAAGATCTACATGTGATACGAAATGTATGAATTCTTGCAATGGAAACCTCACTGTATTTTACCAAGGCAGATAAAGGACATCCTTTACACCCCATATACTTATAAGGAGGGTTTGGTGGCTGAAAATGCATTGCTTTGATGGTGATTGCATGTTACTTGCACTTTGTACATGTTACAGAATTAATAAAGGAGAACATTTCAGTACTGGGGGTATAGCTCAGTGGTAGAGCATTTGACTGCAGATGAAGAGGTCCCTAGTTCAAATCGGGGTGCCCCCTTATCCGACTGTTTTACCTGTAGAAATATTTTTTTAAATAAATTGAAGAAAACATTTACAATCTTAGCATTTTATGTAATGCGCAACACATTTCTACATCGGAAATACTCCTGATCATCATCTGAAACATAGGGTAAACACCATGAAACTGTTTAGGATTTCTTCGTATGATACAAGCTGTGTTTTACATTCACCCAAGTTCTACTGGTGATATTATCAGTTTGAAATAGTCCATTGGCAGCTCATATGAATGTTATAAAATTGTGGTGGAAACCAATAATATGCCCTTAATGAAATGTATTAATTTGTACAGCTGACCAAAAGTGCATTAGTGTCATTAGTTCTACAAGTTCCATACAGTCACCCACTCTATCACTTTTTAAAAAAAGGGCAGTTTTCAGCATTCAAGGGTTTATGTCAGTGGAAGACGGTACGAGTGCAGTTCAAGAAGTCCCTGTTTCATAACCATATACCCTCTTCAATAGATCCTGTTAAAATGTTTTTCAACCCAATGCACTGTAAGAAACAATAAGATATATCTTCATTTCATATACAAAACAATGAACAATTGGGTTTAACTATGCTCTTAGCACAAAATCAACAAACTGCACTAGAGAAGCAGTTACATTTTGCAGAATGTGTGCATTTGACAAAAGATTTTTTTTCCATGTTCCAAGATCTACATGTGATACGAAATGTATGAATTCTTGCAATGGAAACCTCACTGTATTTTACCAAGGCAGATAAAGGACTTCCTTTACACCCCATATACTAATAAGGAGGGTTTGGTGGCTGAAAATGCATTGCTTTGATGGTGATTGCATGTTGCTTGCACTTTGTACATATTACAGAATTAATAAAGGAGAACATTTCTGAACTGGTGGTATAGCTCAGTGGTAGAGCATTTGACTGCAGATCAAGAGGTCCCTAGTTCAAATCTGGGTGCCCCCTTATCCAACTGTTTTACCTGTAGAAATATTTTTTTAATTAAATAAATTGAAGAAAACATTTACAATCTTAGCATTTTATGTAATGAGCAACACATTTCTACATTTGAAAAGACTCCTGATCATCTCCTGAAACATAGGGTAAACACCATTAAGCTGTTTAGGATTTCTTCATGTGATGCAAGCTGGGTTTTACATTCACCCAAGTTGTACTGGTTTATTATCAGTTTGAAATAGTCCATTGGAAGCTCATATGAATGTTATAAAACTGTGGTGGAAACCAATAATATGCCCTTAATTAAATGTATTAATTTGAACAGCTAACCAGAAGTGCACTGATGTCATTAGTTCTACAAGTTCCATACAGTCACCCACTCTATCACCTTTTTTAAAAAGGGCAGTTTTCAGCATTCAAGGGTTTAACTCAGTGGTAGAGTGTAGGAGTGCAGTTCAAGAAGTCCCTGTTTCATAACCATATACCCTCTTCAATAGATCCTTTTAAAATGTTTTTCAACCCAATGCACTGTAAGAAACAATAATATATATCATCATTTCATATACAAAACAATGAACAATTGGGTTTAACTATACTCTTAGCACAAAATCAACAAACTGCAGTAGAGAAGCAGTTACATTTTGCAGAATTTGTGCATTTGACAAAAGTTTTTTTTCCATGTTCCAAGATCTACATGTGATACGAAATGTATGAATTCTTGCAATGGAAACCTCACTGTATTTTACCAAGGCAGATAAAGGACATCTTGTGTACCCCTTATACTTATAAGGAGGGTTTGGTGGCTGAAAATGCATTGCTTTGATGGTGATTGCATGTTGCTTCCACTTTGAACATATTACTGAATAAATAAAGGTGAACATTTCAGAACTGGGGGGTATAGCTCAGTGGTAGAGCATTTAACTGCAGATCAAGAGGTTCCTAGTTCAAATCTGGGTGCCCCCTTGTCCACTGTTTTACCTGTAGAAATAAATTGAAGAAAACATTTACAATCTTATGCCCTTAATTAGATGTATTAATTTGAACAGCTAACCAGAAGTGCACTGATGTCATTAGTTCTACAAGTTCCATACAGTCACCCACTCTATCGCCTTTTTTAAAAAGGGCAGTTTTCAGCATTCAAGGGTTTAACTCAGTGGTAGAGTGTAGGAGTGCAGTTCAAGAAGTCCCTGTTTCATAACCATATACCCTCTTCAATAGATCCTGTTAAAATGTTTTTCAACCCAATGCACTTTTTGAGAAACAATAGGATATATCATCATTTCATATACAAAACAATGAACAATTGGGTTTAACTATGCTCTTAGCACAAAATCAACAAGCTGCACTAGAGAAGCAGTTACATTTTGCAGAATGTGTGCATTTGACAAAAGATTTTTTTTCCATGTTCCAAGATCTACATGTGATACGAAATGTATGAATTCTTGCAATGGAAACCTCACTGTATTTTACCAAGGCAGATAAAGGACATCCTTTACACCCCATATACTAATAAGGAGGGTTTGGTGGCTGAAAATGCATTGCTTTGATGGTGATTGCATGTTGCTTGCACTTTGTACATATTACAGAATTAATAAAGGAGAGCTTTTCTGAACGGGTGGTATAGCTCAGTGGTAGAGCATTTGACTGCAGATCAAGAGGTCCCTAGTTCAAATCTGGGTGCCCCCTTCTCCAGCTGTTTTACCTGTAGAAATAAATTGAAGAAAACCTTTACAAACTTAGCATGTTATTTAATGAGCAACACATTTCTACATTTGAAAGACTCCTGATCATCTTGAAGTGGGAGAATGGAAGACCAGGCTCCCGTCCTTCACCTCTCGCGCTTGGCCTAGAGGGTCACGGCCCAGACACCCGCCGCGAGAAGAGTTTGTCCATTTACCAGACGACCAGGTACCCTGGTACAGGAACATACGGATGTGTCCAGCAGCCCGCACTGGCCATGCCGACACCTGCGGCTCGGATCAGCTAGACTAAAAACCACACGTCGTTAGAGATGCCATGACGACCTAGACAACGGGAAGCACATCTGTACAAATATACACACTTAACATTTCCACACCAATCTACACGAAGAACATACTCAGTGCTCTGACGTAGGCGACAGGCATATTCACGGACGTGCATCTTTATTATTTTTACATAGGCTTTCAGAACGCAGAAACGCAAGACGCATCATGAACTCATCTATAACGCTTGCTCACGCTTCTCTTGAAACCCGTTACCACCATGAGAGGTATAATGGAAACACGATACTGGTCATGGAAATATATGCCATTATAACCCAAAAGCACCTATGCACCAAACAGACTACTTAAGCACCAGGCCCGAGTAGGCCTCAAACAAGAGCTCCTGTGGACATTAACAAAGCAAGAGTCAGGTTGCTGATCCTGCAGAAAGAACCCGGTGGAGCAACCAGCCAAGGTCGCAATGTTGCAAACCCACATCCAAGAACAAATCATCAAAGGCACGATGTTGCAACCTCGCACTCCGCGCCTCAACGATAAAGGCACGCCGACAAATTAAACCAGACGCGCAGTAGAAAAAACAATATTAATTGTGCAGAATTCTGCCTCTTTCACGGTCCCTCCCCACGTGACCAAGCCGAACCTGACGAGATGCCAAAACCCAGGAGAGAAAAGGCGTCTGGGTCCCTCACTACGAGACACAGGCCGATACACTTGAAAGGCTCAATGGACATCTGCTACAGTGGGAGCGGTCAGCCTTCCACCTATGAATAAATCCTCATATTGTCTGCACGTACCCATATTGAAACATTGTTGCAAACACAGGTACACCGAGAGCTGGGAACAACGGTGGTCCCAGGCTGGGAAGCTCACGGATGCACCAATCAGAACATGGGGCTCTTATCTCAGACGTCAGTAATACTAGCCAATCCTCAGGAGTCTTCATGTAACAATTCTTATGTATCTAATTGTAGGGACAACCCAGATATACCACCTGACTACACCTTGTCCACTAATATCATTCTCTATATGTGTACTATACTAACCCTACCACTCGAGCAACCAATTAAGAGTGGCGATAGGTTTTTTGTTAACTTTCTGAAGTGACGCAAGTAGCGCGTCATAATGCAGTAAAAAGGGCCTGCGTGCCCCACGATTGTGTGTGTGTCAGGACGAACGCGTACGCTCCTTGACCCATCCCTGCCGTTTTGTCTAAATAAACAGCAGAGTCACCTTGCTCCTTGTGTGTGTCTCATACTCTATCTCGTCTGGGATATACGGGAGGAGTTGGGGCCTCCCTGCCCGGAGGTCTGCGGACGGCCCGGCCGACCCCGGCAGAATTTCCCCCCGACAATCTCCTGAAACATAGGGAAAACACCTTGAAACTGTTTAGCATTTCTTC
Source organism: Ambystoma mexicanum (assembly GCF_040938575.1). Classification (NCBI taxonomy): domain Eukaryota; kingdom Metazoa; phylum Chordata; class Amphibia; order Caudata; family Ambystomatidae; genus Ambystoma; species Ambystoma mexicanum. Next base: position 488,761 of record NW_027182484.1, read on the forward strand.
GTATGATACAAGCTGTGTTTTACATTCACCCAAGTTCTACTGGTGATATTATCAGTTTGAAATAGTCCATTGGAAGCTCATATGAATGTTATAAAACTGTGGTGGAAACCAATAATATTCCCTTAATGAAATGTATTCATTTGTACAGCTGACCAGAAGTACACTGATGTCATTAGTTCTACAAGTTCCATACAGTCACCCACTCTATCACCTTTTTAAAAACAGGGCAGTTTTCAGCATTCAAGGGTTTAACTCAGTGGTAGAGCGTAGGGGTGCAGTTCAAGAAGTCCCTGTTTCATAACCATATACCCTCTTCAATAGATCCTGTTAAAATGTTTTTGAACCCAATGCACTGTAAGAAACAATAAGATATATCATCATATCATATACAAAACAATGAACAATTGGGTTTAACTATACTCTTAGCACAAAATCAACAAACTGCAGTAGAGAAGCAGTTACATTTTGCAGAATTTGTGCATTTGACAAAAGTTTTTTTTCCATGTTCCAAGATCTACATGTGATACGAAATGTATGAATTCTTGCAATGGAAACCTCACTGTATTTTACCAAGGCAGATAAAGGACATCTTGTGTACCCCTTATACTTATAAGGAGGGTTTGGTGGCTGAAAATGCATTGCTTTGATGGTGATTGCATGTTGCTTCCACTTTGAACATATTACTGAATAAATAAAGGTGAACATTTCAGAACTGGGGGGTATAGCTCAGTGGTAGAGCATTTAACTGCAGATCAAGAGGTTCCTAGTTCAAATCTGGGTGCCCCCTTGTCCAACTGTTTTACCTGTAGAAATATTTTTTTAATTAAATAAATTGAAGAAAACATTTACAATCTTAGCATTTTATGTAATGAGCAACACATTTCTACATTTGAAATACTCCTGATCATCTCCTGAAAAATAGGGTAAATACCATTAAGCTGTTTCGGATTTCTTTGTATGATACAAGTTGTGTATTACATTCACCCAAGTTCTACTGGTGATATTATCAGTTTGAAATAGTCGATTGGAAGCTCATATGAATGTTAGAAAACTGTGGTGGAAACCAATAATATGCCCTTAATGAAATGTATAAATTTGTACAGCTGACCAGAAGTGCACTGATGTCATTAGTTCTACAAGTTCCATACAGTCACCCACTATATCACTTTTTAAAAAAGGGCAGTTTTCAGCATTCAAGGGTTTATGTCAGTGGTAGAGCGTAGGAGTGCAGTTCAAGAAGTCCCTGTTTCATAACCATATACCGTCTTCAATAGATCCTGTCAAAATGTTTTTCAACCCAATGCACTGTAAGAAACAATAAGATATATCATCATTTCATATACAAAACAATGAACAATTGGGTTTTACTATGCTCTTAGCACACAATCAACAAACTGCCGTAGAGAAGCAGTTACGTTTTGCAGAATTTGTGCATTTGACAAAAGTTTTTTTTCCATGTTCCAAGATCTACATGTGATACGAAATGTATGAATTCTTGCAATGGAAACCTCACTGTATTTTACCAAGGCAGATAAAGGACATCTTTTGTACCCCTTATACTTATAAGGAGGGTTTGGTGGCTGAAAAGGCATTGCTTTGATGGTGATTGCATGTTGCTTCCACTTTGTACAAATTATTGAATAAATAAAGGTGAACATTTCAGAACTGGGGGTATAGCTCAGTGGTAGAGCATTTGACTGCAGATCAAGAAGTTCCTAGTTCAAATCTGGGTGCCCCCTTGTCCACTGTTTTACCTGTAGAAATAAATTGAAGAAAACATTTACAATCTTAGAATTTTATGTAATGAGCAACACATTTCTACATTTGAAAGACTCCTGATCATCTCCTGAAACATAGGGTAAACACCATTAAGCTGTTTAGGATTTCTTCATGTGATGCAAGCTGTGTTGTACATTCACCCAAGTTCTACTGGTGATATTATCAGTTTGAAATAGTCCATTGGAAGCTCATATGAATGTTATAAAACTGTGGTGGAAACCAATAATATTCCCTTAATGAAATGTATAAATTTGTACAGCTGACCAGAAGTGCACTGATGTCATTAGTTCTACAAGTTCCATACAGTCACCTACTATATCACTTTTTAAAAAAAGAGCAGTTTTCAGCATTCAAGGGTTTAACTCAGTGATAGAGTGTAGGAGTGCAGTTCAAGAAGTCCCTGTTTCATAACCATATACCCTCTTCAATAGATCCTGTCAAAATGTATTTCAACCCAATGCACTGTAAGAAACAATAAGATATATCATCATTTCATATACAAAACAATGAACAATTGGGTTTTACTATGCTCTTAGCACAAAATCAACAAACTGCAGTAGAGAAGCAGTTACGTTTTGCAGAATTTGTGCATTTGACAAAAGATTTTTTTTCCATGTTCCAAGATCTACATGTGATACGAAATGTATGATTTCTTGCAATGGAAACCTCACTGTATTTTACCAATGCAGATAAAGGACATCCTTCGCACCCCATATACTTATAAGGAGGGTTTGGTGGCTGAAAATGCATTGCTTTGATGGTGATTGCATGTTGCTTGCACTTTGTACATATTACTGAATTAATAAAGGGGAAGATTTCAGAACTGGGGTTATAGCTCAGTGGTAGAGCATTCGACTGCGGATCAAGAGGTCCCTAGTTCAAATCTGGGTGCCCCCTTGTCCAACTTTTTTACCTGTAGAAATATTTTTTTAATTAAATAAATTGAAGAAAACTTTTACAATCTTAGCATTTTATGTAATGAGCAACACATTTCTACATTTGAAATACTCCTGATCATCTCCTGAAACATAGGGTAAACACCATTAAGCTGTTTCGGATTTCTTTGTATGATACAAGTTGTGTATTACATTCACACAAGTTCTACTGGTGATATTATCAGTTTGAAATAGTCCATTGGAAGCTCATATGAATGTTATAAAACTGTGGTGGAAACCAATAATATGCCCTTAATGAAATGTATTAATTTGTACAGCTGACCAGAAGTGCACTGATGTCATTAGTTCTACAATTTCCATACAGTCACCCGCTCTATCACCTTTTTTAAAAAGGGCAGTTTTCAGCATTCAAGGGTTTAACTCAGTGGTAGAGCGTAGGAGTGCAGTTCAAGAAGTCCCTGTTTCATAACCATATACCCACTTCAATAGATCCTGTCAAAATGTATTTCAACCCAATGCACTGTAAGAAACAATAAGATATATCATCATTTCATATACAAAACAATGAACAATTGGGTTTTACTATGCTCTTAGCACAAAATCAACAAACTGCAGTAGAGAAGCAGTTACGTTTTGCAGAATTTGTGCATTTGACAAAAGTTTTTTTTCCATATTCCAAGATCTACATGTGATACGTAATCTATGAATTCTTGCAATGGAAACCTCACTGTATTTTACCAAGGCAGATAAAGGACATTTTTTCTACCCCTTATTCTTATAAGGAGGGTTTGGTGGCTGAAATTGCATTGCTTTGATGGTGATTGCATGTTGCTTCCACTTTGTACATATTACTGAATAAATAAAGGTGAACATTTCAGAACTGGGGGTATAGCTCAGTGGTAGAGCATTTGACTGAAGGTCAGGAGGTCCCTAGTTCAAATCTGGGTGCCCCCCTTGTCCAACTGTTTTACCGGTAGAAATATTTTATTAATTAAATAAATTGAAGAAAACTTTTACAATCTTAGCATTTTATGTAATGAGCAACACATTTCTACATTTGAAATACTCCTGATCATCTCCTGAAACATAGGGTAAACACCATTAAGCTGTTTCGGATTTCTTTGTATGATACAAGTTGTGTATTACATTCACACAAGTTCTACTGGTGATATTATCAGTTTGAAATAGTCCATTGGAAGCCCATATGAATGTTATAAAACTGTGGTGGAAACCAATAATATTCCCTTAATGAAATGTATTCATTTGTACAGCTGACCAGAAGTGCACTGATGTCATTAGTTCTACAAGTTCCATACAGTCACCCACTCTATCACCTTTTTAAAATAAAAGGGCAGTTTTCAGCATTAGAGAGTTAAACTCAGTGGTAGAGCGTAGGAGTGCAGTTCAAGAAGTCCCTGTTTCATAACCATATACCCTCTTCAATAGATCCTGTTAAAATGTTTTTCAACCTAATGCACTGTAAGAAACAATGAGATATATCATCATTTCATATACAAAACAATGAACAATTGGGTTTTACTATGCTCTTTGCACAAAATCAACAAACTGCAGTAGAGAAGCAGTTACGTTTTGCAGAATTTGTGCATTTGACAAAAGTTTTTTTTCCATGTTCCAAGATCTACATGTGATACGAAATGTATGAATTCTTGCAATGGAAACCTCACTGTATTTTACCAAGGCAGATAAAGGACATCTTTTGTACCCCTTATACTTATAAGGAGGGTTTGGTGGCTGAAAATGCATTGCTTTGATGGTGATTGCATGTTGCTTCCACTTTGTACATATTACTGAATAAATAATGGTGAACATTTCCGAAATGGGGGTAAAGCTCAGTGGTAGAGCATTTCACTGGAGATCAAGAGGTCCCTAGTTCAAATCTGGGTGCACCCTTGTTCAGCTGTTTTACCTGTAGAAATATTTTTTTAATTAAATACATTGAGGAAAACATTTACAATCTTAGCATTTTATATAATGAGCAACACATTTCTACATTTGAAATACTCTTGATCATCTCCTGAAACATAGGGTAAACACCATTAAGCTGTTTAGGATTTCTTCATATGATACAAGCTGTGTTTTACATTCACCCAAGTTATACTGGTGATATTATCAGTTTGAAATAGTCCATTGGAAGCTCATATGAATGTAATAAAACTGTGGTGAAAACCAATAATATGCCCTTAATGAAATGTATTGATTTGTACAGCTGACCAGAAGTGCACTGATGTCATTAGTTCTACAAGTTCCATACAGTCACCCACTCTATCACCTTTTTAAAAAAGGGCAGTTTTCAGCATTCAAGGGTTTAACTCAGTGGTAGAGCGTAGGAGTGCAGTTCAAGAAGTCCCTGTTTCATAACAATATACCCTCTTCAATAGATCCTGTTAAAATATTTTTCATCCCAATGCACTGTAAGAAACAATAGGATATATCATCATTTCATATAAAAAACAATGAACAATTGGGTTTAACTATGCTCTTAGCACAAAATCAACAAACTGCAGTAGAGAAGCAGTTACGTTTTGCAGAATTTGTGAATTTGACAAAAGATTTTTTCCATGTTCCAAGATCTACATGTGATACAAAATATATGAATTCTTGCAATGTAAACCTCACTATATTTTTCCAAGGCAGATAAAGGACATCCTTCGCACCCCATATACTTATAAGGAGGTTTTGGTGGCTGAAAATGCATTGCTTTGATGGTGATTGCATGTTGCTTGCGCTTTGTACATATTACTGAATTAATAAAGTCGAACATTTTCGATCTGTGGGTATAGCTCAGTGGTAGAGCATTTGACTGCATATCAAGAGGTCCATAGTTCAAATCTGGGTGCCCCCTTTTCCAACTGTTTTACCTGTAGAAATATAGTTTAATTAAATACATTGAAGAAAACATTTACAATCTTAGCATTTTATGTAATGAGCAACACATTTCTACATTTGAAATACTCCTGATCATCTCCTGAAACATAGGGTAAACACCATTAAGCTGTTTAGGATTTCTTCATATGATACAAGATGTGTTTTACATTCACCCAAGTTCTACTGCTGATATTATCAGTTTGAAATAGTCCATTGGAAGCTCATATGAATGTTATAAAACTGTGGTGGAAACCAATAATATGCCCTCAATGAAATGTGTTGATTTGTACAGCTGACCAGAAGTGCACTGATGTCATTAGTTCTACAAGTTCCATACAGTCACCCACTCTATCACCTTTTTAAAAAAGGGCAGTTTTCAGCATTCAAGGGTTTAACTCAGTGGTAGAGCGTGGGAGTGCAGTTCAAGAAGTCCCTGTTTCATAACAATATACCCTCTTCAATAGATCCTGTTAAAATGTTTTTCATCCAAATGCACTGTAAGAAACAAGAGGATATATCATCATTTCATATAAAAAAACAATGAACAATTGGGTTTAACTATGCTCTTAGCACAAAATCAACAAACTGCAGTATAGAAGCACTTACGTTTTGCAGAATTTGTGCATTTGACAAAAGTTTTTTTTTCCATGTTCCAAGATCTACATGTGATACGAAATGTATGAATTCTTGCAATGGAAACCTCACTGTATTTTACCAAGGCAGATAAAGGACATCCTTCGCACCCCATATACTTATAAGGAGGGTTTGGTGGCTGAAAATGCATTGCTTTGATGGTGATTGCATGTTGCTTCCACTTTGTACATATTACTGAATAAAAATAGGTGAACATTTTAGAATTGGGGGTATAGCTCCGTGGTAGAGCATTTGCTTGCAGCTCAAGAGGTCCCTAGTTCAAATCTAGGTGCCCTCTTGTCCAACTGTTTTACCTGTAGAAATATTTTTTTAATTAAATAAATTGAAGAAAACATTTACAATCTTAGCATTTTATGTAATGAGCAACACATTTCTACATTTGAAACACTCCTGATCATCTCCTGAAACATAGGGTAAACACCATTAAGCTGTTTAGGATTTCTTCATATGATACAAGCTGTGTTTTACATTCACCCAAGTTCTACTGGTGATAATATCAGTTTGAAATAGTCCATTGGAAGCTCATATGAATGTTATAAAACCGTGGTGGAAACCAATAATATGACCTTAATGAAATGTATTTATTTGTACAGCTGACCAGAAGTGCACTGATGTCATTAGTTCTACAAGTTCCATACAGTCACCCACTCTATCACTTTTTTAAAAAAGGGCAGTTTTCAGCATTCAAGGGTTTATGTCAATGGTAGAGCGTAGGAGTGCAGTTCATGAAGTCCCTGTTTCATAACCATATACCCTCTTCAATAAATCCTGTCAAAATGTTTTTCAAGCCAATGCACTGTAATAAACAATAAGATATATCATCATTTCATAGACAAAACAATGAACAATTGGGTTTAACTATGCTCTTAGCACAAAATCAACAAACTGCAGTAGAGAAGCTGTTACGTTTTGTAGAATTTGTGCATTTGACAAAAGTGTTTTTTCCATGTTCCAAGATCTACATGTGATACGAAATGTATGAATTCTTGCAATGGAAACCTCACTGTATTTTACCAAGGCAGATAAAGGACATCTTGTGTACCCCTTATAGTTATAAGGAGGGTTTGGTGGCTAAAAATGCATTGCTTTGATGGTGATTGCATGTTGCTTGCACTTTGTAAATATTACTGAATTAATAAAGAAAATAATTTCAGAACTGGGGGTATAGCTCAGTGGTAGAGCATTTGACTGCAGATCAGGAGGTCCCTAGTTCAAATCTGGGTGCCCCCTTGCCCAACTGTTATACCTGTAGAAATGTTTTTTTAATTAAATAAATTGAAGAAAACATTTACAATCTTAGCATTTGATGTAATGAGCAACACATTTGTACATTTTAAATACTCCTGATCATCACCTGAAACATAGGGTAAACACCATTAAGCTGTTTAGGATTTCTTCATATGATACAAGCTGTGTTTTACATTCACCCAAGTTCTATTGGTGATATGATTAGTTTGAAATAGTCCATTGGAAGTTCATATGAATGTTATAAAACTGTGGTGGAAACCAATAATATGCCCTTAATGAAATGTATTAATTTGTACAGCTGACCAGAAGTGCACTGATGTTATTAGTTCTACAAGTTCCATACAGTCACCCACTCTATCACCTTTTTAAAAAAGGGCAGTTTTCAGCATTCAAGGGTTTATGTCAGTGGTAGAGCATAGGAGTGCTTTTCAAGAAGTCCCTGTTTCATAGCCATATACCCTCTTCAATGGATCCTGTTAAAATGTTTTTCAACCCAATGCACTGTAAGAAACAATAGGATATATCATCATTTCATATACAAAACAATGAACAATTGGGTTTAACTATGTGCTTAGCACAAAATCAACAAACTGCAGCAGAGAAGCAGTTACATTTTGCAGAATTTGTGCATTTGACAAAAGATTTTTTTTCCATGTTCCAAGATCTACATGTGATACGAAATGTATGAATTCTTGCAATGGAAACCTCACTGTATTTTACCAAGGCAGATAAAGGACATCCTTCGCACCCCATATACTTATAAGGATGGTTTGGTGGCTGAAAATGCATTGCTTTGATGGTGATTGCATGTTGCTTGCACTTTGTACATATTACTGAATTAATAAAGGTGAACATTTCAGAAATGGGGTTATAGCTCAGGGGTAGAGCATTTCACTGCAGATCAAGAGGTCCCTAGTTCAAATCTGAGTGCCCCCTTGTCCAACTGTTTTACCTGTAGAAATATTTATCAATTAAATAAATTGAAGTAAACATTTACAATCTTAGCATTTTATGTAATGAGCAACACTTTTCTACATTTGAAATACTCCTGATCATCACCTGAAACATAGGGTAAACACCATTAAGCTGTTTAGGATTTCTTCATATGATACAAGCTGTGTTTTACATTCACCCAAGTTCTACTGGTGATATGATCAGTTTGAAATGGTCCATTGGAAGCTCATATGAATGTTATAAAACTGTGGTGGAAACCAATAATGTGCCCTTAATGAAATGTATTAATTTGTACAGCTGACCAGAAGTGCACTGATGTCATTAGTTCTACAAGTTCCATAGAGTCACCCATTCTATCACCTTTTTAAAAAAGGGCAGTTTTCAACATTGAAGGGTTTATGTCAGTGGTAGAGCGTAGGAGTGCAGTTCAAGAAGTCCCTGTTTCATAACAATATACCCTCTTCAATAGATCCTGTTAAAATATTTTTCATCCCAATGCACTGTAAGAAACAATAGGATATATCATCATTTCATATAAAAAACAATGAACAATTGGGTTTAACTATGCTCTTAGCACAACATCAACAAACTGCAGTAGAGAAGCAGTTACGTTTTGCAGAATTTGTGCATTTGACAAAAGTTTTTTTCCATGTTCCAAGATCTACATGTGATACGAAATGTATGAATTCTTGCAATGTAAACCTCACTATATTTTACCAAGGCAAATAAAGGACATCCTTCGCACCCCATATACTTATAAGGAGGTTTTGGTGGCTGAAAATGCATTGCTTTGATGGTGATTGCATGTTGCTTGCGCTTTGTACATATTACTGAATTAATAAAGGCGAACATTTTTGAACTGCGGGTATAGCTCAGTGGTTGAGCATTTGACTGAAGAACAAGAGGTCCCTAGTTCAAATCTGGGTGCCCCCTTGCCCAACTGTTATACCTGTAGAAATGTTTTTTTAATTGAAGAAAACATTTACAATCTTAGCATTTTATGTAATGAGCAACACATTTCTACATTTGAAATACTCCTGATCATCTCCTGAAACATAGGGTAAATACCATTAAGCTGTTTCGGATTTCTTCATATGATACAAGCTGTGTTTTACATTCACCCAAGTTCTACTCGTGATATTATCAGTTTGAAACAGTCCATTGGAATCTCATATGAATGTTATAAAACTGTGGTGGAAACCAATAATATGCCCTTAATTAAATGTATTAATTTGTACAGCTGACCAGAAGTGCATTGATGTCATTAGTTTTACAAGTTCCATACAGTCACCCACTCTATCACCTTTTTAAAAAAGGGCAGTTTTCAGCATTCAAGGGTTTAACTCAGTGGAAGAGCATAGGAGTGCAGTTCAAGAAGTCCCTGTTTCATAACCATATACCCTCGTCAATAGATCCTGTTAAAATGTATTTTTTAACCCAATGCACTGTAAGAAACAATAAGATATATCATCATTTCATATACAAAACAATGAACAATTGGGTTTAACTATGCTCTTAGCACACGATCAACAAAATTCAGTAGAGAAACAGATACGTTTTGCAGAATGTGTGCATTTGACAAAAGTTTTTTTTCCATGTTCCAAGATCTACATGTGATACGAAATGTATGAATTAATGCAATGGAAACCTCACTGTATTTTACCAAGGCAGATAAAGGACATCTTTTGTACCCCATATACTTATAAGGAGGGTATGGTGGCTGAAAATGCATTGCTTTGATGGTGATTGCATGTTGCTTGCACTTTGTACATATTACTGAATTAATAAAGGTGAACTTTTCAGAACTGGGGGTATAGCTCAGTGGTAGAGAATTTGACTGCATATCAAGAGGTTCCTAGTTCAAATCTGGGTGCCCCCTTGTCCAACTGTTTTACCTGTAGAAGAAAACATTTACAATCTTAGCATTTGATGTAATGAGCAACACATTTCTACTTTGAAATACTCCTGATCATCATCTGAAACATAGGGTAAACACCATTAAGCTGTTTAGGATTTCTTCATATGATACAAGCTGTGTTTTACATTCACCCAAGTTCTATTGGTGATATGATTAGTTTGAAATAGTCCATTGGAAGCTCATATGAATGTTATAAAACTGTGGTGGAAACCAATAATATGCCCTTAATGAAATGTATTAATTTGTACAGCTGACCAGAAGTGCACTGATGTCATTAGTTCTACAAGTTCCATACAGTCACCCACTCTATCACCTTTTTAAAAAAGGGCAGTTTTCAGCATTCAAGGGTTTATGTCAGTGGTAGAGCGTAGGAGTGCTTGTCAAGAAGTCCCTGTTTCATAACCATATACTCTCTTCAATAGATACTGTTAAAATGTTTTTCAACCCAATGCACTGTAAGAAACAATAGGATATATCATCATTTCATATACAAAACAATGAACAATTGGGTTTAACTATGTGCTTAGCACAAAATCAACAAACTGCAGTAGAGAAGCAGTTACATTTTGCAGAATTTGTGCATTTGACAAACGATTTTTTTCCATGTTCCAAGATCTACATGTGATACGAAATGTATGAATTCTTGCAATGGAAACCTCACTGTATTTTACCAAGCCAGATAAAGGACATCCTTCGCACCCCATATACTTATAAAGAGGGTTTGGTGGCTGAAAATGCATTGCTTTGATGGTGATTGCATGTTGCTTGCACTTTGTACATATTACTGAATTAATAAAGGTGAACTTTTCAGAACTGGGAGTACAGCTCAGTGGTAGAGCATTTGACTGCACATCAAGAGCTCCCTATTTCAAATCTGGGTGCCGACTTGTTCAACTGTTTTACCTATAGAAAAAAACATTTACAATCTTAGCATTTGATGTAATGAGCAACACATTTCTACATTTGAAATACTCCTGATCATCACCTGAAACATAGGGTAAACACCATTAAGCTGTTTAGGATTACTTCATATGATACAAGCTGTGTTTTACATTCACCCAAGTTCTACTGGTGATATTATCAGTTTGAAATAGTCCATTGGAAGCTCATATGAATGTTATAAAACTGTGGTGGAAAGCAATAATATGCCCTTAATGAAATGTATTAATTTGTACAGCTGACCAGAAGTGCACTGATGTCATTAGTTCTACAAGTTCCATACAGTCACCCACTCGATCACCTTTTTAAAAAAGGGCAGTTTTCAGCATTCAAGGGTTTAACTCAGTGGTAGAGCGTAGGAGCACAGTTCAAGAAGTTCCTGTTTCATAACCATATACCCTCATCAATAGATCCTGTTAAAATGTTTTTCAACCTAATGCATTGTAAGAAACAATAGGATATATCATCAATTCATATAAAAAACAATGAACAATTGGGTTTAACTATGCTCTTAGCACAAAATCAACAAACTGCAGTAGAGAAGCAGTTACGTTTTGCAGAATTTGTGCATTTGACAAAAGTTTTTTTTCCATGTTACAAGATCTACATGTGATACGAAATGTATGAATTCTTGCAATGTAAACCTCACTATATTTTACCAAGGCAGATAAAGGACATCCTTCGCACCCCATATACTTATAAGGAGGTTTTGGTGGCTGAAAATGCATTGCTTTGATGGTGATTGCATGTTGCTTGCGCTTTGTACATATTACTGAATTAATAAAGGCGAACATTTTTGAACTGTGGGTATAGCTCAGTGGTAGAGCATTGGACTGAAGATCAAGAGGTCCCTAGTTCAAATCTGGGTGCCCCCTTGCCCAACTGTTATACCTGTAGAAATGTTTTTTTAATTAAATAAATTGAAGAAAACATTTACAATCTTAGCATTTTATGTAATGAGCAACACATTTCTACATTTGAAATACTCCTGATCATCTCCTGAAACATAGGGTAAATACCATTAAGCTGTTTCGGATTTCTTCATATGATACAAGCTGTGTTTTACATTCACCCAAGTTCTACTCGTGATATTATCAGTTTGAAACAGTCCATTGGAAGCTCATATGAATGTTATAAAACTGTGGTGGAAACCAATAATATGCCCTTAAGGAATTGTATTAATTTGTACAGCTGACCAGAAGTGCACTGATGTAATTAGTTCTACAAGTTCCATACAGTCACCCACTCTATCACCTTTTTAAAAAAGGGCAGTTTTCAGCATTCAAGGATTTAACTCAGTGGTAGAGCGTAGGAGTGCAGTTCAAGAAGTCCCTGTTTCATAACAATATACCCTCTTCAGTAGATCCTGTTAAAATGTTTTTCATCCCAATGCACTGTAAGAAACAATAGGATATATTATCATTTCATATAAAAAAACAATGAACAATTGGGTTTAACTATGCTCTTAGCACAAAATCAACAAACTGCAGTAGAGAAGCAGTTACATTTTGCATAATTTGTGCATTTGACAAAAGATTTTTTTTCCATGTTCCAAGATCTACATGTGATACGAAATGTATGAATTCTTGCAATGGAAATCTCACTGTATTTTACCAAGGCAGATAAAGGACATCCTTCGCACCCCATATACTTATAAGGAGGGTTTGGTGGCTGAAAATGCATTGCTTTGATGGTGATTGCATGTTGCTTGCACTTTGTACATATTACTGAATTAATAAAGATCCAATTTTCAGAACTGGGTGTATAGCTCAGTGGCAGAGCATTTGACTGCAGATCAAGAGGTCCCTAGTTCAAATCTGGATGCCCCCTTGTTCAACTGTTTTACCTGTAGAATTTTTTTTTAATTAAATAAATTGAAGAAAACATTTACAATCTTAGCATTTGATGTAATGAGCAACACATTTCTACATTTGAAATACTCCTGATCATCTCCTGAAACATAGGGTAAACACCATGAAACTGTTTAGGATTTCTTCATATGATACAAGCTGTGTTTTACATTCACCCAAGTTCTACTCGTGATATTATCAGTTTGAAATAGTCCATTGGAAGCTCATATGAATGTTATAAAACTGTGGTGGAAACCAATAATATGCCCTTAATTAAATGTATTAATTTGTACAGCTGACCAGAAGTGCACTGATGTCATTAGTACTACAGGTTCCATACAGTCACCCACTCTATCACCTTTTTAAAAAAGGGCAGTTTTCAGCATTCAAGGGTTTAACTCAGTGGAAGAGCATAGGAGTGCAGTTCAAGAAGTCCCTGTTTCATAACCATATACCCTCGTCAATAGATCCTGTTAAAATGTATTTTTTAACCCAATGCACTGTAAGAAACAATAAGATATATCATCATTTCATATACAAAACAATGAACAATTGGGTTTAACTATGCTCTTATCACAAGATCAACAAAATGCAGTAGAGAAACAGATACGTTTTGCAGAATGTGTGCATTTGACAAAAGTTTTTTTTCCATGTTCCAAGATCTACATGTGATACGAAATGTATGAATTAATGCAATGGAAACCTCACTGTATTTTACCAAGGCAGATAAAGGACATCTTTTGTACCCCATATACTTATAAGGAGGGTATGGTGGCTGAAAATGCATTGCTTTGATGGTGATTGCATGTTGCTTGCACTTTGTACATATTACTGAATTAATAAAGGTGAACTTTTCAGAACTGGGGGTATAGCTCAGTGGTAGAGAATTTGACTGCATATCAAGAGGTCCATAGTTCAAATCTGGGTGCCCCCTTGTCCAACTGTTTTACCTGTAGAAGAAAACATTTACAATCTTAGCATTTGATGTAATGAGCAACACATTTCTACATTTGAAATACTCCTGATCATCACCTGAAACATAGGGTAAACACCATTAAGCTGTTTAGGATTTCTTCATATGATACAAGATGTGTTTTACATTCACCAAAGTTCTATTGGTGATATGATTAGTTTGAAATAGTCCATTGGAAGCTCATATGAATGTTATAAAACTGTGGTGGAAACCAATAATATGCCCTTAATGAAATGTATTAATTTGTACAGCTGACCAGAAGTGCACTGATGTCATTAGTTCTACAAGTTCCATACAGTCACCCACTCTATCACCTTTTTAAAAAAGGGCAGTTTTCAGCATTCAAGGGTTTAACTCAGTGGTAGAGCGTAGGAGTACAGTTCAAGAAGTTCCTGTTTCATAACCATATACCCTCATCAATAGATCCTGTTAAAATGTTTTTCAACCCAATGCATTGTAAGAAACAATAGGATATATCATCAATTCATATAAAAAACAATGAACAATTGGGTTTAACTATGCCCTTAGCACAAAATCAACAAACTGCAGTACAGAAGCAGTTACGTTTTGCAGAATTTGTGCATTTGACAAAAGTTTTTTTTCCATGTTCCAAGATCTACATGTGATACGAAATGTATGAATTCTTGCAATGGAAACCTCACTGTATTTTACCAAGGCAGATAAAGGACATCCTTCGCACCCCATATACTTATAAGGAGGGTTTGGTGGCTGAAAAGCATTGCTTTGATGGTGATTGCATGTTGCTTGCACTTTGTACATATTACAGAATTAATAAAGGTGAACTTTTCAGATTTGGGGGTATAGCTCAGTGGTAGAGCATTTGACTGCAGATCAAGAGGTCCCTAGTTCAAATCTGGGTGCACCCTTGTTCAACTGTTTTACCTGTGGACATTTTTTTTTAATTAAATACATTGAAGAAAACATTTACAATCTTAGCATTTTGTGTAATGAGCAACACATTTCTACATTTGAAATACTCCTGATCATCTCCTGAAACATAGGGTAAACACCATGAAACTGTTTAGGATTTCTTCATATGATACAAGCTGTGTTTTACTTTCACCCAAGTTCTACCGGTGATATTATCAGTTTGAAATAGTCCATTGGATGCTCATATGAATGTTATAAAACTGTGGTGGAAACCAATAATATGCCCTTAATGAAATGTATTAATTTGTACAGCTGACCAGAAGTGCACTAATGTCATTAGTTCTACAAGTTCCATACAGTCACCCACTCTATCACCTTTTTAAAAAAGGGCGGTTTTCAGCATTCAAGGGTTCAACTCAGTGGTAGAGCGTAGGAGTACAGTTCAAGAAGTTCCTGTTGCATAACCATATACCCTCATCAATAGATCCTGTTAAAATGTTTTTCAACCCAATGCATTGTAAGAAACAATAGGATATATCATCAATTCATATAAAAAACAATGAACAATTGGGTTTAACTATGCTCTTAGCACAAAATCAACAAACTGCAGTAGAGAAGCAGTTACGTTTTGCAGAATGTGTGCATTTGACAAAATATGTTTTTTTCCATGTTCCAAGATCTACATGTGATACGAAATGTATGAATTCTTGCAATGGAAACCTCACTGTATTTTACCAAGGCAGATAAAGGACCTCTTTTGTACCCCTTATACATATAATGAGGGTTTGGTGGCTGAAAATGAATTGCTTTGATGGTGATTGCATGTTGCTTCCACTTTGTACATATTACTGAATAAATAAAGGTGAACATTTTAGAAATGGGGTTATAGCTCAGGGGTAGAGCATTTCACTGCAGATCAAGAGGTCCCTAGTTCAAATCTGGGTGCCCCCGTGTCCAACTGTTTTACCTGTAGAAATATTTATCAATTAAATAAATTGAAGTAAACATTTACAATCTTAGCATTTTATGTAATGATCAACACTTTTCTACATTTGAAATACTCCTGATCATCACCTGAAACATAGGGTAAACACCATTAAGCTGTTTAGGATTTCTTCATATGATACAAGCTGTGTTTTACATTCACCCAAGTTCTACTGGTGATATGATCAGTTTGAAATGGTCCATTGGAAGCTCATATGAATGTTATAAATCTGTGGTGGAAACCAATAATGTGCCCTTAATGAAATGTATTAATTTGTACAGCTGACCAGAAGTGCACTGATGTCATTAGTTCTACAAGTTCCATAGAGTCACCCACTCTATCACCTTTTTAAAAAAGGGCAGTTTTCAACATTGAAGGGTTTATGTCAGTGGTATAGCGTAGGAGTGTAGTTCAAGAAGTCCCTGTTTGATAACCATATACCCTCTTGAATAGATACTGTTAAAATGTTTTTCAACCCAATGCACTGTAAGAAACAATAGGATATATCATCATTTCATATACAAAACAATGAACAATTGGGTTTAACTATGCTCTTAGCACAACATCAACAAACTGCAGTAGAGAAGCAGTTACATTTTGCAGAATTTGTGCATTTGACAAAAGATTTTTTTCCATGTTCCAAGATCTACATGTGATACGAAATGTATGAATTCTTGCAATGGAAACCTCACTGTATTTTACCAAGGCAGATAAAGGACATCCTTCGCACCCCATATACTTATAAGGAGGGTTTGGTGGCTGAAAAGCATTGCTTTGATGGTGATTGCATGTTGCTTGCACTTTGTACATATTACAGAATTAATAAAGGTGAATTTTTCAGATCTGGGGGTATAGCTCAGTGGTAGAGCATTTGACTGCAGTTCAAGAGGTCCCTAGTTCAAATCTGGGTGCCCCCTTGTTCAACTGTTTTACCTGTGGACATTTTTTTTTAATTAAATAAATTGAAGAAAACATTTACAATCTTAGCATTTTGTGTAATGAGCAACACATTTCTACATTTGAAATACTCCTGATCATCTCCTGAAACATAGGGTAAACACCATGAAACTGTTTAGGATTTCTTCATATGATACAAGCTCTGTTTTACTTTCACCCAAGTTCTACTGGTGATATTATCAGTTTGAAATAGTCCATTGGAAGCTCATATGAATGTTATAAAACTGTGTTGGAAACCAACAATACGCCCTTAATGAAATGTATTAATTTGAACAGATGACCAGAAGTGCACTGATGTCATTAGTTCTACAAGTTCCATACAGTCACCCACTCTATCACCTTTTTAAAAAAGGGCAGTTTTCAACATTCAAGGGTTTATGTCAGTGGTAGAGCGTAGGAGTGTAGTTCAAGAAGTCCCTGTTTCATAACCATATACCCTCTTCAATAGATCCTGTTAAAATGTTTTTCAACCCAATGCACTGTAAGAAACAATATGATATATCATCATTTCATATACAAAACAATTAACAATTGGGTTTAACTATGCTCTTAGCACAAAATCAACAAACTGCAGTAGAGAAGCAGTTACATTTTGCAGAATTTGTGCATTTGACAAAAGATTTTTTTTCCATGTTCCAAGATCTACATGTGGTACGAAATGTATGAATTCTTGCAATGGAAACCTCACTGTATTTTACCAAGGCAGATAAAGGACATCCTTTGC
Source organism: Ambystoma mexicanum (assembly GCF_040938575.1). Taxonomy (NCBI): domain Eukaryota; kingdom Metazoa; phylum Chordata; class Amphibia; order Caudata; family Ambystomatidae; genus Ambystoma; species Ambystoma mexicanum. Next base: position 506,415 of record NW_027182484.1, read on the forward strand.
ACCCCATATACTTATAAGGAGGGTTTGGTGGCTGAAAATGCATTGCTTTGATGGTGATTGCATGTTGCTTGCACTTTGTACATATTACTGAATTAATAAAGGTGAGCTTTTCAGAACTGGGGGTATAGCTCAGTGGTAGGGCTATTGACTGCAGATCAAGAGGTCCCTAGTTCAAATCTGGGTGCCACCCTTGTTCAACTGTTTTACCTGTAGAAAAAAACTTTTACAATCTTAGCATTTGATGTAATGAGCAACACATTTCTACATTTGAAATACTCCTTATCATCTCCTGAAACATAGGGTAAACACGATGAAACTGTTTAGGATTTCTTCATATGATACAAGCTGTGTTTTACATTCACCCAAGTTCTACTGGTGATATTATCAGTTTGAAATAGTCCGATGTAAGCTCATATGAATGTTATAAAACTGTGGTGGAAACCAATAATATGCCCTTAATGAAATGTATTAATTTGTACAGCTGACCAGAAGTGCACTGATGTCATTAGTTCTACAAGTTCCATACAGTCACCCACTCTATCACCTTTTTAAAAAAGGGCAGTTTTCAGCATTCAAGGGTTTATGTCAGTGGTAGAGCGTAGGCGTGCTTTTCAAGAAGTCCCTGTTTCATAACCATATACCCTCTTCAATAGATCCTGCTAAAATGTTTTTCAACCCAATGCACTGTAAGAAACAATAGGATATATCATCATTTCATATACAAAACAATGAACAATTGGGTTTAACTATGCGCTTGGCACAAAATCAACAAACTGCAGTAGTGAAGCAGTTACATTTTGCAGAATTTGTGCATTTGACAAAAGATTTTTTTTCCATGTTCCAAAGATCTACATGTGATACGAAATGTATCAATTCTTGCAATGGAAACCTAACTGTATTTTACCAAGGCAGATAAAGGACATCCTTCGCACCCCATATACTTATAAGGAGGGTTTGGTGGCTGAAAATGCCTTGCTTTGATTGTGATTGCATGTTGCTTGCACTTTGTACATATTACTGAATTAATAAAGGTGAGCTTTTTAGAACTGGGAGTACAACTCAGTGGTAGAGCATTTGACTGCAGATCAAGAGGTCCCTAGTTCAAATCGGGGTGCCCCCTTGTCCAACTGTTTTACCTGTAGAAATATTTCTCAATTGAATAAATTGAAGTAAACATTTACAATCTTAGCATTTTATGTAATGAGCAACACTTTTCTACATTTGAAATACTCCTGATCATCACCTGAAACATAGGGTAAACACCATTAAGCTGTTTAGGATTTCTTCATATGATACAAGCTGTGTTTTACATTCACCCAAGTTCTACTGGTGATATGATCAGCTTGAAATGGTCCATTGGAAGCTCATATGAATGTTATAAAAATGTGCTGGAAACCAATAATGTGCCCTTAATGAAATGTATTAATTTGTACAGCTGAGCAAAAGTGCACTGATGTCATTAGTTCTACAAGTTCCATAGAGTCACCCACTCTATCAACTTTTAAAAAAGGGCACTTTTCAACATTCAAGGGTTTATGTCAGTGGTAGAGCGTAGGAGTGTAGTTCAAGAAGTCCCTGTTTCATAACCATATACCCTCTTCAATAGATCCTGTTAAAATGTTTTTCAACCCAATGCACTGTAAGAAACAATAGGATATATCATCATTTCATATACAAAACAATGAACAATTGGGTTTAACTATGCTCTTAGCACAACATCAACAAACTGCAGTAGAGAAGCAGTTACATTTTGCAGAATTTGTGCATTTGACAAAAGATTTTTTTTCCATGTTCCAAGATCTACATGTGATACGAAATGTATGAATTCTTGCAATGGAAACCTCACTGTATTTTACCAAGGCAGATAAAGGACATCCTTCGCACCCCATATACTTATAAGGAGGATTTGGTGGCTGAAAATGCATTGCTTTGATGGTGATTGCATGTTGCTTGCACTTTGTACATATTACTGAATTAATAAAGGTGAACTTTTCAGAACTGGGGGTATAGCTCAGTGGTGGAGCATTTGACTGCAGATCAAGAGGTCCCTAGTTCAAATCTGGGTGCCCCCTTGTTCAACTGTTTTACCTGTAGAAAAAAACATTTACAATCTTAGCATTTGATGTAATGAGCAACACATTTCTACATTTGAAATACTCCTGATCATCTCCTGAAACATAGGGTAAACACCATGAAACTGTTTAGGATTTCTTCATATGATACATGCTGTGTTTTACATTCACCCATGTTCTACTGGTGATATTATCAGTTTGAAATAGTCCATTGGAAGCTCATAGGAATGTTATAAAACTGTGGTGGAAACCAATAATATGCCCTTAATGAAATGTATTAATTTGTACAGCTGACCAGAAGTGCACTGATGTCATTAGTTATACCAGTTCCATACAGTCACCCACTCTCTCACCTTTTTAAAAAAGGGCAGTTTTCAGCATTCAAGGGTTTAACTCAGTGGTAGAGCGTAGGAGTGCAGTTCAAGAAGTCCCTGTTTCATAACCATATACCCTCGTCAATAGATCCTGTTAAAATGTTTTTCAACCCAATGCACTGTAAGAAACAATAGGATATATCATCATTTCATATAAAAAACAATGAACAATTGGGTTTAACTATGCTCTTAGCACAAACTCAACAAACTGCAGTAGAGAAGCAGTTACGTTTTGCGGAATTTGTGCATTTGACAAAAGCTTTTTTTCCATGTTCCAAGATCTACATGTGATACGAAATGTATGAATTCTTGCAATGGAAACCTCACTGTATTTTACCAAGGCAGATAAAGGACATCTTTTGTACCCCTTATACATATAATGAGGGTTTGGTGGCTGAAAATGAATTGCTTTGATGGTGATTGCATGTTGCTTCCACTTTGTACATATTACTGAATAAATAAAGGGGAACATTTCAGAAATGGGGTTACAGCTCAGGGGTAGAGCATTTCACTGCAGAACAAGAAGTCCCTAGTTCAAATCTGGGTGCCCCCTTGTCCAACTGTTTTACCTGTAGAAATATTTCTCAATTGAATAAATTGAAGTAAACATTTACAATCTTAGCATTTTATGTAATGAGCAACACTTTTCCACATTTGAAATACTCCTGATCATCACCTGAAACATAGGGTAAACACCATTAAGCTGTTTAGGATTTCTTCATATGATACAAGCTGTGTTTTACATTCACCCAAGTTCTACTGGTGATATGATCAGTTTGAAATGGTCCATTGGAAGCTCATATGAATGTTATAAAAATGTGCTGGAAACCAATAATGTGCCCTTAATGAAATGTATTAATTTGTACAGCTGAGCAAAAGTGCACTGATGTCATTAGTTTTACAAGTTCCATAGAGTCACCCACTCTATCACCTTTTTAAAAAAGGGCAGTTTTCAACATTGAAGGGTTTATGTCAGTGGTAGAGCGTAGGAGTGTAGTTCAAGAAGTCCCTGTTTCATAACCATATACTCTCTTCAATAGATACTGTTAAAATGTTTTTCAACCCAATGCACTGTAAGAAACAATAGGATATATCATCATTTCATATACAAAACAATGAACAATTGGGTTTAACTATGCTCTTAGCACAACATCAACAAACTGCAGTAGAGAAGCAGTTACATTTTGCAGAATTTGTGCATTTGACAAAAGATTTTTTTTCCATGTTCCAAGATCTACATGTGATACGAAATGTATGAATTCTTGCAATGGAAACCTCACTGTATTTTACCAAGGCAGATAAAGGACATCCTTCGCACCCCATATACTTATAAGGAGGATTTGGTGGCTGAAAATGCATTGCTTTGATGGTGATTGCATGTTGCTTGCACTTTGTACATATTACTGAATTAATAAAGGTGAACTTTTCAGAACTGGGGGTATAGCTCAGTGGTAGAGCATTTGACTGCAGATCAAGAAGTCCCTAGTTCAAATCTGGGTGCCCCCTTGTTCAACTGTTTTACCTGTAGAAAAAAACATTTACAATCTTAGCATTTGATGTAATGAGCAACACATTTCTACATTTGAAATACTCCTGATCATCTCCTGAAACATAGGGTAAACAACATGAAACTGTTTAGGATTTCTTCATATGATACAAGCTGTGTTTTACATTCACCCAAGTTCTACTGGTGATATTATCAGTTTGAAATAGTCCATTGGAAGCTCATATGAATGTTATAAAACTGTGGTGGAAAGCAATAATATGCCCTTAATGAAATGTATTAATTTGTACAGCTGACCGGAAGTGCACTGATGTCATTAGTTCTACAAGTTCCATAGAGTCACCCACTCTATCACCTTTTTAAAAAAGGGCAGTTTTCAACATTGAAGGGTTTATGTCAGTAGTAGGGCGTAGGAGTGTAGTTCAAGAAGTCCCTGTTTCATAACCATATACCCTCTTCAATAGATCCTGTTAAAATGTTTTTCAACCCAATGCACTTTAAGAAACAATAGGATATATCATCATTTCATATACAAAACAATGTACAATTGGGTTTAACTCTGCTCTTAGCACAAAATCAACAAACTGCAGTAGAGAAGCAGTTACATTTTGCAGAATTTGTGCATTTGACAAAAGATTTTTTTTCCATGTTCCAAGATCTACATGTGATACGAAATGTATGAATTCTTGCAATGGAAACCTCACTGTATTTTACCAAGGCAGATAAAGGACATCCTTCGCACCCCATATACTTATAAGGAGGGTTTGGTGGCTGAAAATGCATTGCTTTGATGGTGATTGCATGTTGCTTGCACTTTGTACTTTTTACTGAATTAATAAAGGTGAACATTTCAGAACTTGGGGTATAGCTCAGTGGTAGAGCATGTGGCTGCAGATCAAAAGGTCCCTAGTTCAAATCTGGGTGCAACCTTGTTCAAATCTTTTACCTGTAGAAATATTTTTTTAATTAAATAAATTGAAGAAAACATTTACAATCTTAGCATTTTATGTAATGAGCAACACATTTCTACATTTGAAATACTCCTGATCATCTCCTGAAACATAGGGTAAACACCATTAAGCTGTTTAGGATTTCTTCTACTGATACAAGCTGTCTTTTACATTCACCCAAGTTCTACTGGTGATATGATCAGTTTGAAATAGTCCATTGGAAGCTCATATGAATGTTATAAAACTGTGGTGGAAACCAATAATATGCCCTTAATGAAATGTATTAATTTGTACAGCTGACCAGAAGTGCACTGATGTCATTAGTTCTACAAGTTCCATACAGTCACCCACACTATCACCTTTTTATAAAGGGCAGTTTTCAACATTGAAGGGTTTATGTCAGTGGTAGAGCGTAGGAGTATAGTTCAAGAAGTCCCTGTTTCATAACCATATACCCTCTTCAATAGATCCTGTTAAAATGTGTTTCAACCCAATGCACTGTAAGAAACAATAGGATATATCATCATTTCATATACAAAACAATGAACAATTGAGTTTAACTATGCTCTTAGCACAAAATCAACAAACTGCAGTAGAGAAGCAGTTACATTTTGCATAATGTGTGCATTTGACAAAAGATTTTTTTCCATGTTCCAAGATCTACATGTGGTACGAAATGTATGAATTCTTGCAATGGAAACCTCACTGTATTTTACCATGGCAGATAAAGTACATCCTTCGCACCCCATATACTTATAAGGAGGGTTTGGTGGCTGAAATTGCATTGCTTTGATGGTGATTGCATGTTGCTTGCACTTTGTACATATTACTGAATTAATAAAGGTGAACCTTTCAGAACTGGGGGTATAGCTCAGTGGTAGAGCATTTGACTGCAGATCAAGAGGTCCCTAGTTCAAATCTGGGTGCCCCCTTGTTCAACTGTTTTACCTGTAGAAATTTTTTTTTAATTAAATAAATTGAAGAAAACATTTTCAATCTTAGCATTTTATGTAATGAGCAACACATTTCTACATTTGAAATGCTCCTGATCATCTCCTGAAACATGGGGTAAACACCATGAAACTGTTTAGGATTTCTTCATATGATACAAGCTGTGTTTTACATTCACCCAAGTTCTACTGGTGATATTATCCGTGTGAAATAGTCCATTGGAAGCTCATATGAATGTTATAAAACTGTGGTGGAAACCAATAATATGCCCTTAATGAAATGTATTAATTTGTACAGCTGACCAGAAGTGCACTGATGTCATTAGTTCTACAAGTTCCATAGAGTCACCCACTCTATCACCTTTTTAAAAAAGGGCAGTTTTCAACATTGAAGGGTTTATGTCAGTGGTAGAGCGTAGGAGTGTAGTTCAAGAAGTCCCTGTTGCATAACCATATACCCTCTTCAATAGATCCTGTTAAAATGTTTTTCAACCCAATGCACTGTAAGAAACAATAGGATATATCATCATTCCATATACAAAACAATGAACAATTGGGTTTAACTATGCTCTTAGCACAAAATAAACAAACTGCAGTAGAGAAGCAGTTACATTTTGCAGAATTTGTGCATTTGACAAAAGATTTTTTTTCCATGTTCCAAGATCTATATGTGATACGAAATGTATGAATTCTTGCAATGGAAACCTCACTGTATTTTACCAAGGCAGATAAAGGACATCCTTCGCACCCCTTATACTTATAAGGAGGGTTTGGTGGCTGAACATGCATTGCTTTGATGGTGATTGCATGTTGCTTCCACTTTGTACATATTACTGAATAAATAAAGGTGAACATTCCAGAAATGGGGGTATAGCTCAGGGGTAGAGCATTTCACTGCAAATCAAAAGGTCCCTAATTCAAATCTGGGTGCCCCCTTGTCCAACTGTTTTACCTGTAGATATATTTTTTTAATTAAATAAATTGAAGTAAACATTTACAATTTTAGCATTTTATGTAATGAGCAACACATTTCTACATTTGAAATACTCCTGATCATCACCTGAAACATAGGGTAAACACCATTACGCTGTTTAGGATTTCTTCATATGATACAAGCTGTGTTTCACATTCACCCAAGTTCTACTGGTGATATGATCAGTTTGAAATAGTCCATTGGAAGCTCATATGAATGTTATAAATCTGTGGTGGAAACCAATAATATGCCCTTAATGAAATGTATTAATTTGTACAGCTGACCAGAAGTGCACTGATGTCATTAGTTCTACAAGTTCCATACAGTTACCCACTCTATCACCTTTTTTAAAAAAGGGCAGTTTTCAACATTCAAGGGTTTATGTCAGTGGTAGAGCATAGGCGTGTAGTTCAAGAAGTCCCTGTTTCATAACCATATACCCTCTTCAATAGATCCTGTTAAAATGTTTTTCAACCCAATGCACTGTAAGAAACAATAGGATATATCATCATTTCATATACAAAACAATGAACAATTGAGTTTAACTATGCTCTTAGCACAAAACCAACAAACTGCAGTAGAGAAGCAGTTACATTTTGGAGAATTTGTGCATTTGACAAAAGATTTTTTTCCATGTTCCAAGATCTACATGTGGTACGAAATGTATGAATTCTTGCAATGGAAACCTCACTGTATTTTACCAAGGCAGATAAAGGATATCCTTCGCACCCCATATACTTATAAGGAGGGTTTGGTGGCTGAAATTGCATTGCTTTGATGGTGATTGCATGTTGCTTGCACTTTGTACATATTACTGAATTAATAATGGTGAACTTTTCAGAACTGGGGGTATAGCTCAGTGGTAGAGCATTTCACTGCAGATCAAGATGTCCCTAGTTCAAATCTGGGTGCCCCCTTGTTCAACTGTTTTACCTGTAGAAATATTTTTTTATTAAATAAATTGAAGAAAACATTTACAATCTTAGCATTTTATGTAATGAGCAACACATTTCTACATTTGAAATACTCCTGATCATCTCCTGAAACACAGGGTAAACACCATGAAACTGTTTAGGATTTCTTCATATGATACAAGCTGTGTTTTAAATTCACCCAAGTTCAACTGGTGATATTATCAGTTTGAAATAGTCCATTGGAAGCTCATATGAATGTTATAAAACTGTGGTGGAAACCAATAATATGCCCTAAATGAAATGTATTAATTTGTACAGCTGACCAGAAGTGCACTGATGTCATTAGTTCTACAAGTTCCATACAGTCACCCACTCTATCACCTTTTTAAAAAAGGGCAGTTTTCAGCATTCAAGGGTTTCACTCAGTGGTAGAGCGTAGGAATGCAGTTCAAGAAGTCCCTGTTTCATAAACATATACCCTCTTCAATAGATCCTGTTAAAATGTTTTTCAACCCAATGCACTGTAAGAAAAAATAAGATATATCATCATTTCATATACAAAACAATGAACAATTGGGTTTAACTATGCTGTTAGCACAAAATCAACAAACTGCAGTAGAGAAGCAGTTACGTTTTGCGGAATTTGTGCATTTGACAAAAGTTTTTTTTCCATGTTCCAAGATCTACATGTGATACGAAATGTATGAATTCTTGCAATGGAAACCTCACTGTATTTTACCAAGGCAGATAAAGGACATCTTTTGTACCCCTTATACATATAATGAGGGTGTGGTGGCTGAAAATGAATTGCTTTGATGGTGATTGGATGTTGCTTCCACTTTGTACATATTACTGAATAAATAAAGGTGAACATTTCAGAAATGTGGTTATAGCTCAGGGATAGAGCATTTCACTGCAGATCAAGAGGTCCCTAGTTCAAATCGGGGTGCCCCGTTGTCCAACTGTTTTACCTGTAGAAATATTTCTCAATTGAATAAATTGAAGTAAACATTTACAATCTTAGCATTTTATGTAATGAGCAACACTTTTCTACATTTGAAATACTCCTGATCATCACCTGAAACATAGGGTAAACACCATTAAGCTGTTTAGGATTTCTTCATATGATACAAGCTGTGTTTTACATTCACCCAAGTTCTACTGGTGATATGATCAGCTTGAAATGGTCCATTGGAAGCTCATATGAATGTTATAAAAATGTGCTGGAAACCAATAATGTGCCCTTAATGAAATGTATTAATTTGTACAGCTGAGCAAAAGTGCACTGATGTCATTAGTTCTACAAGTTCCATAGAGTCACCCACTCTATCAACTTTTTAAAAAAGGGCAGTTTTCAACATTCAAGGGTTTATGTCAGTGGTAGAGCGTAGGAGTGTAGTTCAAGAAGTCCCTGTTTCATAACCATATACCCTCTTCAATAGATCCTGTTAAAATGTTTTTCAACCCAATGCACTGTAAGAAACAATAGGATATATCATCATTTCATATACAAAACAATGAACAATTGGGTTTAACTATGCTCTTAGCACAACATCAACAAACTGCAGTAGAGAAGCAGTTACATTTTGCAGAATTTGTGCATTTGACAAAAGATTTTTTTTCCATGTTCCAAGATCTACATGTGATACGAAATGTATGAATTCTTAAACCTCACTGTATTTTACCAAGGCAGATAAAGGACATCCTTCGCACCCCATATACTTATAAGGAGTATTTGGTGGCTGAAAATGCATTGCTTTGATGGTGATTGCATGTTGCTTGCACTTTGTACATATTACTGAATTAATAAAGGTGAACTGTTCAGAACTGGGGGTATATCTCAGTGGTAGAGCATTTGACTGCAGATCAAGAGGTCCCTAGTTCAAATCTGGGTGCCCCCTTGTTCAACTGTTTTACCTGTAGAAATATTTTTTTAATTAAATAAATTGAAGAAAACATTTACAATCTTAGCATTTTATGTAATGAGCAACACATTTCTACATTTCAAATACTCCTGATCATCACCTGAAACATAGGGTAAACACCATTAAGCTGTTTAGGATTTCTGCATATGATACAAGCTGTGTTTTACATTCACCCAAGTTCTACTGGTGATATTATCAGTTTGAAATAGTCCATTGGAAGCTCATATGAATGTTATAAAACTGTGGTGGAAACCAATAATATGCCCTTAATGAAATGTATTAATTTGTACAGCTGACCAGAAGTGCACTGATGTCATTAGTTATACAAGTTCCATACAGTCACCCACACTATCACCTTTTTATAAAGGGCAGTTTTCAACATTGAAGGGTTTATGTCAGTGGTAGAGCGTAGGAGTGTAGTTCAAGAAGTCCCTGTTTCATAACCATATACCCTCTTCAATAGATCCTGTTAAAATGTGTTTCAACCCAATGCACTGTAAGAAACAATAGGATATATCATCATTTCATATACAAAACAATGAACAATTGAGTTTAACTATGCTCTTAGCACAAAATCAACAAACTGCAGTAGAGAAGCAGTTACATTTTGCATAATGTGTGCATTTGTCAAAAGATTTTTTTCCATGTTCCAAGATCTACATGTGGTACGAAATGTATGAATTCTTGCAATGGAAACCTCACTGTATTTTACCACGGCAGATAAAGGACATCCTTCGCACCCCATATACTTATAAGGAGGGTTTGGTGGCTGAAATTGCATTGCTTTGATGGTGATTGCATGTTGCTTGCACTTTGTACATATTACTGAATTAATAAAGGTGAACTTTTCAGAACTGGGGGTATAGCTCAGTGGTAGAGCATTTGACTGCAGATCAAGAGGTCCCTAGTTCAAATCTGGGTGCCCCCTTGTTCAACTGTTTTACCTGTAGAATTTTTTTTTTAATTAAATAAATTGAAGAAAACATTTTCAATCTTAGCATTTTATGTAATGAGCAACACATTTCTACATTTGAAATGCTCCTGATCATCTCCTGAAACATGGGGTAAACACCATGAAACTGTTTAGGATTTCTTCATATGATACAAGCTGTGTTTTACATTCACCCAAGTTCTACTGGTGATATTATCAGTTTGAAATAGTCCATTGGAAGCTCATATGAATGTTATAAAACTGTGGTGGAAACCAATAATATGCCCTTAATGAAATGTATTAATTTGTACAGCTGACCAGAAGTGCACTGATGTCATTAGTTCTACAAGTTCCATAGAGTCACCCACTCTATCACCTTTTTAAAAAAGGGCAGTTTTCAACATTGAAGGGTTTATGTCAGTGGTAGAGCGTAGGAGTGTAGTTCAAGAAGTCCCTGTTGCATAACCATATACCCTCTTCAATAGATCCTGTTAAAATGTTTTTCAACCCAATGCACTGTAAGAAACAATAGGATATATCATCATTCCATATACAAAACAATGAACAATTGGGTTTAACTATGCTCTTAGCACACAATCAACAAACTGCAGTAGAGAAGCAGTTACATTTTGCAGAATGTGTGCATTTGACAAAAGATTTTTTTTCCATGTTCCAAGATCTATATGTGATACGAAATGTATGAATTCTTGCAATGGAAACCTCACTGTATTTTACCAAGGCAGATAAAGGACATCCTTCGCACCCCTTATACTTATAAGGAGGGTTTGGTGGCTGAACATGCATTGCTTTGATGGTGATTGCATGTTGCTTCCACTTTGTACATATTACTGAATAAATAAAGGTGAACATTCCAGAAATGGGGGTATAGCTCAGGGGTAGAGCATTTCACTGCAGATCAAAAGGTCCCTAATTCAAATCTGGGTGCCCCCTTGTCCAACTGTTTTACCTGTAGATATATTTTTTTAATTAAATAAATTGAAGTAAACATTTACAATTTTAGCATTTTATGTAATGAGCAACACATTTCTACATTTGAAATACTCCTGATCATCACCTGAAACATAGGGTAAACACCATTACGCTGTTTAGGATTTCTTCATATGATACAAGCTGTGTTTCACATTCACCCAAGTTCTACTGGTGATATGATCAGTTTGAAATAGTCCATTGGAAGCTCATATGAATGTTATAAATCTGTGGTGGAAACCAATAATATGCCCTTAATGAAATGTATTAATTTGTACAGCTGACCAGAAGTGCACTGATGTCATTAGTTCTACAAGTTCCATACAGTTACCCACTCTATCACCTTTTTTAAAAAAGGGCAGTTTTCAACATTCAAGGGTTTATGTCAGTGGTAGAGCATAGGCGTGTAGTTCAAGAAGTCCCTGTTTCATAACCATATACCCTCTTCAATAGATCCTGTTAAAATGTTTTTCAACCCAATGCACTGTAAGAAACAATAGGATATATCATCATTTCATATACAAAACAATGAACAATTGAGTTTAACTATGCTCTTAGCACAAAACCAACAAACTGCAGTAGAGAAGCAGTTACATTTTGGAGAATTTGTGCATTTGACAAAAGATTTTTTTCCATGTTCCAAGATCTACATGTGGTACGAAATGTATGAATTCTTGCAATGGAAACCTCACTGTATTTTACCAAGGCAGATAAAGGATATCCTTCGCACCCCATATACTTATAAGGAGGGTTTGGTGGCTGAAATTGCATTGCTTTGATGGTGATTGCATGTTGCTTGCACTTTGTACATATTACTGAATTAATAATGGTGAACTTTTCAGAACTGGGGGTATAGCTCAGTGGTAGAGCATTTCACTGCAGATCAAGATGTCCCTAGTTCAAATCTGGGTGCCCCCTTGTTCAACTGTTTTACCTGTAGAAATATTTTTTTATTAAATAAATTGAAGAAAACATTTACAATCTTAGCATTTTATGTAATGAGCAACACATTTCTACATTTGAAATACTCCTGATCATCTCCTGAAACACAGGGTAAACACCATGAAACTGTTTAGGATTTCTTCATATGATACAAGCTGTGTTTTAAATTCACCCAAGTTCAACTGGTGATATTATCAGTTTGAAATAGTCCATTGGAAGCTCATATGAATGTTATAAAACTGTGGTGGAAACCAATAATATGCCCTAAATGAAATGTATTAATTTGTACAGCTGACCAGAAGTGCACTGATGTCATTAGTTCTACAAGTTCCATACAGTCACCCACTCTATCACCTTTTTAAAAAAGGGCAGTTTTCAGCATTCAAGGGTTTCACTCAGTGGTAGAGCGTAGGAATGCAGTTCAAGAAGTCCCTGTTTCATAAACATATACCCTCTTCAATAGATCCTGTTAAAATGTTTTTCAACCCAATGCACTGTAAGAAAAAATAAGATATATCATCATTTCATATACAAAACAATGAACAATTGGGTTTAACTATGCTGTTAGCACAAAATCAACAAACTGCAGTAGAGAAGCAGTTACGTTTTGCGGAATTTGTGCATTTGACAAAAGTTTTTTTTCCATGTTCCAAGATCTACATGTGATACGAAATGTATGAATTCTTGCAATGGAAACCTCACTGTATTTTACCAAGGCAGATAAAGGACATCTTTTGTACCCCTTATACATATAATGAGGGTGTGGTGGCTGAAAATGAATTGCTTTGATGGTGATTGGATGTTGCTTCCACTTTGTACATATTACTGAATAAATAAAGGTGAACATTTCAGAAATGTGGTTATAGCTCAGGGATAGAGCATTTCACTGCAGATCAAGAGGTCCCTAGTTCAAATCGGGGTGCCCCGTTGTCCAACTGTTTTACCTGTAGAAATATTTCTCAATTGAATAAATTGAAGTAAACATTTACAATCTTAGCATTTTATGTAATGAGCAACACTTTTCTACATTTGAAATACTCCTGATCATCACCTGAAACATAGGGTAAACACCATTAAGCTGTTTAGGATTTCTTCATATGATACAAGCTGTGTTTTACATTCACCCAAGTTCTACTGGTGATATGATCAGCTTGAAATGGTCCATTGGAAGCTCATATGAATGTTATAAAAATGTGCTGGAAACCAATAATGTGCCCTTAATGAAATGTATTAATTTGTACAGCTGAGCAAAAGTGCACTGATGTCATTAGTTCTACAAGTTCCATAGAGTCACCCACTCTATCAACTTTTTAAAAAAGGGCAGTTTTCAACATTCAAGGGTTTATGTCAGTGGTAGAGCGTAGGAGTGTAGTTCAAGAAGTCCCTGTTTCATAACCATATACCCTCTTCAATAGATCCTGTTAAAATGTTTTTCAACCCAATGCACTGTAAGAAACAATAGGATATATCATCATTTCATATACAAAACAATGAACAATTGGGTTTAACTATGCTCTTAGCACAACATCAACAAACTGCAGTAGAGAAGCAGTTACATTTTGCAGAATTTGTGCATTTGACAAAAGATTTTTTTTCCATGTTCCAAGATCTACATGTGATACGAAATGTATGAATTCTTAAACCTCACTGTATTTTACCAAGGCAGATAAAGGACATCCTTCGCACCCCATATACTTATAAGGAGTATTTGGTGGCTGAAAATGCATTGCTTTGATGGTGATTGCATGTTGCTTGCACTTTGTACATATTACTGAATTAATAAAGGTGAACTGTTCAGAACTGGGGGTATAGCTCAGTGGTAGAGCATTTGACTGCAGATCAAGAGGTCCCTAGTTCAAATCTGGGTGCCCCCTTGTTCAACTGTTTTACCTGTAGAAATATTTTTTTAATTAAATAAATTGAAGAAAACATTTACAATCTTAGCATTTTATGTAATGAGCAACACATTTCTACATTTCAAATACTCCTGATCATCACCTGAAACATAGGGTAAACACCATTAAGCTGTTTAGGATTTCTGCATATGATACAAGCTGTGTTTTACATTCACCCAAGTTCTACTGGTGATATTATCAGTTTGAAATAGTCCATTGGAAGCTCATATGAATGTTATAAAACTGTGGTGGAAACCAATAATATGCCCTTAATGAAATGTATTAATTTGTACAGCTGACCAGAAGTGCACTGATGTCATTAGTTATACAAGTTCCATACAGTCACCCACACTATCACCTTTTTATAAAGGGCAGTTTTCAACATTGAAGGGTTTATGTCAGTGGTAGAGCGTAGGAGTGTAGTTCAAGAAGTCCCTGTTTCATAACCATATACCCTCTTCAATAGATCCTGTTAAAATGTGTTTCAACCCAATGCACTGTAAGAAACAATAGGATATATCATCATTTCATATACAAAACAATGAACAATTGAGTTTAACTATGCTCTTAGCACAAAATCAACAAACTGCAGTAGAGAAGCAGTTACATTTTGCATAATGTGTGCATTTGTCAAAAGATTTTTTTCCATGTTCCAAGATCTACATGTGGTACGAAATGTATGAATTCTTGCAATGGAAACCTCACTGTATTTTACCACGGCAGATAAAGGACATCCTTCGCACCCCATATACTTATAAGGAGGGTTTGGTGGCTGAAATTGCATTGCTTTGATGGTGATTGCATGTTGCTTGCACTTTGTACATATTACTGAATTAATAAAGGTGAACTTTTCAGAACTGGGGGTATAGCTCAGTGGTAGAGCATTTGACTGCAGATCAAGAGGTCCCTAGTTCAAATCTGGGTGCCCCCTTGTTCAACTGTTTTACCTGTAGAATTTTTTTTTTAATTAAATAAATTGAAGAAAACATTTTCAATCTTAGCATTTTATGTAATGAGCAACACATTTCTACATTTGAAATGCTCCTGATCATCTCCTGAAACATGGGGTAAACACCATGAAACTGTTTAGGATTTCTTCATATGATACAAGCTGTGTTTTACATTCACCCAAGTTCTACTGGTGATATTATCAGTTTGAAATAGTCCATTGGAAGCTCATATGAATGTTATAAAACTGTGGTGGAAACCAATAATATGCCCTTAATGAAATGTATTAATTTGTACAGCTGACCAGAAGTGCACTGATGTCATTAGTTCTACAAGTTCCATAGAGTCACCCACTCTATCACCTTTTTAAAAAAGGGCAGTTTTCAACATTGAAGGGTTTATGTCAGTGGTAGAGCGTAGGAGTGTAGTTCAAGAAGTCCCTGTTGCATAACCATATACCCTCTTCAATAGATCCTGTTAAAATGTTTTTCAACCCAATGCACTGTAAGAAACAATAGGATATATCATCATTCCATATACAAAACAATGAACAATTGGGTTTAACTATGCTCTTAGCACACAATCAACAAACTGCAGTAGAGAAGCAGTTACATTTTGCAGAATGTGTGCATTTGACAAAAGATTTTTTTTCCATGTTCCAAGATCTATATGTGATACGAAATGTATGAATTCTTGCAATGGAAACCTCACTGTATTTTACCAAGGCAGATAAAGGACATCCTTCGCACCCCTTATACTTATAAGGAGGGTTTGGTGGCTGAACATGCATTGCTTTGATGGTGATTGCATGTTGCTTCCACTTTGTACATATTACTGAATAAATAAAGGTGAACATTCCAGAAATGGGGGTATAGCTCAGGGGTAGAGCATTTCACTGCAGATCAAAAGGTCCCTAATTCAAATCTGGGTGCCTCCTTGTCCAACTCTTTTACCTGTAGATATATTTTTTTAATTAAATAAATTGAAGTAAACATTTACAATTTTAGCATTTTATGTAATGAGCAACACATTTCTACATTTGAAATACTCCTGATCATCACCTGAAACATAGGGTAAACACCATTACGCTGTTTAGGATTTCTTCATATGATACAAGCTGTGTTTCACATTCACCCAAGTTCTACTGGTGATATGATCAGTTTGAAATAGTCCATTGGAAGCTCATATGAATGTTATAAATCTGTGGTGGAAACCAATAATATGCCCTTAATGAAATGTATTAATTTGTACAGCTGACCAGAAGTGCACTGATGTGATTAGTTCTACAAGTTCCATACAGTCACCCACTCTATCACCTTTTTTAAAAAAGGGCAGTTTTCAACATTCAAGGGTTTATGTCAGTGGTAGAGCATAGGCGTGTAGTTCAAGAAGTCCCTGTTTCATAACCATATACCCTCTTCAATAGATCCTGTTAAAATGTTTTTCAACCCAATGCACTGTAAGAAACAATAGGATATATCATCATTTCATATACAAAACAATGAACAATTGAGTTTAACTATGCTCTTAGCACAAAATCAACAAACTGCAGTAGAGAAGCAGTTACATTTTGCAGAATTTGTGCATTTGACAAAAGATTTTTTTCCATGTTCCAAGATCTACATGTGGTACGAAATGTATGAATTCTTGCAATGGAAACCTCACTGTATTTTACCAAGGCAGATAAAGGACATCCTTCGCACCCCATATACTTATAAGGAGGGTTTGGTGGCTGAAATTGCATTGCTTTGATGGTGATTGCATGTTGCTTGCACTTTGTACATATTACTGAATTAATAATGGTGAACTTTTCAGAACTGGGGGTATAGCTCAGTGGTAAAGCATTTCACTGCAGATCAAGATGTTCCTAGTTCAAATCTGGGTGCCTCCTTGTTCAACTGTTGTACCTGTAGAAATATTTTTTTTATTAAATAAATTGAAGAAAACATTTACAATCTTAGCATTTTATGTAATGAGCAACACATTTCTACATTTGAAATACTCCTGATCATCTCCTGAAACACAGGGTAAACACCATGAAACTGTTTAGGATTTCTTCATATGATACAAGCTGTGTTTTAAATTCACCCAAGTTCTACTGGTGATATTATCAGTTTGAAATAGTCCATTGGAAGCTCATATGAATGTTATAAAACTGTGGTGGAAACCAATAATATGCCCTAAATGAAATGTATTAATTTGTACAGCTGACCAGAAGTGCACTGATGTCATTAGTTCTACAAGTTCCATACAGTCACCCACTCTATCACCTTTTTAAAAAAGGGCAGTTTTCAACATTGAAGGGTTTATGACAGTGGTAGAGCGTAGGAGTGTAGTTCAAGAAGTCCCTGTTTCATAACCATATACCCTCTTCAATAGATCCTGTTAAAATGTTTTTCAACCCAATGCACTGTAAGAGACAATAGGATATATCATCATTCCATATACAAAACAATGAACAATTGGGTTTAACTATGCTCTTAGCACAAAATCAACAAACTGCAGTAGAGAAGCAGTTACATTTTGCAGAATTTGTGCATTTGACAAAAGATTTTTTTTCCATGTTCCAAGATCTACATGTGATACGAAATGTATGAATTCTTGCAATGGAAACCTCACTGTATTTTACCAAGGCAGATAAAGGACATCCTTCACACCCCATATACTTATAAGGAGGGTTTGGTGGCTGAAAATGCATTTCTTTGATGGTGATTGCATGTTGCTTCCACTTTGTACATATTATTGAATTAATAAAGGTGTACATTTCAGAATTTGGGTTATAGCTTAATGGTAGAGCATTTGACTGCAGATCAAGAGTTCCCTAGTTCAAATCTGGATGCCCCCTTGTTCAACTGTTTTACCTGTAGAAATATTTTTTTAATTAAAAATATTGAAGAAAACATTTACAATCTTAGCATTTTATGTAATGAGCAACACATTTCTACATTTGAAATACTCCTGATCATCTCCTGAAACATAGGGTAAACACCATTAAGCTGTTTAGGATTTCTTCATATGATACAAGCTGTGTTTTACATTCACCCAAGTTGTACTGGTGATATGATCAGTTTGGAAGAGTCCATTGGAAGCCCATATGAATGTTATAAAACTGTGGTGGAAACCAACAATATGCCCTTAATGAAATGTATTAATTTGTACAGCTGACCAGAAGTGCACTGATGTCATTAGTTCTACAAGTTCCATACAGTCACCCACTCTATCACCTTTTTAAAAAAAGTGCAGTTTTCAACATTCAAGGGTTTATGTCAGTGGTAGAGCATAGGAGTGTAGTTCAAGAAGTCCCTGTTTCATAACCATATACCCTCTGCAATAGATCCTGTTAAAATATTTTTCAACCCAATGCACTGTGAGAAACAATAGGATATATCATCATTTCATATACAAAACAATGAACAATTGAGTTTTACTATGCTCTTAGCACAAAATCAACAAACTGCAGTAGAGAAGAAGTTATGTTTTGCAGAATTTGTGCATTTGACAAACGTTTTTTTTCCATGTTCAAAGATCTACATGTGATACGAAATGTATGAATTCTTGCAATGGAAACCTCACTGTATTTTACCAAGGCAGATAAAGGACATCCTTCGCACCCCATATACTTATAAGGAGGGTTTGGTGGTTGAAAATGCATTGCTTTGATGGTGATTGCATGTTGCTTGCACTTTGTACATATTATTGAATTAATAAAGGTGAGCATTTCAGAATTTGGGTTATAGCTTAATGGTAGAGCATTTGACTGCAGATCAAGAGGTCCTTAGTTCAAATCTGGATGCCCCCTTGTTCAACTGTTTTACCTGTAGAAATATTTTTTTAATTAAAAATATTGAAGAAAACATTTACAATTTTAGCATTTTATGTAATGAGCAACACATTTCTACATTTGAAATATTCCTGATCATCTCCTGAAACATAGGGTAAACACCATTAAGCTGTTTAGGATTTCTTCATATGATACAAGCTGTGTTTTACATTCACCCAAGTTCTACTGGTGATATGATCAGTTTGAAATAGTCCATTGGAAGCTCATATGAATGTTATAAAACTGTGGTGGAAACCAATAATATGCCCTTAATGAAATGTATTAATTTGTACAGCTGACCAGAAGTGCACTGATGTCATTAGTTCTACAAGTTCCATAGAGTCACCCACTCTATCACCTTTTTAAAAAAGGGCAGTTTTCAACATTGAAGGGTTTATGACAGTGGTAGAGCGTAGGAGTGTAGTTCAAGAAGTCCCTTTTTCATAACCATATACCCTCTTCAATAGATCCTGTTAAAATGTTTTTCAACCCAATGCACTGTAAGAAACAATAGGATATATCAGTATTCCATATACAAAACAATGAACAATTGGGTTTAACTATGCTCTTAGCACAAAATCAACAAACTGCAGTAGAGAAGCAGTTACATTTTGCAGAATGTGTGCATTTGACAAAAGATTTTTTTTCCATGTTCCAAGATCTATATGTGATACGAAATGTATGAATTCTTGCAATGGAAACCTCACTGTATTTTACCAAGGCAGATAAAGGACATCCTTTGCACCCCATATACTTATAAGGAGGGTTTGGTGGCTGAAAATTAATTGCTTTGATGGTGATTGCATGTTGCTTCCACTTTGTACATATTACTGAATAAATAAAGGTGAACATTTCAGAAATGGGGGTATAGCTCAAGGGTAGAGCATTTCACTGCAGATAAAAAGGTTCCTAGTTCAAATCTGGGTGCCCCCTTGTCCAACTGTTTTACCTGTAGAAATATTGTTTTAATTAAATACATTGAAGCAAACATTTACAATCTTAGCATTTTATGTAATGAGCAACACATTTCTACATTTGAAATACTCCTGATCATCACCTGAAACATAGGGTAAACACCATGAAACTGTTTAGGATTTCTTCATATGATACAAGCTGTGTTTTACATTCACCCAAGTTGTACTGGTGATATTATCAGTTTGAAAGAGTCCATTGGAAGCCCATATGAATGTTATAAAACTGTGGTGGAAACCAATAATATGCCCTTAATGAAATGTATTAATTTGTACAGCTGACCAGAAGTGCACTGATGTCATTAGTTCTACAAGTTCCATACAGTCACCCACTCTATCACCTTTTTAAAAAAAGGGCAGTTTTCAACATTCAAGGGTTTATGTCAGTGGTAGAGCATAGGAGTGTAGTTCAAGAAGTCCCTGTTTCATAACCATATACCCTCTGCAATAGATCCTGTTAAAATGTTTTTCAACCCAATGCACTGTAAGAAACAATAATATATATCATCATTTCATAAACAAAACAATGAACAATTGGGTTTAACTATGCTCTTAGCACAAAATCAACAAACTGCAGTGGAGAAGAAGTTACATTTTGCAGAATTTGTGCATTTGACAAAAGATTTTTTTTCCATGTTCCAAGATCTACATGTGATACAAAATGTATGAATTCTTGCAATGGAAACCTCACTGTATTTTACCAAGGCAGATAAAGGATATCTTTTGTACCCCTTATACTTATAAGGAGGGTTTGTTGGCTGAAAATGCATTGCTTTGATGGTGATTGCATGTTGCTTGCACTTTGTACATATTACTGAATTAATAAAGGTGAACATGTCAGAACTGGGGGTATAGCCCAGTGGTAGAGCATTTGACTGAAGATCAAGAGGTCCCTACTTCAAATCTGGGTGCCCCCTTGTTCAACTGTTTTACCTGTAGAAATATTTTTTTTTATTAAATAAATTGAAGAAAACTTTTACAATCTTAGCATTTTATGTAATGAGCAACACATTTCTACATTTGAAATACTCCTGATCATCACCTGAAACATAGGGTAAACACCATGAAACTGTTTAGGATTTCGTCATATGATACAAGCTGTGTTTTACATTCACCCAAATTCTACAGGTGATATTATCAGTTTGAAATAGTCCATTGGAAGCTCATATGAATGTTATAAAACTGTGGTGGAAACCAATAATATGCCCTTAGTGAAATGTATTAATTTGTACAGCTGACCAGAAGTGCACTGATGTCATTAGTTCTACAAGTTCCATACAGTCACCCACTCTATCACCTTTTTAAAAAAGGGCAGTTTTCAGCATTCAAGGGTTTAACTCAGTGGTAGAGCGTAGGAATGCAGTTCAAGAAGTCCCTGTTTCATAACCATATACCCTCGTCAATAGAGCCTGTTAAAATGTTTTTCAACCCAATGCACTGTAAGAAACAATAAGATATATCATCATTTCATATACAAAACAATGAACAATTGGGTTTAAATATGCTCTTAGCACAAAATCAACAAACTGCAGTAGAGAAGCAGTTACATTTTGCAGAATTTGTGCATTTGACAAAAGATTTTTTTTTCCATGTTCCAAGATCTACATGTGATACGAAATGTATGAATTCTTGCAATGGAAACCTCACTGTATTTTACCAAGGCAGATAAAGGATATCTTTTGTACCCCTTATACTTATAAGGAGGGTTTGGTGGCTGAAAATGCATTGCTTTAATGGTGATTGCATGTTGCTTCCACTTTGTACATATTACTGAATAAATAAAGGTGAACATTTCAGAAATGGGGGTATAGCTCAGCGGTAGAGTATTTCACTGCAGATCAGAAGCTCCCTAGTTCAAATCTGGGTGCCCCCTTGTCCAACTGTTTACCTGTAGAAATATTTGTTTAATTAAATACATTGAATTAAACATTTACAATCTTAGCATTTTATGTAATGAGCAACACATTTCTACATTTGAAATACTCCTGATCATCACCTGAAACATAGGATAAACACCATTAAGCTGTTTAGGATTTCTTCATATGATACAAGCTGTGTTTTACATTCACCCAAGTTCTACTGGTGATATTATCAGTTTGAAATAGTCCATTGGAAGCTCATATGAATGTTATAAAACTGTGGTGGAAACCAATAATATGCCCTTAATGAAATGTATTAATTTGTACAGCTGACCATAGGTGAACTGATGTCATTAGTTCTACAAGTTCCATACAGCCACCCACTCTATAACCTTTTTAAAAAAGGGCAGTTTTCAGCATTCAAGGGTTTAACTCGGTGGTAGAGCGTAGGAGTGCAGTTCAAGAAGTCCCTGTTTCATAACCATATACCCTCGTCAATAGATCCTGTTAAAATGTTTTTCAACCCAATGCACTGTAAGAAACAATAGGATATATCATCATTTCATATACAAAACAATGAACAATTGGGTTTAACTATGCTCTTAGCACAAAATCAACAAACTGCAGTAGAGAAGCAGTTACATTTTGCAGAATTTGTGCATTTGACAAAAGTTTTTTTTCCATGTTCCAAGATCTACATGTGATACGAAATGTATGATTCTTGCAATGGAAACCTCACTGTATTTTACCAAGGCAGATAAAGGACATCTGTTGTACCCCTTATACTTATAAGGAGGGTTTGGTGGCTGAAAATGCATTGCTTTGATGGTGATTGCATGTTGCTTCCACTTTGTACATATTACTGAATAAGTAAAGGGGAACGTTTCAGAAATGGGGGTATAGCTCAGGGGTAGAGCATTTCACTGCAGATCAAGAGGTCCCTAGTTCAAATCTGGGTGCATCCTTGTCAAACTGTTTTACCTGTAGAAATATTTTTTTAATTAAATAAATTGAAGTAAACATTTACAATCTTAGCATTTTATGTAATGAGCAACACATTTCTACATTTGAAATACTCCTGATCATCTCCTGAAACACAGGGTAAACACCATGAAACTGTTTAGGATTTCTTCATATGATACAAGCTGTGTTTTAAATTCACCCAAGTTCAACTGGTGATATTATCAGTTTGAAATAGTCCATTGGAAGCTCATATGAATGTTATAAAACTGTGGTGGAAACCAATAATATGCCCTAAATGAAATGTATTAATTTGTACAGCTGACCAGAAGTGCACTGATGTCATTAGTTCTACAAGTTCCATACAGTCACCCACTCTATCACCTTTTTAAAAAAGGGCAGTTTTCAGCATTCAAGGGTTTCACTCAGTGGTAGAGCGTAGGAATGCAGTTCAAGAAGTCCCTGTTTCATAAACATATACCCTCTTCAATAGATCCTGTTAAAATGTTTTTCAACCCAATGCACTGTAAGAAAAAATAAGATATATCATCATTTCATATACAAAACAATGAACAATTGGGTTTAACTATGCTGTTAGCACAAAATCAACAAACTGCAGTAGAGAAGCAGTTACGTTTTGCGGAATTTGTGCATTTGACAAAAGTTTTTTTTCCATGTTCCAAGATCTACATGTGATACGAAATGTATGAATTCTTGCAATGGAAACCTCACTGTATTTTACCAAGGCAGATAAAGGACATCTTTTGTACCCCTTATACATATAATGAGGGTGTGGTGGCTGAAAATGAATTGCTTTGATGGTGATTGGATGTTGCTTCCACTTTGTACATATTACTGAATAAATAAAGGTGAACATTTCAGAAATGTGGTTATAGCTCAGGGATAGAGCATTTCACTGCAGATCAAGAGGTCCCTAGTTCAAATCGGGGTGCCCCGTTGTCCAACTGTTTTACCTGTAGAAATATTTCTCAATTGAATAAATTGAAGTAAACATTTACAATCTTAGCATTTTATGTAATGAGCAACACTTTTCTACATTTGAAATACTCCTGATCATCACCTGAAACATAGGGTAAACACCATTAAGCTGTTTAGGATTTCTTCATATGATACAAGCTGTGTTTTACATTCACCCAAGTTCTACTGGTGATATGATCAGCTTGAAATGGTCCATTGGAAGCTCATATGAATGTTATAAAAATGTGCTGGAAACCAATAATGTGCCCTTAATGAAATGTATTAATTTGTACAGCTGAGCAAAAGTGCACTGATGTCATTAGTTCTACAAGTTCCATAGAGTCACCCACTCTATCAACTTTTTAAAAAAGGGCAGTTTTCAACATTCAAGGGTTTATGTCAGTGGTAGAGCGTAGGAGTGTAGTTCAAGAAGTCCCTGTTTCATAACCATATACTCTCTTCAATAGATCCTGTTAAAATGTTTTTCAACCCAATGCACTGTAAGAAACAATAGGATATATCATCATTTCATATACAAAACAATGAACAATTGGGTTTAACTATGCTCTTAGCACAACATCAACAAACTGCAGTAGAGAAGCAGTTACATTTTGCAGAATTTGTGCATTTGACAAAAGATTTTTTTTCCATGTTCCAAGATCTACATGTGATACGAAATGTATGAATTCTTAAACCTCACTGTATTTTACCAAGGCAGATAAAGGACATCCTTCGCACCCCATATACTTATAAGGAGTATTTGGTGGCTGAAAATGCATTGCTTTGATGGTGATTGCATGTTGCTTGCACTTTGTACATATTACTGAATTAATAAAGGTGAACTGTTCAGAACTGGGGGTATAGCTCAGTGGTAGAGCATTTGACTGCAGATCAAGAGGTCCCTAGTTCAAATCTGGGTGCCCCCTTGTTCAACTGTTTTACCTGTAGAAATATTTTTTTAATTAAATAAATTGAAGAAAACATTTACAATCTTAGCATTTTATGTAATGAGCAACACATTTCTACATTTCAAATACTCCTGATCATCACCTGAAACATAGGGTAAACACCATTAAGCTGTTTAGGATTTCTGCATATGATACAAGCTGTGTTTTACATTCACCCAAGTTCTACTGGTGATATTATCAGTTTGAAATAGTCCATTGGAAGCTCATATGAATGTTATAAAACTGTGGTGGAAACCAATAATATGCCCTTAATGAAATGTATTAATTTGTACAGCTGACCAGAAGTGCACTGATGTCATTAGTTATACAAGTTCCATACAGTCACCCACACTATCACCTTTTTATAAAGGGCAGTTTTCAACATTGAAGGGTTTATGTCAGTGGTAGAGCGTAGGAGTGTAGTTCAAGAAGTCCCTGTTTCATAACCATATACCCTCTTCAATAGATCCTGTTAAAATGTGTTTCAACCCAATGCACTGTAAGAAACAATAGGATATATCATCATTTCATATACAAAACAATGAACAATTGAGTTTAACTATGCTCTTAGCACAAAATCAACAAACTGCAGTAGAGAAGCAGTTACATTTTGCATAATGTGTGCATTTGTCAAAAGATTTTTTTCCATGTTCCAAGATCTACATGTGGTACGAAATGTATGAATTCTTGCAATGGAAACCTCACTGTATTTTACCACGGCAGATAAAGGACATCCTTCGCACCCCATATACTTATAAGGAGGGTTTGGTGGCTGAAATTGCATTGCTTTGATGGTGATTGCATGTTGCTTGCACTTTGTACATATTACTGAATTAATAAAGGTGAACTTTTCAGAACTGGGGGTATAGCTCAGTGGTAGAGCATTTGACTGCAGATCAAGAGGTCCCTAGTTCAAATCTGGGTGCCCCCTTGTTCAACTGTTTTACCTGTAGAATTTTTTTTTTAATTAAATAAATTGAAGAAAACATTTTCAATCTTAGCATTTTATGTAATGAGCAACACATTTCTACATTTGAAATGCTCCTGATCATCTCCTGAAACATGGGGTAAACACCATGAAACTGTTTAGGATTTCTTCATATGATACAAGCTGTGTTTTACATTCACCCAAGTTCTACTGGTGATATTATCAGTTTGAAATAGTCCATTGGAAGCTCATATGAATGTTATAAAACTGTGGTGGAAACCAATAATATGCCCTTAATGAAATGTATTAATTTGTACAGCTGACCAGAAGTGCACTGATGTCATTAGTTCTACAAGTTCCATAGAGTCACCCACTCTATCACCTTTTTAAAAAAGGGCAGTTTTCAACATTGAAGGGTTTATGTCAGTGGTAGAGCGTAGGAGTGTAGTTCAAGAAGTCCCTGTTGCATAACCATATACCCTCTTCAATAGATCCTGTTAAAATGTTTTTCAACCCAATGCACTGTAAGAAACAATAGGATATATCATCATTCCATATACAAAACAATGAACAATTGGGTTTAACTATGCTCTTAGCACACAATCAACAAACTGCAGTAGAGAAGCAGTTACATTTTGCAGAATGTGTGCATTTGACAAAAGATTTTTTTTCCATGTTCCAAGATCTATATGTGATACGAAATGTATGAATTCTTGCAATGGAAACCTCACTGTATTTTACCAAGGCAGATAAAGGACATCCTTCGCACCCCTTATACTTATAAGGAGGGTTTGGTGGCTGAACATGCATTGCTTTGATGGTGATTGCATGTTGCTTCCACTTTGTACATATTACTGAATAAATAAAGGTGAACATTCCAGAAATGGGGGTATAGCTCAGGGGTAGAGCATTTCACTGCAGATCAAAAGGTCCCTAATTCAAATCTGGGTGCCTCCTTGTCCAACTCTTTTACCTGTAGATATATTTTTTTAATTAAATAAATTGAAGTAAACATTTACAATTTTAGCATTTTATGTAATGAGCAACACATTTCTACATTTGAAATACTCCTGATCATCACCTGAAACATAGGGTAAACACCATTACGCTGTTTAGGATTTCTTCATATGATACAAGCTGTGTTTCACATTCACCCAAGTTCTACTGGTGATATGATCAGTTTGAAATAGTCCATTGGAAGCTCATATGAATGTTATAAATCTGTGGTGGAAACCAATAATATGCCCTTAATGAAATGTATTAATTTGTACAGCTGACCAGAAGTGCACTGATGTGATTAGTTCTACAAGTTCCATACAGTCACCCACTCTATCACCTTTTTTAAAAAAGGGCAGTTTTCAACATTCAAGGGTTTATGTCAGTGGTAGAGCATAGGCGTGTAGTTCAAGAAGTCCCTGTTTCATAACCATATACCCTCTTCAATAGATCCTGTTAAAATGTTTTTCAACCCAATGCACTGTAAGAAACAATAGGATATATCATCATTTCATATACAAAACAATGAACAATTGAGTTTAACTATGCTCTTAGCACAAAATCAACAAACTGCAGTAGAGAAGCAGTTACATTTTGCAGAATTTGTGCATTTGACAAAAGATTTTTTTCCATGTTCCAAGATCTACATGTGGTACGAAATGTATGAATTCTTGCAATGGAAACCTCACTGTATTTTACCAAGGCAGATAAAGGACATCCTTCGCACCCCATATACTTATAAGGAGGGTTTGGTGGCTGAAATTGCATTGCTTTGATGGTGATTGCATGTTGCTTGCACTTTGTACATATTACTGAATTAATAATGGTGAACTTTTCAGAACTGGGGGTATAGCTCAGTGGTAAAGCATTTCACTGCAGATCAAGATGTTCCTAGTTCAAATCTGGGTGCCTCCTTGTTCAACTGTTGTACCTGTAGAAATATTTTTTTTATTAAATAAATTGAAGAAAACATTTACAATCTTAGCATTTTATGTAATGAGCAACACATTTCTACATTTGAAATACTCCTGATCATCTCCTGAAACACAGGGTAAACACCATGAAACTGTTTAGGATTTCTTCATATGATACAAGCTGTGTTTTAAATTCACCCAAGTTCTACTGGTGATATTATCAGTTTGAAATAGTCCATTGGAAGCTCATATGAATGTTATAAAACTGTGGTGGAAACCAATAATATGCCCTAAATGAAATGTATTAATTTGTACAGCTGACCAGAAGTGCACTGATGTCATTAGTTCTACAAGTTCCATACAGTCACCCACTCTATCACCTTTTTAAAAAAGGGCAGTTTTCAACATTGAAGGGTTTATGACAGTGGTAGAGCGTAGGAGTGTAGTTCAAGAAGTCCCTGTTTCATAACCATATACCCTCTTCAATAGATCCTGTTAAAATGTTTTTCAACCCAATGCACTGTAAGAGACAATAGGATATATCATCATTCCATATACAAAACAATGAACAATTGGGTTTAACTATGCTCTTAGCACAAAATCAACAAACTGCAGTAGAGAAGCAGTTACATTTTGCAGAATTTGTGCATTTGACAAAAGATTTTTTTTCCATGTTCCAAGATCTACATGTGATACGAAATGTATGAATTCTTGCAATGGAAACCTCACTGTATTTTACCAAGGCAGATAAAGGACATCCTTCACACCCCATATACTTATAAGGAGGGTTTGGTGGCTGAAAATGCATTTCTTTGATGGTGATTGCATGTTGCTTCCACTTTGTACATATTATTGAATTAATAAAGGTGTACATTTCAGAATTTGGGTTATAGCTTAATGGTAGAGCATTTGACTGCAGATCAAGAGTTCCCTAGTTCAAATTTGGATGCCCCCTTGTTCAACTGTTTTACCTGTAGAAATATTTTTTTAATTAAAAATATTGAAGAAAACATTTACAATCTTAGCATTTTATGTAATGAGCAACACATTTCTACATTTGAAATACTCCTGATCATCTCCTGAAACATAGGGTAAACACCATTAAGCTGTTTAGGATTTCTTCATATGATACAAGCTGTGTTTTACATTCACCCAAGTTGTACTGGTGATATGATCAGTTTGGAAGAGTCCATTGGAAGCCCATATGAATGTTATAAAACTGTGGTGGAAACCAACAATATGCCCTTAATGAAATGTATTAATTTGTACAGCTGACCAGAAGTGCACTGATGTCATTAGTTCTACAAGTTCCATACAGTCACCCACTCTATCACCTTTTTAAAAAAAGGGCAGTTTTCAACATTCAAGGGTTTATGTCAGTGGTAGAGCATAGGAGTGTAGTTCAAGAAGTCCCTGTTTCATAACCATATACCCTCTGCAATAGATCCTGTTAAAATATTTTTCAACCCAATGCACTGTGAGAAACAATAGGATATATCATCATTTCATATACAAAACAATGAACAATTGAGTTTTACTATGCTCTTAGCACAAAATCAACAAACTGCAGTAGAGAAGAAGTTATGTTTTGCAGAATTTGTGCATTTGACAAACGTTTTTTTTCCATGTTCAAAGATCTACATGTGATACGAAATGTATGAATTCTTGCAATGGAAACCTCACTGTATTTTACCAAGGCAGATAAAGGACATCCTTCGCACCCCATATACTTATAAGGAGGGTTTGGTGGTTGAAAATGCATTGCTTTGATGGTGATTGCATGTTGCTTGCACTTTGTACATATTATTGAATTAATAAAGGTGAACATTTCAGAATTTGGGTTATAGCTTAATGGTAGAGCATTTGACTGCAGATCAAGAGGTCCTTAGTTCAAATCTGGATGCCCCCTTGTTCAACTGTTTTACCTGTAGAAATATTTTTTTAATTAAAAATATTGAAGAAAACATTTACAATTTTAGCATTTTATGTAATGAGCAACACATTTCTACATTTGAAATATTCCTGATCATCTCCTGAAACATAGGGTAAACACCATTAAGCTGTTTAGGATTTCTTCATATGATACAAGCTGTGTTTTACATTCACCCAAGTTCTACTGGTGATATGATCAGTTTGAAATAGTCCATTGGAAGCTCATATGAATGTTATAAAACTGTGGTGGAAACCAATAATATGCCCTTAATGAAATGTATTAATTTGTACAGCTGACCAGAAGTGCACTGATGTCATTAGTTCTACAAGTTCCATAGAGTCACCCACTCTATCACCTTTTTAAAAAAGGGCAGTTTTCAACATTGAAGGGTTTATGACAGTGGTAGAGCGTAGGAGTGTAGTTCAAGAAGTCCCTTTTTCATAACCATATACCCTCTTCAATAGATCCTGTTAAAATGTTTTTCAACCCAATGCACTGTAAGAAACAATAGGATATATCAGTATTCCATATACAAAACAATGAACAATTGGGTTTAACTATGCTCTTAGCACAAAATCAACAAACTGCAGTAGAGAAGCAGTTACATTTTGCAGAATGTGTGCATTTGACAAAAGATTTTTTTTCCATGTTCCAAGATCTATATGTGATACGAAATGTATGAATTCTTGCAATGGA
Source organism: Ambystoma mexicanum (assembly GCF_040938575.1). NCBI lineage: Eukaryota > Metazoa > Chordata > Amphibia > Caudata > Ambystomatidae > Ambystoma > Ambystoma mexicanum. The sequence continues at coordinate 536,782 of NW_027182484.1, forward strand.
AACCTCACTGTATTTTACCAAGGCAGATAAAGGACATCCTTTGCACCCCATATACTTATAAGGAGGGTTTGGTGGCTGAAAATTAATTGCTTTGATGGTGATTGCATGTTGCTTCCACTTTGTACATATTACTGAATAAATAAAGGTGAACATTTCAGAAATGGGGGTATAGCTCAAGGGTAGAGCATTTCACTGCAGATAAAAAGGTTCCTAGTTCAAATCTGGGTGCCCCCTTGTCCAACTGTTTTACCTGTAGAAATATTGTTTTAATTAAATACATTGAAGCAAACATTTACAATCTTAGCATTTTATGTAATGAGCAACACATTTCTACATTTGAAATACTCCTGATCATCACCTGAAACATAGGGTAAACACCATGAAACTGTTTAGGATTTCTTCATATGATACAAGCTGTGTTTTACATTCACCCAAGTTGTACTGGTGATATTATCAGTTTGAAAGAGTCCATTGGAAGCCCATATGAATGTTATAAAACTGTGGTGGAAACCAATAATATGCCCTTAATGAAATGTATTAATTTGTACAGCTGACCAGAAGTGCACTGATGTCATTAGTTCTACAAGTTCCATACAGTCACCCACTCTATCACCTTTTTAAAAAAAGGGCAGTTTTCAACATTCAAGGGTTTATGTCAGTGGTAGAGCATAGGAGTGTAGTTCAAGAAGTCCCTGTTTCATAACCATATACCCTCTGCAATAGATCCTGTTAAAATGTTTTTCAACCCAATGCACTGTAAGAAACAATAATATATATCATCATTTCATAAACAAAACAATGAACAATTGGGTTTAACTATGCTCTTAGCACAAAATCAACAAACTGCAGTGGAGAAGAAGTTACATTTTGCAGAATTTGTGCATTTGACAAAAGATTTTTTTTCCATGTTCCAAGATCTACATGTGATACAAAATGTATGAATTCTTGCAATGGAAACCTCACTGTATTTTACCAAGGCAGATAAAGGATATCTTTTGTACCCCTTATACTTATAAGGAGGGTTTGGTGGCTGAAAATGCATTGCTTTGATGGTGATTGCATGTTGCTTGCACTTTGTACATATTACTGAATTAATAAAGGTGAACATGTCAGAACTGGGGGTATAGCCCAGTGGTAGAGCATTTGACTGAAGATCAAGAGGTCCCTACTTCAAATCTGGGTGCCCCCTTGTTCAACTGTTTTACCTGTAGAAATATTTTTTTTTATTAAATAAATTGAAGAAAACTTTTACAATCTTAGCATTTTATGTAATGAGCAACACATTTCTACATTTGAAATACTCCTGATCATCACCTGAAACATAGGGTAAACACCATGAAACTGTTTAGGATTTCGTCATATGATACAAGCTGTGTTTTACATTCACCCAAATTCTACAGGTGATATTATCAGTTTGAAATAGTCCATTGGAAGCTCATATGAATGTTATAAAACTGTGGTGGAAACCAATAATATGCCCTTAGTGAAATGTATTAATTTGTACAGCTGACCAGAAGTGCACTGATGTCATTAGTTCTACAAGTTCCATACAGTCACCCACTCTATCACCTTTTTAAAAAAGGGCAGTTTTCAGCATTCAAGGGTTTAACTCAGTGGTAGAGCGTAGGAATGCAGTTCAAGAAGTCCCTGTTTCATAACCATATACCCTCGTCAATAGAGCCTGTTAAAATGTTTTTCAACCCAATGCACTGTAAGAAACAATAAGATATATCATCATTTCATATACAAAACAATGAACAATTGGGTTTAAATATGCTCTTAGCACAAAATCAACAAACTGCAGTAGAGAAGCAGTTACATTTTGCAGAATTTGTGCATTTGACAAAAGATTTTTTTTTCCATGTTCCAAGATCTACATGTGATACGAAATGTATGAATTCTTGCAATGGAAACCTCACTGTATTTTACCAAGGCAGATAAAGGATATCTTTTGTACCCCTTATACTTATAAGGAGGGTTTGGTGGCTGAAAATGCATTGCTTTAATGGTGATTGCATGTTGCTTCCACTTTGTACATATTACTGAATAAATAAAGGTGAACATTTCAGAAATGGGGGTATAGCTCAGCGGTAGAGTATTTCACTGCAGATCAGAAGCTCCCTAGTTCAAATCTGGGTGCCCCCTTGTCCAACTGTTTACCTGTAGAAATATTTGTTTAATTAAATACATTGAATTAAACATTTACAATCTTAGCATTTTATGTAATGAGCAACACATTTCTACATTTGAAATACTCCTGATCATCACCTGAAACATAGGATAAACACCATTAAGCTGTTTAGGATTTCTTCATATGATACAAGCTGTGTTTTACATTCACCCAAGTTCTACTGGTGATATTATCAGTTTGAAATAGTCCATTGGAAGCTCATATGAATGTTATAAAACTGTGGTGGAAACCAATAATATGCCCTTAATGAAATGTATTAATTTGTACAGCTGACCATAGGTGAACTGATGTCATTAGTTCTACAAGTTCCATACAGCCACCCACTCTATAACCTTTTTAAAAAAGGGCAGTTTTCAGCATTCAAGGGTTTAACTCGGTGGTAGAGCGTAGGAGTGCAGTTCAAGAAGTCCCTGTTTCATAACCATATACCCTCGTCAATAGATCCTGTTAAAATGTTTTTCAACCCAATGCACTGTAAGAAACAATAGGATATATCATCATTTCATATACAAAACAATGAACAATTGGGTTTAACTATGCTCTTAGCACAAAATCAACAAACTGCAGTAGAGAAGCAGTTACATTTTGCAGAATTTGTGCATTTGACAAAAGTTTTTTTTCCATGTTCCAAGATCTACATGTGATACGAAATGTATGATTCTTGCAATGGAAACCTCACTGTATTTTACCAAGGCAGATAAAGGACATCTTGTGTACCCCTTATACTTATAAGGAGGGTTTGGTGGCTGAAAATGCATTGCTTTGATGGTGATTGCATGTTGCTTCCACTTTGTACATATTGGTGAACATTTCAGAAATGGGGGTATAGCTCAGGGGTAGAGCATTTCACTGCAGATTAAAAGGTCCCTAGTTCAAATCTGGGTGCCCCCTTGTCCAACTGTTTTACCTGTAGAAATATTTTTTTAATTAAATAAATTGAAGTAAACATTTACAATCTTAGCATTTTATGTAATGAGCAACACATTTCTACATTTGTAATACTCCTGATCATCACCTGAAACATAGGGTAAACACCATTAAGTTGTTTAGGATTTCTTCATATGATACAAGCTGTGTTTTACATTCACCCAAGTTCTACTGGTGATATGATTAGTTTGAAATGGTCCATTGGAAGCTCATATGAATGTTATAAAACTGTGGTGGAAACCAATAATATGCCCTTAATGAAATGTATTAATTTGTACAGCTGACCATAAGTGAACTGATGTCATTAGTTATACAAGTTCCATACAGTCACCCACTCTATCACCTTTTTGAAAAAGGGCAGTTTTCAGCATTCAAGGGTTTATGTCAGTGGTAGAGCGTAGGAGTGTAGTTCAAGAAGTCCCTGTTTCATACCCATATACCCTCGTCAATAGATCCTGTCAAAATGTTTTTCAACCCAATGCACTGTAAGAAACAATAGGATATATCATCATTTCATATAAAAAACAATGAACAATTGGGTTTAACTATACTCTTAGCACAAAATCAACAAACTGCAGTAGAGAAGCAGTTATGTTTTGCAGAATTTGTGCATTTGACAAACGTTTTTTTTCCATGTTCCAAAATCTACATGTGATACGAAATGTATGAATTCTTGCAATGGAAACCTCACTGTATTATACCAAGGCAGATAAAGGACATCATTTGTACCCCTTATACTTATAAGGAGGGTTTGGTGGCTGAAAATGCATTGCTTAGATGGTGATTGCATGTTGCTTCCACTTTTTACATATTACTGAATAAATAAAGGTGAACATTTCAGAAATGGGGCTGTAGCTCACGGGTAGAGGATTTCACTGCAGAACAAAAGCTCCCTAGTTTAAATCTGGGTGCCTCCTTGTCCAACTGTTTCACCTGCAGAAATATTTTTTTAATTAAATAAATTGAAGTAAACATTTACAATCTTAGCATTTTATGTAATGAGCAACACATTTCTACATTTGAAATACTCCTGATCATCACCTGAAACATAGGATAAACACCATTAAGCTGTTTAGGATTTCTTCATATTATACAAGCTGTGTTTTACATTCACCCAAGTTCTACTGGTGATATTATCAGTTTGAAATAGTCCATTGGAAGCTCATATGAATGTTATAAAACTGTGGTGGAAACCAATAATATGCCCTTAATGAAATGTATTAATTTGTACAGCTGACCATAAGTGAACTGATGTCATTAGTTCTACAAGTTCCATACAGTCACCCACTCTATCACCTTTTTAAAAAAGGGCAGTTTCCAGCATTCAAGAGTTTAACTCGGTGATAGAGCGTAGGAGTGCAGTTCAAGAAGTCCCTGTTTCATAACCATATACCCTCATCAATAGATCCTGTTAAAATGTTTTTCAACCAAATGTACTGTAAGAAACAAAAGGATATATCATCATTTCATATACAAAACAATGAACAATTGGGTTTAACTATGCTCTTAGCACAAAATCAACAAACTGCAGTAGAGAAGCAGTTACGTTTTACAGAATTTGTGCATTTGACAAAAGTTTTTTTTCCATGTTCCAAGATCTACATGTGATACGAAATGTAGGAATTCTTGCAATGGAAACCTCACTGTATTTTACCAAGGCAGATAAAGGACATCTGTTGTACCCCTTATACTTATAAGGAGGGTTTGGTGGCTGAAAATGCATTGCTTTGATGGTGATTGCATGTTGCTTCCACTTTGTACATATTACTGAATAAGTAAAGGGGAACGTTTCAGAAATGGGGTTATAGCTCAGGGGTAGAGCATTTCACTGCAGATCAAGAGGTCCCTAGTTCAAATCTGGGTGCATCCTTGTCAAACTGTTTTACCTGTAGAAATATTTTTTTAATTAAATAAATTGAAGTAAACATTTACAATCTTAGCATTTTATGTAGTGAGCAACACATTTCTACATTTGAAATACTCCTGATCATCTCCTGAAACATAGGGTAAACACAACAAAACTGTTTAGGATTTCTTCATATGATACAAGCTGTGTTTTACATTCACCCAAGTTCTACTGGTGATATTATCAGTTTGAAATAGTCCATTGGAAGCTCATATGAATGTTATAAAACTGTGGTGGAAACCAATAATATGCCCTTAATGAAATGTATTAATTTGTACAGCTGACCAGAAGTGCACTGATGTCATTAGTTCTACAAGTTCCATACCGTCACCCACTCTATCACCTTTTTAAAAAAGGGCAGTTTTCAGCATTCAAGGGTTTAACTCAGTGGTAGAGAATAGGAGTGCAGTTCAAGAAGTCCCTGTTTCATAACTATATACCCTCTTCAATAGATCCTGTTAAAATGTTTTTCAACCCAATGCACTGTAAGAAACAATAGGATATATCATCATTTCATATACAAAACAATGAACAATTGGGTTTAACTATGCTCTTAGCACAAAATCAACAAACTGCAGTAGAGAAGCAGTTACGTTTTGCAGAATTTGTGCATTTGACAAAAGTTTTTTTTCCATGTTCCAAGATCTACATGTGATACGAAATGTAGGAATTCTTGCAATGGAAACCTCACTGTATTTTACCAAGGCAGATAAAGGACATCTTTTGTACCCCTTAAACTTATAAGGAGGGTTTGGTGGCTGAAAATGCATTGCTTTGATGGTGATTGCATGTTGCTTCCACTTTGTACATATTACTGAATAAGTAAAGGTGGACATTTCAGAAATGGGGTTATAGCTCAGGGGTAGAGCATTTCACTGCAGATCAAGAGGTCCCTAGTTCAAATCTGGGTGTCCCCTTGTCCAACTGTTTTACCTATAGAAATATTTTTTTAATTAAATAAATTGAAGTAAACATTTACATTCATAGCATTTTATGTAATGAGCAACACATTTCTACATTTGAAATACTCCTGATCATCACCTGAAACATAGGGTAAACACCATTAAGCTGTTTAGGAATTCTTCATATGATACAAGCTGTGTTTTACATTCACCCAAGTTCTACTGGTGATATGATCAGTTTGAAATAGTCCATTGGAAGCTCATATGAATGTTATAAAACTGTGGTGGAAACCAATAATATGCCCTTAATGAAATGTATTCATTTGTACAGCTGACCAGAAGTGCTCTGATGTCATTAGTTCTACAAGTTCCATAGAGTCACCCACTCTATCACCTTTTTAAAAAAGGGCAGTTTTCAACATTGAAGGATTTATGTCAGTGGTAGAGCGTGGGAGTGCTTTTCAAGAGGTTCCTGTTTCATAACCATATACCCTCTTCAATAGATCCTGTTAAAATGTTTTTCAACCCAATGCACTATAAGAAACAATAGGATATATCATCATTTCATATACAAAACAATGAACAATTGGGTTTAACTATGCTCTTAGCACAAAATCACCAAACTGCAGTCGAGAAACAGTTACATTTGGCAGAATTTGTGCATTTGACAAAAGTTTTTTTCCATGTTCCAAGATCTACATGTGATACGAAATGTATGATTCTTGCAATGGAAACCTCACTGTATTTTACCAAGGCAGATAAAGGACATCATCTGTACCCCTTATAGGTATAAGGAGGTTTTGGTGGCTGAACATGCATTGCTTTGATGGTGATTGCATGTTGTTTCCACTTTGTACATATTACTGAATAAATAAAGGTGCACAATTCAGAAATGGGGGTATAGCTCCGTGGTAGAGCATTTGCCTGCAGATCAAGAGGTCCCTAGTTCAAAGCTGGGTGCTCCCTTGTTCAACTGTTTTACCTGTAGAAATATTTTTTAAATTAAATATATTGAAGAAAACATTTACAATCTTAGCATTTTATGTAATGAGCAACACATCTCTACATTTGAAATACTCCTGATCATCTCCTGAAACATAGGGTAAACACCATGAAACTGTTTAGGATTTCTTCATATGATACAAGCTGTGTTTTACATTCACCCAAGTTCTACTGGTGATATGATCAGTTTGAAATAGTCCATTGGAAGCTCATATGAATGTTATAAAACTGTGGTGGAAACCAATAATATGGCCTTAATGAAATGTATTAATTTGTACAGCTGACCATAAGTGAACTGATGTCATTAGTTCTACAAGTTCCATAGAGTCACCCACTCTATCACCTTTTTAAAAAAGGGCAGTTTTCAGCATTCAAGGGTTTATGTCAGTGGTAGAGCGTAGGAGTGTAGTTCAAGAAGTCCCTGTTTCATAACCATATACCCACTTCAATAGATCCTGTTAAAATGTTTTTCAACCCAATGCACTGTAAGAAACAATAGGATATTTCATCATTTCATATACAAAACAATGAACAATTGGGTTTAACTATGCTCTTAGCACAAAATCAACAAACTGCAGTAGAGAAGCAGTTACATTTTGCAGAATGTGTGCATTTGACAAAAGTTGTTTTTCCATGTTCCAAGATCTACATGTGATACGAAATGTATGATTCTTTCAATGGAAACCTCACTGTATTTTACCAAGGCAGATAAAGGACATCTTTTGTACCCCTTATACTTATAAGGAGGGTTTGGTGGCTGAAAATGCATTGCTTTGATGGTGATTGCATGTTGCTTCCACTTTGTACATATTACTTAATAAATAAAGATGAACATTTCAGAAATGGGGGTATAGCTCAGGGGTAGAGCATTTCACTGCAGATCAAAAGTCCCTAGTTCAAATCTGGGTGCCCCCTTGTCCAACTGTTTTACCTGTAGAAATATTTTTTTAATTAAATAAATTGAAGTAAACATTTACAATCTTAGCATTTTATGTAATGAGCAACACATTTCTACATTTGAAATACTCCTGATCATCACCTAAAACATAGGGTAAACACCATTAAGCTGTTTAGGATTTCTTCATATGATACAAGCTGTGTTTTACATTCACCCAAGTTCTACTGGTGATATGATTAGTTTGAAATAGTCCATTGGAAGCTCATATGAATGTTATAAAACTTTGGTGGAAACCAATAATATGCCCTTAATGAAATGTATTAATTTGTACAGCTGACCAGAAGTGCACTGATGTCATTAGTTCTACAAGTTCCATACAGTCACCCACTCTATCACCTTTTTAAAAAAGGGCCGTTTTCAGCATTCAAGGGTTTATGTCAGTGATAGAGCGTAGGAGTGCTTTTCAAGAAGTTCCTGTTTCATAACCACATCGCCTCTTCAATAGATCCTGTTAAAATGTTTTTCAACACAATGCACTGTAAGAAACAATAGGATATATCATCATTTCATATACAAAACAATGAACAATTGGGTTTAACTATGCTCTTAGCACAAAATCAACAAACTGCAGTAGAGAAGCAGTTACATTTTGCAGAATTTGTGCATTTGACAAAAGATTTTTTTTTCCATGTTCGAAGATCTACATGTGATACGAAATGTATGAATTCTTGCAATGGAAACCTCACTGTATTTTACCAAGGCAGATAAAGGACATCTTTTGTACCCCGTATACTTATAAGGAGGGTTTGGTGGCTGAAAATGCATTGCTTTGATGGTGATTGCATATTGCTTCCACTTTGTACGTATTACTGAATAAATAAAGGTGAACATTTCAGAAATGGGGGTATAGCTCAGGGGTAGAGCATTTCACTGCAGATCAAAAGTCCCTAGTTCAAATCTGGGTGCCCCCTTGTCCAACTGTTTTACCTGTAGAAATATTTTTTTAATTAAATAAATTGAAGTAAACATTTACAATCTTAGCATTTTATGTAATGAGCAACACATTTCTACATTTGAAATACTCCTGATCATCACCTGAAACATAGGGTAAACACCATTAAGCTGTTTAGGATTTCTTCATATGTTACAAGCTGTGTTTTACATTCACTCAAGTTCTACTGGTGATATGACCAGTTTAAAATAGTCCATTGGAAGCTCATATGAATGTTATAAAACTGTGGTGGAAACCAATAATATGCCCTTAATGAAATGTATTAATTTGTACAGCTGACCAGAAGTGCACTGATGTCATTAGTTCTACAAGTTCCATAGAGTCACCCACTCTATCACCTTTTTAAAAAAAGGCAGTTTTCAACATTGAAGGGTTTATGTCAGTGGTAGAGCGTAGGAGTGTAGTTCAAGAAGTCCCTGTTTCATAACCATATACCCTCTTAAATAGATCATGTTAAAATGTTTTTCAACCCAATGCACTGTAAGAAACAATAGGATATATCATCATTTCATATACAAAACAATGAACAATTGGGTTTAACTATGCTCTTAGCACAAAATCAACAAACTGCAGTAGAGAAGCAGTTACATTTTGCAGAATTTGTGCATTTGACAAAAGATTTTTTTTCCATATTCCAAGATCTACATGTGATACGAAATGTATGAATTCTTGCAAAGGAAACCTCACTGTATTTTACCAAGGCAGATAAAGGACATCATCTGCACCCCTTATACTTATAAGGAGGGTTTGGTGGCTGAACAATCATTGCTTTGATGGTGATTGCATTGAAGTGGGAGAATGGAAGACCAGGCTCCCGTCCTTCACCTCTCGCGCTTGGCCTAGAGGGTCACGACCCAGACACCCGCCACGAGAAGAGTTTGTTCATTTACCAGATGACCAAATACCCTGGTATAGGAACATACGGATGTGTCCATCTGCCTGCCCAACAGCCCGCACTGGCCATGCCGACACCTGCGGCACGGACCAACTAGACTAAAATCTACACGTCGTTAGAGATGCCATGACGACCTAGACAACGGGAAGCACCTCTGCACAAATACACACATTGGACATTCCCACACCGATCATACACGAAGAATATACTCAGTGCTATGACGTAGGTGACAGGCATATTCACGGACGTGCATCTTTATTATTTTTACATAGGCTTTCAGAATGCAGAAACGCAAGACGCGTCTTGAACTCATTTACAAAGCTTGCTCACGCTTCTCTTGAAACCAGTTACCACTATAAGAACTATAATGAAGACACGATACTGGTCATGGAACTATATGCTACTATAACTTAAAGAACCCATGCACCAACCGGATCACGTATGCACCAGGCCCAAGTAGGCCTCAAACAAGAGCTCCCGTGGACGTTAACAAAGCAAGAGTCTGGTTGCTGATCCTGCAGAATGGGCCCGGTGAAACAACCAGCCAAGGTCGCGATGTTGCAAACCCACATTCCAAGAACAAAGCATCAAAGGCACGATGTTGCAGCCTCGCACTCCGCGCACCAACGTTAAGGTCACACCTGCAAATTAAACCAGACACACAGTGGAAGAGCAATATTAATTGTGCAGAATTCTGCCTCAAACACGGTCCCTCCCCACGTGACCAAGCCGAACCTGACGAGATGCCAAACCCAGGAGAGAAAAGGCGTCTGGATCCCTCGCTACGAGACACAGGCAGATACACTTGAAAGGCTCAATGGACATCTGCGACAGTGGGAGCGGTCAGCCTTCCAACTATGAATAAATCCTCACATTGTCTGCACGTACCCATATTGAAACATTGTTGCAATCGCAGGTACACCGAGAGCTGGGAACAACGGTGGTCCCAGGCTGGGAAGCTCACGGGTGCACCAATCAGAACATGGGGCTCTTATCTCAGACGTCAGTAATATTAGCCAATCCTCAGGAGTCTTCATGTAACAATTTTCATGTATCTAATTGTAGGGACAACCCAGATATATCACCTGACTACCCTTTGTCCAGTAACATTGTCCTCTATATTTGTGCTATACTAACCCTACCACTCGAGCAACCAATTAAGAGTGGCGATAGGTTTTTTGTTAACTTTCTGAAGTGACGCGAATAGCGCGTCATAATGCAGTAAAAAGGGCCTGCGAGCCCCACGATTGTGTGTGTGTCAGGACGGACGCGTACGCTCCTTGACCCATCCCTGCCGTTTTTGTCTAATAAACAGCAGAGTCACCTTGCTCCTTGTGTGTGTCTCGCGCTCTGTCTCAACTGGGATACACGGGAGGAGTTGGGGCCTCCCTGCCTGGAGGTCCGCGGACGGCCCGGCCGACCCCGGCAGAATTTCCCCCCGACAAGTTGGAGGCACTGCTGAGATCTGTTTAAGATCGACTTTTTCTTTTTTACTTCGACCATATATTTTTAATTTTTCCAGGCACTCCCGTTGCGAGGAGGCCCGGCGGCGCGGCCCCCTCTGCCGTTGCCCCTTCTGAGGACTGCAGGACCATCGCGGAGCTGCGAGAAGACCGGACGGCGCAATCCGGATATTGGCCCTCGGGAGCCGGTTGAGAAGTATCCCGCCCGCGGTTGGCGAGTGTCCAGACGTGGTCCAGACGAAGGGAGGTGGCGAGCCGCTTGGAGGGGTGCACGCAGTCGAGCGGCCCTGCATCGAGAGAACTTGGTGAGCATGACACGCACAACAAGCAATGCAAAATTGTGAGGGAGGGGGGAGGAAGTGAATGAGGGAGGTGTTGTACAGATGCGCGGCGTAGGTCTAACAACTTAGTGTTGCCAATGGAATGAATGGTAGCGAAACGAGTGCGAGAGCAGTCGGCTACGTTACGCGGAAGAGGGAGGGCGGAGCACGAAAACATCACGTGCGGCCGCTCGTAAGGCACTGATTGGCCTAAGTCGCGACTACGTGTGAGGGTGGGTGTGTGTGTGTGGTTTCCTACGATTTGGCATTTATTGATCAATGAGTAGACGAGGATCCCTATTGTTCGAGCAAGACACTCGATAGGTAGATGACGATTCCCTGTAGGCGGTGGCTAGTTAATTAAGTTGCCCAATACGGAAGATAATTGGCTGGTTAAGCCCTCCTGTTGAGGGGCGTATCACACGCGAGGCGACGCAGCGTGCGCAGTCCGATTATATTATTGATTTGATTACCTTGTTCCAGGAGTGACAGGAAGACAGCTGTAGGGTTAGCGGGGGTAGGTTGCAAGTGTATTTTGAACTTAAAAGAAAATAATAAGAATGTACCATTAGCTCGAAGAGATCAGTGACGTCACCAGAAGGGATTTAATAGGATAGCGCGAACGCAAGGAAGTTTGGTTTTGGGAGTGGTGGGGAAGAGAAATGTGATAAGGGAGCGGGCGCGGAGATAAACGATAAACGAGTGGATCGGGAAAAGAAGAAGGGGAAAGGGGCGTGGCTGCGCACCGAGAACGCCAGCCACGGCAAGTGTAACAGGGGGAGGAGAACGGGGAAACAGGACAACTGTATAAGAGCGTCGTAAAGGGTACACAGCCGCAGGGGGCTGTGTGCGCTTCGGCCGCAGGGGGCCGTAAGGGTGTAGTAACAGAAGGGAATCGACAAATGTAAAACCATACATAACGGATTGTCGTAAGTCCCCATACTTACGGGGCCAGGTAAACAATATAAGGTTGTATATTGTAAACTACCAGTGAAGGAAAGGATAACAAGTGGAGAGTAACCATGTCATACGGGACAGGGTCGGGAGGGTGGGGGAACACCCTCACTACACCATTACAACACATATGCACCACACTGCCACCCCATAGGGAGAAGTTAATAAAGTACAGCATAGAGTGGACCCAGGGGACGGATAACAAAATGTTAACACCATGGCCGCCTAATGGGAGTTTCGATCCATATGCCCAACATTCACTGCTAAACCATCTGCACAATACATACAAGGGGAAGAAGTTGGCAAACCATGTGGAGGTGTTTAACTTATGGAGGATGTTCCAGGGGTCCTGACCGGGACCAAATGAAATGTTCACTATGGGGGAAACACCGGAAGAAAAGGAGACTAAGAAAGAAGGAGAGGATGGGAAACAGGGGCGTGAAAGCACAAACAATACGGGGAACGGAGGAGAGGGAGGAGAAAAGAGTGTTAAATCAGACGACATAAAAAAGGAACCAAACAACGAGATACCCATAACACCGGGAGTGAAAACGGAGGGAGGAGGGTTGTACCCTTTAAGAGAATTAGGAGAAATAGAAGGACAGTTAAGGGCGGCTGAAGGATACTCGAACCCGGCATACAGCCCTCCACCATATGTGGCTCATAGGAAAATGGCAGTGGGAGAGGGGAAGATTGGAGAAGAGCAGACTGTAGAGATAGGACATGATGAGTGGGTAGCTGCACAAATATTATTCAAATTACGAGGTTCACTAACTGGAGAAGAGAGGGAGGTAGTAAAGAGAACAGACGAAGATAGTGCAAGAGAGAGTGAAATAAGGGGGGAGGAGCTATTACGGCAAAAGGAAGAGATTTTAGAGGAAAGATTAGCAAAGCTAAGGGATGAGCAGAATGAACTGATCAAACAGCTTGAGAGGGAGGAAAAAGAGAGAGTGAGGAAAAGAAAAGAAGGTAAGAACGAATTGGAAAAATTAAGGGAACAAAATGAGGAGCAAAGGAGAGAAGCTGAAAGGGTAAAAGCAGCAGCAGACAGGGTATCAAGAGTAGTGTTGAGAGAAAAGAAGAAGGAAGAAGAAGAAAGAGAAAAGGAAATGGCAATATGGAAGAGGAGGGTACTATCAGAGACAGCTAAGAAATATGAAGAGGGGAAAATAATAGAAAGTATCGTGGAGAGAGAAAGAGTGAAACAGGAAAGGAAGAAAGAGGATGAAAGAATATTGGAACAGATGAGCAACGAAGTGATGGAGGAATTGAAAAGGAAGAGGGAGGAAAATAGTAGGGAGATGGAGGAGAAAAGGGAAGGAGAAAGAGAGGGGAGGAGTAGGGAGAGTGAAAGATGGGGGGATGTATATAGAAGTAGAGAAGTAGCAACAACATCAGCACTAGGGGGAGCGGTTGATAACAAAGGAAAAGGAGAAATAGACCTAATAGACTTAGAGACAGTAACAATAAAAGGGAAAAAGGCAGAGTGGGGGGTGCCATTTATGAATGATTTTTGCAGTGAGGAGGAAGAAGGAGCTGAGAGAGAAGGAAGAAAGAGTGAGAGGGAAAGCTTAGATAAGCTATACCTCACTCGAACAAACATAGACTCGCCATGGATCAGTAGGAGAAGGGAGGACTTGGAGAGAAGTGAGGAGGGAGTGAAAGGACTAGTGGAAAGACAAACCCATGAAAACACACCATCCCCATCTCCATCACGCCCTCCCCCATCGCACCCTACATGCTCAACCACCACACGCTCGCTGCGCAGAATAAAGCTTGCGCCCTTTATGGACGAACTGACACCCTATGCATGTAGGCTTAGAGACCTCCCTAGTCGCAGGCAAGACAGACAAATAAACACGCCCACATAAACTACAGGAAATGACGAAAGGGGAAAGGATGGAGAAGGAGTTAGGAGCAGGGGTAATAAGGACGAAATTGAAGAGGTAAAGGAACCGGAAGAAGAGGAGGGGTGTGAAGACTCGATATTGTGGAACATAAAGGGTGACACCAGACACAACTTAATGCCACTGTTGGAGAGAGGAGGGGTTAGACCACAGTACGTCCCTTGGAAGCATACGGATAAGGAAAATATAAAATGTAGGCTCCCATCACTAAGTGGAGGTGCGGGTAAGTGGATATATGAAATGGAAAAACACACCGCGGGACATAAACTAGCAGTAGGAGATGTAAAGGGCCTGTTAATATCAATATTAGGGGATAGAGCGGATGACATTTGGAAGAGAGCGGGATTCCATGGGGTAACAATAACAAACACATTGCATGATGGGGCACCGTTTGCAAACTGCAGACATGCGCTATGGCAGGCACTGAGAGTACAATACCCAGACACATCAGACATAGGAGCAATTACTTCCCGTAAGATGCGTGAGAATGAGGATCCTGTTGATTATATCCAGGATATCCAAGAGAAGTGGCGCATGGAAACTAGAGAACAATGGGACAAAACACTAGCCATATTTTATCATATACTAGTACAAGGGCTCCCAGAAGGAGTTCAGAAACAACTAAAGAAAGTAGTGGGAATGGAAGCAAAACCATGGCCAGAAATACAACTGACTATAGTACATCACTGCAGGACATGGCAAGGAAAGATGAAACAAAAAGAAGAGGACAGGAAAAAAGAAGAGGCTAAACTAGTACAGAAAAAACTTACTAAATACACAATGGAAGGGGCACTAATAACTACGCCCACACCAATGGCCCAAAGCCCAATACAAGTAGTGGCTGCACAAGATCCTGCTCAAATAGCACCTCCACAGATTATAACACAACAAGTCCCAGTCCCGCCACTGCAATTACACGCACCAAACATGGGAGGAGGGTACCCAATGCAAGGAGCTGGGTATTATAGTTATAATAGGGGGAGAGGAGGATTTATGAGAGGGAGAGGATACGGATATAATGCCCAACAGCAGGTGGGAGGACTTAGACATTCCTACCCCACAGGGCAACCAGTATACCAGGACAACACAGGGAGCTTCCCATGGCAAAGCAGGGAACCACCCGTGTGTTGGAGTTGTGGGTTATTAGGACACATGTCACATACGTGTAGGGTCAGGCCAGGGACACCAGCATGGAATGAACAAGCACAACCTAGGACCCCACAAGAACTGCAGGGTATACAACAACAGCAGACGTTACAACAAGGAAATGACCCACAACAACAACAAATACCACAACAACAGCCACTGCCACAACAACAAGCAACGTTAACACAGCAACCCCAAACTCAACAAACGCAATTGGGTAGGGTGACGGTCTTGGGACACAACCCTTACACAGGGAATGGCCAATCATTGTACCCACAATAGGACAGCCCACAGACGGCCTTCGTGTGTCCCATCCTGTCAGTAACACCTAATAGTGCGGAGGAGCCACGCATAGAGGTAACGATAGGTGACAAAAAATTATCATTCCTTGTTGACACCGGGGCAACCCGGTCTTGCATAAGGGAAGGTAAATTTAAGATGTCAGGCGAAGCCATGAACACCCAAGGATTTTCTGGGGCTAAGGGGTTGGTTCCATTCACTGATAACGTTCCCTTATCTATTGGAGATTATGATCTGTCAGTTCCACTTTTATATTATAGTGCCTCACCAGTGAATATACTTGGGAGGGATATAATGAACAGGTTGAATATGACGATCTCCTTTACAGAGGATGGCATAATTTGCTCTACTCCAGGGATTAACATGCTCGCAGCACGACAGATTATGCAAGCATACTGTGGACAGACAGCGATTAGGGCGGAGCCAGTAGATGGCGAGCTATTCCAGTATGGAACAGACATGGCATTTGCATGGATGCCAGGGATAGAAGGGAAAATATGGAGGAGGCCAGCAGCCTATCTGTTCCGACCAGAAACACCTGTTAATGAACCAGAAGGAAAGGTGTTTGTAATGGACATTGAGAGCATTATTGCAACAGCTAATTATATTGCTGTACATGCCCAAGATAAAGAAGGGAAAGCATGGAGGGCAGTGATAGCACTAGCAGAAGGGTGTAGGCTGACCCAGGTGTCAGATGAGGAGCTGTTCTCAGAAGAAAAGGAGGAAGGTGAAATGGTGTTCATGATGAGTGTAGGAATATGGCTAAGGGTGGCTCACAAACAAGTAGCACAGAAAATTGCAATGGCACTTGAGGCACCCGCATGCACCCCAGTCCCCTTCTTTGAGGAGGATATGTCAAAGGTGCCCAAATCATTATGGACTACTAGCCCTTATGACGTGGGATGCATAAAAAGCATAGGGGGTGTAAGGATAAAATAGAAAAAAGGTGCAATACTACCAATAGTGAAACAGTACCCACTGTCAAGAGAGGCAGATGAGGGTATATATGAAACCATAACGGCTCTTATAAACAATGGCATATTGGTCCCCTCAGAGTCACCCTGCAACACGGCTGTGTACCCAGTGTGCAAGGCTAAAGGGGGGTCTTGGCGCTTCATACAAGACCTCAGGCCCTTGAATAACATAGTGGAAGCAGAGTATCCAGTAACAGCAAACCCGGCCACAATATTGTGTGGCATTCCAGCAGAAGCATCACGGTTTACAGTGATTGACCTTAAAAATGCTTTCTTCTCAATACCATTACACCCAGACTCACAAGATTTGACAAGCTTCACTTACCGAAACACAAAGTGGAAAAATACCAGATTGCCACAGGGGTATTGTGAATCACCCTCAATTTTCAATAGAGTAATACAGATGGATTTGAGTAACGTTGAAATGGAAAGCACAGTGTTGCAGTATGTGGATGACATAATAATTTGCAGTATAAACGAAAGTAAATGTAGAGAGGACTCCTTAAAAATGTTGACGATATTGGCTGAAAAAGGGTACAAGGTAGACATGAATAAGATACAATACTGTCAGGAACAGGTACTTTACATTGGCCAACTGATATCCCAACATGGAAGAAAGATTGCACCACAAAGAGCACAGGCCATTTCAAGCACTCCAATGCCACAGACTGTGAGAGAACTGCAGCAATTTCTGGGGCTGTGCAACTACTGCAGAGCATGGGTATTTGATTACAGCTCATACATAGGACCCCTGCTTGAGGGTTTGAGAGAAGCAAATAAAGGAGAGAAAAAGTTGAGGTGGACTATGGAAATGAGAGAGGCCTTTGATGAATTGAAAGATGCAATCTCAACTGCTCCAGTACTGGCATCCCCAGACTATGAGCGACGATTTTTTATATTTTCACATTGCGACTCAGCAGTGATGAAGGCAGTATTGGCCCAAAAAACGAGCATGGGCTATAAACCAGTAGCATTTTACAGCGGTCACTTAGACCCTGTGATGTTAGGCCACTTCCCTTGCAAACAAGGTCTCGCTGCAGCTGCTTTTGCAGTGGAAAAAGCATCAGCAATAACCATGGGGTGTCCGACTACACTGTTTGTGGAACATGCACTATTTACAATATTGAATAAGCCTAAGTCCACACTAACAACGCAAAGGGCATCAGGTTATGAGATCATCTTGTCTAGAGCTGAACTAGCAACTGTTAGATGTAGCACGGTTAACCCTGCAAGGTTCCTAGCAGAAGTAATTGAAGAGGGAGATTATGCCCATGATTGCTCCCAAATAACTGAACTGTACTCGGGTACTAGAAAAGTTGAAGAAAACGCACTAGAGGGAGGTGAACTTTTGTTTATTGATGGGTCATCAACTATTGATCAAGGAGATGGGATAAGGAGGACGGGGGCAGCAGTGGTTAAAATGATGGAGGCGCCGGTGTGTGTGGCTATGAAATGTGTACAATTACCACAGCATTATTCTGCTCAAGCCGCAGAACTGGTTGCACTAATATTGGCATTGAAGGAAAGTTTTGACAAACGAGTAACAATATATTCCGACAGTGCATATGTTACATCCACTGTCCACTCAGGGCTATCAAAATGGAGAAGAAGAGGGTTTAGGAGAGCTGATGGCACCCCAGTGCAACATGCCCTCTTATTAGCTGAACTAATTGAAGTAATAAATGACCCCCAAGAACTAGCCCTAGTAAAATGCACCGCACACACCAATGGGGAAGATCACATCTCAAAAGGGAATGCAGCAGCAGACGCACATGCGAAATATGCTGCATACTTTGGGGAGATATGGAACCCTACAGACTCACAGAGAGGGAGAGGGAGGGGAATGGCTAGGGAGATGTTGATAAGAGAAGGGTACACCCATCTTCCAGCCACACAGATTATGGAGTTACAAGCGGCTGCACCAATGGCCGAAAAAGAAATATGGGTAAAAAGAGGATGTACAATGTCACCAACCGACGCATTATGGCGCCAGAGCAGCACTGGGAAAGTTGTAATACTATTGGCACTTTTAAACACCGCCCTGAGCCAATAACATCACCCAGCCCATACAGGCAAGGAAATAATCGCAGCACGAATTAGAGAAGATTGGTTCTGTCCTGAGTTAAATTCTCATGTGTCAAATTTTATCAGCAATTGTCTTACATGTCAGCAGTTTATGGCCGGTCATACCCTAAAGGTGATAAGAGGTACCATACCCCGGCCAGAGGGACCTTTTCGGCACCTTCACATTGACTATGTTGATATGATCAACATATGTCAAGGTAATAGGTATATGATTGTAGTAGTATGCCCATTCTCTAGATGGATTGAAGCAGGGCCCTGTTCACACCCAGATGCATTTAGAGCAGCCAAATTCCTAGTAAGGGAGGTCTTCCCCAGGTGGGGAGTGTGCGAGGTGTTAAGGTCAGGCAACGGCCCACATTTCGCAAACGAAATGTTCCAACATATTACATCCTTGCTGAACATAAAACATACATTTGCATGTGCATACCACCCACAGGCTAACGGTGTATGTGAACGCCTGAATGGCCTACTGAAGGAGGCAATTGCAAAAATACAACAAACAACAAAGAAAAGCTGGTTGTATTGCCTTCCATTAGCCCTATTCGAATTGAGGAATAGGCCAGGGTCCGACCACCACCTCACCCCGCACGAGGTGGTTACTGGACGTCAAATGCGCCTTCCCCTAACGCCAACGTCAAGGGCATTCACTGACCACGAAAGTTCAGCAAGTGTGTTAGGTGATGAAATGTATCAATATGTGTCTTCTTTGATTACTAGTGTTGTGTTTGTGTCTCAACAGCTCGAGCGCACACGGGGCGGGTCCACCAGCAATCAAGAAGAAGGCGCCAGTACCGAATTAGAAAAGGAGAACTTGTGCAAACTTGCCAAAGGTGACCACGTGCTACTTCGCAATTTCAATAGAAAGTGGAACGATAAGAGGTTCACTGGCCCCCATCTGGTAGAGGACGTATCAACAAGAGCAGTAAAACTAAAAGACAAGCGTGCCTGGAACCACTTACATGATGTAAAGATCTACAAACTGCAGACCCGCCCCAGCGCCAACGACAGGGCCAGTGGAAGAACAGCAACAACATCCCCTACAGAGGAAGGAAGTTCTACCACAGACAACGACCCAATTGTTCCCTTACCGTGTCACTACCCAACTTCCCCGGAGACAATAACTGACGAAGAAAGGAGTGATACCCATACTGCCCACCCCATGGTCACACGCTCAAGGAGTAAAAATACTTCCGCCACCTGAGCCCAAACCCCCGCCCATTGACCCCCAAGTATAGTCATAACCGACCTGAAAGACATTGCCTCACAAATACACCTGTAAACACGTGAATGTTCTCTGTTTCTCTCGCACATACAGGAACTGCGTATTGTATTGTTAAGAAAGTAGCTTACTAACAAGTTCACTGCCCAGCTGTAGATGGTACTCCCAGACGATAACTACCCAGAAGAATTGTCACACCAATTTCTATACGAAATAAAAAGGCCAACGTACCTAAAAAGGAGAAGGGTGCGTGTCTACTACACAGCATTCCTCTTGGCCATAGAATATTCCATGCCCCACCTCCGCCCATACTTGCCGATCCTAAGAGACAGATCACTTAGAGTAGCGTGGGAACAGCTCTTCGCCTGGGCACTGAATGACTATTTGATAGGGAGAGCTTAAAGGAAACAAACCACTAACATTTAGTAACCAGCATTTTTGAGAATTTTCAGGCGGGCAACTTTAACGTCGCAAGAATACGCTGCCAGGACTGCAGCAAGGTAAGAGCAAAATGCCGGTGAGACTAGCATATGTAATAAAGATAATAGGGATTTTGATGATCACCGGGTTCTTGGCTGCTTCTGTATGGCAGTACAGCTATGCTATTAATTTTATTGCTGCACCTAAACCTAATATACCCCTGTCCCCTGCTGCAACAGGTGTTACGTCAGGTGATAGTAGTAACCTTGCACCCAAGCAAAATAGAGTTAAACGCAGCACATACTCAGACAATAAAGGTATTGATAATTTTATACAAGATTCAGCACAAGTCACAAACAACATATGGTACCAACACATGACCCGCATTGGTAAACAAACAACTGAGGACAGCTGCTACGTTTACTCATTAATACCATACGCCATGAGTGCTTCACGAACATTTGTTGCCACAGAAATTGATGAAAAGATAGCACAATGCATAATATACTTGGCACTGTTCCAAACGAAAGGAAGATTTCAAGGGACGGTAGTGCACATGACATGGAAAACACGAGACTCATATCCATATGAAAACAACTTCCTCAAGACCTATTTGAGTTACCACAAGACCAGTTTACATGCAGAAGCATTCAGATACATAACAAGTGGCCCTGCAAAAGGAGAAACAAAGAAAGTAACACTGCAGTATCTACCATGTGATTGGTACGCCACCGAAGTTCCGGGCAAACAAGGATGTTGGGAGAGGCCGCTGGTGACGAGAACAGGAAAGGTGTATCTGGACAACAGCTGGGAGATAGGAGTGATTGGCAGCAACATGGTAACAAAAGAAACTATCTCAACTATCGAGGCCCACAATCACCGATGTTGGACGACGTGGATCAAGTATGTACCAATGCTCACGTGGGTAGAAACAGATGAAGACCCAATAACAATACTACCGCTGACTGCGCCCAAGGTATGCTACCAGCATAAAGGAGAGGTGGACGTAGGATATAACACCAATTGTGCAAGTGTGACGGAGTTACCTGAGGGGGGAGCAGAAACAGCAGTAATAATGGACCATTATTGGGCCTGTGGAGAAAAGACATACCATACACTGCCCCCCCTGTGGAATGGTGTGTGCACAATGGTGCACGTCAATGTACCATCACTAGTGGTACCTAAGAAGCATGTTAATGTGGCGAACTTTCCCAAAATGGATGAAGGGGACAAGAGAAAAAAGAGATCTGCACCACTTAAGGAGGAGCAAGGGAACAGGACCAACAACAATGATACTGTTCTAAATAGAAGGAAAAGACAAGGAGAGCCACTGACAGGAAATTACCTGTGGGGAAGGTCGGAAACGGAACTAACCTCCATACCGCCAGAACACAGACTATTCAGCAGAGCAGCAATGTTCTTCTCTTCAATAATACACCCGGGACTGCAGGCTTACGCAAACGCGAAATGGCTCCAAATAACTAGATGGGAACTAATGATGACCATCAATTCTACAGTAAATGGGTTTAACGCAATAAAAGAGGAGCTGCGAGCTATAAGAATGGTAGCACTCCAGAACAGATATGTATTGGACCTTCTCACAGCAATGGAAGGAGGAGTTTGTGCAAAGATAGGACAATCATGCTGCACGTTCATACCTGCCAACGATGCTGATAATGGTACACTGACTGAAGCAGTTTCACAATTGGCCCAGATGCACTCCAAAATGATGGATGAAAGTAACGGTGTAAACAAGGATAAGAGCTGGTTCTCAATATTATGGTCATGGATGCCATCCTGGCTGTCAGATGGACTGAAAATAATAGTGGGTTGTACTATTTTGGCTGGAGCTACGCTGATCATAATTAGATTTTGGAAGGCCCGGAAGGCACGCACCACTGACGAGTTGCTCGAAATGGTGGGAATGCTCCCCCTGATGCCAGCAGATGAGGGCCAACATACAGGTGTGATAATACAGGAGAGGGAGAAGCTGCGCACCCAAATAATCACCAACCATCTAGACCCACCATCAGTGAAGATCGAGAACCCAAGAAACCCCAGGAGTTACATAGGGAAATGGGTATACTGTACTCCTGGAGGAACCTGTGAATATATGTATTGGTCATTTGAAGATCATGTGAACCATTATGGACATCTAGGAGGAATAACTAAGATATGGCGAGTAAGAGGAGATAACGAGAAGGATATGTTTGTGGTCGACAAGTCGACCAGAGGGGGGACTGAAGTGGGAGAATGGAAGACCAGGCTCCCGTCCTTCACCTCTCGCGCTTGGCCTAGAGGGTCAAGACCCAGACACCCGCCACGAGAAAAGTTTGTCCATTTACCAGATGACCAAATACCCTGGTATAGGAACATACGGATGTGTCCATCTGCCTGCCCAACAGCCCGCACTGGCCATGCCGACACCTGCGGCACGGACCAACTAGACTAAAATCTACACGTCGTTAGAGATGCCATGACGACCTAGACAACGGGAAGCACCTCTGCACAAATACACACATTGGACATTCCCACACCGATCATACACGAAGAATATACTCAGTGCTATGACGTAGGTGACAGGCATATTCACGGACGTGCATCTTTATTATTTTTACATAGGCTTTCAGAATGCAGAAATGCAAGACGCGTCATGAATTCATTTACAAAGCTTGCTCACGCTTCTCTTGAAACCAGTTACCACTATAAGAACTATAATGAAGACACGATACTGGTCATGGAACTATATGCTACTATAACTTAAAGCACCCATGCACCAACAGGATCACGTATGCACCAGGCCCAAGTAGGCCTCAAACAAGAGCTCCCGTGGACGTTAACAAAGCAAGAGTCTGGTTGCTGATCCTGCAGAATGGGCCCGGTGAAACAACCAGCCAAGGTCGCGATGTTGCAAACCCACATTCCAAGAACAAAGCATCAAAGGCACGATGTCGCAGCCTCGCACTGCGCGCACCAACGTTAAGGTCACACCTGCAAATTAAACCAGACACACAGTGGAAGAGCAATATTAATTGTGCAGAATTCTGCCTCAAACACGGTCCCTCCCCACGTGACCAAGCCGAACCTGACGAGATGCCAAACCCAGGAGAGAAAAGGCGTCTGGATCCCTCACTACGAGACACAGGCAGATACACTTGAAAGGCTCAATGGACATCTGCGACAGTGGGAGCGGTCAGCCTTCCAACTATGAATAAATCCTCACATTGTCTGCACGTACCCATATTGAAACATTGTTGCAATCGCAGGTACACCGAGAGCTGGGAACAACGGTGGTCCCAGGCTGGGAAGCTCACGGGTGCACCAATCAGAACATGGGGCTCTTATCTCAGACGTCAGTAATATTAGCCAATCCTCAGGAGTCTTCATGTAACAATTTTCATGTATCTAATTGTAGGGACAACCCAGATATATCACCTGACTACCCTTTGTCCAGTAACATTGTCCTCTATATGTGTGCTATACTAACCCTACCACTCGAGCAACCAATTAAGAGTGGCGATAGGTTTTTTGTTAACTTTCTGAAGTGACGCGAATAGCGCGTCATAATGCAGTAAAAAGGGCCTGCGAGCCCCACGATTGTGTGTGTGTCAGGACGGACGCGTACGCTCCTTGACCCATCCCTGCCGTTTTTGTCTAATAAACAGCAGAGTCACCTTGCTCCTTGTGTGTGTCTCGCACTCTGTCTCAACTGGGATACACGGGAGGAGTTGGGGCCTCCCTGCCTGGAGGTCCGCAGACGGCCCGGCCGACCCCGGCAGAATTTCCCCACGACAGCATGTTGCTTCAACTTTGTACATATTACTGAATAAATAAAGGTGAACTTTTCGGAACTGGGGGTGTAGCTCAGTGGTAGAACATTTGACTGCAGATCAAGAGATCCCTAGTTCAAATCTGTGTGCTCTCTTGTTCAACTGTTTTACCTGTAGAAAAAAACATTTACAATCTTAGCATTTGATGTAATGAGGAACACATTTCTACATTTGAAATACTCCTGAAACATAGGGTAAACACCATGAAACTGTTTAGGATTTCTTCATATGATACAAGCTGTGTTTTACATTCACCCAAGTTCTACTGGTGATATTATCAGTTTGAAATAGTCCATTGGAAGCTCATATGAATGTTATAAAACTGTGGTGGAAACCAATAATATGCCCTTAATGAAATGTATTAATGTGTACAGCTCACCAGAGGTGCACTGATGTCATTAGTTCTACAAGTTCCATACAGTCACCCACTCTATCACCTTTTTAAAAAAGGGCAGTTTTCAGCATTCAAGGGTTTAACTCAGTGGTAGAGCGTAGGAGTGCAGTTCAAGAAGTCCCTGTTTCATAACCATATACCCTCGTCAATAGATCCTGTTAAAATGTTTTTCAACCCAATGCACTGTAAGAAACAATAGGATATATCATCATTTCATATACAAAACAATGAACAATTGGGTTTAACTATGCTCTTAGCACAAAATCAACAAACTGCAGTAGAGAAGTAGTTACGTTTTGCAGAATTTGTGCATTTGACAAAAGTTTTTTTTCCATGTTCCAAGATCTACATGTGATACGAAATGTATGAATTCTTGCAATGGAAACCTCACTGTATTTTACCAAGGCAGATAAAGGACATCTTTTGTACCCCTTATACTTATAAGGAGGGTTTGGTGTCTGAAAATGCATTGCTTTGATGGTGATTGCATGTTGCTTCCACTTTCTACATATTACTGAATAAATAAAGGTGAACATTTCAGAAATGGGGGTATAGCTCAGGGGTAGAGCATTTCACTGCAGATCAAAAGGTCCCTAATTCAAATATGGGTGCCCCCTTGTCCAACTGTTTTACCTGTAGAAATATTTTTTTAATTAAATAAATTGAAGTAAACATTTACAATCTTAGCATTTTATGTAATGAGCAACACATTTCTACATTTGAAATACTCCTGATCATCACTTGAAACATAGGGTAAACACCATTAAGCTGTTTAGGATTTCTTCATATGATACAAGCTGTGTTTTACATTCACCCAAGTTCTACTGGTGATATGACCAGTTTAAAATAGTCCATTGGAAGCTCATATGAATGTTATAAAACTGTGGTGGATAACAATAATATGCCCTTAATGAAATGTATTAATTTGTACAGCTGACCAGAATTGCACTGATGTCATTAGTTCTACAAGTTCCATAGAGTCACCTCCTCTATCACCTTTTTAAAAAAGGGCAGTTTTCAACATTGAAGGGTTTATGTCAGTGGTAGAGCGTAGGAGTGTAGTTCAAGAAGTCCCTGTTTCATAACCATATACCCTCTTCAATAGATTCTGTTAAAATGTGTTTCAACCCAATGCACTGTAAGAAACAATAGGTTATATCATCATTTCATATACAAAACAATGACCAATTGGGTTTAACTATGCTCTTAGCACAAAATCAACAAACTGCAGTAGAGAAGCAGTTACATTTTGCAGAATGTGTGCATTTGACAAAAGTTGTTTTTCCATGTTCCAAGATCTACATGTGATACGAAATGTATGATTCTTTCAATGGAAACCTCACTGTATTTTACCAAGGCAGATAAAGGACATCTTTTGTACCCCTTATACTTATAAGGAGGGTTTGGTGGCTGAAAATGCATTGCTTTGATGGTGATTGCATGTTGCTTCCACTTTGTACATATTACTGAATAAATAAAGGTGAACGTTTCAGAAATGGGGGTACAGCTCAGGGGTAGAGCATTTCACTGCAGATTAAAAGGTCCCTAGTTCAAATCTGGGTGCCCCCTTGTCCAACTGTTTTACCTGTAGAAATATTTTTTTAATTAAATAAATTGAAGTAAACATTTACAATCTTAGCATTTTATGTAATGAGCAACACATTTCTACATTTGAAATACTCCTGATCATCACCTGAAACACAGGGTAAACACCATTAAGTTGTTTAGGATTTCTTCATATGATACAAGCTGTGTTTTACATTCACCCAAGTTCTACTGGTGATATGATTAGTTTGAAATGGTCCATTGGAAGCTCATATGAATGTTATAAAACTGTGGTGGAAACCAATAATATGGCCTTAATGAAATGTATTAATTTGTACAGCTGACCATAAGTGAACTGATGTCATTAGTTCTACAAGTTCCATACAGTCACCCACTCTATCACCTTTTTAAAAAAGGGCAGTTTTCAGCATTCAAGGGTTTAACTCAGTGGTAGAGCGTAGGAGTGCTTTTCAAGAAGTTCCTGTTTCATAACCATATACCCTCGTCAATAGATCCTGTTAACATGTTTTTCAACCCAATGCACTGTAAGAAACAATAGGATATATCATCATTTCATATACAAAACAATGAACAATTGGGTTTAACTATGCTCTTAGCACAAAATCAACAAACTGCAGTAGAGAAGCAGTTACATTTTGCAGAATTTGTGCATTTGACAAAAGATTTTTTTTCCATGTTCCAAGATCTACATGTGATACGAAATGTATGAATTCTTGCAATGGAAACCTCACTGTATTTTACCAAGGCAGATAAAGGACATCTTTTGTACCCCTTATACTTATAAGGAGGGTTTGGTGGCTGAAAATGCATTGCTTTGATGGTGATTGCATGTTGCTTCCACTTTGTACATATTACTTAATAAATAAAGATGAACATTTCAGAAATGGGGGTATAGCTCAGGGGTAGAGCATTTCACTGCAGATCAAAAGTCCCTAGTTCAAATCTGGGTGCCCCCTTGTCCAACTGTTTTACCTGTAGAAATATTTTTTTAATTAAATAAATTGAAGTAAACATTTACAATCTTAGCATTTTATGTAATGAGCAACACATTTCTACATTTGAAATACTCCTGATCATCACCTGAAACATAGGGTAAACACCATTAAGCTGTTTAGGATTTCTTCATATGATACAAGCTGTGTTTTACATTCACCCAAGTTCTACTGGTGATATGATTAGTTTGAAATAGTCCATTGGAAGCTCATATGAATGTTATAAAACTGTGGTGGAAACCAATAATATGCCCTTAATGAAATGTATTAATTTGTACAGCTGACCAGAAGTGCACTGATGTCATTAGTTCTACAAGTTCCATACAGTCACCCACTCTATCACCTTTTTAAAAAAGGGCCGTTTTCAGCATTCAAGGGTTTATGTCAGTGATAGAGCGTAGGAGTGCTTTTCAAGAAGTTCCTGTTTCATAACCACATCGCCTCTTCAATAGATCCTGTTAAAATGTTTTTCAACACAATGCACTGTAATAAACAATAGGATATATCATCATTTCATATACAAAACAATGAACAATTGGGTTTAACTATGCTCTTAGCACAAAATCAACAAACTGCAGTAGAGAAGCAGTTACATTTTGCAGAATTTGTGCATTTGACAAAAGATTTTTTTTTCCATGTTCGAAGATCTACATGTGATACGAAATTTATGAATTCTTGCAATGGAAACCTCACTGTATTTTACCAAGGCAGATAAAGGACATCTTTTGTACCCCGTATACTTATAAGGAGGGTTTGGTGGCTGAAAATGCATTGCTTTGATGGTGATTGCATATTGCTTCCACTTTGTACGTATTACTGAATAAATAAAGGTGAACATTTCAGAAATGGGGGTATAGCTCAGGGGTAGAGCATTTCACTGCAGATCAAAAGTCCCTAGTTCAAATCTGGGTGCCCCCTTGTCCAACTGTTTTACCTGTAGAAATATTTTTTTAATTAAATAAATTGAAGTAAACATTTACAATCTTAGCATTTTATGTAATGAGCAACACATTTCTACATTTGAAATACTCCTGATCATCACCTGAAACATAGGGTAAACACCATTAAGCTGTTTAGGATTTCTTCATATGTTACAAGCTGTGTTTTACATTCACTCAAGTTCTACTGGTGATATGACCAGTTTAAAATAGTCCATTGGAAGCTCATATGAATGTTATAAAACTGTGGTGGAAACCAATAATATGCCCTTAATGAAATGTATTAATTTGTACAGCTGACCAGAAGTGCACTGATGTCATTAGTTCTACAAGTTCCATAGAGTCACCCACTCTATCACCTTTTTAAAAAAAGGCAGTTTTCAACATTGAAGGGTTTATGTCAGTGGTAGAGCGTAGGAGTGTAGTTCAAGAAGTCCCTGTTTCATAACCATATACCCTCTTAAATAGATCATGTTAAAATGTTTTTCAACCCAATGCACTGTAAGAAACAATAGGATATATCATCATTTCATATACAAAACAATGAACAATTGGGTTTAACTATGCTCTTAGCACAAAATCAACAAACTGCAGTAGAGAAGCAGTTACATTTTGCAGAATTTGTGCATTTGACAAAAGATTTTTTTTCCATGTTCCAAGATCTACATGTGATACGAAATGTATGAATTCTTGCAAAGGAAACCTCACTGTATTTTACCAAGGCAGATAAAGGACATCATCTGCACCCCTTATACTTATAAGGAGGGTTTGGTGGCTGAACAATCATTGCTTTGATGGTGATTGCATTGAAGTGGGAGAATGGAAGACCAGGCTCCCGTCCTTCACCTCTCGCGCTTGGCCTAGAGGGTCACGACCCAGACACCCGCCACGAGAAGAGTTTGTTCATTTACCAGATGACCAAATACCCTGGTATAGGAACATACGGATGTGTCCATCTGCCTGCCCAACAGCCCGCACTGCCCATTCCGACACCTGCGGCACGGACCAACTAGACTAAAATCTACACGTCGTTAGAGATGCCATGACGACCTAGACAATGGGAAGCACCTCTGCACAAATACACACATTGGACATTCCCACACCGATCATACACGAAGAATATACTCAGTGCTATGACGTAGGTGACAGGCATATTCACGGACGTGCATCTTTATTATTTTTACATAGGCTTTCAGAATGCAGAAACGCAAGACGCGTCTTGAACTCATTTACAAAGCTTGCTCACGCTTCTCTTGAAACCAGTTACCACTATAAGAACTATAATGAAGACACGATACTGGTCATGGAACTATATGCTACTATAACTTAAAGCACCCATGCACCAACCGGATCACGTATGCACCAGGCCCAAGTAGGCCTCAAACAAGAGCTCCCGTGGACGTTAACAAAGCAAGAGTCTGGTTGCTGATCCTGCAGAATGGGCCCGGTGAAACAACCAGCCAAGGTCGCGATGTTGCAAACCCACATTCCAAGAACAAAGCATCAAAGGCACGATGTTGCAGCCTCGCACTCCGCGCACCAACGTTAAGGTCACACCTGCAAATTAAACCAGACACACAGTGGAAGAGCAATATTAATTGTGCAGAATTCTGCCTCAAACACGGTCCCTCCCCACGTGACCAAGCCGAACCTGACGAGATGCCAAACCCAGGAGAGAAAAGGCGTCTGGATCCCTCGCTACGAGACACAGGCAGATACACTTGAAAGGCTCAATGGACATCTGTGACAGTGGGAGCGGTCAGCCTTCCAACTATGAATAAATCCTCACATTGTCTGCACGTACCCATATTGAAACATTGTTGCAATCGCAGGTACACCGAGAGCTGGGAACAACGGTGGTCCCAGGCTGGGAAGCTCACGGGTGCACCAATCAGAACATGGGGCTCTTATCTCAGACGTCAGTAATATTAGCCAATCCTCAGGAGTCTTCATGTAACAATTTTCATGTATCTAATTGTAGGGACAACCCAGATATATCACCTGACTACCCTTTGTCCAGTAACATTGTCCTCTATATGTGTGCTATACTAACCCTACCACTCGAGCAACCAATTAAGAGTGGCGATAGGTTTTTTGTTAACTTTCTGAAGTGACGCGAATAGCGCGTCATAATGCAGTAAAAAGGGCCTGCGAGCCCCACGATTGTGTGTGTGTCAGGACGGACGCGTACGCTCCTTGACCCATCCCTGCCGTTTTTGTCTAATAAACAGCAGAGTCACCTTGCTCCTTGTGTGTGTCTCGCGCTCTGTCTCAACTGGGATACACGGGAGGAGTTGGGGCCTCCCTGCCTGGAGGTCCGCGGACGGCCCGGCCGACCCCGGCAGAATTTCCCCCCGACAAGTTGGAGGCACTGCTGAGATCTGTTTAAGATCGACTTTTTCTTTTTTACTTCGACCATATATTTTTAATTTTTCCAGGCACTCCCGTTGCGAGGAGGCCCGGCGGCGCGGCCCCCTCTGCCGTTGCCCCTTCTGAGGACTGCAGGACCATCGAGGAGCTGCGAGAAGACCGGACGGCGCAATCCGGATATTGGCCCTCGGGAGCCGGTTGAGAAGTATCCCGCCCGCGGTTGGCGAGTGTCCAGACGTGGTCCAGACGAAGGGAGGTGGCGAGCCGCTTGGAGGGGTGCACGCAGTCGAGCGGCCCTGCATCGAGAGAACTTGGTGAGCATGACACGCACAACAAGCAATGCAAAATTGTGAGGGAGGGGGGAGGAAGTGAATGAGGGAGGTGTTGTACAGATGCGCGGCGTAGGTCTAACAACTTAGTGTTGCCAATGGAATGAATGGTAGCGAAACGAGTGCGAGAGCAGTCGGCTACGTTACGCGGAAGAGGGAGGGCGGAGCACGAAAACATCACGTGCGGCCGCTCGTAAGGCACTGATTGGCCTAAGTCGCGACTACGTGTGAGGGTGGGTGTGTGTGTGTGGTTTCCTACGATTTGGCATTTATTGATCAATGAGTAGACGAGGATCCCTATTGTTCGAGCAAGACACTCGATAGGTAGATGACGATTCCCTGTAGGCGGTGGCTAGTTAATTAAGTTGCCCAATACGGAAGATAATTGGCTGGTTAAGCCCTCCTGTTGAGGGGCGTATCACACGCGAGGCGACGCAGTGTGCGCAGTCCGATTATATTATTGATTTGATTACCTTGTTCCAGGAGTGACAGGAAGACAGCTGTAGGGTTAGCGGGGGTAGGTTGCAAGTGTATTTTGAACTTAAAAGAAAATAATAAGAATGTACCATTAGCTCGAAGAGATCAGTGACGTCACCAGAAGGGATTTAATAGGATAGCGCGAACGCAAGGAAGTTTGGTTTTGGGAGTGGTGGGGAAGAGAAATGTGATAAGGGAGCGGGCGCGGAGATAAACGATAAACGAGTGGATCGGGAAAAGAAGAAGGGGAAAGGGGCGTGGCTGCGCACGGAGAACGCCAGCCACGGCAAGTGTAACAGGGGGAGGAGAACGGGGAAACAGGACAACTGTATAAGAGCGTCGTAAAGGGTACACAGCCGCAGGGGGCTGTGTGCGCTTCGGCCGCAGGGGGCCGTAAGGGTGTAGTAACAGAAGGGAATCGACAAATGTAAAACCATACATAACGGATTGTCGTAAGTCCCCATACTTACGGGGCCAGGTAAACAATATAAGGTTGTATATTGTAAACTACCAGTGAAGGAAAGGATAACAAGTGGAGAGTAACCATGTCATACGGGACAGGGTCGGGAGGGTGGGGGAACACCCTCACTACACCATTACAACACATATGCACCACACTGCCACCCCATAGGGAGAAGTTAATAAAGTACAGCATAGAGTGGACCCAGGGGACGGATAACAAAATGTTAACACCATGGCCGCCTAATGGGAGTTTCGATCCATATGCCCAACATTCACTGCTAAACCATCTGCACAATACATACAAGGGGAAGAAGTTGGCAAACCATGTGGAGGTGTTTAACTTATGGAGGATGTTCCAGGGGTCCTGACCGGGACCAAATGGAATGTTCACTATGGGGGAAACACCGGAAGAAAAGGAGACTAAGAAAGAAGGAGAGGATGGGAAACAGGGGCGTGAAAGCACAAACAATACGGGGAACGGAGGAGAGGGAGGAGAAAAGAGTGTTAAATCAGACGACATAAAAAAGGAACCAAACAACGAGATACCCATAACACCGGGAGTGAAAACGGAGGGAGGAGGGTTGTACCCTTTAAGAGAATTAGGAGAAATAGAAGGACAGTTAAGGGCGGCTGAAGGATACTCGAACCCGGCATACAGCCCTCCACCATATGTGGCTCATAGGAAAATGGCAGTGGGAGAGGGGAAGATTGGAGAAGAGCAGACTGTAGAGATAGGACATGATGAGTGGGTAGCTGCACAAATTTTATTCAAATTACGAGGTTCACTAACTGGAGAAGAGAGGGAGGTAGTAAAGAGAACAGACGAAGATAGTGCAAGAGAGAGTGAAATAAGGGGGGAGGAGCTATTACGGCAAAAGGAAGAGATTTTAGAGGAAAGATTAGCAAAGCTAAGGGATGAGCAGAATGAACTGATCAAACAGCTTGAGAGGGAGGAAAAAGAGAGAGTGAGGAAAAGAAAAGAAGGTAAGAACGAATTGGAAAAATTAAGGGAACAAAATGAGGAGCAAAGGAGAGAAGCTGAAAGGGTAAAAGCAGCAGCAGACAGGGTATCAAGAGTAGTGTTGAGAGAAAAGAAGAAGGAAGAAGAAGAAAGAGAAAAGGAAATGGCAATATGGAAGAGGAGGGTACTATCAGAGACAGCTAAGAAATATGAAGAGGGGAAAATAATAGAAAGTATCGTGGAGAGAGAAAGAGTGAAACAGGAAAGGAAGAAAGAGGATGAAAGAATATTGGAACAGATGAGCAACGAAGTGATGGAGGAATTGAAAAGGAAGAGGGAGGAAAATAGTAGGGAGATGGAGGAGAAAAGGGAAGGAGAAAGAGAGGGGAGGAGTAGGGAGAGTGAAAGATGGGGGGATGTATATAGAAGTAGAGAAGTAGCAACAACATCAGCACTAGGGGGAGCGGTTGATAACAAAGGAAAAGGAGAAATAGACCTAATAGACTTAGAGACAGTAACAATAAAAGGGAAAAAGGCAGAGTGGGGGGTGCCATTTATGAATGATTTTTGCAGTGAGGAGGAAGAAGGAGCTGAGAGAGAAGGAAGAAAGAGTGAGAGGGAAAGCTTAGATAAGCTATACCTCACTCGAACAAACATAGACTCGCCATGGATCAGTAGGAGAAGGGAGGACTTGGAGAAAAGTGAGGAGGGAGTGAAAGGACTAGTGGAAAGACAAACCCATGAAAACACACCATCCCCATCTCCATCATGCCCTCCCCCATCGCACCCTACATGCTCAACCACCACACGCTCGCTGCGCAGAATAAAGCTTGCGCCCTTTATGGACGAACTGACACCCTATGCATGTAGGCTTAGAGACCTCCCTAGTCGCAGGCAAGACAGACAAATAAACACGCCCACATAAACTACAGGAAATGACGAAAGGGGAAAGGATGGAGAAGGAGTTAGGAGCAGGGGTAATAAGGACGAAATTGAAGAGGTAAAGGAACCGGAAGAAGAGGAGGGGTGTGAAGACTCGATATTGTGGAACATAAAGGGTGACACCAGACACAACTTAATGCCACTGTTGGAGAGAGGAGGGGTTAGACCACAGTACGTCCCTTGGAAGCATACGGATAAGGAAAATATAAAATGTAGGCTCCCATCACTAAGTGGAGGTGCGGGTAAGTGGATATATGAAATGGAAAAACACACCGCGGGACATAAACTAGCAGTAGGAGATGTAAAGGGCCTGTTAATATCAATATTAGGGGATAGAGCGGATGACATTTGGAAGAGAGCGGGATTCCATGGGGTAACAATAACAAACACATCGCATGATGGGGCACCGTTTGCAAACTGCAGACATGCGCTATGGCAGGCACTGAGAGTACAATACCCAGACACATCAGACATAGGAGCAATTACTTCCCGTAAGATGCGTGAGAATGAGGATCCTGTTGATTATATCCAGGATATCCAAGAGAAGTGGCGCATGGAAACTAGAGAACAATGGGACAAAACACTAGCCATATTTTATCATATACTAGTACAAGGGCTCCCAGAAGGAGTTCAGAAACAACTAAAGAAAGTAGTGGGAATGGAAGCAAAACCATGGCCAGAAATACAACTGACTATAGTACATCACTGCAGGACATGGCAAGGAAAGATGAAACAAAAAGAAGAGGACAGGAAAAAAGAAGAGGCTAAACTAGTACAGAAAAAACTTACTAAATACACAATGGAAGGGGCACTAATAACTACGCCCACACCAATGGCCCAAAGCCCAATACAAGTAGTGGCTGCACAAGATCCTGCTCAAATAGCACCTCCACAGATTATAACACAACAAGTCCCAGTCCCGCCACTGCAATTACACGCACCAAACATGGGAGGAGGGTACCCAATGCAAGGAGCTGGGTATTATAGTTATAATAGGGGGAGAGGAGGATTTATGAGAGGGAGAGGATACGGATATAATGCCCAACAGCAGGTGGGAGGACTTAGACATTCCTACCCCACAGGGCAACCAGTATACCAGGACAACACAGGGAGCTTCCCATGGCAAAGCAGGGAACCACCCGTGTGTTGGAGTTGTGGGTTATTAGGACACATGTCACGTACGTGTAGGGTCAGGCCAGGGACACCAGCATGGAATGAACAAGCACAACCTAGGACCCCACAAGAACTGCAGGGTATACAACAACAGCAGACGTTACAACAAGGAAATGACCCACAACAACAACAAATACCACAACAACAGCCACTGCCACAACAACAAGCAACGTTAACACAGCAACCCAAAACTCAACAAACGCAATTGGGTAGGGTGACGGTCTTGGGACACAACCCTTACACAGGGAATGGCCAATCATTGTACCCACAATAGGACAGCCCACAGACGGCCTTCGTGTGTCCCATCCTGTCAGTAACACCTAATAGTGCGGAGGAGCCACGCATAGAGGTAACGATAGGTGACAAAAAATTATCATTCCTTGTTGACACCGGGGCAACCCGGTCTTGCATAAGGGAAGGTAAATTTAAGATGTCAGGCGAAGCCATGAACACCCAAGGATTTTCTGGGGCTAAGGGGTTGGTTCCATTCACTGATAACGTTCCCTTATCTATTGGAGATTATGATCTGTCAGTTCCACTTTTATATTATAGTGCCTCACCAGTGAATATACTTGGGAGGGACATAATGAACAGGTTGAATATGACGATCTCCTTTACAGAGGATGGCATAATTTGCTCTACTCCAGGGATTAACATGCTCGCAGCACGACAGATTATGCAAGCATACTGTGGACAGACAGCGATTAGGGCGGAGCCAGTAGATGGCGAGCTATTCCAGTATGGAACAGACATGGCATTTGCATGGATGCCAGGGATAGAAGGGAAAATATGGAGGAGGCCAGCAGCCTATCTGTTCCGACCAGAAACACCTGTTAATGAACCAGAAGGAAAGGTGTTTGTAATGGACATTGAGAGCATTATTGCAACAGCTGATTATATTGCTGTACATGCCCAAGATAAAGAAGGGAAAGCATGGAGGGCAGTGATAGCACTAGCAGAAGGGTGTAGGCTGACCCAGGTGTCAGATGAGGAGCTGTTCTCAGAAGAAAAGGAGGAAGGTGAAATGGTGTTCATGATGAGTGTAGGAATATGGCTAAGGGTGGCTCACAAACAAGTAGCACAGAAAATTGCAATGGCACTTGAGGCACCCGCATGCACCCCAGTCCCCTTCTTTGAGGAGGATATGTCAAAGGTGCCCAAATCATTATGGACTACTAGCCCTTATGACGTGGGATGCATAAAAAGCATAGGGGGTGTAAGGATAAAATTGAAAAAAGGTGCAATACTACCAATAGTGAAACAGTACCCACTGTCAAGAGAGGCAGATGAGGGTATATATGAAACCATAACGGCTCTTATAAACAATGGCATATTGGTCCCCTCAGAGTCACCCTGCAACACGGCTGTGTACCCAGTGTGCAAGGCTAAAGGGGGGTCTTGGCGCTTCATACAAGACCTCAGGCCCTTGAATAACATAGTGGAAGCAGAGTATCCAGTAACAGCAAACCCGGCCACAATATTGTGTGGCATTCCAGCAGAAGCATCACGGTTTACAGTGATTGACCTTAAAAATGCTTTCTTCTCAATACCATTACACCCAGACTCACAAGATTTGACAAGCTTCACTTACCGAAACACAAAGTGGAAAAATACCAGATTGCCACAGGGGTATTGTGAATCACCCTCAATTTTCAATAGAGTAATACAGATGGATTTGAGTAACGTTGAAATGGAAAGCACAGTGTTGCAGTATGTGGATGACATAATAATTTGCAGTATAAACGAAAGTAAATGTAGAGAGGACTCCTTAAAAATGTTGACGATATTGGCTGAAAAAGGGTACAAGGTAGACATGAATAAGATACAATACTGTCAGGAACAGGTACTTTACATTGGCCAACTGATATCCCAACATGGAAGAAAGATTGCACCACAAAGAGCACAGGCCATTTCAAGCACTCCAATGCCACAGACTGTGAGAGAACTGCAGCAATTTCTGGGGCTGTGCAACTACTGCAGAGCATGGGTATTTGATTACAGCTCATACATAGGACCCCTGCTTGAGGGTTTGAGAGAAGCAAATAAAGGAGAGAAAAAGTTGAGGTGGACTATGGAAATGAGAGAGGCCTTTGATGAATTGAAAGATGCAATCTCAACTGCTCCAGTACTGGCATCCCCAGACTATGAGCGACGATTTTTTATATTTTCACATTGCGACTCAGCAGTGATGAAGGCAGTATTGGCCCAAAAAACGAGCATGGGCTATAAACCAGTAGCATTTTACAGCGGTCACTTAGACCCTGTGATGTTAGGCCACTTCCCTTGCAAACAAGGTCTCGCTGCAGCTGCTTTTGCAGTGGAAAAAGCATCAGCAATAACCATGGGGTGTCCGACTACACTGTTTGTGGAACATGCACTATTTACAATATTGAATAAACCTAAGTCCACACTAACAACGCAAAGGGCATCAGGTTATGAGATCATCTTGTCTAGAGCTGAACTAGCAACTGTTAGATGTAGCACGGTTAACCCTGCAAGGTTCCTAGCAGAAGTAATTGAAGAGGGAGATTATGCCCATGATTGCTCCCAAATAACTGAACTGTACTCGGGTACTAGAAAAGTTGAAGAAAACGCACTAGAGGGAGGTGAACTTTTGTTTATTGATGGGTCATCAACTATTGATCAAGGAGATGGGATAAGGAGGACGGGGGCAGCAGTGGTTAAAATGATGGAGGCGCCGGTGTGTGTGGCTATGAAATGTGTACAATTACCACAGCATTATTCTGCTCAAGCCGCAGAACTGGTTGCACTAATATTGGCATTGAAGGAAAGTTTTGACAAACGAGTAACAATATATTCCGACAGTGCATATGTTACATCCACTGTCCACTCAGGGCTATCAAAATGGAGAAGAAGAGGGTTTAGGAGAGCTGATGGCACCCCAGTGCAACATGCCCTCTTATTAGCTGAACTAATTGAAGTAATAAATGACCCCCAAGAACTAGCCCTAGTAAAATGCACCGCACACACCAATGGGGAAGATCACATCTCAAAAGGGAATGCAGCAGCAGACGCACATGCGAAATATGCTGCATACTTTGGGGAGATATGGAACCCTACAGACTCACAGAGAGGGAGAGGGAGGGGAATGGCTAGGGAGATGTTGATAAGAGAAGGGTACACCCATCTTCCAGCCACACAGATTATGGAGTTACAAGCGGCTGCACCAATGGCCGAAAAAGAAATATGGGTAAAAAGAGGATGTACAATGTCACCAACCGACGCATTATGGCGCCAGAGCAGCACTGGGAAAGTTGTAATACTATTGGCACTTTTAAACACCGCCCTGAGCCAATTACATCACCCAGCCCATACAGGCAAGGAAATAATTGCAGCACGAATTAGAGAAGATTGGTTCTGTCCTGAGTTAAATTCTCATGTGTCAAATTTTATCAGCAATTGTCTTACATGTCAGCAGTTTATGGCCGGTCATACCCTAAAGGTGATAAGAGGTACCATACCCCGGCCAGAGGGACCTTTTCGGCACCTTCACATTGACTATGTTGATATGATCAACATATGTCAAGGTAATAGGTATATGATTGTAGTAGTATGCCCATTCTCTAGATGGATTGAAGCAGGGCCCTGTTCACACCCAGATGCATTTAGAGCAGCCAAATTCCTAGTAAGGGAGGTCTTCCCCAGGTGGGGAGTGTGCGAGGTGTTAAGGTCAGACAACGGCCCACATTTCGCAAACGAAATGTTCCAACATATTACATCCTTGCTGAACATAAAACATAAATTTGCATGTGCATACCACCCACAGGCTAACGGTGTATGTGAACGCCTGAATGGCCTACTGAAGGAGGCAATTGCAAAAATACAACAAACAACAAAGAAAAGCTGGTTGTATTGCCTTCCATTAGCCCTATTCGAATTGAGGAATAGGCCAGGGTCCGACCACCACCTCACCCCGCACGAGGTGGTTACTGGACGTCAAATGCGCCTTCCCCTAACGCCAACGTCAAGGGCATTCACTGACCACGAAAGTTCAGCAAGTGTGTTAGGTGATGAAATGTATCAATATGTGTCTTCTTTGATTACTAGTGTTGTGTTTGTGTCTCAACAGCTCGAGCGCACACGGGGCGGGTCCACCAGCAATCAAGAAGAAGGCGCCAGTACCGAATTAGAAAAGGAGAACTTGTGCAAACTTGCCAAAGGTGACCACGTGCTACTTCGCAATTTCAATAGAAAGTGGAACGATAAGAGGTTCACTGGCCCCCATCTGGTAGAGGACGTATCAACAAGAGCAGTAAAACTAAAAGACAAGCGTGCCTGGAACCACTTACATGATGTAAAGATCTACAAACTGCAGACCCGCCCCAGCGCCAACGACAGGGCCAGTGGAAGAACAGCAACAACATCCCCTACAGAGGAAGGAAGTTCTACCACAGACAACGACCCAATTGTTCCCTTACCGTGTCACTACCCAACTTCCCCGGAGACAATAACTGACGAAGAAAGGAGTGATACCCATACTGCCCACCCCATGGTCACACGCTCAAGGAGTAAAAATACTTCCGCCAC
This sequence comes from Ambystoma mexicanum, assembly GCF_040938575.1. NCBI lineage: Eukaryota > Metazoa > Chordata > Amphibia > Caudata > Ambystomatidae > Ambystoma > Ambystoma mexicanum. The sequence goes on from NW_027182484.1 coordinate 576,285, forward strand.
CTGAGCCCAAACCCCCGCCCATTGACCCCCAAGTATAGTCATAACCGACCTGAAAGACATTGCCTCACAAATACACCTGTAAACACGTGAATGTTCTCTGTTTCTCTCGCACATACAGGAACTGCGTATTGTATTGTTAAGAAAGTAGCTTACTAACAAGTTCACTGCCCAGGTGTAGATGGTACTCCCAGACGATAACTACCCAGAAGAATTGTCACACCAATTTCTATACGAAATAAAAAGGCCAACGTACCTAAAAAGGAGAAGGGTGCGTGTCTACTACACAGCATTCCTCTTGGCCATAGAATATTCCATGCCCCACCTCCGCCCATACTTGCCGATCCTAAGAGACAGATCACTTAGAGTAGCGTGGGAACAGCTCTTCGCCTGGGCACTGAATGACTATTTGATAGGGAGAGCTTAAAGGAAACAAACCACTAACATTTAGTAACCAGCATTTTTGAGAATTTTCAGGCGGGCAACTTTAACGTCGCAAGAATACGCTGCCAGGACTGCAGCAAGGTAAGAGCAAAATGCCGGTGAGACTAGCATATGTAATAAAGATAATAGGGATTTTGATGATCACCGGGTTCTTGGCTGCTTCTGTATGGCAGTACAGCTATGCTATTAATTTTATTGCTGCACCTAAACCTAATATACCCCTGTCCCCTGCTGCAACAGGTGTTACGTCAGGTGATAGTAGTAACCTTGCACCCAAGCAAAATAGAGTTAAACGCAGCACATACTCAGACAATAAAGGTATTGATAATTTTATACAAGATTCAGCACACGTCACAAACAACATATGGTACCAACACATGACCCGCATTGGTAAACAAACAACTGAGGACAGCTGCTACGTTTGCTCATTAATACCATACGCCATGAGTGCTTCACGAACATTTGTTGCCACAGAAATTGATGAAAAGATAGCACAATGCATAATATACTTGGCACTGTTCCAAACGAAAGGAAGATTTCAAGGGACGGTAGTGCACATGACATGGAAAACACGAGACTCATATCCATATGAAAACAACTTCCTCAAGACCTATTTGAGTTACCACAAGACCAGTTTACATGCAGAAGCATTCAGATACATAACAAGTGGCCCTGCAAAAGGAGAAACAAAGAAAGTAACACTGCAGTATCTACCATGTGATTGGTACGCCACCGAAGTTCCGGGCAAACAAGGATGTTGGGAGAGGCCGCTGGTGACGAGAACAGGAAAGGTGTATCTGGACAACAGCTGGGAGATAGGAGTGATTGGCAGCAACATGGTAACAAAAGAAACTATCTCAACTATCGAGGCCCACAATCACCGATGTTGGACGACGTGGATCAAGTATGTACCAATGCTCACGTGGGTAGAAACAGATGAAGACCCAATAACAATACTACCGCTGACTGCGCCCAAGGTATGCTACCAGCATAAAGGAGAGGTGGACGTAGGATATAACACCAATTGTGCAAGTGTGACGGAGTTACCTGAGGGGGGAGCAGGAACAGCAGTAATAATGGACCATTATTGGGCCTGTGGAGAAAAGGCATACCATACACTGCCCCCCCTGTGGAATGGTGTGTGCACAATGGTGCACGTCAATGTACCATCACTAGTGGTACCTAAGAAGCATGTTAATGTGGCGAACTTTCCCAAAATGGATGAAGGGGACAAGAGAAAAAAGAGATCTGCACCACTTAAGGAGGAGCAAGGGAACAGGACCAACAACAATGATACTGTTCTAAATAGAAGGAAAAGACAAGGAGAGCCACTGACAGGAAATTACCTGTGGGGAAGGTCGGAAACGGAACTAACCTCCATACCACCAGAACACAGACTATTCAGCAGAGCAGCAATGTTCTTCTCTTCAATAATACACCCGGGACTGCAGGCTTACGCAAACGCGAAATGGCTCCAAATAACTAGATGGGAACTAATGATGACCATCAATTCTACAGTAAATGGGTTTAACGCAATAAAAGAGGAGCTGCGAGCTATAAGAATGGTAGCACTCCAGAACAGATATGTATTGGACCTTCTCACAGCAATGGAAGGAGGAGTTTGTGCAAAGATAGGACAATCATGCTGCACGTTCATACCTGCCAACGATGCTGATAATGGTACACTGACTGAAGCAGTTTCACAATTGGCCCAGATGCACTCCAAAATGATGGATGAAAGTAACGGTGTAAACAAGGATAAGAGCTGGTTCTCAATATTATGGTCATGGATGCCATCCTGGCTGTCAGATGGACTGAAAATAATAGTGGGTTGTACTATTTTGGCTGGAGCTACGCTGATCATAATTAGATTTTGGAAGGCCCGGAAGGCACGCACCACTGACGAGTTGCTCGAAATGGTGGGAATGCTCCCCCTGATGCCAGCAGATGAGGGCCAACATACAGGTATGATAATACAGGAGAGGGAGAAGCTGCGCACCCAAATAATCACCAACCATCTAGACCCACCATCAGTGAAGATCGAGAACCCAAGAAACCCCAGGAGTTACATAGGGAAATGGGTATACTGTACTCCTGGAGGAACCTGTGAATATATGTATTGGTCATTTGAAGATCATGTGAACCATTATGGACATCTAGGAGGAATAACTAAGATATGGCGAGTAAGAGGAGATAACGAGAAGGATATGTTTGTGGTCGACAAGTCGACCAGAGGGGGGACTGAAGTGGGAGAATGGAAGACCAGGCTCCCGTCCTTCACCTCTCGCGCTTGGCCTAGAGGGTCAAGACCCAGACACCCGCCACGAGAAAAGTTTGTCCATTTACCAGATGACCAAATACCCTGGTATAGGAACATACGGATGTGTCCATCTGCCTGCCCAACAGCCCGCACTGGCCATGCCGACACCTGCGGCACGGACCAACTAGACTAAAATCTACACGTCGTTAGAGATGCTATGACGACCTAGACAACGGGAAGCACCTCTGCACAAATACACACATTGGACATTCCCACACCGATCATACACGAAGAATATACTCAGTGCTATGACGTAGGCGACAGGCATATTCACGGACGTGCATCTTTATTATTTTTACATAGGCTTTCAGAATGCAGAAACGCAAGACGCGTCATGAATTCATTTACAAAGCTTGCTCACGCTTCTCTTGAAACCAGTTACCACTATAAGAACTATAATGAAGACACGATACTGGTCATGGAACTATATGCTACTATAACTTAAAGCACCCATGCACCAACCGGATCACGTATGCACCAGGCCCAAGTAGGCCTCAAACAAGAGCTCCCGTGGACGTTAACAAAGCAAGAGTCTGGTTGCTGATCCTGCAGAATGGGCCCGGTGAAACAACCAGCCAAGGTCGCGATGTTGCAAACCCACATTCCAAGAACAAAGCATCAAAGGCACGATGTCGCAGCCTCGCACTGCGCGCACCAACGTTAAGGTCACACCTGCAAATTAAACCAGACACACAGTGGAAGAGCAATATTAATTGTGCAGAATTCTGCCTCAAACACGGTCCCTCCCCACGTGACCAAGCCGAACCTGACGAGATGCCAAACCCAGGAGAGAAAAGGCGTCTGGATCCCTCACTACGAGACACAGGCAGATACACTTGAAAGGCTCAATGGACATCTGCGACAGTGGGAGCGGTCAGCCTTCCAACTATGAATAAATCCTCACATTGTCTGCACGTACCCATATTGAAACATTGTTGCAATCGCAGGTACACCGAGAGCTGGGAACAACGGTGGTCCCAGGCTGGGAAGCTCACGGGTGCACCAATCAGAACATGGGGCTCTTATCTCAGACGTCAGTAATATTAGCCAATCCTCAGGAGTCTTCATGTAACAATTTTCATGTATCTAATTGTAGGGACAACCCAGATATATCACCTGACTACCCTTTGTCCAGTAACATTGTCCTCTATATGTGTGCTATACTAACCCTACCACTCGAGCAACCAATTAAGAGTGGCGATAGGTTTTTTGTTAACTTTCTGAAGTGACGCGAATAGCGCGTCATAATGCAGTAAAAAGGGCCTGCGAGCCCCACGATTGTGTGTGTGTCAGGACGGACGCGTACGCTCCTTGACCCATCCCTGCCGTTTTTGTCTAATAAACAGCAGAGTCACCTTGCTCCTTGTGTGTGTCTCGCACTCTGTCTCAACTGGGATACACGGGAGGAGTTGGGGCCTCCCTGCCTGGAGGTCCGCAGACGGCCCGGCCGACCCCGGCAAAATTTCCCCACGACAGCATGTTGCTTCAACTTTGTACATATTACTGAATAAATAAAGGTGAACTTTTCGGAACTGGGGGTGTAGCTCAGTGGTAGAACATTTGACTGCAGATCAAGAGATCCCTAGTTCAAATCTGTGTGCTCTCTTGTTCAACTGTTTTACCTGTAGAAAAAAACATTTACAATCTTAGCATTTGATGTAATGAGGAACACATTTCTACATTTGAAATACTCCTGAAACATAGGGTAAACACCATTAAGCTGTTTAGGATTTCTTCATATGATACAAGCTGCGTTTTACATTCACCCAATTTCTACTGGTGATATTATCAGTTTGAAATAGTCCATTGGAAGCGCATATGAATGTTATAAAACTGTGGTGGAAACCAATAATATGCTCTTAATGAAATGTATTAATTTGTACAGCTGACCAGAAGTGCTCTGATGTCATTAGTTCTACAAGTTCCATAGAGTCACCCACTCTATCACCTTTTTAAAAAAGGGCAGTTTTCAGCATTCAAGGGTTTATGTCAGTGGTAGAGCGTGGGAGTGCTTTTCAAATTTCAAGAAGTTCCTGTTTCATAACCATATACCCCCTTCAATAGATCGTGTTAAAATGTTTTTCAACCCAATGCACTGTAAGAAACAATAGGATATATCATCATTTCATATACAAAACAATGAACAATTGGGTTTAACTATGCTCTTAGCACAAAATCAACAAACTGCAGTAGAGAAGCAGTTACATTTTGCAGAATTTGTGCATTTGACAAAAGATTTTTTTTCCATGTTCCAAGATCTACATGTGATACGAAATGTATGAATTCTTGCAATGGAAACCTCACTGTATTTTACCAAGGCAGATAAAGGACATCCTTCGCACCCCATATACTTATAAGGAAGGTTTGGTGGCTGAAAATGCATTGCTTTGATGGTGATTGCATGTTGCTTCCACTTTGTACATATTACTGAATAAATAAAGGTGAACAGTTCAAAAATGGGGGTATAGCTCAGGGGTAGAGCATTTCACTGCAGATCAAAAGGTCCCTAGTTCAAATCTGGGTGCCCCCTTGTCCAACTGTTTTACCTGTAGAAATATTTTTTTAATTAAATAAATTGAAGTAAACATTTACAATCTTAGCATTTTATGTAATGAGCAACACATTTCTACATTTGAAATACTCCTGATCATCACCTGAAACATAGGGTAAACACCATTAAGCTGTTTAGGATTTCTTCATATGATACAAGCTGTGTTTTACATTCACCCAAGTTCTACTGGTGATATGACCAGTTTAACATAGTCCATTGGAAGCTCATATGAATGTTATAAAACTGTGGTGGAAACCAATAATATGCCCTTAATGAAATGTATTAATTTGGACAGATGACCAGAAGTGAACTGATGTCATTAGTTCTACAAGTTCCATACAGTCACCCACTCTATCACTTTTTTAAAAAAGGCCAGTTTTCAACATTGAATGGTTTAAGTCAGTAGTAGAGCGTAGGAGTGTAGTTCAAGAAGTCCCTGTTTCATAACCATATACCCTCTTCAATAGATCCTGTTAAAATGTTTTTCAACCCAATGCACTGTAGGAAACAATAGGATATATCTTCATTTCATATAAAAAACAATGAACAATTGGGTTTAATTATGCTCTTAGCACAAAATCAACAAACTGCAGTAGAGAAGCAGTTACCTTTTGGCAGAATGTTTGCATTTGACAAAAGATTCTTTTTCCATGTTCCAAGATCTACATGTGATACGAAATGTATGAATTCTTGCAATGGAAACCTCACTGTATTTTACCAAGGCAGATAAAGGACATCCTTCACACCCCATATACTTATAAGGAAGGTTTGGTGGCTGAAAATGCATTGCTTTGATGGTGATTGCATGTTGCTTCCACTTTGTACATATTACTGAATAAATAAAGGTGAACGTTTCAGAAATGGGGGTATAGCTCAGGGGTAGAGCATTTCTATGCAGATCAAAAGTCCCTAGTTCAAATCTGGGTGCCCCCTTGTCCAACTGTTTTTCCTGTAGAAATATTTTTTTAATTAAATAAATTGAAGTAAACATTTACAATCTTAGCATTTTATGTAATGAGCAACACATTTCTACATTTGAAATACTCCTGATCATCACCTGAAACATAGGGTAAACACCATTAAGCTGTTTAGGATTTCTTCATATGATACATGCTGTGTTTTACATTCACCCAAGTTCTACTGGTGATATGATTAGTTTGAAATAGTCCATTGGAAGCTCATATGAATGTTATAAAACTGTGGTGGAAACCAATAATATGCCCTTAATGAAATGTATTAATTTGTACAGCTGACCAGAAGTGCACTGATGTTATTAGTTCTACAAGTTCCATACAGTCACCCACTTTATCACCTTTTTAAAAAAGGGCAATTTTCAGCATTCAAGGGTTTATGTCAGTGGTAGAGCGTAGGAGTGCTTTTCAAGAAGTCCCTGTTTCATAACCATATACCCACTTCAATAGATCCTGTTAAAATGTTTTTCGACCCAATGCACTTTAAGAAACAATAGGATATATCATCATTTCATATACAAAACAATGAACAATTGGGTTTAACTATGCTCTTAGCACAAAATCAACAAACTGCAGTAGAGAAGCAGTTACATTTTGCAGAATTTGTGCATTTGACAAAAGATTTTTTTCCATGTTCCAAGATCTACATGTGATACGAAATGTATGAATTCTTGCAATGGAAACCTCACTGTATTTTACCAAGGCAGATAAAGGACATCCATCGCACCCCATATACTTATAAGGAGGGTTTGGTGGCTGAAAATGCATTGCTTTGATGGTGATTGCATGTTGTTTGCACTTTGTACATATTACTGAATTAATAAAGGTGAACTTCTCAAAATTGAGGGTATAGCTCAGTGGTAGAGCATTTGACTGCAGTTCAAGAGGTCCCTAGTTGAAATCTGGGTGCCCTCATGTTCAACTGTTTTACCTGTAGAAAAAAACATTTACAATCTTAGCATTTGATGTAATGAGCAACACATTTCTACATTTGAAATACTCCTGAAACATAGGGTAAACACCATGAAACTGTTTAGGATTCCTTCATATGATACAAGCTGTGTTTTACATTCACCCAAGTTCTACTGGTGATATTATCAGTTTGAAATAGTCCATTGGAAGCTCATATGAATGTTATAAAACTGTGGTGGAAACCAATAATTCGCCCTTAATGAAATGTATTAATTTGTTCAGATGACCAGAAGTGCACTGATGTCATTAGTTCTACAAGTTCCATGCAGTCACCCACTCTATCACCTTTTTAAAAAAGGGCAGTTTTCAGCATTCAAGGGTTTAACTCAGTGGTAGAGCGTAGGAGTGCAGTTCAAGAAGTCCCTGTTTCATAACCATATACCCTCGTCAATAGATCCTGTTAAAATGTTTTTCAACCCAATGCACTGTAAGAAACAATAGGATATATCATTTCATATAAAAAAACAATGAACAATTGGGTTTAACTATGCTCTTAGCACAAAATCAACAAACTGCAGTAGAGAAGTAGTTACGTTTTGCAGAATTTGTGCATTTGACAAAAGATTTTTTTTCCATGTTCCAAGATCTACATGTGATACGAAATGTATGAATTCTTGCAATGGAAACCTCACTGTATTTTACCAAGGCAGATAAAGGACATCTTTTGTACCCATTATACTTATAAGGAGGGTTTGGTGGCTGAAAATGCATTGCTTTGATGGTGATTGCATGTTGCTTCCACTTTGTACATATTACTGAATAAGTAAAGGTGAACATTTTAGAAATGGGGTTATAGCTCAGGGATAGAGCATTTCACTGCAGATCAAGAGGTCACTAGTTCAATTCTGGGTGCCCCCTTATCCAACTATTTTACCTGTAGAAATATTTTTTTAATTAAATAAATTGAAGTAAACATTTACAATCTTAGCATTTTATGTAATGAGCAACACATTTCTACATTTGAAATACTCCTGATCATCACCTGAAACATAGGGTAAACACCATTAAGATGTTTAGGATTTCTTCATATGATACATGCTGTGCTTTACATTCACCCAAGTTCTACTGGTGATATGATCAGTTTGAACTAGTCCATTGGAAGCTCATATGAATGTTATAAAACTGTGGTGGAAACCAATAATATGCCCTTAAAGAAATGTATTAATTTGTACTGCTGACCAGAAGTTCTCTGATGTCATTAGTTCTACAAGTTCCGGAGAGTCACCCAGTCTATCACCTTTTTAAAAAAGGGCAGTTTTCAACATTGAAGGGTTTATGTCAGTGGTAGAGCGTAGGAGTGTAGTTCAAGAAGTCCCTGTTTCATAACCATATACCCTCTTCAATAGATCCTGTTAAAATGTTTTTCAACCCAATGCACTGTAAGAAACAATAGGATATATCATCATTTCATATACAAAACAATGAACAATTGGGTTTAACTATGCTCTTAGCACAACATCAACAAACTGCAGTAGAGAAGCAGTTACATTTTGCAGAATTTGTGCATTTAACAAAAGATTTTTTTTTCCATGTTCCAAGATCTACATGTGATACGAAATGTATGAATCCTTGCAATGGAAACCTCACTGTATTTTACCAAGGCAGATAAAGGACATCTTTTGTACCCCTTATACTTATAAGGAGGGTTTGGTGGCTGAAAATGCATTGCTTTGATGGTGATTGCATGTTGCTTCCACTTTGTACATATTACTGAATAAATAAAGGTGAACATTTCAGAAACGGGGATATAGCTCAGTGGTAGAGCATTTCTCTGCAGATCAAGAGGTCCCTAGTTCAAATCTGGGTGCCCCCTTGTTCAGCTGTTTTACCTGTAGAAATATTTTTTTAAATAAATTGAAGAAAACATTTACAATCTTAGCATTTTATGTAATGAGCAACACATTTCTACATTTGAAATACTCCTGATCATCTCCTGAAACATAGGGTAAACACCATGAAACTGTTTAGGATTTCTTCATATGATACAAGCTGTGTTTTACATTCATCCAAGTTCTACTGGTGATATTATCAGTTGGTAATAGTCCATTGGAAGCTCATATGAATGTTATAAAACTGTGGTGGAAACCAATAATATGCCCTTAATGAAATGTATTAATGTGTACAGCTGACCAGAAGTGCACTGATGACATTAGTTCTACAAGTTCCATACAGTCACCCACTCTATCACCTTTTTAAAAAAGGCCAGTTTTCAACATTGAATGGTTTATGTCAGTAGTAGAGCGTAGGAGTGTAGTTCAAGAAGTCCCTGTTTCATAACCATATACCCTCTTCAATAGATCCTGTTAAAATGTTTTTCAACCCAATGACTGTAAGAAACAATAGGATATATCATCATTTCATATACAAAACAATGAACAATTGGGTTTAACTATGCTCTTAGCACAACATCAACAAACTGCAGTAGAGAAGCAGTTACATTTTGCAGAATTTGTGCATTTGACAAAAGATTTTTTTTCCATGTTCCAAGATCTACATGTGATACGAAATGTATGAATTCTTGCAATGGAAACCTCACTGTATTTTACCAAGGCAGATAAAGGACATCCTTCGCACCCCATATACTTATAAGGAAGGTTTGGTGGCTGAAAATGCATTGCTTTGATGGTGATTGCATGTTGCTTCCACTTTGTACATATTACTGAATAAATAAAGGTGAACATTTCAGAAATGGGGGTATAGCTCAGGGGTAGAGCATTTCACTGCAGATCAAAAGTCCTTAGTTCAAATCTGGGTGCCCCCTTGTCCAACTGTTTTTCCTGTAGAAATATTGTTTTAATTAAATAAATTGAAGTAAACATTTACAATCTTAGCTTTTGATGTAATGAGCAACACATTTCTACATTTGAAATACTCCTGATCATCTCCTGAAACATAGGGTAAACACCATGAAACTGTTTAGGATTTCTTCATATGATACATCCTGTGTTTTACATTCACCCAAGTTCTACTGGTGATATGATTAGTTTGAAATAGTCCATTGGAAGCTCATATGAATGTTATAAAACTGTGGTGGAAACCAATAATATGCCCTTAATGAAATGTATTAATTTGTACAGCTGACCAGAAGTGCACTGATTTTATTAGTTCTACAAGTTCCATACAGTCACCCACTCTATCACCTTTTTAAAATAGGTCAATTTTCAGCATTCAAGGGTTTATGTCAGTGGTAGAGCGTAGGAGTGCTTTTCAAGAAGTCCCTGTTTCATAACCATATACCCTCTTCAATAGATCATGTTAAAATGTTTTCAACCCAATGCACTGTAAGAAACAATAGGATATATCATCATTTCATATACAAAACAATGAAGAATTGGGTTTAACTATGCTCTTAGCACAAAATCAACAAACTGCAGTAGAGAAGCAGTTACATTTTGCAGAATTTGTGCATTTGACAAAAGATTTTTTTTCCATGTTCGAAGATCTACATGTATGATATCTTCCAATGGAAACCTCACTGTATTTTACCAAGGCAGATAAAGGACATCCTTCACACCCCTTATACTTATAAGGAGGGTTTGGTGGCTGAACATGCATTGCTTTGATGGTGATTGCATGTTGCTTCCACTTTGTACATATTACTGATTAAATAAAGGTGAACTTTTCGGAACTGGCGGTGTAGCTCAGTGGTAGAGCATTTAACCGCAGATCAAGAGGTCCCTAGTTCAAATCTGGCTGCTCTCTTGTTCAACTGTTTTACCTGTAGAAAAAAACATTTACAATCTTAGCATTTGATGTAATGAGCAACACATTTCTACATTTGAAATACTCCTGATCATCACCTGAAACATAGGGTAAACACCATTAAGCTCTTTAGGATTTCTTCATATGATACAAGCTGTGTTTTACATTCACCCAAGTTCTACTGGTGATATTATCAGTTTGAAATAGTCCATTGGAAGCTCTAATGAATGTTATAAAAGTGTGGAGGAAACCAATAATATGCCCTTAATGAAATGTATTAATTTGTACAGCTGACCAGAAGTGCACTGTTGTCATTAGTTCTACAAGTTCCATACAGTCACCCACTCTATCACCTTTTTAAAAAAAGGGCAGTTTTCAGCATTCAAGGGTTTAACTCAGTGGTAGAGCGTAGGAGTGCAGTTCAAGAAGTCCCTGTTTCATAACCATATACCCTCTTCAACAGATCCTGTTAAAATGTTTTTCAACCCAATGCACTTTAAGAAACAATAGGATATATCATCATTTCATATACAAAACAATGAACAATTGGGTTTAACTATGCTCTTAGCACAAAATCAACAAACTGCAGTAGATAAGCAGTTACATTTTGCAGAATTTGTGCATTTGACAAAAGATTTTTTTTCCATGTTCCTAGATCTACATGTGATACGAAATGTATGAATTCTTGCAATGGAAACCTCGCTGTATTTTACCAAGGCAGATAAAGGACATCCTTCGCACCCCATATACTTATAAGGATGGTTTGGTGGCTGAAAATGCATTGCTTTGATGGTGATTGCATGTTGCTTGCACTTTGTACATATTACTGAATTAATAAAGGTGAACTTTTCAAAATTGGGGGTATAGCTCAGTGGTAGAGCATTTAACCGCAGATCAAGCGGTCCCTAGTTCAAATCTGGGTGCCCTCTTGTTCAACTGTTTTACCTGTAGAAAAAAACATTTACAATCTTAGCATTTGATGAAATGAGCAACACATTTCTACATTTGAAATACTCCTGAAACATACGGTAAACACCATGAAACTGTTTAGGATTTCTTCATATGATACAAGCTGTGTTTTACATTCACCCAAGTTCTACTGGTGATATTATCAGTTTGAAATAGTCCATTGGAAGCTCATATGAATGTTATAAAACTGTGGTGGAAACCAATAATATGCCCTTAATGAAATGTATTAATGTGTACAGCTGACCAGAAGTGCACTGATGTCATTAGTCTACAAGTTCCATACAGTCACCCACTCTATTACCTTTTTAAAAAAGGGCAGTTTTCAGCATTCAAGGGTTTAACTCAGTGGTAGAGCGTAGGAGTGCAGTTCAAGAAGTCCCTGTTTCATAACCATATACCTTCGTCAAAAGATCCTGTTAAAATGTTTTTCAACCCAATGTACTGTAAGAAACAATAGGATATATCATCATTTCATATATAAAACAATGAACAATTGGGTTTAACTATGCTCTTAGCACAAAATCAACAAACTGCAGTAGAGAAGCAGTTATGTTTTGCAGAATTTGTGCATTTGACAAAAGTTTTTTTTTTCCATGTTCCAAGATCTACATGTAGTACGAAATGTATGAATTTTTGCAATGGAAACCTCACTGTATTTTACCAAGGCAGATAAAGGACATCTTTTGTACCCCTTATACTTATAAGGAGGGTTTGGTTGCAGCTGAAAATGCATTGCTTTGGTGGTGATTGCATGTTGTTTCCACTTTGTACATATTACTGAATAAATAAAGGTGAACATTTCAGAAATTGGGTTATAGCTCAGGGGTAGAGCATTTCACTGCAGATCAAGAGGTCCCTAGTTCAAATCTGGGTGCTTCCTTTATCTATCTGTTTTACCTGTAGAAATATTTTTGTTAATTAAATAAATTGAAGTAAACATTTACAATCTTAGCATTTTATGCAATGAGCAACACATTTCTACATTTGAAATACTCCTGATCATCACCTGAAACATAGGGTAAACACCATTAAGCTGTTTAGGATTTCTTCATATGATACACGCTGTGTTGTACATTCACCCAAGTTCTACTGGTGATATGATTAGTTTGAAATAGTCCATTGGAAGCTCATATGAATGTTATAAAACTGTGGTGGAAACCAATAATATGCCCTTAATGAAATGTATTAATTTGTACAGCTGACCAGAAGTGCACTGATGTCATTAGTTCTACAAGTTCCATAGAGTCACCCACTCTATCACATTTTTAAAAAAGGGCAGTTTTCAACATTGAAGGGTTTATGTCAGTGGTAGAGCACAGGAGTGTAGTTCAAGAAGTCCCTGTTTCATAACCATATACCCTCTTCAATAGATCCTGTTAAAATGTTTTTCAACCCAATGCACTGTAAGAAACAATAGGATATATCATCATTTCATATACAAAACAATGAACAATTGGGTTTAACTATACTCTTAGCACAAAATCAACAAACTGCAGTAGAGAAGCAGTTACATTTTGCAGAATTTGTGCATTTGACAAAAGATTTTTTTTCCATGTTCCAAGATCTACATGTGATACGAAATGTATGAATTCTTGCAATGGAAACCTCACTGTATTTTACCAGGGCAGATAAAGGACATCCTTCACACCCCTTACACTTATAAGGAGGGTTTGGTGGCTGAACATGCATTGCTTTGATGGTGATTGCATGTTGCTTCCACTTTGTACATATTACTGAATAAATAAAGATGAACCTTTCGGAACTGGCGGTGTAGCTCAGTGGTAGAGCATTTAACCGCAGATCAAGAGGTCCCTAGTTCAAATCTGGCTGACCTCTTATTCAACTGTTTTACCTGTAGAAAAAAACATTTACAATCTTAGCATTTGATGTAATGAGCAACACATTTCTACATTTGAAATACTCCTGATCATCACCTGAAACATAGGGTAAACATAGGGTAAACACCATTAAGCTGTTTAGGATTTCTTCATATGATACAAGCTGTGTTTTACATTCACCCAAGTTCTACTGGTGATATTATCAGTTTGAAATAGTCCATTGGAAGCTCATATGAATGTTATAAAAGTGTGGAGGAAACCAATAATATGCCCTTAATGAAATGTATTAATTTGTACAGCTGACCAGAAGTGCACTGATGTCATTAGTTCTACAAGTTCCATACAGTCACCCACTCTATCACCTTTTTAAAAAAGGGCAGTTTTCAGCATTCAAGGGTTTAACTCAGTGGTAGAGCGTAGGAGTGCAGTTCAAGAAGTCCCTGTTTCATAACCATATACCCTCTTCAACAGATCCTGTTAAAATGTTTTTCAACCCAATGCACTTTAAGAAACAATAGGATATATCATCATTTCATATACAAAACAATGAACAATTGGGTTTAACTATGCTCTTAGCACAAAATCAACAAACTGCAGTAGAGAAGCAGTTACATTTTGCAGAATTTGTGCATTTGACAAAAGATTTTTTTTCCATGTTCCTAAATCTACATGTGATACGAAATGTATGAATTCTTGCAATGGAAACCTCGCTGTATTTTACCAAGGCAGATAAAGGACATCCTTCGCACCCCATATACTTATAAGGAGGGTTTGGTGGCTGAAAATGCATTGCTTTGATGGTGATTGCATGTTGCTTGCACTTTGTACATATTACTGAATTAATAAAGGTGAACTTTTCAAAATTGGGGGTATAGCTCAGTGGTAGAGCATTTAACCGCAGATCAAGCGGTCCCTAGTTCAAATCTGGGTGACCTCTTGTTCAACTGTTTTACCTGTAGAAAAAAACATTTACAATCTTAGCATTTGATGTAATGAGCAACACATTTCTACATTTGAAATACTCCTGATCATCACCTGAAACATAGGGTAAACACCATTAAGCTGTTTAGGATTTCTTCATATGATACAAGCTGTGTTTTACATTCACCCAAGTTCTACTGGTGATATTATCAGTTTGAAATAGTCCATTGGAAGTTCATATGAATGTTATAAAAGTGTGGAGGAAACCAATAATATGCCCTTAATGAAATGTATTAATTTGTACAGCTGACCAGAAGTGCACTGATGTCAATAGTTCTACAAGTTCCATACAGTCACCCACTCTATCACCTTTTTAAAAAAGGGCAGTTTTCAGCATTCAAGGGTTTATGTCAGTGGTTGAGCGTAGGAGTGCTTTTCAAGAAGTCCCTGTTTCATAACCATATACCCTCTTCAATAGATCCTGTTAAAATGTTTTTCAACCCAATGCATTTTAAGAAACAATAGGATATATCATCATTTCAAATACAAAACAATGAACAATTGGGTTTAACTATGCTCTTAGCACAAAATCAACAAACTGCAGTAGAGAAGCAGTTACATTTTGCAGAATTTGTGCATTTGACAAAAGATTTTTTTCCATGTTCCAAGATCTACATGTGATACGAAATGTATGAATTCTTGCAATGGAAACCTCACTGTATTTTACCAAGGCAGATAAAGGACATCCATCGTACCCCATATACTTATAAGGAGGGTTTGGTGGCTGAAAATGCATTGCTTTGATGGTGATTGCATGTTGCTTGCAATTTGTACATATTACTGAATTAATAAAGGTGAACTTTTCAAAATTGGGGGTATAGCTCAGTGGTAGAGCATTTGACTGCAGATCAAGAGGTCCCTAGTTGAAATCTGGGTGCCCTCTTGTTCAACTGTTTTACCTGTAGAAAAAAACATTTACAATCTTAGCATTTGATGTAATGAGCAACACATTTCTACATTTGAAATACTCTTGAAACATAGGGTAAACACCATGAAACTGTTTAGGATTCCTTCATATGATACAAGCTGTGTTTTACATTCACCCAAGTTCTACTGGTGATATTATCAGTTTGAAATAGTCCATTGGAAGCTCATATGAATGTTATAAAACTGTGGTGGAAACCAATAATATGCCCTTAATGAAATGTATTAATTTGTACAGCTGACCAGAAGTGCACTGATGTCATTAGTTCTACAAGTTCCATACAGTCACCACTCAATCACCTTTTTAAAAAAGGGCAGTTTTAAGCATTAAAGGGTTTAACTCAGTGGTAGAGCGTAGGAGTGCAGTTCAAGAAGTCCCTGTTTCATAACCATATACCCTCGTCAATAGATCCTGTTAAAATGTTTTTCAACCCAATGCACTGTAAGAAACAATAGGATATATCATTTCATATAAAAAACAATGAACAATTGGGTTTAACTATGCTCTTAGCACAAAATCAACAAACTGCAGTAGAGAAGTAGTTACGTTTTGCAGAATTTGTGCATTTGACAAAAGTTTTTTTTCCATGTTCCAAGATCTACATGTGATACGAAATGTATGAATTCTTGCAATGGAAACCTCACTGTATTTTACCAAGACAGATAAAGGACATCTTTTGTACCCCTTATACTTATAAGGAGGGTTTGGTGGCTGAAAATGAATTGCTTTGATGGTGATTGCATGTTGCTTCCACTTTATACATATTACTGAATAAATAAAGGTGAACATTTCAGAAATGGGGTTATAGCTCAGGGGTAGAGCATTTCACTGCAGATCAAGAGGTCCCTCATTCAAATCCGGGTGCCCCCTTGTCCAACTGCTTTACCTGTAGAAATATTTTTTTAATTAAATAAATTGAAGTAAACATTTACAATCTTAGCATTTGATGTAATGAGGAACACATTTCTACATTTGAAATACTCCTGATCATCTCCTGAAACATAGGGTAAACACCATTAAGCTGTTTAGGATTTCTTCATATGATACAAGCTATGTTTTACATTCACCCAAGTTCTACTGGTGATATGATTAGTTTGAAATAGTCCATTGGAAGCTCATATGAATGTTATAAAACTGTGGTGGAAACCAATAATATGCCCTTAATGAAATGTATTAATGTGTACACCTGACCAGAAGTGCACTGATGTCATTAGTTCTACAAGTTCCATACAGTCACCCACTCTATCACCTTTTTAAAAAAGGGCAGTTTTCAGCATTCAAGGGTTTATGTCAGTGGTAGAGCGTAGGAGTGCTTTTCAAGAAGTCCCTGTTTCATTACCATATACCCTTGTCAATACATCCTGTTAAAATGTTTTTCAACCCAATGTACTGTAAGAAACAATAGGATATATCATCATTTCATATAAAAAACAATGAACAATTGGGTTTAACTATGCTCTTAGCACAAAATCAACAAACTGCAGTAGAGAAGCAGTTACGTTTTGCAGAATTTGTGCATTTGACAAAAGTTTTTTTTTCCATGTTCCAAGATCTACATGTGATACGAAATGTATGAATTCTTGCAATGGAAACCTCACTGTATTTTACCAAGGCAGATAAAGGACATCTTTTGTACCCCTTATACTTATAAGGAGGGTTTGGTGGCTGAAAATGCATTGCTTTGAGGGTGATTGCATGTTGCTTCCACTTTGTTCATATTCATGAATTAATAAAGGTGAACGTTTCAGAACTGGGGGTATAGCTCAGTGGTACAGCATTTGACTGCAAATCAAGTGGTCTCTAGTTCAAATCTGGGTGCCCCCTTGTTCAACTGTTTTACCTGTAGAAAAAAAACATTTACAATCTTAGCATTTGATGTAATGAGGAACACATTTCTACATTTGAAATACTCCTGATCATCTCCTGAAACATAGGGTAAACACCATGAAACTGTTTAGGATTTCGTCATATGATACAAGCTGTGTTTTACATTCACCCAAGTTCTACTGGTGATACTATCAGTTTGAAATAGTCCATTGGAAGCTCATATGAATGTTATAAAACTGTGGTGGAAACCAATAATATGCCCTTAATGAAATGTACTAATTTGTACAAATGACCAGAGGTGCACTGATGTCATTAGTTCTACAAGTTCCATACAGTCACCCACTCTATCACCTTTTTAAAAAAGGGCAGTTTTCAGCATTCAAGGGTTTATGTCAGTGGTAGAGCGTAGGAGTGCGTTTCAAGAAGTCCCTGTTTCATAAACATATACCCTCTTCAATAGATCCTGTTAAAATGTTTTTCAACCCAATGCACTGTAAGAAACAATAGGCTATATCATCATTTCATATACAAAACAATGAACAATTGGGTTTAACTATGCTCTTAACACAAAATCAACAAACTGCAGTAGAGAAGCAGTTACATTTTGCAGAATTTTTTCATTTGACAAAAGATTTTTTTTCCATGTTCCAAGATCTACATGTGATACGAAATGTATGAATTCTTGCAATGGAAACCTCACTGTATTTTACCAAGGCAGATAAAGGACATCCTTCGCACCACATATACTTATAAGGAGGGTTTGGTGGCTGAAAATGCTTTGCTTTGATGGTGATTGCATGTTGCTTGCACTTTGTACATATTACTGAATTAATAAAGGTGAACTTTTCAGAAATGGGGGTATAGCTCAGTGGTACAGCATTTGACTGCAGATCAAGAGGTCCCTAGTTCAAATCTGGGTGCCCCCTTGTCCAACTGTTTTACCTGTATTAATATTTATCAATTAAATAAATTGAAGTAAACATTTACAATCTTAGCATTTCATGTAATGAGCAACACATTTCTACATTTGAAATACTCCTGATCATCTCCTGAAACATAGGGTAAACACCATGAAACTGTTTAGGATTTCTTCATATGATACAAGCTGTGTTTTACATTCACCCAAGTTCTACTGGTTATATTATCAGTTTGAAATAGTCCATTGGAAGCTCATATGAATGTTATAAAACTGTGGTGGAAACCAATAATATGCCCTTAATGAAATGTATTAATTTGTACAGCTGACCAGAAGTGCACTGATGTCATTAGTTCTACAAGTTCCATACAGCCAACCACTCTATCACCTTTTTAAAAAGGGCAGTTTTCAACATTCAAGGGTTTTTGTCAGTGGTAGAGCGTAGGAGTGTAGTTCAAGAAGTCCCTGTTTCATAACCATATACCCTCTTCAATAGATCCTGTTAAAATGTTTTTCAACCCAATGCACTGTAAGAAACAATAGGATATATCATCATTTCATATACAAAACAATGAACAATTGGGTTTAACTATACTCTTAGCACAAAATCAACAAACTGCAGTAGAGAAGCAGTTACATTTTGCAGAATTTGTGCTTTTGACAAAAGATTTTTTTCCATGTTCCAAGATCTACATGTGATACGAAATGTATGAATTATTGTTATTGAAACCTCACTGTATTTTACCAAGGCAGATAAAGGACATCCTTCACACCCCTGATACTTATAAGGAGGGTTTGGTGGCTGAACATGCATTGCTTTGAAGGTGATTGCATGTTGCTTCCACTTTGTTCATATTCCTGAATTAATAAAGGTGAACATTTCAGAAATGGGGTTATAGCTCAGGGGTAGAGCATTTCACTGAATATCAAGAGATCCCTAGTTCAAATCTGGGTGCCCCCTTGTCCAACTGTTTTACCTGTAGAAATATTTATCAATTAAATAAATTGAAGTAAACTTTTACAATCTTAGCATTTCATGTAATGAGCAACACATTTCTACATTTGAAATACTCCTGGTCATCTACTGAAACATAGGGTAAACACCATGAAACTGTTTAGGATTTCTTCATATGATACATGCTGTGTTTTACATTCACCCAAGTTCTACTGGTGATATGATTAGTTTGAAATAGTCCATTGGAAGCTCATATGAATGTTATAAAACTGTGGTGGAAACCAATAATATGCCCTTAATGAAATGTATTAATTTGTACAGCTGACCAGAAGTGCACTGATGTTATTAGTTCTACAAGTTCCATACAGTCACCCACTTTATCACCTTTTTAAAAAAGGGCAATTTTCAGCATTCAAGGGTTTATGTCAGTGGTAGAGCGTAGGAGTGCTTTTCAAGAAGTCCCTGTTTCATAACCATATACCCACTTCAATAGATCCTGTTAAAATGTTTTTCGACCCAATGCACTTTAAGAAACAATAGGATATATCATCATTTCATATACAAAACAATGAACAATTGGGTTTAACTATGCTCTTAGCACAAAATCAACAAACTGCAGTAGAGAAGCAGTTACATTTTGCAGAATTTGTGCATTTGACAAAAGATTTTTTTCCATGTTCCAAGATCTACATGTGATACGAAATGTATGAATTCTTGCAATGGAAACCTCACTGTATTTTACCAAGGCAGATAAAGGACATCCATCGCACCCCATATACTTATAAGGAGGGTTTGGTGGCTGAAAATGCATTGCTTTGATGGTGATTGCATGTTGTTTGCACTTTGTACATATTACTGAATTAATAAAGGTGAACTTCTCAAAATTGAGGGTATAGCTCAGTGGTAGAGCATTTGACTGCAGTTCAAGAGGTCCCTAGTTGAAATCTGGGTGCCCTCATGTTCAACTGTTTTACCTGTAGAAAAAAACATTTACAATCTTAGCATTTGATGTAATGAGCAACACATTTCTACATTTGAAATACTCCTGAAACATAGGGTAAACACCATGAAACTGTTTAGGATTCCTTCATATGATACAAGCTGTGTTTTACATTCACCCAAGTTCTACTGGTGATATTATCAGTTTGAAATAGTCCATTGGAAGCTCATATGAATGTTATAAAACTGTGGTGGAAACCAATAATTCGCCCTTAATGAAATGTATTAATTTGTTCAGATGACCAGAAGTGCACTGATGTCATTAGTTCTACAAGTTCCATGCAGTCACCCACTCTATCACCTTTTTAAAAAAGGGCAGTTTTCAGCATTCAAGGGTTTAACTCAGTGGTAGAGCGTAGGAGTGCAGTTCAAGAAGTCCCTGTTTCATAACCATATACCCTCGTCAATAGATCCTGTTAAAATGTTTTTCAACCCAATGCACTGTAAGAAACAATAGGATATATCATTTCATATAAAAAAACAATGAACAATTGGGTTTAACTATGCTCTTAGCACAAAATCAACAAACTGCAGTAGAGAAGTAGTTACGTTTTGCAGAATTTGTGCATTTGACAAAAGATTTTTTTTCCATGTTCCAAGATCTACATGTGATACGAAATGTATGAATTCTTGCAATGGAAACCTCACTGTATTTTACCAAGGCAGATAAAGGACATCTTTTGTACCCATTATACTTATAAGGAGGGTTTGGTGGCTGAAAATGCATTGCTTTGATGGTGATTGCATGTTGCTTCCACTTTGTACATATTACTGAATAAGTAAAGGTGAACATTTTAGAAATGGGGTTATAGCTCAGGGATAGAGCATTTCACTGCAGATCAAGAGGTCACTAGTTCAATTCTGGGTGCCCCCTTATCCAACTATTTTACCTGTAGAAATATTTTTTTAATTAAATAAATTGAAGTAAACATTTACAATCTTAGCATTTTATGTAATGAGCAACACATTTCTACATTTGAAATACTCCTGATCATCACCTGAAACATAGGGTAAACACCATTAAGATGTTTAGGATTTCTTCATATGATACATGCTGTGCTTTACATTCACCCAAGTTCTACTGGTGATATGATCAGTTTGAACTAGTCCATTGGAAGCTCATATGAATGTTATAAAACTGTGGTGGAAACCAATAATATGCCCTTAAAGAAATGTATTAATTTGTACTGCTGACCAGAAGTTCTCTGATGTCATTAGTTCTACAAGTTCCGGAGAGTCACCCAGTCTATCACCTTTTTAAAAAAGGGCAGTTTTCAACATTGAAGGGTTTATGTCAGTGGTAGAGCGTAGGAGTGTAGTTCAAGAAGTCCCTGTTTCATAACCATATACCCTCTTCAATAGATCCTGTTAAAATGTTTTTCAACCCAATGCACTGTAAGAAACAATAGGATATATCATCATTTCATATACAAAACAATGAACAATTGGGTTTAACTATGCTCTTAGCACAACATCAACAAACTGCAGTAGAGAAGCAGTTACATTTTGCAGAATTTGTGCATTTAACAAAAGATTTTTTTTTCCATGTTCCAAGATCTACATGTGATACGAAATGTATGAATCCTTGCAATGGAAACCTCACTGTATTTTACCAAGGCAGATAAAGGACATCTTTTGTACCCCTTATACTTATAAGGAGGGTTTGGTGGCTGAAAATGCATTGCTTTGATGGTGATTGCATGTTGCTTCCACTTTGTACATATTACTGAATAAATAAAGGTGAACATTTCAGAAACGGGGATATAGCTCAGTGGTAGAGCATTTCTCTGCAGATCAAGAGGTCCCTAGTTCAAATCTGGGTGCCCCCTTGTTCAGCTGTTTTACCTGTAGAAATATTTTTTTAAATAAATTGAAGAAAACATTTACAATCTTAGCATTTTATGTAATGAGCAACACATTTCTACATTTGAAATACTCCTGATCATCTCCTGAAACATAGGGTAAACACCATGAAACTGTTTAGGATTTCTTCATATGATACAAGCTGTGTTTTACATTCATCCAAGTTCTACTGGTGATATTATCAGTTGGTAATAGTCCATTGGAAGCTCATATGAATGTTATAAAACTGTGGTGGAAACCAATAATATGCCCTTAATGAAATGTATTAATGTGTACAGCTGACCAGAAGTGCACTGATGTCATTAGTTCTACAAGTTCCATACAGTCACCCACTCTATCACCTTTTTAAAAAAGGCCAGTTTTCAACATTGAATGGTTTATGTCAGTAGTAGAGCGTAGGAGTGTAGTTCAAGAAGTCCCTGTTTCATAACCATATACCCTCTTCAATAGATCCTGTTAAAATGTTTTTCAACCCAATGACTGTAAGAAACAATAGGATATATCATCATTTCATATACAAAACAATGAACAATTGGGTTTAACTATGCTCTTAGCACAACATCAACAAACTGCAGTAGAGAAGCAGTTACATTTTGCAGAATTTGTGCATTTGACAAAAGATTTTTTTTCCATGTTCCAAGATCTACATGTGATACGAAATGTATGAATTCTTGCAATGGAAACCTCACTGTATTTTACCAAGGCAGATAAAGGACATCCTTCGCACCCCATATACTTATAAGGAAGGTTTGGTGGCTGAAAATGCATTGCTTTGATGGTGATTGCATGTTGCTTCCACTTTGTACATATTACTGAATAAATAAAGGTGAACATTTCAGAAATGGGGGTATAGCTCAGGGGTAGAGCATTTCACTGCAGATCAAAAGTCCTTAGTTCAAATCTGGGTGCCCCCTTGTCCAACTGTTTTTCCTGTAGAAATATTGTTTTAATTAAATAAATTGAAGTAAACATTTACAATCTTAGCTTTTGATGTAATGAGGAACACATTTCTACATTTGAAATACTCCTGAAACATAGGGTAAACACCATGAAACTGTTTAGGATTTCTTCATATGATACACGCTGCGTTGTACATTCACCCAAGTTCTACTGGTGATATTATCAGTTTGAAATAGTCCATTGGAAGCTCATATGAATGTTATAAAACTGTGGTGGAAACCAATAATATGCCCTTAATGAAATGTATTAATTTGTACAGCTGACCAGAAGTGCACTGATGTCATTAGTTCTACAAGTTCCATACAGTCACCACTCAATCACCTTTTTAAAAAAGGGCAGTTTTAAGCATTCAAGGGTTTAACTCAGTGGTAGAGCGTAGGAGTGCAGTACAAGAAGTCCCTGTTTCATGACCATATACCCTCGTCAATAGATCCTGTTAAAATGTTTTTCAACCCAATGCACTGTAGGAAACAATAGGATATATCTTCATTTCATATAAAAAACAATGAACAATTGGGTTTAATTATGCTCTTAGCACAAAATCAACAAACTGCAGTAGAGAAGCAGTTACCTTTTGGCAGAATTTTTGCATTTGACAAAAGATTTTTTTTCCATGTTCCAAGATCTACATGTGATACGAAATGTATGAATTCTTGCAATGGAAACCTCACTGTATTTTACCAAGGCAGATAAAGGACATCCTTCGCACCCCATATACTTATAAGGAGGGTTTGGTGGCTGAAAATGCTTTGCTTTGATGGTGATTGCATGTTGCTTGCACTTTGTACATATTACTGAATTAATAAAGGTGCACTTTTCAGAACTGGGGGTATAGCTCAGTGGTAGAGCATTTGACTGCAGATCAAGAGGTCCCTAGTTGAAATCTGGGTGCCCCCTTGTTCAACTGTTTTACCTGTAGAAATATTATTTTAATTACATAAATTGAAGAAAACATTTACAATCTTAGCATTTTATGTAATGAGCAACACATTTCTACATTTGAAATACTCCTGATCATCTCCTCAAACATAGGGTAAACACCATGAAACTGTTTAGGATTTCTTCATATGATACATCCTGTGTTTTACATTCACCCAAGTTCTACTGGTGATATGATTAGTTTGAAATAGTCCATTGGAAGCTCATATGAATGTTATAAAACTGTGGTGGAAACCAATAATATGCCCTTAATGAAATGTATTAATTTGTACAGCTGACCAGAAGTGCACTGATTTTATTAGTTCTACAAGTTCCATACAGTCACCCACTCTATCACCTTTTTAAAATAGGTCAATTTTCAGCATTCAAGGGTTTATGTCAGTGGTAGAGCGTAGGAGTGCTTTTCAAGAAGTCCCTGTTTCATAACCATATACCCTCTTCAATAGATCATGTTAAAATGTTTTCAACCCAATGCACTGTAAGAAACAATAGGATATATCATCATTTCATATACAAAACAATGAAGAATTGGGTTTAACTATGCTCTTAGCACAAAATCAACAAACTGCAGTAGAGAAGCAGTTACATTTTGCAGAATTTGTGCATTTGACAAAAGATTTTTTTTCCATGTTCGAAGATCTACATGTATGATATCTTCCAATGGAAACCTCACTGTATTTTACCAAGGCAGATAAAGGACATCCTTCACACCCCTTATACTTATAAGGAGGGTTTGGTGGCTGAACATGCATTGCTTTGATGGTGATTGCATGTTGCTTCCACTTTGTACATATTACTGATTAAATAAAGGTGAACTTTTCGGAACTGGCGGTGTAGCTCAGTGGTAGAGCATTTAACCGCAGATCAAGAGGTCCCTAGTTCAAATCTGGCTGCTCTCTTGTTCAACTGTTTTACCTGTAGAAAAAAACATTTACAATCTTAGCATTTGATGTAATGAGCAACACATTTCTACATTTGAAATACTCCTGATCATCACCTGAAACATAGGGTAAACACCATTAAGCTCTTTAGGATTTCTTCATATGATACAAGCTGTGTTTTACATTCACCCAAGTTCTACTGGTGATATTATCAGTTTGAAATAGTCCATTGGAAGCTCTAATGAATGTTATAAAAGTGTGGAGGAAACCAATAATATGCCCTTAATGAAATGTATTAATTTGTACAGCTGACCAGAAGTGCACTGTTGTCATTAGTTCTACAAGTTCCATACAGTCACCCACTCTATCACCTTTTTAAAAAAAGGGCAGTTTTCAGCATTCAAGGGTTTAACTCAGTGGTAGAGCGTAGGAGTGCAGTTCAAGAAGTCCCTGTTTCATAACCATATACCCTCTTCAACAGATCCTGTTAAAATGTTTTTCAACCCAATGCACTTTAAGAAACAATAGGATATATCATCATTTCATATACAAAACAATGAACAATTGGGTTTAACTATGCTCTTAGCACAAAATCAACAAACTGCAGTAGATAAGCAGTTACATTTTGCAGAATTTGTGCATTTGACAAAAGATTTTTTTTCCATGTTCCTAGATCTACATGTGATACGAAATGTATGAATTCTTGCAATGGAAACCTCGCTGTATTTTACCAAGGCAGATAAAGGACATCCTTCGCACCCCATATACTTATAAGGATGGTTTGGTGGCTGAAAATGCATTGCTTTGATGGTGATTGCATGTTGCTTGCACTTTGTACATATTACTGAATTAATAAAGGTGAACTTTTCAAAATTGGGGGTATAGCTCAGTGGTAGAGCATTTAACCGCAGATCAAGCGGTCCCTAGTTCAAATCTGGGTGCCCTCTTGTTCAACTGTTTTACCTGTAGAAAAAAACATTTACAATCTTAGCATTTGATGAAATGAGCAACACATTTCTACATTTGAAATACTCCTGAAACATACGGTAAACACCATGAAACTGTTTAGGATTTCTTCATATGATACAAGCTGTGTTTTACATTCACCCAAGTTCTACTGGTGATATTATCAGTTTGAAATAGTCCATTGGAAGCTCATATGAATGTTATAAAACTGTGGTGGAAACCAATAATATGCCCTTAATGAAATGTATTAATGTGTACAGCTGACCAGAAGTGCACTGATGTCATTAGTCTACAAGTTCCATACAGTCACCCACTCTATTACCTTTTTAAAAAAGGGCAGTTTTCAGCATTCAAGGGTTTAACTCAGTGGTAGAGCGTAGGAGTGCAGTTCAAGAAGTCCCTGTTTCATAACCATATACCTTCGTCAAAAGATCCTGTTAAAATGTTTTTCAACCCAATGTACTGTAAGAAACAATAGGATATATCATCATTTCATATATAAAACAATGAACAATTGGGTTTAACTATGCTCTTAGCACAAAATCAACAAACTGCAGTAGAGAAGCAGTTATGTTTTGCAGAATTTGTGCATTTGACAAAAGTTTTTTTTTTCCATGTTCCAAGATCTACATGTAGTACGAAATGTATGAATTTTTGCAATGGAAACCTCACTGTATTTTACCAAGGCAGATAAAGGACATCTTTTGTACCCCTTATACTTATAAGGAGGGTTTGGTTGCAGCTGAAAATGCATTGCTTTGGTGGTGATTGCATGTTGTTTCCACTTTGTACATATTACTGAATAAATAAAGGTGAACATTTCAGAAATTGGGTTATAGCTCAGGGGTAGAGCATTTCACTGCAGATCAAGAGGTCCCTAGTTCAAATCTGGGTGCTTCCTTTATCTATCTGTTTTACCTGTAGAAATATTTTTGTTAATTAAATAAATTGAAGTAAACATTTACAATCTTAGCATTTTATGCAATGAGCAACACATTTCTACATTTGAAATACTCCTGATCATCACCTGAAACATAGGGTAAACACCATTAAGCTGTTTAGGATTTCTTCATATGATACACGCTGTGTTGTACATTCACCCAAGTTCTACTGGTGATATGATTAGTTTGAAATAGTCCATTGGAAGCTCATATGAATGTTATAAAACTGTGGTGGAAACCAATAATATGCCCTTAATGAAATGTATTAATTTGTACAGCTGACCAGAAGTGCACTGATGTCATTAGTTCTACAAGTTCCATAGAGTCACCCACTCTATCACATTTTTAAAAAAGGGCAGTTTTCAACATTGAAGGGTTTATGTCAGTGGTAGAGCACAGGAGTGTAGTTCAAGAAGTCCCTGTTTCATAACCATATACCCTCTTCAATAGATCCTGTTAAAATGTTTTTCAACCCAATGCACTGTAAGAAACAATAGGATATATCATCATTTCATATACAAAACAATGAACAATTGGGTTTAACTATACTCTTAGCACAAAATCAACAAACTGCAGTAGAGAAGCAGTTACATTTTGCAGAATTTGTGCATTTGACAAAAGATTTTTTTTCCATGTTCCAAGATCTACATGTGATACGAAATGTATGAATTCTTGCAATGGAAACCTCACTGTATTTTACCAGGGCAGATAAAGGACATCCTTCACACCCCTTACACTTATAAGGAGGGTTTGGTGGCTGAACATGCATTGCTTTGATGGTGATTGCATGTTGCTTCCACTTTGTACATATTACTGAATAAATAAAGATGAACCTTTCGGAACTGGCGGTGTAGCTCAGTGGTAGAGCATTTAACCGCAGATCAAGAGGTCCCTAGTTCAAATCTGGCTGACCTCTTATTCAACTGTTTTACCTGTAGAAAAAAACATTTACAATCTTAGCATTTGATGTAATGAGCAACACATTTCTACATTTGAAATACTCCTGATCATCACCTGAAACATAGGGTAAACATAGGGTAAACACCATTAAGCTGTTTAGGATTTCTTCATATGATACAAGCTGTGTTTTACATTCACCCAAGTTCTACTGGTGATATTATCAGTTTGAAATAGTCCATTGGAAGCTCATATGAATGTTATAAAAGTGTGGAGGAAACCAATAATATGCCCTTAATGAAATGTATTAATTTGTACAGCTGACCAGAAGTGCACTGATGTCATTAGTTCTACAAGTTCCATACAGTCACCCACTCTATCACCTTTTTAAAAAAGGGCAGTTTTCAGCATTCAAGGGTTTAACTCAGTGGTAGAGCGTAGGAGTGCAGTTCAAGAAGTCCCTGTTTCATAACCATATACCCTCTTCAACAGATCCTGTTAAAATGTTTTTCAACCCAATGCACTTTAAGAAACAATAGGATATATCATCATTTCATATACAAAACAATGAACAATTGGGTTTAACTATGCTCTTAGCACAAAATCAACAAACTGCAGTAGAGAAGCAGTTACATTTTGCAGAATTTGTGCATTTGACAAAAGATTTTTTTTCCATGTTCCTAAATCTACATGTGATACGAAATGTATGAATTCTTGCAATGGAAACCTCGCTGTATTTTACCAAGGCAGATAAAGGACATCCTTCGCACCCCATATACTTATAAGGAGGGTTTGGTGGCTGAAAATGCATTGCTTTGATGGTGATTGCATGTTGCTTGCACTTTGTACATATTACTGAATTAATAAAGGTGAACTTTTCAAAATTGGGGGTATAGCTCAGTGGTAGAGCATTTAACCGCAGATCAAGCGGTCCCTAGTTCAAATCTGGGTGACCTCTTGTTCAACTGTTTTACCTGTAGAAAAAAACATTTACAATCTTAGCATTTGATGTAATGAGCAACACATTTCTACATTTGAAATACTCCTGATCATCACCTGAAACATAGGGTAAACACCATTAAGCTGTTTAGGATTTCTTCATATGATACAAGCTGTGTTTTACATTCACCCAAGTTCTACTGGTGATATTATCAGTTTGAAATAGTCCATTGGAAGTTCATATGAATGTTATAAAAGTGTGGAGGAAACCAATAATATGCCCTTAATGAAATGTATTAATTTGTACAGCTGACCAGAAGTGCACTGATGTCAATAGTTCTACAAGTTCCATACAGTCACCCACTCTATCACCTTTTTAAAAAAGGGCAGTTTTCAGCATTCAAGGGTTTATGTCAGTGGTTGAGCGTAGGAGTGCTTTTCAAGAAGTCCCTGTTTCATAACCATATACCCTCTTCAATAGATCCTGTTAAAATGTTTTTCAACCCAATGCATTTTAAGAAACAATAGGATATATCATCATTTCAAATACAAAACAATGAACAATTGGGTTTAACTATGCTCTTAGCACAAAATCAACAAACTGCAGTAGAGAAGCAGTTACATTTTGCAGAATTTGTGCATTTGACAAAAGATTTTTTTCCATGTTCCAAGATCTACATGTGATACGAAATGTATGAATTCTTGCAATGGAAACCTCACTGTATTTTACCAAGGCAGATAAAGGACATCCATCGTACCCCATATACTTATAAGGAGGGTTTGGTGGCTGAAAATGCATTGCTTTGATGGTGATTGCATGTTGCTTGCAATTTGTACATATTACTGAATTAATAAAGGTGAACTTTTCAAAATTGGGGGTATAGCTCAGTGGTAGAGCATTTGACTGCAGATCAAGAGGTCCCTAGTTGAAATCTGGGTGCCCTCTTGTTCAACTGTTTTACCTGTAGAAAAAAACATTTACAATCTTAGCATTTGATGTAATGAGCAACACATTTCTACATTTGAAATACTCTTGAAACATAGGGTAAACACCATGAAACTGTTTAGGATTCCTTCATATGATACAAGCTGTGTTTTACATTCACCCAAGTTCTACTGGTGATATTATCAGTTTGAAATAGTCCATTGGAAGCTCATATGAATGTTATAAAACTGTGGTGGAAACCAATAATATGCCCTTAATGAAATGTATTAATTTGTACAGCTGACCAGAAGTGCACTGATGTCATTAGTTCTACAAGTTCCATACAGTCACCACTCAATCACCTTTTTAAAAAAGGGCAGTTTTAAGCATTAAAGGGTTTAACTCAGTGGTAGAGCGTAGGAGTGCAGTTCAAGAAGTCCCTGTTTCATAACCATATACCCTCGTCAATAGATCCTGTTAAAATGTTTTTCAACCCAATGCACTGTAAGAAACAATAGGATATATCATTTCATATAAAAAACAATGAACAATTGGGTTTAACTATGCTCTTAGCACAAAATCAACAAACTGCAGTAGAGAAGTAGTTACGTTTTGCAGAATTTGTGCATTTGACAAAAGTTTTTTTTCCATGTTCCAAGATCTACATGTGATACGAAATGTATGAATTCTTGCAATGGAAACCTCACTGTATTTTACCAAGACAGATAAAGGACATCTTTTGTACCCCTTATACTTATAAGGAGGGTTTGGTGGCTGAAAATGAATTGCTTTGATGGTGATTGCATGTTGCTTCCACTTTATACATATTACTGAATAAATAAAGGTGAACATTTCAGAAATGGGGTTATAGCTCAGGGGTAGAGCATTTCACTGCAGATCAAGAGGTCCCTCATTCAAATCCGGGTGCCCCCTTGTCCAACTGCTTTACCTGTAGAAATATTTTTTTAATTAAATAAATTGAAGTAAACATTTACAATCTTAGCATTTGATGTAATGAGGAACACATTTCTACATTTGAAATACTCCTGATCATCTCCTGAAACATAGGGTAAACACCATTAAGCTGTTTAGGATTTCTTCATATGATACAAGCTATGTTTTACATTCACCCAAGTTCTACTGGTGATATGATTAGTTTGAAATAGTCCATTGGAAGCTCATATGAATGTTATAAAACTGTGGTGGAAACCAATAATATGCCCTTAATGAAATGTATTAATGTGTACACCTGACCAGAAGTGCACTGATGTCATTAGTTCTACAAGTTCCATACAGTCACCCACTCTATCACCTTTTTAAAAAAGGGCAGTTTTCAGCATTCAAGGGTTTATGTCAGTGGTAGAGCGTAGGAGTGCTTTTCAAGAAGTCCCTGTTTCATTACCATATACCCTTGTCAATACATCCTGTTAAAATGTTTTTCAACCCAATGTACTGTAAGAAACAATAGGATATATCATCATTTCATATAAAAAACAATGAACAATTGGGTTTAACTATGCTCTTAGCACAAAATCAACAAACTGCAGTAGAGAAGCAGTTACGTTTTGCAGAATTTGTGCATTTGACAAAAGTTTTTTTTTCCATGTTCCAAGATCTACATGTGATACGAAATGTATGAATTCTTGCAATGGAAACCTCACTGTATTTTACCAAGGCAGATAAAGGACATCTTTTGTACCCCTTATACTTATAAGGAGGGTTTGGTGGCTGAAAATGCATTGCTTTGAGGGTGATTGCATGTTGCTTCCACTTTGTTCATATTCATGAATTAATAAAGGTGAACGTTTCAGAACTGGGGGTATAGCTCAGTGGTACAGCATTTGACTGCAAATCAAGTGGTCTCTAGTTCAAATCTGGGTGCCCCCTTGTTCAACTGTTTTACCTGTAGAAAAAAAACATTTACAATCTTAGCATTTGATGTAATGAGGAACACATTTCTACATTTGAAATACTCCTGATCATCTCCTGAAACATAGGGTAAACACCATGAAACTGTTTAGGATTTCGTCATATGATACAAGCTGTGTTTTACATTCACCCAAGTTCTACTGGTGATACTATCAGTTTGAAATAGTCCATTGGAAGCTCATATGAATGTTATAAAACTGTGGTGGAAACCAATAATATGCCCTTAATGAAATGTACTAATTTGTACAAATGACCAGAGGTGCACTGATGTCATTAGTTCTACAAGTTCCATACAGTCACCCACTCTATCACCTTTTTAAAAAAGGGCAGTTTTCAGCATTCAAGGGTTTATGTCAGTGGTAGAGCGTAGGAGTGCGTTTCAAGAAGTCCCTGTTTCATAAACATATACCCTCTTCAATAGATCCTGTTAAAATGTTTTTCAACCCAATGCACTGTAAGAAACAATAGGCTATATCATCATTTCATATACAAAACAATGAACAATTGGGTTTAACTATGCTCTTAACACAAAATCAACAAACTGCAGTAGAGAAGCAGTTACATTTTGCAGAATTTTTTCATTTGACAAAAGATTTTTTTTCCATGTTCCAAGATCTACATGTGATACGAAATGTATGAATTCTTGCAATGGAAACCTCACTGTATTTTACCAAGGCAGATAAAGGACATCCTTCGCACCACATATACTTATAAGGAGGGTTTGGTGGCTGAAAATGCTTTGCTTTGATGGTGATTGCATGTTGCTTGCACTTTGTACATATTACTGAATTAATAAAGGTGAACTTTTCAGAAATGGGGGTATAGCTCAGTGGTACAGCATTTGACTGCAGATCAAGAGGTCCCTAGTTCAAATCTGGGTGCCCCCTTGTCCAACTGTTTTACCTGTATTAATATTTATCAATTAAATAAATTGAAGTAAACATTTACAATCTTAGCATTTCATGTAATGAGCAACACATTTCTACATTTGAAATACTCCTGATCATCTCCTGAAACATAGGGTAAACACCATGAAACTGTTTAGGATTTCTTCATATGATACAAGCTGTGTTTTACATTCACCCAAGTTCTACTGGTTATATTATCAGTTTGAAATAGTCCATTGGAAGCTCATATGAATGTTATAAAACTGTGGTGGAAACCAATAATATGCCCTTAATGAAATGTATTAATTTGTACAGCTGACCAGAAGTGCACTGATGTCATTAGTTCTACAAGTTCCATACAGCCACCCACTCTATCACCTTTTTAAAAAGGGCAGTTTTCAACATTCAAGGGTTTTTGTCAGTGGTAGAGCGTAGGAGTGTAGTTCAAGAAGTCCCTGTTTCATAACCATATACCCTCTTCAATAGATCCTGTTAAAATGTTTTTCAACCCAATGCACTGTAAGAAACAATAGGATATATCATCATTTCATATACAAAACAATGAACAATTGGGTTTAACTATACTCTTAGCACAAAATCAACAAACTGCAGTAGAGAAGCAGTTACATTTTGCAGAATTTGTGCTTTTGACAAAAGATTTTTTTCCATGTTCCAAGATCTACATGTGATACGAAATGTATGAATTATTGTTATTGAAACCTCACTGTATTTTACCAAGGCAGATAAAGGACATCCTTCACACCCCTGATACTTATAAGGAGGGTTTGGTGGCTGAACATGCATTGCTTTGAAGGTGATTGCATGTTGCTTCCACTTTGTTCATATTCCTGAATTAATAAAGGTGAACATTTCAGAAATGGGGTTATAGCTCAGGGGTAGAGCATTTCACTGAATATCAAGAGATCCCTAGTTCAAATCTGGGTGCCCCCTTGTCCAACTGTTTTACCTGTAGAAATATTTATCAATTAAATAAATTGAAGTAAACTTTTACAATCTTAGCATTTCATGTAATGAGCAACACATTTCTACATTTGAAATACTCCTGGTCATCTACTGAAACATAGGGTAAACACCATGAAACTGTTTAGGATTTCTTCATATGATACAAGCTGTGTTTTACATTCACCCAAGTTCTACTGGTTATATTATCAGTTTGAAATAGTCCATTGGAAGCTCATATGAATGTTATAAAACTGTGGTGGAAACCAATAATATGCCCTTAATGAAATGTATTAATTTGTACAGCTGACCAGAAGTGCACTGATGTCATTAGTTCTACAAGTTCCATACAGCCACCCACTCTATCACCTTTTTAAAAAGGGCAGTTTTCAACATTCAAGGGTTTTTGTCAGTGGTAGAGCGTAGGAGTGTAGTTCAAGAAGTCCCTGTTTCATAACCATATACCCTCTTCAATAGATCCTGTTAAAATGTTTTTCAACCCAATGCACAGTAAGAAACAATAGGATATATCATCATTTCATATACAAAACAATGAACAATTGGGTTTAACTATACTCTTAGCACAAAATCAACAAACTGCAGTAGAGAAGCAGTTACATTTTGCAGAATTTGTGCATTTGACAAAAGATTTTTTTCCATGTTCCAAGATCTACATGTGATACGAAATGTATGAATTCTTGCAATGGAAACATCACTGTATTTTACCAAGGCAGATAAAGGACATCCTTCGCACCCCTGATACTTATAAGGAGGGTTTGGTGGCTGAACATGCATTTCTTTGATGGTGATTGCATGCTGCTTCCACTTTGTACATATTACTGAATAAATAAAGGTGAACATTTCAGAAATGGGGGTATAGCTCAGTGGTAGAGCATTTCACTGTAGATCAAAAGGTCCCTAGTTCAAATCTGGGTGCCCCCTTGTCCAACTGTTTTACCTGTAGAAATATTTTTTTAATTAAATAAATTGAAGTAAACATTTACAATCTTAGCATTTTATGTAATGAGCAACACATTTCTACATTTGAAATACTCCTGATCATCACCTGAAACATAGGGTAAACACCATTAAGCTGTTTAGGATTTCTTCATATGATACAAGCTGTGTTTTACATTCACCCAAGTTCTGCTGGGTATATGATTAGTTTGAAATAGTCCATTGGAAGCTCATATGAATGTTATACAACTGTGGTGGAAACCAATAATATGCCCTTAATGAAATGTATTAATTTGTACACCTGACCAGAAGTGCACCGATGTCATTAGTTCTACAAGTTCCATACAGTCACCCACTCTATCACCTTTTTAAAAAAGGGCAGTTTTCAGCATTCAAGGGTTTATGTTAGTGGTAGAGCGTAGGAGTGCTTTTCAAGAAGTCCCTGTTTCATAAACATATACCCTTTTCAATAGATCCTGTTAAAATGTTTTTCAACCCAATGCACTGTAAGAAACAATAGGATATATCATCATTTCATATACAAAACAATGAACAATTGGGTTTAACTATGCTCTTAACACAAAATCAACAAACTGCAGTAGAGAAGCAGTTACATTTTGCAGAATTTTTTCATTTGACAAAAGATTTTTTTTCCATGTTCCAAGATCTACATGTGATACGAAATGTATGAATTCTTGCAATGGAAACCTCACTGTATTTTACCAAGGCAGATAAAGGACATCCTTCGCACCACATATACTTATAAGGAGGGTTTGGTGGCTGAAAATGCTTTGCTTTGATGGTGATTGCATGTTGCTTGCACTTTGTACATATTACTGAATTAATAAAGGTGAACTTTTCAGAAATGGGGGTATAGCTCAGTGGTACAGCATTTGACTGCAGATCAAGAGGTCCCTAGTTCAAATCTGGGTGCCCCCTTGTTCAACTGTTTTACCTGTAGAAATATTATTTTAATTAAATAAATTGAAGAAAACATTTACAATCTTAGCATTTTATGTAATGAGCAACACATTTCTACATTTGAAATACTCCTGATCATCTCCTGAAACATAGGGTAAACACCATGAAACTGTTTAGGATTTCTTCATATGATACAAGCTGTGTTTTACATTCACCCAAGTTCTACTGGTGATATTATCAGTTTGAAATAGTCCATTGGAAGCTCATATGAATGTTATAAAACTGTGGTGGAAACCAATAATATGCTCTTAATGAAATGTATTAATTTGTACAGCTGACCAGAAGTGCACTGATGTCATTAGTTCTACAAGTTCCATACAGTCACCCACTCTATCACCTTTTTAAAAAAGGGCAGTTTTCAGCATTCAAGGGTTTAACTCAATGGTAGAGCGTTGGAGTGCAGTTCAAGAAGTCCCTGTTTCATAACCATATACCCTCATCAATACATCCTGTTAAAATGTTTTTCAACCCAATGTACTGTAAGAAACAATAGGATATATCATCATTTCATATAAAAAACAATGAACAATTGGGTTTAACTATGCTCTTAGCACAAAATCAACAAACTGCAGTAGAGAAGTAGTTACGTTTTGCAGAATTTGTGCATTTGACAAACGTTTTTTTTCCATGTTCCAAGATCTACATGTGATACGAAATGTATGAATTCTTGCAATGGAAACCTCACTGTATTTTACCAAGGCAGATAAAGGACATCTTTTGTACCCCTTATACTTATAAGGAGGGTTTGGTGGCTGAAAAATCATTGCTTTGAGGGTGATTGCATGTTGCTTCCACTTTGTTCATATTCCTGAATTAATAAAGGTAAACCTTTCAGAACTGGGGGTATAGCTCAGTGGTACAGCATTTGACTGCAGATCAAGTGGTCTCTAGTTCAAATCTGGGTGCCCCCTTGTTCAACTGTTTTACCTGTAGAAAAGAAACATTTACAATCTTAGCATTTGATGTAATGAGGAACACATTTCTACATTTGAAATACTCCTGATCATCTCCTGAAACATAGGGTAAACACCATGAAACTGTTTAGGATTTCTTCATATGATACAAGCTGTGTTTTACATTCACCCAAGTTCTACTGGTGATATTATCAGTTTGAAATAGTCCATTGGAAGCTCATATGAATGTTATAATTCTGTGGTGGAAACCAATAATATGCTCTTAATGAAATGTATTAATTTGTACAGCTGACCAGAAGTGCACTGATGTCATTAGTTCTACAAGTTCCATACAGTCACCCACTCTATCACCTTTTTAAAAAAGAGCAGTTTTCAGCATTCAAGGGTTTAACTCAATGGTAGAGCGTAGGAGTGCAGTTCAAGAAGTCCCTGTTTCATAACCATATACCCTCATCAATACATCCTGTTAAAATGTTTTTCAACCCAATGTACTGCAAGAAACAATAGGATATATCATCATTTCATATACAAAACAATGAACAATTGGGTTTAACTATACTCTTAGCACAAAATCAACAAACTGCAGTAGAGAAGCAGTTACATTTTGCAGAATTTGTGCATTTGACAAAAGATTGTTTTCCATGTTCCAAGATCTACATGTGATACGAAATGTATGAATTCTTGCAATGGAAACCTCACTGTATTTTACCAAGGCAGATAAAGGACATCCTTCGCACCGCATATACTTACAAGGAGGGTTTGGTGGCTGAAAATGCTTTGCTTTGATGGTGATTGCATGTTGCTTGCACTTTGTACATATTACTGAATTAATAAAGGTGAACTTTTCAGAAATGGGGGTATAGCTCAGTGGTACAGCATTTGACTGCAGATCAAGAGGTACCTAGTTCAAATCTGGGTGCCCCCTTGTTCAACTGTTTTACCTGTAGAAATATTATTTTAATTAAATAAATTGAAGAAAACATTTACAATCTTAGCATTTTATGTAATGAGCAACACATTTCTACATTTGAAATACTCCTGATCATCTCCTGAAACATAGGGTAAACACCATGAAACTGTTTAGGATTTCTTCATATGATACAAGCTGTGTTTTACATTCACCCAAGTTCTACTGGTGATATTATCAGTTTGAAATAGTCCATTGGAAGCTCATATGAATGTTATAAAACTGTGGTGGAAACCAATAATATGCTCTTAATGAAATGTATTAATTTGTACAGCTGACCAGAAGTGCACGGATGTCATTAGTTCTACAAGTTCCATACAGTCACCCACTCTCTATCACCTTTTTAAAAAAGGGCAGTTTTCAGCATTCAAGGGTTTAACTCAATGGTAGAGCGTAGGAGTGCAGTTCAAGAAGTCCCTGTTTCATAACCATATACCCTCATCAATACATCCTGTTAAAATGTTTTTCAACCCAATGTACTGTAAGAAACAATAGGATATATCATCATTTCATATAAAAAACAATGAACAATTGGGTTTAACTATGCTCTTAACACAAAATCAACAAACTGCAGTAGAGAAGCAGTTACATTTTGCAGAATTTTTTCATTTGACAAAAGATTTTTTTTCCATGTTCCAAGATCTACATGTGATACGAAATGTATGAATTCTTGCAATGGAAACCTCACTGTATTTTACCAAGGCAGATAAAGGACATCCTTCGCACCACATATACTTATAAGGAGGGTTTGGTGGCTGAAAATGCTTTGCTTTGATGGTGATTGCATGTTGCTTGCACTTTGTACATATTACTGAATTAATAAAGGTGAACTTTTCAGAAATGGGGGTATAGCTCAGTGGTACAGCATTTGACTGCAGATCAAGAGGTACCTAGTTCAAATCTGGGTGCCCCCTTGTTCAACTGTTTTACCTGTAGAAATATTATTTTAATTAAATAAATTGAAGAAAACATTTACAATCTTAGCATTTTATGTAATGAGCAACACATTTCTACATTTGAAATACTCCTGATCATCTCCTGAAACATAGGGTAAACACCATGAAACTGTTTAGGATTTCTTCATATGATACAAGCTGTGTTTTACATTCACCCAAGTTCTACTGGTGATATTATCAGTTTGAAATAGTCCATTGGAAGCTCATATGAATGTTATAAAACTGTGGTGGAAACCAATAATATGCTCTTAATGAAATGTATTAATTTGTACAGCTGACCAGAAGTGCACTGATGTCATTAGTTCTACAAGTTCCATACAGTCACCCACTCTATCACCTTTTTAAAAAAGGGCAGTTTTCAGCATTCAAGGGTTTAACTCAATGGTAGAGCGTTGGAGTGCAGTTCAAGAAGTCCCTGTTTCATAACCATATACCCTCATCAATACATCCTGTTAAAATGTTTTTCAACCCAATGTACTGTAAGAAACAATAGGATATATCATCATTTCATATAAAAAACAATGAACAATTGGGTTTAACTATGCTCTTAGCACAAAATCAACAAACTGCAGTAGAGAAGTAGTTACGTTTTGCAGAATTTGTGCATTTGACAAACGTTTTTTTTCCATGTTCCAAGATCTACATGTGATACGAAATGTATGAATTCTTGCAATGGAAACCTCACTGTATTTTACCAAGGCAGATAAAGGACATCTTTTGTACCCCTTATACTTATAAGGAGGGTTTGGTGGCTGAAAAATCATTGCTTTGAGGGTGATTGCATGTTGCTTCCACTTTGTTCATATTCCTGAATTAATAAAGGTAAACCTTTCAGAACTGGGGGTATAGCTCAGTGGTACAGCATTTGACTGCAGATCAAGTGGTCTCTAGTTCAAATCTGGGTGCCCCCTTGTTCAACTGTTTTACCTGTAGAAAAAAAACATTTACAATCTTAGCATTTGATGTAATGAGGAACACATTTCTACATTTGAAATACTCCTGATCATCTCCTGAAACATAGGGTAAACACCATGAAACTGTTTAGGATTTCTTCATATGATACAAGCTGTGTTTTACATTCACCCAAGTTCTACTGGTGATATTATCAGTTTGAAATAGTCCATTGGAAGCTCATATGAATGTTATAATTCTGTGGTGGAAACCAATAATATGCTCTTAATGAAATGTATTAATTTGTACAGCTGACCAGAAGTGCACTGATGTCATTAGTTCTACAAGTTCCATACAGTCACCCACTCTATCACCTTTTTAAAAAAGAGCAGTTTTCAGCATTCAAGGGTTTAACTCAATGGTAGAGCGTAGGAGTGCAGTTCAAGAAGTCCCTGTTTCATAACCATATACCCTCATCAATACATCCTGTTAAAATGTTTTTCAACCCAATGTACTGCAAGAAACAATAGGATATATCATCATTTCATATACAAAACAATGAACAATTGGGTTTAACTATACTCTTAGCACAAAATCAACAAACTGCAGTAGAGAAGCAGTTACATTTTGCAGAATTTGTGCATTTGACAAAAGATTGTTTTCCATGTTCCAAGATCTACATGTGATAAGAAATGTATGAATTCTTGCAATGGAAACCTCACTGTATTTTACCAAGGCAGATAAAGGACATCCTTCGCACCGCATATACTTACAAGGAGGGTTTGGTGGCTGAAAATGCTTTGCTTTGATGGTGATTGCATGTTGCTTGCACTTTGTACATATTACTGAATTAATAAAGGTGAACTTTTCAGAAATGGGGGTATAGCTCAGTGGTACAGCATTTGACTGCAGATCAAGAGGTACCTAGTTCAAATCTGGGTGCCCCCTTGTTCAACTGTTTTACCTGTAGAAATATTATTTTAATTAAATAAATTGAAGAAAACATTTACAATCTTAGCATTTTATGTAATGAGCAACACATTTCTACATTTGAAATACTCCTGATCATCTCCTGAAACATAGGGTAAACACCATTAAGCTGTTTCGGATTTCTTCGTATGATACAAGCTGTGTTTTACATTCACCCAAGTTCTACTGGTGATATTATCAGTTTGAAATAGTCCATTGGAAGCTCATATGAATGTTATAAAACTGTGGTGGAAACCAATAATATGCTCTTAATGAAATGTATTAATTTGTACAGCTGACCAGAAGTGCACGGATGTCATTAGTTCTACAAGTTCCATACAGTCACCCACTCTCTATCACCTTTTTAAAAAAGGGCAGTTTTCAGCATTCAAGGGTTTAACTCAATGGTAGAGC
The DNA here is from genome assembly GCF_040938575.1 of Ambystoma mexicanum. Classification (NCBI taxonomy): domain Eukaryota; kingdom Metazoa; phylum Chordata; class Amphibia; order Caudata; family Ambystomatidae; genus Ambystoma; species Ambystoma mexicanum. The sequence continues at coordinate 616,788 of NW_027182484.1, forward strand.
GTAGGAGTGCAGTTCAAGAAGTCCCTGTTTCATAACCATATACCCTCATCAATACATCCTGTTAAAATGTTTTTCAACCCAATGTACTGTAAGAAACAATAGGATATATCATCATTTCATATAAAAAACAATGAACAATTGGGTTTAACTATGCTCTTAGCACAAAATCAACAAACTGCAGTAGAGAAGTAGTTACGTTTTGCAGAATTTGTGCATTTGACAAACGTTTTTTTTCCATGTTCCAAGATCTACATGTGATACGAAATGTATGAATTCTTGCAATGGAAACCTCACTGTATTTTACCAAGGCAGATAAAGGACATCTTTTGTACCCCTTATACTTATAAGGAGGGTTTGGTGGCTGAAAATTCATTGGTTTGAGGGTGATTGCATGTTGCTTCCACTTTGTTCATATTCCTGAATTAATAAAGGTAAACCTTTCAGAACTGGGGGTATAGCTCAGTGGTACAGCCTTTGACTGCAGATCAAGTGGTCTCTAGTTCAAATCTCGGTGCCCCCTTGTTCAACTGTTTTACCCGTAGAAAAAAAACATTTACAATCTTAGCATTTCATGTAATGAGCAACACATTTCTATATTTCAAATACTCCTGATCATCACCTGAAACATAGGGTAAACACCATTAAGCTGTTTATGATTTCTTCATATGATACAAGCTGTGTTTTACATTCATCCAAGTTCTACTGGTGATATGATCAGTTTGAAATAGTCCATTGGAAGCTCATATGAATGTTATAAAACTGTGGTGGAAACCAATAATGTGCCCTTAATGAAATGTATTAATTTGTACAGCTGACCAGAAGTGCACTGATGTCATTAGTTCTACAAGTTCCATAGAGTCACCCACTCTATCACCTTTTTAAAAAGGGCAGTTTTCAACATTCAAGGGTTTATGTCAGTGGTAGAGCGTAAGAGTGTCATTCAAGAAGTCCCTGTTTCATAACCATATACCCTCTTCAATAGATCCTGTTAAAATGTTTTTCAACCCAATGCACTGTAAGAAACAATAGGATATATCATCATTTCATACACAAAACAATGAACAATTGGGTTTAACTATGCTCTTAGCACAAACTCAACAAACTGCAGTAGAGAAGCAGTTACATTTTGCAGAATTTGTGCATTTGACAAAATATTTTTTTTCCATGTTCCAAGATCTACATGTGATACGAAATGTATGAATTCTTGCAATGGAAACCTCAATGTATTTTACCAAGGCAGATAAAGGACATCCTTTGCACCCCTGATACTTATAAGGATGGTTTGGTGGCTGAACATGCATTGCTTTGATGGTGATTGCATGCTGCTTCCACTTTGTACATATTACTGAATAAATAAAGGTGAACATTTCAGAAATGGGGGCATAGCTCAGTTGTAGAGCATTTCACTGTAGATCAAAAGGTCCCTAGTTCAAATCTGGGTGGCCCCTTGTCCAACTGTTTTACCTGTAGAAATATTTTTTTAATTAAATAAATTGAAGTAAACATTTACAATCTTAGCATTTCATGTAATGAGCAACACATTTCTACATTTGAAATACTCCTGATCATCACCTGAAACATAGGGTAAACACCATTAAGCTGTTTAGGATTTCTTCATATGATACAAGCTGTGTTTTACATTCACCCAAGTTCTACTGGTGATATGATTAGTTTGAAATAGTCCATTGGAAGCTCATATGAATGTTATAAAACTGTGGTGGAAACCAATAATATGCCCTTAATGAAATGTATTAATTTGTACACCTGACCAGAAGTGCACTGATGTCATTAGTTCTACAAGTTCCATACAGTCACCCACTCTATCACCTTTTTAAAAAAGGGCAGTTTTCAGCATTCAAGGGTTTATGTCAGTGGTAGAGCGTAGGAGTGCTTTTCAAGAAGTCCCTGTTTCATAACCATATACCCTCGATACCCTCGTCAATACATCCTGTTAAAATGTTTTTCAACCCAATGTACTGTAAGAAACAATAGGATATATCATCATTTCATATAAAAAACAATGAACAATTGGGTTTAACTATGCTCTTAGCAGAAAATCAACAAACTGCAGTAGAGAAGCAGTTACGTTTTGCAGAATTTGTGCATTTGACAAACGTTTTTTTTTCCATGTTCCAAGATCTACATGTGATACGAAATGTATGAATTCTTGCAATGGAAACCTCACTGTATTTTACCAAGGCAGATAAAGGGCATCCTTCGCACCGCATATACTTATAAGGAGGGTTTGGTGGCTGAAAATGGTTTGCTTTGATGGTGATTGCATGTTGCTTGCACTTTGTACATATTACTGAATTAATAAAGGTGAACTTTTCAGACGTGGGGTATAGCTCAATGGTAGAGCATTTGACGGCAGATCAAGTGGTCCCTAGTTCAAATCTGGGTGCCCCCTTGTTCAACTGTTTTACCTGTAGAAATATTATTTTAATTAAATAAATTGAAGAAAACATTTACAATCTTAGCATTTAATGTAATGAGCAACACATTTCTACATTTGAAATACTCCTGATCATCTCCTGAAACATAGGGTAAAGACCATGAAACTGTTTAGGATTTCTTCATATGATACAAGCTGTGTTTTACATTCACCCAAGTTCTACTGGTGATATTATCAGTTTGAAATAGTCCATTGGAAGCTCATATGAATGTTATAAAACTGTGGTGGAAACCAATGATATGCTCTTAATGAAATGTATTAATTTGTACAGCTGACCAGAAGTGCACTGATGTCATTAGTTCTACAAGTTCCATACAGTCACCCACTCTATCACCTTTTTAAAAAAGGGCAGTTTTCAGCATTCAAGGGTTTGACTCAATGGTAGAGCGTAGGAGTGCAGTTCAAGAAGTCCCTGTTTCATAACCATATACCCTCGTCAATACATCCTGTTAAAATGTTTTCCAACCCAATGTACTGTAAGAAACAATAGGATATATCATCATTTCATATAAAAAACAATGAACAATTGGGTTTAACTATGCTCTTAGCACAAAATCAACAAACTGCAGTAGAGAAGCAGTTACGTTTTGCAGAATTTGTGCATTTGACAAAAGTTTTTTTTTCCATGTTCCAAGATCTACATGTGATACGAAATGTATGAATTCTTGCAATGGAAACCTCACTGTATTTTACCAAGGCAGATAAAGGACATCTTTTGTACCCCTTATACTTGTAAGGAGGGTTTGGTGTTTGAAAATGCATTGCTTTGAGGTTGATTGCATGTTGCTTCCACTTTGTACATATTCCTGAATTAATAAAGGTGAACTTTTCAGAACGGGGGGTATAGCTCAGTGGTAGAGCATTTGACTGCAGATCAAGTGGTCTCTAGTTCAAATCTGGGTGCCCCTTTGTTCAACTATTTTACCTGTAGAAAAAAAACATTTACAATCTTAGCATTTGATGTAATGAGCAACACATTTCTACATTTGAAATACTCCTGATCATCTCCTGAAACATAGGGTAAACACCATGAAACTGTTTAGGATTTCGTCATATGATACAAGCTGTGTTTTACATTCACCCAAGTTCTATTGGTGATATTATCAGTTTGAAATAGTCCATTGGAAGCTCATATGAATGTTATAAAACTGTGGTGGAAACCAATAATATGCCCTTAATGAAATGTATTAATTTGTACACCTCACCAGAAGTGCACTGATGTCATTAGTTCTACAAGTTCCATACAGTCACCCACTCTATCACCTTTTTAAAAAAGGGCAGTTTTCAGCATTCAAGGGTTTATGTCAGTGGTAGAGCGTAGGAGTGCTTTTCAAGAAGTCCCTGTTTCATAACCATATACCCTTTTCAATAGATCCTGTTAAAATGTTTTACAGCCAAATGCACTGTAAGAAACAATAGGATATATCATCATTTCATATACAAAACAAGGAACAATTGGGTTTAACTATGCTCTTAGCACAAAATCAACAAACTGCAGTAGAGAAGCAGTTACATTTTGCAGAATTTTTGCATTTGACAAAAGATTTTTTTTCCATGTTCCAAGATCTACATGTGATACGAAATGTATGAATTCTTGCAATGGAAACCTCACTGTATTTTACCAAGGCAGATAAAGGACATCCTTCGCACCGCATATACTTATAAGGAGGGTTTGGTGGCTGAAAATGCTTTGCTTTGATGGTTGCTTGCACTTTGTACATATTACTGAATTAATAAAGGGGACCTTTTCAGAACTGGGGGTATAGCTCAGTGGTAGAGCATTTGACTGCAGATCAAGAGGTCCCTAGTTCAAATCTGGGTGCCCCCTTGTTCAACTGTTTTACCTGTAGAAATATTATTTTAATTAAATAAATTGAAGAAAACATTTACAATCTTAGCATTTTATGTAATGAGCAAAACATTTCTACATTTGAAATACTCCTGATCATCTCCTGAAACATAGGGTAAACACCATGAAACTGTTTAGGATTTCTTCATATGATACAAGCTGTGTTTTACATTCACCCAAGTTCTACTGGTGATATGATTAGTTTGAAATAGTCCATTTGAAGCTCATATGAATGTTATAAAACTGTGGTGGAAACCAATAATATGCTCTTAATGAAATGTATTAATTTGTACAGCTGACCAGAAGTGCACTGATGTCATTAGTTCTACAAGTTCCATACAGTCACCCACTCTATCACCTTTTTAAAAAAGGGCAGTTTTCAGCATTCAAGGGTTTAACTCAATGGTAGAGCGTAGGAGTGCAGTTCAAGAAGTCCCTGTTTCATAACCATATACCCTCGTCAATACATCCTGTTAAAATGTTTTCCAACCCAATGTACTGTAAGAAACAATAGGATATATCATCATTTCATATAAAAAACAATGAACAATTGGGTTTAACTATGCTCTTAGCACAAAATCAACAAACTGCAGTAGAGAAGCAGTTACGTTTTGCAGAATTTGTGCATTTGACAAAAGTTTTTTTTTCCATGTTCCAAGATCTACATGTGATACGAAATGTATGAATTCTTGCAATGGAAACCTCACTGTATTTTACCAAGGCAGATAAAGGACATCTTTTGTACCCCTTATACTTATAAGGAGGGTTTGGTGGCTGAAAATGCATTGCTTTGAGGGTGATTGCATGTTGCTTGCACTTTGTACATATTACTGAATTAATAAAGGTAAACTTTTCAGAACTGGGAGTATAGCTCAGTGGTGGAGCATGTGACTGCAGATCAAGAAGTCCCTAGTTCAAATCTGGGTGCCCCCTTGTTCAACTGTTTTACCTATAGAAAAAAACATTTACAATCTTAGCATTTGATGTAATGAGCAACACATTTCTACATTTGAAATTCTCCTGATCATCTCCTGAAACATAGGGTAAACACCATGAAACTGTTTAGGATTTCGTCATATGATACAAGGTGTGTTTTACATTCACCCAAGTTCTACTGGTGATATTATCAGTTTGAAATAGTCCATTGGAAGCTCATATGAATGTTATAAAACTGTGGTGGAAACCAATAATATGCCCTTAATGAAATGTATTAATTTGTACAAATGACCAGAGGTGCACTGATGTCATTAGTTCTACAAGTTCCATACAGTCACCCACTCTATCACCTTTTTAAAAAAGGGCAGTTTTCAGCATTCAAGGGTTTATGTCAGTGGTAGAGCGTAGGAGTGCTTTTCAAGAAGTCCCTGTTTCATAACCATATACCCTCTTCAATAGATCCTGTTAATATGTTTTTCAACCCAATGCACTGTAAGAAACAATAGGATATATCATCATTTCATATACAAAACAATGAACAATTGGTTTTAACTATGCCCTTAGCACAAAATCAACAAACTGCAGTAGAGAAGCAGTTACATTTTGCAGAATTTGTGCATTTGAAAAAAGATTTTTTTTTCCATGTTCCAAGATCTACATGTGATACGAAATGTATGAATTCTTGCAATGAAAACCTCACTGTATTTTACCAAGGTAGATAAAGGACATCCTTCGCATCCCATATACTTATAAGGAGGGTTTGGTGGCTGAAAATGCATTGCTTTGATGGTGATTGCATGTTGCTTGCACTTTGTACATATTACTGAATTAATAAAGGTAACCTTTTCAGAACTGGGATTATAGCTCAGTGGTAGAGCATGTGACTGCAGATCAAGAGGTCCCTAGTTCAAATCTGGGTGCCCCCTTGTTCAACTGTTTTACCTATAGAAAAAAACATTTACAATCTTAGCATTTGATGTAATGAGCAACACATTTCCACATTTGAAATACTCCTTATCATCACCTGAAACTTAGGGTAAACACCATTAAGCTGTTTAGGATTTCTTCATATGATACAAGCTGTATTTTACATTCACCCAAGTTCTACTGGTGATATTATCAGTTTGAAATAGTCCATTGGAAGCTCATATGAATGTTATAAAACTGTGGTGGAAACCAATAATATGCCCTTAATGAAATTTATTAATTTGTACAGCTGACCAGAAGTGCACTGATGCCATTAGTTCTACAAGTTCCATACAGTCACCCACTCTATCACCTTTTTAAAAAAGGGCAGTTTTCAGCATTCAAGGGTTTAACTCAGTGGTAGAGCGTAGGAGTACAGTTCAAGAAGTTCCTGTTTCATAACCACATACCCTCATCAATAGATCCTGTTCAAATGTTTTTCAACCCAATGCACTGTAAGAAACAATAGGATATATAATCATTTCATATAAAAAACAATGAACAATTGGGTTTAACTATGCTCTTAGCACAAAATCAACAAACTGCAGTAGAGAAGCAGTTACGTTTTGCAGAATTTGTGCATTTGACAAAAGTTTTTTTTCCATGTTCCAAGATCTACATGTGATACGAAATGTATGAATTCTTGCAATGGAAACCTCACTGTATTTTACCAAGGCAGATAAAGGGCATCCTTCGCACCGCATATACTTATAAGGAGGGTTTGGTGGCTGAAAATGGTTTGCTTTGATGGTGATTGCATGTTGCTTGCACTTTGTACATATTACTGAATTAATAAAGGTGTACTTTTCAGAGGTGGGGTATAGCTCAGTGGTAGAGCATTTGACTGCAGATCAAGTGGTCTCTAGTTCAAATCTGGGTGCCCCTTTGTTCAACTATTTTACCTGTAGAAAAAAAAACATTTACAATCTTAGCATTTGATGTAATGAGCAACACATTTCTACATTTGAAATACTCCTGATCATCTCCTGAAACATAGGGTAAACACCATGAAACTGTTTAGGATTTCGTCATATGATACAAGCTGTGTTTTACATTCACCCAAGTTCTACTGGTGATATTATCAGTTTGAAATAGTCCATTGGAAGCTCATATGAATGTTATAAAACTGTGGTGGAAACCAATAATATCCCTTAATGAAATGTATTAATTTGTACAAATGACCAGAGGTGCACTGATGTCATTAGTTCTACAAGTTCCATACAGTCACCCACTCTATCACCTTTTTAAAAAAGGGCAGTTTTCAGCATTCAAGGGTTTATGTCAGTGGTAGAGCGTAGGAGTGCTTTTCATGAAGTCCCTGTTTCATAACCATATACCCTCTTCAATAGATCCTGTTAAAATGTTTTTCAACCCAATGCACTGTAAGAAACAATAGGATATATCATCATTTCATATACAAAACAATGAACAATTGGGTTTAACTATGCGCTTAGCACAAAATCAACAAACTGCAGTAGAGAAGCAGTTACATTTTGCAGAATTTGTGCATTTGACAAAAGATTTTTTTTCCATGTTCCAAGATCTACATGTGATACGCAATGTATGAATTCTTGCAATGGAAACCTCACTGTATTTTACCAAGGTAGATAAAGGACATCCTTCGCATCCCATATACTTATAAGGAGGGTTTGGTGGCTGAAAATGCATTGCTTTGATGGTGATTGCATGTTGCTTGCACTTTGTACATATTACTGAATTAATAAAGGTGAAATTTTCAGAACTGGGGGTATAGCTCAGTGGTAGAGCATTTGACTGCAGATCAAGAGTTCCCTAGTTCAAATCTGGGTGTCCCCTTGTTCAACTGTTTAACCTGTGGAATTTTTTTTTTAATTAAATAAATTGAAAAAAACATTTACAATCTTAGCATTTGATGTAATGAGCAACACATTTCCACATTTGAAATACTCCTGATCATCACCTGAAACATAGGGTAAACACCATTAAGCTGTTTAGGATTTCTTCATATGATACGAGCTGTGTTTTACATTCACCCAAGTTCTACTGGTGATATTATCAGTTTGAAATAGTCCATTGGAAGCTCATATGAATGTTATAAAACTGTGGTGGAAACCAATAATATGCCCTTAATGAAATGTATTAATTTGTACAGCTGACCAGAAGTTCACTGATGTCATTAGTTCTACAAGTTCCATACAGTCACCCACTCTATCACCTTTTTAAAAAAGGGCAGTTTTCAGCATTCAAGGGTTTAACTCAGTGGTAGAGCGTAGGAGTACAGTTCAAGAAGTTCCTGTTTCATAACCATATACCCTCATCAATAGATCCTGTTAAAATGTTTTTCAACCCAATGCACTGTAAGAAACAATAGGATATATCATAATTTCATATAAAAAACAATGAACAATTGGGTTTAACTATGCTCTTAGCACAAAATCAACAAACTGCAGTAGAGAAGCAGTTACGTTTTGCAGAATTTGTGCATTTGACAAAAGTTTTTTTTCCATGTTCCAAGATCTACATGTGAAACGAAATGTATGAATTCTTGCAATGGAAACCTCACTGTATTTTACCAAGGCAGATAAAGGACATATTTTGTACCCCTTATACATATAATGAGGGTTTGGTGGCTGAAAATGAATTGCTTTGATGGTGATTGCATGTTGCTTCCACTTTGTACATATTACTGAATAAATAAAGGTGAACATTTCAGAAATGGGGTTATAGCTCAGGGGTCGAGCATTTCACTGCATATCAAGAGGTCCCTGGTTCAAATCTGGGTGCCCCCTTGTCCAACTGTTTTACCTGTAGAAATATTTATCAATTAAATAAATTGAAGTAAACATTTACAATCTTAGCATTTTATGTAATGAGCAACACTTTTCTACATTTGAAATACTCCTGATCATCACCTGAAACATAGGGTAAACACCATTAAGCTTTTTAGGATTTCTTCATATGATACAAGCTGTGTTTTACATTCACCCAAGTTCTACTGGTGATATGATCAGTTTGAAATAGTGCATTGGAAGCTCATATGAATGTTACAAAACTGTGGTGGAAACCAATAATGTGCCCTTAATGAACTGTATTAATTTGTACAGCTGACCAGAAGTGCACTGATGTCATTAGTTCTACAAGTTCCATAGAGTCACCCACTCTATCACCTTTTTAAAAAAGGGCAGTTTTCAGCATTGAACGGTTTATGTCATTGGTAGAGCGTAGGAGTGTAGTTCAAGAAGTCCCTATTTCATAACCATGTACCCTCTTCAATTGATACTGTTAAAATGTTTTTCAACCCAATGCACTGTAAGAAACAATAGGATATATCATCATTTCATGTACAAAACAATGAACAATTGGGTTTAACTATGCTCTTAGCACAACATCAACACACTGCAGTAGAGAAGCAGTTACATTTTGCAGAATTTGTGCATTTGACAAAATATTTTTTTTCCATGTTCCAAGATCTACATGTGATACGAAATGTATGAATTCTTGCAATGGAAACCTCACTGTATTTTATGAAGGCAGATAAAGGACATCTTTTGTACCCCTTATACTTATAAGGAGGGTTTGGTGGCTGAAAATGCATTGCCTTGATGGTGATTGCATGTTGCTTTAACTTTGTACTTTTTACTGAATTAATAAAGGTGAAAATTTCAGAACTGGGCGTATAGTTCAGTGGTAGAGCATTTGACTGCAGATCAAAAGGTCCCTAATTGAAATCTGGCTGATCATCTCCTGAAACATGGGGTAAACACCATTAAGCTGTTTAGGATTTCTTCATATGATACAAGCTGTGTTTTACATTCACCCAAGTTCTACTGGTGATATTATCAGTTTGAAATAGTCCATTGGAAGCTCATATGAACGTTATAAAACTGTGGTGGAAACCAAAAATATGCCCTTAATGAAATGTATTAATTTCTCCAGGTGACCAGAAGTGCACTGATGTCATTAGTTTGACAAGTTCCATACAGTCACCCACTCGATCACTTTTTTTAAAAAGGGCAGTTTTTAGCATTCAAGGGTTTAACTCAGTGGTAGAGCGTAGGAATGCAGTTCAAGAAGTCCCTGATTCATAACCATATATCCTCTTCAATAGATCCTGTTAAAATGTTTTTCAACCCAATGTACTGTAAGAAACAATAGGATATATAATCATTTCATATAAAAAACAATGAACAATTGGGTTTAACTATGCTCTTAGCACAAAATCAAAAAACTGCAGTAGAGAAGCAGTTACGTTTTGCAGAATTTGTGCATTTGACAAAAGTTTTTTTTCCATGTTCCAAGATCTACATGTGATACGAAATGTATGAATTCTTGCAATAGAAACCTCACTGTATTTTACCAAGGCAGATAAAGGACATCCTTCACACCCCATATACCTATAAGGAGGGTTTGGTGGCTGAAAATGCTTTGCTTTGATGGTGATTGCATGTTGCTTGCACTTTGTACATATTACTGAATTAGTAAAGGTAAACATTTTAGAACTGCAGGTATAGCTCAGTGGTAGAGCATTTGACTGCAGATCAAGAGGTCCCTCGTTCAAATCTGAGTGCCCCCTGGTCCAACTGTTGCACCTGTAGAAATATTTTTTTAATTGAAGAAAATATTTACAATCTTAGCATTTTATGTAATGAGCAACACCTTTCTATATTTCAAATACTCCTGATCATCTCCTGAAACATAGGGTAAACACCATTAAGCTGTTTCGGATTTCTTCGTATGATAGAAGCTGTGTATTACATTCACCCAAGTTCTACTGGTGATATTATCAGTTTGAAATAGTCCATTGGAAGCTCATATGAATGTTCTAAACCTGTGGTGGAAACCAATAATATGCCCTTAATGAAATGTATTCATTTGTACAGCTGACCAGAAGTGCACTGATGTCATTAGTTCTACAAGTTCCATACAGTCACCCACCCTATCACCTTTTTAAAAAAGGGCGGTTTTCAGCAATCAAGGGTTTAACTCAGTGGTAGAGCGTAGGAATGCAGTTCAAGAAGTCCCTAATTCATAACCATATATCCTCTTCAATAGATCCTGTTAAAATGTTTTTCAACCCAATGCACTGTAAGAAACAATAGGATATATAATCATTTCATATAAAAAACAATGAACAATTGGGTTTAACTATGCTCTTAGCACAAAATCAACAAACTGCAGTAGAGAAGCAGTTACGTTTTGCAGAATTTGTGCATTTGACAAAAGTTTTTTTTCCATGTTCCAAGATCTACATGTGATACGAAATGTATGAATTCTTGCAATAGAAACCTCACTGTATTTTACCAAGGCAGATAAAGGACATCCTTCGCACCCCATATACCTATAAGGAGGGTTTGGTGGCTGAAAATGCTTTGCTTTCATGGTGATTGCATGTTGCTTGCACTTTGTACATATTACTGAATTAGTAAAGGTGAACATTTAAGAAGTGGGGGTATAGCTCAGTGGTAGAGCATTTGACTGCGGTTCAAGAGGACCCTAGTTCGAATCTGGGTGCCCCCTGGTCCAACTGTTGTACCTGTAGAAATATTGTTTTAAATAAATTGAAGAAAACATTTACAATCTTAGCATTTTATGTAATGAGCAACGCATTTCTACATTTGAAATACTCCTGATCATCTTCTGAAACATAGTGTAAACACCATTAAGCTGTTTCTCATTTCTTCGTATGATACAAGCTGTGTATTACCTTCACCCAAGTTCTTCTGGTAATATTATCACTTTGAAATAGTTCATTGGAGGCTCATATGAAAGTTATAAAACTTTGGTAGAAACCAATAATATGCCCTTAATAAAATGTATTAATTTGTACAGCTGCCCACAAGTGCACTGATGTCATTAGTTCTACAAGTTCCATACAGTCACCCACTCTATCACTTTTTTTAAAAAGGGCAATTTTCAGCATTCAAGGGTTTATGTCAGTGGTAGAGCGTAGGAGTGCAGTTCAAGAAGTCCCTGTTTCATAACCATATACCCTCTTCAATAGATCCTGTAAAATGTTTTTGAACCCAATGCACTGTAAGAAACGATAGGATATATCATCATTTTGTGTAAAAAACAATGAACAATTGGGTTTAACTATGCTCTTAGCACAAAATCAACAAACTGCAGTAGAGAAGCAGTTACGTTTTGCAGAATTTGTGCATTTGACAAAAGTTTTTTTTTCCATGTTCCAAGATCTACATGTGATACGAAATGTATGAATTCTTGCAATGGAAACCTCACTGTATTTTACCAAGGCAGATAAAGGACATCCTTCGCACCCCATATACTTATATGGAGGGTTTGGTGGCTGAAAATGCATTGCTTTGATGGTGATTGCATGTTGCTTGCACTTTGTACATATTACTGAATTAATAAAGGTGAACATTTTAGAACTGCAGGTATAGCTCAGTGGTAGAGCATTTGACTGCAGATCAAGAGGTTCCTCGTTCAAATCTGAGTACCACCTGTTGCACCTGTAGAAATATTTTTTTAATTGAAGAAAATATTTACAATCTTAGCATTTTATGTAATGAGCAACACGTTTCTATATTTGAAATACTCCTGATCATCTCCTGAAACATAGGGTAAACACCATTAAGCTGTTTCGGATTTCTTCGTATGATACAAGCTGTGTATTACATTCACCCAAGTTCCACTGGTGATATTATCAGTTTGAAATAGTCCATTGGAAGCTCATATGAATGTTATAAACCTGTGGTGGAAACCAATAATATGCCCTTAATGAAATGTATTCATTTGTACAGCTGACCAGAAGTGCACTGATGTCATTAGTTCTACAAGTTCCATACAGTCACCCACTCTATCACCTTTTTAAAAAAGAGCAGTTTTCAGCATTCAAGGGTTTATGTCAGTGGTAGAGGGTAGGAGTGCAGTTCAAGAAGTCCCTGTTTCATAACCATATACCCTCTTCAATAGATCCTGTTTCAATATTTTTCAACCCAATGCACTGTAAGAAACAATAGGATATATCATCATTTCGTATAAAAAACAATGAACAATTGGGTTTAACTACGCTCTTAGCACAAAATCAACAAACTGCAGTAGAGAAGCAGTTACGTTTTGCAGAATTTGTGCATTTGACAAACGTTTTTTTCCATGTTCTAAGATCTACATGTGATACGAAATGTATGAATTCTTGCAATGGAAACCTCACTGTATTTTACCAAGGCAGATAAAAGACATCTTGTGTATCCCTTATAGTTATAAGGAGGGTTTGGTGGCTGAAAATGCATTGCTTTGATGGTGATTGCATGTTGCTTCCACTTTGTACATATTACTGAATTAATAAAGGAGAACATTTCAGAACTGGGGGTATAGTTCAGTGGTAGAGCATTTGACTGCAGATCAAGAGGTCCCTAGTTCAAATCTGGGTGCCCCCTTGTCCACTCTTTTACCTGTAGAAATATTTATTTAATTAAATAAATTGAAGAAAACATTTACAATCTTAGCATTTTATGTAATGAGCAACACATTTCTACATTTGAAATACTCCTGATCATCTCCTGAAACATAGGGTAAACACCATTAAGCTGTTTAGGATTTCTTCATATGATACAAGCTGTGTTTTACATTTACCGAAGTCCTACTGGTGATATTATCAGTTTGAAATAGTCCATTGGAAGCTCATATGAACGTTATAAAACTCTGGTGGAAACCAATAATATGCCCTTAATGAAAATGAAATGTATTCATTTGTCCAGCTGACCAGAAGTGTACTGATGTCATTAGTTCTACAAGTTCCATACAGTCACCCACTCTATCACTTTTTTTAAAAACGGGCAGTTTTCAGCATTCAAGGGTTTATGTCAGTGGTAGAGGGTAGGAGTGCAGTTCAAGAAGTCCCTGTTTCATAACCATATACCCTCTTCAATAGATCCTGTTAAAATGTTTTTCAACCCAATGCACTGTAAGAAACAATAAAATATATCATCATTTCATATACAAAACAATGAACAATTGGGTTTAACTATGCTCTTAGCACAAAATCAACAAACTGCAATAGAGAAGCAGTTACGTTTTGCAGAATTTGTGCATTTGACAAAAGTTTTTTTTTCCATGTTCCAAGATCTACATGTGATACGAAATGTATGAATTCTTGCAATGGAAACCTCACTGTATTTTACCAAGGCAGATAAAGGGCATCCTTCGCACCGCATATACTTATAAGGAGGGTTTGGTGGCTGAAAATGGTTTGCTTTGATGGTGATTGCATGTTGCTTGCACTTTGTACATATTACTGAATTAATAAAGGTGAACTTTTCAGACGTGGGGTATAGCTCAATGGTAGAGCATTTGACGGCAGATCAAGAGGTCCCTAGTTCAAATCTGGGTGCCCCCTTGTTCAACTGTTTTACCTGTAGAAATATTATTTTAATTAAATAAATTGAAGAAAACATTTACAATCTTAGCATTTAATGTAATGAGCAACACATTTCTACATTTGAAATACTCCTGATCATCTCCTGAAACATAGGGTAAAGACCATGAAACTGTTTAGGATTTCTTCATATGATACAAGCTGTGTTTTACATTCACCCAAGTTCTACTGGTGATATTATCAGTTTGAAATAGTCCATTGGAAGCTCATATGAATGTTATAAAACTGTGGTGGAAACCAATGATATGCTCTTAATGAAATGTATTAATTTGTACAGCTGACCAGAAGTGCACTGATGTCATTAGTTCTACAAGTTCCATACAGTCACCCACTCTATCACCTTTTTAAAAAAGGGCAGTTTTCAGCATTCAAGGGTTTGACTCAATGGTAGAGCGTAGGAGTGCAGTTCAAGAAGTCCCTGTTTCATAACCATATACCCTTGTCAATACATCCTGTTAAAATGTTTTCCAACCCAATGTACTGTAAGAAACAATAGGATATATCATCATTTCATATAAAAAACAATGAACAATTGGGTTTAACTATGCTCTTAGCACAAAATCAACAAACTGCAGTAGAGAAGCAGTTACGTTTTGCAGAATTTGTGCATTTGACAAAAGTTTTTTTTTCCATGTTCCAAGATCTACATGTGATACGAAATGTATGAATTCTTGCAATGGAAACCTCACTGTATTTTACCAAGGCAGATAAAGGACATCTTTTGTACCCCTTATACTTGTAAGGAGGGTTTGGTGTTTGAAAATGCATTGCTTTGAGGTTGATTGCATGTTGCTTCCACTTTGTACATATTCCTGAATTAATAAAGGTGAACTTTTCAGAACGGGGGGTATAGCTCAGTGGTAGAGCATTTGACTGCAGATCAAGTGGTCTCTAGTTCAAATCTGGGTGCCCCTTTGTTCAACTATTTTACCTGTAGAAAAAAAACATTTACAATTTTAGCATTTGATGTAATGAGCAACACATTTCTACATTTGAAATACTCCTGATCATCTCCTGAAACATAGGGTAAACACCATGAAACTGTTTAGGATTTCGTCATATGATACAAGCTGTGTTTTACATTCACCCAAGTTCTATTGGTGATATTATCAGTTTGAAATAGTCCATTGGAAGCTCATATGAATGTTATAAAACTGTGGTGGAAACCAATAATATGCCCTTAATGAAATGTATTAATTTGTACACCTCACCAGAAGTGCACTGATGTCATTAGTTCTACAAGTTCCATACAGTCACCCACTCTATCACCTTTTTAAAAAAGGGCAGTTTTCAGCATTCAAGGGTTTATGTCAGTGGTAGAGCGTAGGAGTGCTTTTCAAGAAGTCCCTGTTTCATAACCATATACCCTTTTCAATAGATCCTGTTAAAATGTTTTACAGCCAAATGCACTGTAAGAAACAATAGGATATATCATCATTTCATATACAAAACAAGGAACAATTGGGTTTAACTATGCTCTTAGCACAAAATCAACAAACTGCAGTAGAGAAGCAGTTACATTTTGCAGAATTTTTGCATTTGACAAAAGATTTTTTTTCCATGTTCCAAGATCTACATGTGATACGAAATGTATGAATTCTTGCAATGGAAACCTCACTGTATTTTACCAAGGCAGATAAAGGACATCCTTCGCACCGCATATACTTATAAGGAGGGTTTGGTGGCTGAAAATGCTTTGCTTTGATGGTTGCTTGCACTTTGTACATATTACTGAATTAATAAAGGGGACCTTTTCAGAACTGGGGGTATAGCTCAGTGGTAGAGCATTTGACTGCAGATCAAGAGGTCCCTAGTTCAAATCTGGGTGCCCCCTTGTTCAACTGTTTTACCTGTAGAAATATTATTTTAATTAAATAAATTGAAGAAAACATTTACAATCTTAGCATTTTATGTAATGAGCAAAACATTTCTACATTTGAAATACTCCTGATCATCTCCTGAAACATAGGGTAAACACCATGAAACTGTTTAGGATTTCTTCATATGATACAAGCTGTGTTTTACATTCACCCAAGTTCTACTGGTGATATGATTAGTTTGAAATAGTCCATTTGAAGCTCATATGAATGTTATAAAACTGTGGTGGAAACCAATAATATGCTCTTAATGAAATGTATTAATTTGTACAGCTGACCAGAAGTGCACTGATGTCATTAGTTCTACAAGTTCCATACAGTCACCCACTCTATCACCTTTTTAAAAAAGGGCAGTTTTCAGCATTCAAGGGTTTAACTCAATGGTAGAGCGTAGGAGTGCAGTTCAAGAAGTCCCTGTTTCATAACCATATACCCTCGTCAATACATCCTGTTAAAATGTTTTCCAACCCAATGTACTGTAAGAAACAATAGGATATATCATCATTTCATATAAAAAACAATGAACAATTGGGTTTAACTATGCTCTTAGCACAAAATCAACAAACTGCAGTAGAGAAGCAGTTACGTTTTGCAGAATTTGTGCATTTGACAAAAGTTTTTTTTTCCATGTTCCAAGATCTACATGTGATACGAAATGTATGAATTCTTGCAATGGAAACCTCACTGTATTTTACCAAGGCAGATAAAGGACATCTTTTGTACCCCTTATACTTATAAGGAGGGTTTGGTGGCTGAAAATGCATTGCTTTGAGGGTGATTGCATGTTGCTTGCACTTTGTACATATTACTGAATTAATAAAGGTAAACTTTTCAGAACTGGGAGTATAGCTCAGTGGTGGAGCATGTGACTGCAGATCAAGAAGTCCCTAGTTCAAATCTGGGTGCCCCCTTGTTCAACTGTTTTACCTATAGAAAAAAACATTTACAATCTTAGCATTTGATGTAATGAGCAACACATTTCTACATTTGAAATTCTCCTGATCATCTCCTGAAACATAGGGTAAACACCATGAAACTGTTTAGGATTTCGTCATATGATACAAGGTGTGTTTTACATTCACCCAAGTTCTACTGGTGATATTATCAGTTTGAAATAGTCCATTGGAAGCTCATATGAATGTTATAAAACTGTGGTGGAAACCAATAATATGCCCTTAATGAAATGTATTAATTTGTACAAATGACCAGAGGTGCACTGATGTCATTAGTTCTACAAGTTCCATACAGTCACCCACTCTATCACCTTTTTAAAAAAGGGCAGTTTTCAGCATTCAAGGGTTTATGTCAGTGGTAGAGCGTAGGAGTGCTTTTCAAGAAGTCCCTGTTTCATAACCATATACCCTCTTCAATAGATCCTGTTAATATGTTTTTCAACCCAATGCACTGTAAGAAACAATAGGATATATCATCATTTCATATACAAAACAATGAACAATTGGTTTTAACTATGCCCTTAGCACAAAATCAACAAACTGCAGTAGAGAAGCAGTTACATTTTGCAGAATTTGTGCATTTGAAAAAAGATTTTTTTTTCCATGTTCCAAGATCTACATGTGATACGAAATGTATGAATTCTTGCAATGAAAACCTCACTGTATTTTACCAAGGTAGATAAAGGACATCCTTCGCATCCCATATACTTATAAGGAGGGTTTGGTGGCTGAAAATGCATTGCTTTGATGGTGATTGCATGTTGCTTGCACTTTGTACATATTACTGAATTAATAAAGGTAACCTTTTCAGAACTGGGATTATAGCTCAGTGGTAGAGCATGTGACTGCAGATCAAGAGGTCCCTAGTTCAAATCTGGGTGCCCCCTTGTTCAACTGTTTTACCTATAGAAAAAAACATTTACAATCTTAGCATTTGATGTAATGAGCAACACATTTCCACATTTGAAATACTCCTTATCATCACCTGAAACTTAGGGTAAACACCATTAAGCTGTTTAGGATTTCTTCATATGATACAAGCTGTATTTTACATTCACCCAAGTTCTACTGGTGATATTATCAGTTTGAAATAGTCCATTGGAAGCTCATATGAATGTTATAAAACTGTGGTGGAAACCAATAATATGCCCTTAATGAAATTTATTAATTTGTACAGCTGACCAGAAGTGCACTGATGCCATTAGTTCTACAAGTTCCATACAGTCACCCACTCTATCACCTTTTTAAAAAAGGGCAGTTTTCAGCATTCAAGGGTTTAACTCAGTGGTAGAGCGTAGGAGTACAGTTCAAGAAGTTCCTGTTTCATAACCACATACCCTCATCAATAGATCCTGTTCAAATGTTTTTCAACCCAATGCACTGTAAGAAACAATAGGATATATAATCATTTCATATAAAAAACAATGAACAATTGGGTTTAACTATGCTCTTAGCACAAAATCAACAAACTGCAGTAGAGAAGCAGTTACGTTTTGCAGAATTTGTGCATTTGACAAAAGTTTTTTTTCCATGTTCCAAGATCTACATGTGATACGAAATGTATGAATTCTTGCAATGGAAACCTCACTGTATTTTACCAAGGCAGATAAAGGGCATCCTTCGCACCGCATATACTTATAAGGAGGGTTTGGTGGCTGAAAATGGTTTGCTTTGATGGTGATTGCATGTTGCTTGCACTTTGTACATATTACTGAATTAATAAAGGTGTACTTTTCAGAGGTGGGGTATAGCTCAGTGGTAGAGCATTTGACTGCAGATCAAGTGGTCTCTAGTTCAAATCTGGGTGCCCCTTTGTTCAACTATTTTACCTGTAGAAAAAAAAACATTTACAATCTTAGCATTTGATGTAATGAGCAACACATTTCTACATTTGAAATACTCCTGATCATCTCCTGAAACATAGGGTAAACACCATGAAACTGTTTAGGATTTCGTCATATGATACAAGCTGTGTTTTACATTCACCCAAGTTCTACTGGTGATATTATCAGTTTGAAATAGTCCATTGGAAGCTCATATGAATGTTATAAAACTGTGGTGGAAACCAATAATATCCCTTAATGAAATGTATTAATTTGTACAAATGACCAGAGGTGCACTGATGTCATTAGTTCTACAAGTTCCATACAGTCACCCACTCTATCACCTTTTTAAAAAAGGGCAGTTTTCAGCATTCAAGGGTTTATGTCAGTGGTAGAGCGTAGGAGTGCTTTTCATGAAGTCCCTGTTTCATAACCATATACCCTCTTCAATAGATCCTGTTAAAATGTTTTTCAACCCAATGCACTGTAAGAAACAATAGGATATATCATCATTTCATATACAAAACAATGAACAATTGGGTTTAACTATGCGCTTAGCACAAAATCAACAAACTGCAGTAGAGAAGCAGTTACATTTTGCAGAATTTGTGCATTTGACAAAAGATTTTTTTTCCATGTTCCAAGATCTACATGTGATACGCAATGTATGAATTCTTGCAATGGAAACCTCACTGTATTTTACCAAGGTAGATAAAGGACATCCTTCGCATCCCATATACTTATAAGGAGGGTTTGGTGGCTGAAAATGCATTGCTTTGATGGTGATTGCATGTTGCTTGCACTTTGTACATATTACTGAATTAATAAAGGTGAAATTTTCAGAACTGGGGGTATAGCTCAGTGGTAGAGCATTTGACTGCAGATCAAGAGTTCCCTAGTTCAAATCTGGGTGTCCCCTTGTTCAACTGTTTAACCTGTGGAATTTTTTTTTTAATTAAATAAATTGAAAAAAACATTTACAATCTTAGCATTTGATGTAATGAGCAACACATTTCCACATTTGAAATACTCCTGATCATCACCTGAAACATAGGGTAAACACCATTAAGCTGTTTAGGATTTCTTCATATGATACGAGCTGTGTTTTACATTCACCCAAGTTCTACTGGTGATATTATCAGTTTGAAATAGTCCATTGGAAGCTCATATGAATGTTATAAAACTGTGGTGGAAACCAATAATATGCCCTTAATGAAATGTATTAATTTGTACAGCTGACCAGAAGTTCACTGATGTCATTAGTTCTACAAGTTCCATACAGTCACCCACTCTATCACCTTTTTAAAAAAGGGCAGTTTTCAGCATTCAAGGGTTTAACTCAGTGGTAGAGCGTAGGAGTACAGTTCAAGAAGTTCCTGTTTCATAACCATATACCCTCATCAATAGATCCTGTTAAAATGTTTTTCAACCCAATGCACTGTAAGAAACAATAGGATATATCATAATTTCATATAAAAAACAATGAACAATTGGGTTTAACTATGCTCTTAGCACAAAATCAACAAACTGCAGTAGAGAAGCAGTTACGTTTTGCAGAATTTGTGCATTTGACAAAAGTTTTTTTTCCATGTTCCAAGATCTACATGTGAAACGAAATGTATGAATTCTTGCAATGGAAACCTCACTGTATTTTACCAAGGCAGATAAAGGACATATTTTGTACCCCTTATACATATAATGAGGGTTTGGTGGCTGAAAATGAATTGCTTTGATGGTGATTGCATGTTGCTTCCACTTTGTACATATTACTGAATAAATAAAGGTGAACATTTCAGAAATGGGGTTATAGCTCAGGGGTCGAGCATTTCACTGCATATCAAGAGGTCCCTGGTTCAAATCTGGGTGCCCCCTTGTCCAACTGTTTTACCTGTAGAAATATTTATCAATTAAATAAATTGAAGTAAACATTTACAATCTTAGCATTTTATGTAATGAGCAACACTTTTCTACATTTGAAATACTCCTGATCATCACCTGAAACATAGGGTAAACACCATTAAGCTTTTTAGGATTTCTTCATATGATACAAGCTGTGTTTTACATTCACCCAAGTTCTACTGGTGATATGATCAGTTTGAAATAGTGCATTGGAAGCTCATATGAATGTTACAAAACTGTGGTGGAAACCAATAATGTGCCCTTAATGAACTGTATTAATTTGTACAGCTGACCAGAAGTGCACTGATGTCATTAGTTCTACAAGTTCCATAGAGTCAATCACTCTATCACCTTTTTAAAAAAGGGCAGTTTTCAGCATTGAACGGTTTATGTCATTGGTAGAGCGTAGGAGTGTAGTTCAAGAAGTCCCTATTTCATAACCATGTACCCTCTTCAATTGATACTGTTAAAATGTTTTTCAACCCAATGCACTGTAAGAAACAATAGGATATATCATCATTTCATGTACAAAACAATGAACAATTGGGTTTAACTATGCTCTTAGCACAACATCAACACACTGCAGTAGAGAAGCAGTTACATTTTGCAGAATTTGTGCATTTGACAAAATATTTTTTTTCCATGTTCCAAGATCTACATGTGATACGAAATGTATGAATTCTTGCAATGGAAACCTCACTGTATTTTATGAAGGCAGATAAAGGACATCTTTTGTACCCCTTATACTTATAAGGAGGGTTTGGTGGCTGAAAATGCATTGCCTTGATGGTGATTGCATGTTGCTTTAACTTTGTACTTTTTACTGAATTAATAAAGGTGAAAATTTCAGAACTGGGCGTATAGTTCAGTGGTAGAGCATTTGACTGCAGATCAAAAGGTCCCTAATTGAAATCTGGCTGATCATCTCCTGAAACATGGGGTAAACACCATTAAGCTGTTTAGGATTTCTTCATATGATACAAGCTGTGTTTTACATTCACCCAAGTTCTACTGGTGATATTATCAGTTTGAAATAGTCCATTGGAAGCTCATATGAACGTTATAAAACTGTGGTGGAAACCAAAAATATGCCCTTAATGAAATGTATTAATTTCTCCAGGTGACCAGAAGTGCACTGATGTCATTAGTTTGACAAGTTCCATACAGTCACCCACTCGATCACTTTTTTTAAAAAGGGCAGTTTTTAGCATTCAAGGGTTTAACTCAGTGGTAGAGCGTAGGAATGCAGTTCAAGAAGTCCCTGATTCATAACCATATATCCTCTTCAATAGATCCTGTTAAAATGTTTTTCAACCCAATGTACTGTAAGAAACAATAGGATATATAATCATTTCATATAAAAAACAATGAACAATTGGGTTTAACTATGCTCTTAGCACAAAATCAAAAAACTGCAGTAGAGAAGCAGTTACGTTTTGCAGAATTTGTGCATTTGACAAAAGTTTTTTTTCCATGTTCCAAGATCTACATGTGATACGAAATGTATGAATTCTTGCAATAGAAACCTCACTGTATTTTACCAAGGCAGATAAAGGACATCCTTCACACCCCATATACCTATAAGGAGGGTTTGGTGGCTGAAAATGCTTTGCTTTGATGGTGATTGCATGTTGCTTGCACTTTGTACATATTACTGAATTAGTAAAGGTAAACATTTTAGAACTGCAGGTATAGCTCAGTGGTAGAGCATTTGACTGCAGATCAAGAGGTCCCTCGTTCAAATCTGAGTGCCCCCTGGTCCAACTGTTGCACCTGTAGAAATATTTTTTTAATTGAAGAAAATATTTACAATCTTAGCATTTTATGTAATGAGCAACACCTTTCTATATTTGAAATACTCCTGATCATCTCCTGAAACATAGGGTAAACACCATTAAGCTGTTTCGGATTTCTTCGTATGATAGAAGCTGTGTATTACATTCACCCAAGTTCTACTGGTGATATTATCAGTTTGAAATAGTCCATTGGAAGCTCATATGAATGTTCTAAACCTGTGGTGGAAACCAATAATATGCCCTTAATGAAATGTATTCATTTGTACAGCTGACCAGAAGTGCACTGATGTCATTAGTTCTACAAGTTCCATACAGTCACCCACCCTATCACCTTTTTAAAAAAGGGCGGTTTTCAGCAATCAAGGGTTTAACTCAGTGGTAGAGCGTAGGAATGCAGTTCAAGAAGTCCCTAATTCATAACCATATATCCTCTTCAATAGATCCTGTTAAAATGTTTTTCAACCCAATGCACTGTAAGAAACAATAGGATATATAATCATTTCATATAAAAAACAATGAACAATTGGGTTTAACTATGCTCTTAGCACAAAATCAACAAACTGCAGTAGAGAAGCAGTTACGTTTTGCAGAATTTGTGCATTTGACAAAAGTTTTTTTTCCATGTTCCAAGATCTACATGTGATACGAAATGTATGAATTCTTGCAATAGAAACCTCACTGTATTTTACCAAGGCAGATAAAGGACATCCTTCGCACCCCATATACCTATAAGGAGGGTTTGGTGGCTGAAAATGCTTTGCTTTCATGGTGATTGCATGTTGCTTGCACTTTGTACATATTACTGAATTAGTAAAGGTGAACATTTAAGAAGTGGGGGTATAGCTCAGTGGTAGAGCATTTGACTGCGGTTCAAGAGGACCCTAGTTCGAATCTGGGTGCCCCCTGGTCCAACTGTTGTACCTGTAGAAATATTGTTTTAAATAAATTGAAGAAAACATTTACAATCTTAGCATTTTATGTAATGAGCAACGCATTTCTACATTTGAAATACTCCTGATCATCTTCTGAAACATAGTGTAAACACCATTAAGCTGTTTCTCATTTCTTCGTATGATACAAGCTGTGTATTACCTTCACCCAAGTTCTTCTGGTAATATTATCACTTTGAAATAGTTCATTGGAGGCTCATATGAAAGTTATAAAACTTTGGTAGAAACCAATAATATGCCCTTAATAAAATGTATTAATTTGTACAGCTGCCCACAAGTGCACTGATGTCATTAGTTCTACAAGTTCCATACAGTCACCCACTCTATCACTTTTTTTAAAAAGGGCAATTTTCAGCATTCAAGGGTTTATGTCAGTGGTAGAGCGTAGGAGTGCAGTTCAAGAAGTCCCTGTTTCATAACCATATACCCTCTTCAATAGATCCTGTAAAATGTTTTTGAACCCAATGCACTGTAAGAAACGATAGGATATATCATCATTTTGTGTAAAAAACAATGAACAATTGGGTTTAACTATGCTCTTAGCACAAAATCAACAAACTGCAGTAGAGAAGCAGTTACGTTTTGCAGAATTTGTGCATTTGACAAAAGTTTTTTTTTCCATGTTCCAAGATCTACATGTGATACGAAATGTATGAATTCTTGCAATGGAAACCTCACTGTATTTTACCAAGGCAGATAAAGGACATCCTTCGCACCCCATATACTTATATGGAGGGTTTGGTGGCTGAAAATGCATTGCTTTGATGGTGATTGCATGTTGCTTGCACTTTGTACATATTACTGAATTAATAAAGGTGAACATTTTAGAACTGCAGGTATAGCTCAGTGGTAGAGCATTTGACTGCAGATCAAGAGGTTCCTCGTTCAAATCTGAGTACCACCTGTTGCACCTGTAGAAATATTTTTTTAATTGAAGAAAATATTTACAATCTTAGCATTTTATGTAATGAGCAACACGTTTCTATATTTGAAATACTCCTGATCATCTCCTGAAACATAGGGTAAACACCATTAAGCTGTTTCGGATTTCTTCGTATGATACAAGCTGTGTATTACATTCACCCAAGTTCCACTGGTGATATTATCAGTTTGAAATAGTCCATTGGAAGCTCATATGAATGTTATAAACCTGTGGTGGAAACCAATAATATGCCCTTAATGAAATGTATTCATTTGTACAGCTGACCAGAAGTGCACTGATGTCATTAGTTCTACAAGTTCCATACAGTCACCCACTCTATCACCTTTTTAAAAAAGAGCAGTTTTCAGCATTCAAGGGTTTATGTCAGTGGTAGAGGGTAGGAGTGCAGTTCAAGAAGTCCCTGTTTCATAACCATATACCCTCTTCAATAGATCCTGTTTCAATATTTTTCAACCCAATGCACTGTAAGAAACAATAGGATATATCATCATTTCGTATAAAAAACAATGAACAATTGGGTTTAACTACGCTCTTAGCACAAAATCAACAAACTGCAGTAGAGAAGCAGTTACGTTTTGCAGAATTTGTGCATTTGACAAACGTTTTTTTCCATGTTCTAAGATCTACATGTGATACGAAATGTATGAATTCTTGCAATGGAAACCTCACTGTATTTTACCAAGGCAGATAAAAGACATCTTGTGTATCCCTTATAGTTATAAGGAGGGTTTGGTGGCTGAAAATGCATTGCTTTGATGGTGATTGCATGTTGCTTCCACTTTGTACATATTACTGAATTAATAAAGGAGAACATTTCAGAACTGGGGGTATAGTTCAGTGGTAGAGCATTTGACTGCAGATCAAGAGGTCCCTAGTTCAAATCTGGGTGCCCCCTTGTCCACTCTTTTACCTGTAGAAATATTTATTTAATTAAATAAATTGAAGAAAACATTTACAATCTTAGCATTTTATGTAATGAGCAACACATTTCTACATTTGAAATACTCCTGATCATCTCCTGAAACATAGGGTAAACACCATTAAGCTGTTTAGGATTTCTTCATATGATACAAGCTGTGTTTTACATTTACCGAAGTCCTACTGGTGATATTATCAGTTTGAAATAGTCCATTGGAAGCTCATATGAACGTTATAAAACTCTGGTGGAAACCAATAATATGCCCTTAATGAAAATGAAATGTATTCATTTGTCCAGCTGACCAGAAGTGTACTGATGTCATTAGTTCTACAAGTTCCATACAGTCACCCACTCTATCACTTTTTTTAAAAACGGGCAGTTTTCAGCATTCAAGGGTTTATGTCAGTGGTAGAGGGTAGGAGTGCAGTTCAAGAAGTCCCTGTTTCATAACCATATACCCTCTTCAATAGATCCTGTTAAAATGTTTTTCAACCCAATGCACTGTAAGAAACAATAAAATATATCATCATTTCATATACAAAACAATGAACAATTGGGTTTAACTATGCTCTTAGCACAAAATCAACAAACTGCAATAGAGAAGCAGTTACGTTTTGCAGAATTTGTGCATTTGACAAAAGTTTTTTTTTCCATGTTCCAAGATCTACATGTGATACGAAATGTATGAATTCTTGCAATGGAAACCTCACTGTATTTAACCAAGGCGGATAAAGGACATCCTTCGCACCCCATATACTTATAAGGAGGTTTTGGTGGCTGAAAATGCATTGCTTTGATGGTGATTGCATGTTGCTTGCACTTTGTACATATTACTGAATTAATAAAGGTGAACATTTTAGAAGTGTGGGTATAGCTCAATGGTAGAGCATTTGACTGCAGATCAAGAGGTCTCTAATTCAAATCTGAGTGCCCCCGGTCCAACTGTTGCACCTGTAGAAATATTTTTTTAAATAAATTGAAGAAAACATTTACAATCTTAGCATTTTATGTAATGAGCAACACATTTCTACATTTGAAATACTCCTGATCATCTCCTGAAACATAGGGTAAACACCATTAAGCTGTTTCGGATTTCTTCGTATGATACAAGCTGTGTATTACATTCACCCAAGTTCTACTGGTGATATTATCAGTTTGAAATAGTCCATTGGAAGCTCATATGAATGTTATAAAACTTTGGTGGAAACCAATAATATGCCCTTAATGAAATGTATTAATTTGTACAGGTGACCAGAAGTGCACTGATGTCATTAGTTCTACAAGTTCCATACAGTCACCCACTCTATCACCTTTTTAAAAAAGAGCAGTTTTCAGCATTCAAGGGTTTATGTCAGTGGTAGAGGGTAGGAGTGCAGTTCAAGAAGTCCCTGTTTCATAACTATATACCCTCTTCAATAGATCCTGTTTAAATATTTTTCAACCCAATGCACTGTAAGAAACAATAGGATATATCATCATTTCATATAAAAAACAATGAACAATTGCGTTTAACTACGCTCTTAGCACAAAATCAACAAACTGCAGTAGAGAAGCAGTTACGTTTTGCAGAATTTGTGCATTTGACAAACGTTTTTTTCCATGTTCTAAGATCTACATGTGATACGAAATGTATGAATTCTTGCAATGGAAACCTCACTGTATTTAACCAAGGCAGATAAAGGACATCCTTCGCACCCCATATACTTATAAGGAGGGTTTGGTGGCTGAAAATGCATTGCTTTGATGGTGATTGCATGTTGCTTCCACTTTGTACATATTACTGAATTAATAAAGGAGAACATTTCAGAACTGGGGGTATAGTTCAGTGGTAGAGCATTTGACTGCAGATCAACAGGTCCCTAGTTCAAATCTGGGTGCCCCCTTGTCCACTCTTTTACCTGTAGAAATATTTATTTAATTAAATAAATTGAAGAAAACATTTACAATCTTAGCATTTTATGTAATGAGCAACACATTTCTACATTTGAAATACTCCTGATCATCTCCTGAAACATAGGGTAAACACCATTAAGCTGTTTAGGATTTCTTCATATGATACAAGCTGTGTTTTACATTTACCGAAGTCCTACTGGTGATATTATCAGTTTGAAATAGTCCATTGGAAGCTCATGTGAACGTTATAAAACTCTGGTGGAAACCAATAATATGCCCTTAATGAAAATGAAATGTATTCATTTGTCCAGCTGACCAGAATTGTACTGATGTCATTAGTTCTACAAGTTCCATACAGTCACCCACTCTATCACTTTTTTTAAAAACGGGCAGTTTTCAGCATTCAAGGGTTTATGTCAGTGGTAGAGGGTAGGAGTGCAGTTCAAGAAGTCCCTGTTTCATAACCATATACCCTCTTCAATAGATCCTGTTAAAATGTTTTTCAACCCAATGCACTGTAAGAAACAATAAAATATATCATCATTTCATATACAAAACAATGAACAATTGGGTTTAACTATGCTCTTAGCACAAAATCAACAAACTGCAATAGAGAAGCAGTTACGTTTTGCAGAATTTGTGCATTTGACAAAAGTTTTTTTTTCCATGTTCCAAGATCTACATGTGATACGAAATGTATGAATTCTTGCAATGGAAACCTCACTGTATTTAACCAAGGCAGATAAAGGACATCCTTCGCACCCCATATACTTATAAGGAGGTTTTGGTGGCTGAAAATGCATTGCTTTGATGGTGATTGCATGTTGCTTGCACTTTGTACATATTACTGAATTAATAAAGGTGAACATTTTAGAAGTGTGGGTATAGCTCAATGGTAGAGCATTTGACTGCAGATCAAGAGGTCTCTAGTTCAAATCTGAGTGCCCCCAGTCCAACTGTTGCACCTGTAGAAATATTTTTTTAAATAAATTGAAGAAAACATTTACAATCTTAGCATTTTATGTAATGAGCAACACATTTCTACATTTGAAATACTCCTGATCATCTCCTGAAACATAGGGTAAACACCATTAAGCTGTTTCGGATTTCTTCGTATGATACAAGCTGTGTATTACATTCACCCAAGTTCTACTGGTGATATTATCAGTTTGAAATAGTCCATTGGAAGCTCATATGAATGTTATAAAACTTTGGTGGAAACCAATAATATGCCCTTAATGAAATGTATTAATTTGTACAGCTGACCAGAAGTGCACTGATGTCATTAGTTCTACAAGTTCCATACAGTCACCCACTCTATCACTTTTTTTAAAAACGGGCAGTTTTCAGCATTCAAGGGTTTATGTCAGTGGTAGAGGGTAGGAGTGCAGTTCAAGAAGTCCCTGTTTCATAACCATATACCCTCTTCAATAGATCCTGTTAAAATGTTTTTCAACCCAATGCACTGTAAGAAACAATAAAATATATCATCATTTCATATACAAAACAATGAACAATTGGGTTTAACTATGCTCTTAGCACAACATCAACAAACTGCAGTAGAGAAGCAGTTACGTTTTGCAGAATTTGTGCATTTGACAAAAGTTTTTTTTTCCATGTTCCAAGATCTACATGTGATACGAAATGTATGAATTCTTGCACTGGAAACCTCACTGTATTTTACGAAGGCAGATAAAGGACATCTTTTGTACCCCTTATACTTATAAGGAGGGTTTGGTGGCTGAAAATGCATTGCTTTGATGGTGATTGCATGTTGCTTCCACTTTGTACATATTACTGAATAAATAAAGGTGAACATTTCAGAACTGGGGGTATAGCTCAGTGGTAGAGCATTTTGACTGCAGAGATCCCTAGTTCAAATCTGGGTGCCCCCTTGTCCAACTATTCTACCTGTAGAAATATTTTCTTAAATAAATTGAAGAAAACATTTACAATCTTAGAATTTTATGTAATGAGCAACACATTTCTACATTTGAAATACTCCTGATCATCTCTGGAAACATACGATAAACACCATTAAGCTGTTTCCGATTTCTTCGTATGATACAAGCTGTGTATTACATTCACCCAAGTTCTACTGGTGATATTATCAGTTTGAAATAGTCCATTGGAAGCTCATATGAATGTTATAAAACTGTGGTGGAAACCAATAATATGCCCTTAATGAAATGTATTAATTTGTACAGCTGACCAGAAGTGCACTGATGTCATTAGTTCTACAAGTTCCATACAGTCACCCACTCTATCAAATTTTTAAAAAAGAGCAGTTTTCAGCATTCAAGGGTTTATGTCAGTTGTAGAGGGTAGGAGTGAAGTTCCAGAAGTCCCTGTTTCATAACCATATACGCTCCTCAATAGATCCTGTTAAAATGTTTTTCAACCCAATGCACTGTAAGAAACAATAGGATATATCATCATTTCATATAAAAAACAATGAAAAATTGGGTTTAACTATGCTCTTAGCACAAAATCAACAAACTGCAATAGAGAAGCAGTTACGTTTTGCAGAATTTGTGCATTTGACAAAAGTTTTTTTTCCATGTTCCAAGATCTACATGTGATACGAAATGTATGAATTCTTGCACTGGAAACCTCACTGTATTTTACGAAGGCAGATAAAGGACATCTTTCGCAGGGTTTGGTGGCTGAAAATGCATTGCTTTGATGGTGATTGCATGTTGCTTCCACTTTGTACATATTACTGAATAAATAAAGGTGAACATTTCAGAACTGTGGGTATAGCTCAGTGGTAGAGCATTTAACTGCAGATCAAGAGATCCCTAGTTCAAATCTGGGTGCCCTCTTGTCCAACTGTTTTACCTGTAGAAATATTTTCTTAAATAAATTGAAGAAAACATTTACAATCTTAGCATTTTATGTAATGAGCAACAGATTACTACATATGAAATACTCCTGATCATCTCCTGAAACATAGTGTAAACACCATTAAGCTGTTTCGGATTTCTTCGTATGATACAAGCTGTGTATTACATTCACCCAAGTTCTACTGGTGATATTATCAGTTTGAAATAGTCCATTGGAAGCTCATATGAATGTTATAAAACTGTGGTGGAAACCAATAATATGCCCTTAATGAAATGTATTAATTTGTACAGCTGACCAGAAGTGCACTGATGTCATTAGTTCTACAAGTTCCATACAGCCACCCACTCTATCACTTTTTTAAAAAAAAGGGCAGTTTTCAGCATTCAAGGGTTTATGTCAGTGGTAGAGGGGAGGAGTGCAGTTCAAGAAGTCCCTGTTTCATAACCATATACCCTCTTCGATAGATCCTGTTAAAATGTTTTTCAACCCAATGCAGTGTAAGAAACAATAAGATATATCATCATGTCATATACAAAACAATGAACAATTGGGTTTAACTATGCTCTTAGCACAAAATCAACAAACTGCAGTAGAGAAGCAGTTACGTTTTGCAGACTTTGTGCATTTGACAAAAGTTTTTTTTTCCATGTTCCAAGATCTACATGTGATACGAAATGTATGAATTCTTGCAATGGAAACCTCACTGTATTTTACCAAGGCAGATAAAGGACATCCTTCGCACCCCATATACTTATAAGGAGGGTTTGGTGGCTGAAAATGCATTGCTTTGATGGAGATTGCATGTTGCTTGCACTTTGTACATATTACTGAATTAATAAAGATGAACATTTTAGAAGTGCGGGTATAGCTCAGTGGTAGAGCATTTAACTGCAGATCAAGAGGTCTCTAGTTCAAATCTGAGTGCCCCCTGGTGCACCTGTAGAAATATTTTTTTAAATAAATTGAAGAAAACATTTACAATCTTAGCATTTTATGTAATGAGCAACACATTTCTACATTTGAAATACTCCTGATCATCTCCTGAAACATAGGGTAAACACCATTAAGCTGTTTCGGATTTCTTCGTATGATACAAGCTGTGTATTACATTCACCCAAGTTCTACTGGTGATATTATCAGTTTGAAATAGTCCATTGGAAGCGCATATGAATGTTATAAAACTGTGGTGGAAACCAATAATATGCCCTTAATGAAATGTATTAATTTGTACAGCTGACCAGAAGTGCACTGATGTCATTAGTTCTACAAGTTCCATACAGTCACCCACTCTATCACCTTTTTAAAAAAGAGCAGTTTTCAGCATTCAAGGGTTTATGTCAGTGGTAGAGGGTAGGAGTGCAGTTCAAGAAGTCCCTGTTTCATAACCATATACCCTCTTCAATAGATCCTGTTTAAATATTTTTCAACCCAATGCACTGTAAGAAACAATAGGATATATCATCATTTCATATAAAAAACAATGAACAATTGCGTTTAACTACGCTCTTAGCACAAAATCAACAAACTGCAGTAGAGAAGCAGTTACGTTTTGCAGAATTTGTGCATTTGACAAACGTTTTTTTCCATGTTCTAAGATCTACATGTGATACGAAATGTATGAATTCTTGCAATGGAAACCTCACTGTATTTAACCAAGGCAGATAAAGGACATCCTTCGCACCCCATATACTTATAAGGAGGGTTTGGTGGCTGAAAATGCATTGCTTTGATGGTGATTGCATGTTGCTTCCACTTTGTACATATTACTGAATTAATAAAGGAGAACATTTCAGAACTGGGGGTATAGTTCAGTGGTAGAGCATTTGACTGCAGATCAAGAGGTCCCTAGTTCAAATCTGGGTGCCCCCTTGTCCACTCTTTTACCTGTAGAAATATTTATTTAATTAAATAAATTGAAGAAAACATTTACAATCTTAGCATTTTATGTAATGAGCAACACATTTCTACATTTGAAATACTCCTGATCATCTCCTGAAACATAGGGTAAACACCATTAAGCTGTTTAGGATTTCTTCATATGATACAAGCTGTGTTTTACATTTACCGAAGTCCTACTGGTGATATTATCAGTTTGAAATAGTCCATTGGAAGCTCATATGAACGTTATAAAACTCTGGTGGAAACCAATAATATGCCCTTAATGAAAATGAAATGTATTCATTTGTCCAGCTGACCAGAAGTGTACTGATGTCATTAGTTCTACAAGTTCCATACAGTCACCCACTCTATCACTTTTTTTAAAAACGGGCAGTTTTCAGCATTCAAGGGTTTATGTCAGTGGTAGAGGGTAGGAGTGCAGTTCAAGAAGTCCCTGTTTCATAACCATATACCCTCTTCAATAGATCCTGTTAAAATGTTTTTCAACCCAATGCACTGTAAGAAACAATAAAATATATCATCATTTCATATACAAAACAATGAACAATTGGGTTTAACTATGCTCTTAGCACAAAATCAACAAACTGCAATAGAGAAGCAGTTACGTTTTGCAGAATTTGTGCATTTGACAAAAGTTTTTTTTTCCATGTTCCAAGATCTACATGTGATACGAAATGTATGAATTCTTGCAATGGAAACCTCACTGTATTTAACCAAGGCAGATAAAGGACATCCTTCGCACCCCATATACTTATAAGGAGGTTTTGGTGGCTGAAAATGCATTGCTTTGATGGTGATTGCATGTTGCTTGCACTTTGTACATATTACTGAATTAATAAAGGTGAACATTTTAGAAGTGTGGGTATAGCTCAATGGTAGAGCATTTGACTGCAAATCAAGAGGTCTCTAGTTCAAATCTGAGTGCCCCCGGTCCAACTGTTGCACCTGTAGAAATATTTTTTTAAATAAATTGAAGAAAACATTTACAATCTTAGCATTTTATGTAATGAGCAACACATTTCTACATTTGAAATACTCCTGATCATCTCCTGAAACATAGGGTAAACACCATTAAGCTGTTTCGGATTTCTTCGTATGATACAAGCTGTGTATTACATTCACCCAAGTTCTACTGGTGATATTATCAGTTTGAAATAGTCCATTGGAAGCTCATATGAATGTTATAAAACTTTGGTGGAAACCAATAATATGCCCTTAATGAAATGTATTAATTTGTACAGCTGACCAGAAGTGCACTGATGTCATTAGTTCTACAAGTTCCATACAGTCACCCACTCTATCACTTTTTTTAAAAACGGGCAGTTTTCAGCATTCAAGGGTTTATGTCAGTGGTAGAGGGTAGGAGTGCAGTTCAAGAAGTCGCTGTTTCATAACCATATACCTTCTTCAATAGATCCTGTTAAAATGTTTTTCAACCCAATGCACTGTAAGAAACAATAAAATATATCATCATTTCATATACAAAACAATGAAAAATTGGGTTTAACTATGCTCTTAGCACAACATCAACAAACTGCAGTAGAGAAGCAGTTACGTTTTGCAGAATTTGTGCATTTGACAAAAGTTTTTTTTTCCATGTTCCAAGATCTACATGTGATACGAAATGTATGAATTCTTGCACTGGAAACCTCACTGTATTTTACGAAGGCAGATAAAGGACATCTTTTGTACCCCTTATACTTATAAGGAGGGTTTGGTGGCTGAAAATGCATTGCTTTGATGGTGATTGCATGTTGCTTCCACTTTGTACATATTACTGAATAAATAAAGGTGAACATTTCAGAACTGGGGGTATAGCTCAGTGGTAGAGCATTTTGACTGCAGAGATCCCTAGTTCAAATCTGGGTGCCCCCTTGTCCAACTATTCTACCTGTAGAAATATTTTCTTAAATAAATTGAAGAAAACATTTACAATCTTAGCATTTTATGTAATGAGCAACACATTTCTACATTTGAAATACTCCTGATCATCTCTGGAAACATACGATAAACACCATTAAGCTGTTTCCGATTTCTTCGTATGATACAAGCTGTGTATTACATTCACCCAAGTTCTACTGGTGATATTATCAGTTTGAAATAGTCCATTGGAAGCTCATATGAATGTTATAAAACTGTGGTGGAAACCAATAATATGCCCTTAATGAAATGTATTAATTTGTACAGCTGACCAGAAGTGCACTGATGTCATTAGTTCTACAAGTTCCATACAGTCACCCACTCTATCAAATTTTTAAAAAAGAGCAGTTTTCAGCATTCAAGGGTTTATGTCAGTTGTAGAGGGTAGGAGTGAAGTTCCAGAAGTCCCTGTTTCATAACCATATACGCTCCTCAATAGATCCTGTTAAAATGTTTTTCAACCCAATGCACTGTAAGAAACAATAGGATATATCATCATTTCATATAAAAAACAATGAAAAATTGGGTTTAACTATGCTCTTAGCACAAAATCAACAAACTGCAATAGAGAAGCAGTTACGTTTTGCAGAATTTGTGCATTTGACAAAAGTTTTTTTTCCATGTTCCAAGATCTACATGTGATACGAAATGTATGAATTCTTGCACTGGAAACCTCACTGTATTTTACGAAGGCAGATAAAGGACATCTTTCGCAGGGTTTGGTGGCTGAAAATGCATTGCTTTGATGGTGATTGCATGTTGCTTCCACTTTGTACATATTACTGAATAAATAAAGGTGAACATTTCAGAACTGTGGGTATAGCTCAGTGGTAGAGCATTTAACTGCAGATCAAGAGATCCCTAGTTCAAATCTGGGTGCCCTCTTGTCCAACTGTTTTACCTGTAGAAATATTTTCTTAAATAAATTGAAGAAAACATTTACAATCTTAGCATTTTATGTAATGAGCAACAGATTTCTACATTTGAAATACTCCTGATCATCTCCTGAAACATAGTGTAAACACCATTAAGCTGTTTCGGATTTCTTCGTATGATACAAGCTGTGTATTACATTCACCCAAGTTCTACTGGTGATATTATCAGTTTGAAATAGTCCATTGGAAGCTCATATGAATGTTATAAAACTGTGGTGGAAACCAATAATATGCCCTTAATGAAATGTATTAATTTGTACAGCTGACCAGAAGTGCACTGATGTCATTAGTTCTACAAGTTCCATACAGCCACCCACTCTATCACTTTTTTTAAAAAAAGGGCAGTTTTCAGCATTCAAGGGTTTATGTCAGTGGTAGAGGGTAGGAGTGCAGTTCAAGAAGTCCCTGTTTCATAACCATATACCCTCTTCGATAGATCCTGTTAAAATGTTTTTCAACCCAATGCAGTGTAAGAAACAATAAGATATATCATCATGTCATATACAAAACAATGAACAATTGGGTTTAACTATGCTCTTAGCACAAAATCAACAAACTGCAGTAGAGAAGCAGTTACGTTTTGCAGACTTTGTGCATTTGACAAAAGTTTTTTTTTCCATGTTCCAAGATCTACATGTGATACGAAATGTATGAATTCTTGCAATGGAAACCTCACTGTATTTTACCAAGGCAGATAAAGGACATCCTTCGCACCCCATATACTTATAAGGAGGGTTTGGTGGCTGAAAATGCATTGCTTTGATGGAGATTGCATGTTGCTTGCACTTTGTACATATTACTGAATTAATAAAGGTGAACATTTTAGAAGTGCGGGTATAGCTCAGTGGTAGAGCATTTAACTGCAGATCAAGAGGTCTCTAGTTCAAATCTGAGTGCCCCCTGGTGCACCTGTAGAAATATTTTTTTAAATAAATTGAAGAAAACATTTACAATCTTAGCATTTTATGTAATGAGCAACACATTTCTACATTTGAAATACTCCTGATCATCTCCTGAAACATAGGGTAAACACCATTAAGCTGTTTCGGATTTCTTCGTATGATACAAGCTGTGTATTACATTCACCCAAGTTCTACTGGTGATATTATCAGTTTGAAATAGTCCATTGGAAGCGCATATGAATGTTATAAAACTGTGGTGGAAACCAATAATATGCCCTTAATGAAATGTATTAATTTGTACAGCTGACCAGAAGTGCACTGATGTCATTAGTTCTACAAGTTCCATACAGTCACCCACTCTATCACCTTTTTAAAAAAGAGCAGTTTTCAGCATTCAAGGGTTTATGTCAGTGGTAGAGGGTAGGAGTGCAGTTCAAGAAGTCCCTGTTTCATAACCATATACCCTCTTCAATAGATCCTGTTTAAATATTTTTCAACCCAATGCACTGTAAGAAACAATAGGATATATCATCATTTCATATAAAAAACAATGAACAATTGCGTTTAACTACGCTCTTAGCACAAAATCAACAAACTGCAGTAGAGAAGCAGTTACGTTTTGCAGAATTTGTGCATTTGACAAACGTTTTTTTCCATGTTCCAAGATCTACATGTGATACGAAATGTATGAATTCTTGCAATGGAAACCTCACTGTATTTTACCAAGGCAGATAAAGGACATCTTGTGTATCCCTTATAGTTATAAGGAGGGTTTGGTGGCTGAAAATGCATTGCTTTGATGGTGATTGCATGTTGCTTCCACTTTGTACATATTACTGAATTAATAAAGGAGAACATTTCAGAACTGGGGGTATAGTTCAGTGGTAGAGCATTTGACTCCAGATCAAGAGGTCCCTAGTTCAAATCTGGGTGCCCCCTTGTCCACTGTTTTACCTGTAGAATTTTTTTTTAATTAAATAAATTGAAGAAAACATTTACAATCTTAGCATTTTATGTAATGAGCAACACATTTCTACATTTGAAATACTCCTGATCATCTCCTGAAACATAGGGTAAACACCATTAAGCTGTTTAGGATTTCTTCATATGATACAAGCTGTGTTTTACATTCACCCAAGTTCTACTGGTGATATTATCAGTTTGAAATAGTCCATTGGAAGCTCATATGAACGTGATAAAACTGTGGTGGAAACCAATAATATGCCCTTAATGAAATGTATTAATTTGTCCAGCTGACCAGAAGGGTACTGATGTCATTAGTTCTACAAGTTCCATACAGTCACCCACTCTATCACTTTTTTTAAAAAGGGCAGTTTTCAGCATTCAAGGGTTTATGTCAGTGGTAGAGCGTAGGAGTGCAGTTCAAGAAGTCCCTTTTTCATAACCATATACCCTCTTCAATAGATCCCGTTAAAATGTTTTTCAACCCAATGCACTGTAAGAAACAATAGGATATATCATCATTTCGTGTAAAAAACAATGAACAATTGGGTTTAACTATGCTCTTAGCACAAAATCAACAAACTGCAGTAGAGAAGCAGTTACGTTTTGCAGAATTTGTGCATTTGACAAAAGTTTTTTTTCCATGTTCCAAGATCTACATGTGATACGAAATGTATGAATTCTTGCAATGGAATCCTCACTGTATTTTACCAAGGCAGATAAAGGACATCCTTCGCACCCCATTTACTTATAAGGAGGGTTTGGTGGCTGAAAATGCATTGCTTTGATGGTGATTGCATGGTGCTTGCACTTTGTACATATTACTGAATTAATAAAGGTGAACGTTTTAGAAGTGCGGGTATAGCTCAGTGGTAGAGCATTTGACTGCAGATCAAGAGGTCCCTAGTTCAAATCTGAGTGCCCCCTGGTCCAACAGTTGCACCTGTAGAAATATTTTTTTAATTAAATAAATTGAAGAAAACATTTACAATCTTAGCATTTTATGTAATGAGCAACACATTTCTACATTTGAAATACTCCTGATCATCTCCTGAAACATAGGGTAAACACCATTAAGCTGTTTCGGATTTCTTCGTATGATACAAGCTGTGTATTACATTCACCCAAGTTCTACTGGTGATATTATCAGTTTGAAATAGTCCATTGGAAGCTCATATGAATGTTATAAAACTGTGGTGGAAACCAATAATATGCCCTTAATGAAATGTATTAATTTGTACAGCTGACCAGAAGTGCACTGATGTCATTAGTTCTACAAGTTCCATACAGTCACCCACTCTATCATTTTTTTAAAAAAGGGCAGTTTTCAGCATTCAATGGTTTATGTCAGTGGTAGAGCATTTGACTGCAGTTCAAAAGGTCCCTAATTCAAATCTGGGTGCCCCCTGGTCCAACTGTTGTACCTGTAGAAATATGTTTTTAAATACATTGAAGTAAACATTAACAATTTTAGCATTTTATGTAATGAGAAACACATTTCTACATTTGAAATACTCCTGATCATCTCCTGAAACATAGTGTAAACACCATTACGCTGTTTCGGATTTCTTCGTATGATACAAGCTGTGTATTACATTCACCCAAGTTCTACTGGTGATATTATCAGTTTGAAATAGTCCATTGGAAGCTCATATGAATGTTATAAAACTGTGGTAGAAACCAATAATATGCCCTTAATGAAATGTATTAATTTGTACAGCTGCCCAGAAGTGCACTGATGTCATTAGTTCTACAAGTTCCATACAGTCATCCACTCTATCACTTTTTTAAAAAAGGGCAGTTTTCAGCATTCAAGGGTTTATGTCAGTGGTAGAGTGTTTCAAGAAGTCCCTGTTTCTAACCATATACCCTCTTCAATAGATCCTGTTAAAATGTTTTTCAACCCAATGCAGTTTAAGAAACAATAAGATATATCATCATTTCATATACAAAACAATGAACAGTTGGGTTTAACTATGCTCTTAGCACACAATCAACAAACTGCAGTAGAAAAGCAGTTACGTTTTGCAGAATTTGTGCATTTGACAAAAGATTTTTTTTCCATGTTCCAAGATCTACATGTGATATGAAATGTATGAATTCTTGCAATGGAAACCTCACTGTATTTTACCAAGGCAGATAAAGGACATCCTTCGCACCCCATATACCTATAAGGAGGGTTTGGTGGCTGAAAATGCTTTGCTTTGATGGTGATTGCATGTTGCTTGCACTTTGTGCATATTACTGAATTAATAAAGGTAAACATTTTGGAACTGGGGGTATAGCTCAGTGGTAGAGCATTTAACTGCAGTTCAAGAGGTCCCTAATTCAAATTTGGGTGCCCCCTGGTCCAACTGTTGTACCTGTAGAAATATGTTTTTAAATAAATTGAAGTAAACATTAACAATTTTAGCATTTTATGTAATGAGAAACACATTTCTACATTTGAAATACTCCTGATCATCTCCTGAAACATAGTGTAAACACCATTACGCTGTTTCGGATTTCTTCGTATGATACAAGCTGTGTATTACATTCACCCAAGTTCTACTGGTGATATTATCAGTTTGAAATAGTCCATTGGAAGCTCATATGAATGTTATAAAACTGTGGTAGAAACCAATAATATGCCCTTAATGAAATGTATTAATTTGTACAGCTGCCCAGAAGTGCACTGATGTCATTAGTTCTACAAGTTCCATACAGTCACCCACTCTATCACTTTTTTAAAAAAGGGCAGTTTTCAGCATTCAAGGGTTTATGTCAGTGGTAGAGTGTAGGAGTGCAGTTCAAGAAGTCCCTGTTTCATAACCATATACCCTCTTCAATAGATCCTGTTAAAATATTTTTCAACCCAATGCAGTGTAAGAAACAATAAGATATATCATCATTTCATTTACAAAACAATGAACAGTTGGGTTTAACTATGCTCTTAGCACACAATCAACAAACTGCAGTAGAAAAGCAGTTACGTTTTGCAGAATTTGTGCATTTGACAAAAGATTTTTTTTCCATGTTCCAAGATCTACATGTGATATGAAATGTATGAATTCTTGCAATGGAAACCTCACTGTATTTTACCAAGGCAGATAAAGGACATCCTTCGCACCCCATATACCTATAAGGAGGGTTTGGTGGCTGAAAATGCTTTGCTTTGATGGTGATTGCATGTTGCTTGCACTTTGTGCATATTACTGAATTAATAAAGGTAAACATTTTGGAACTGGGGGTATAGCTCAGTGGTAGAGCATTTGACTGCAGTTCAAGAGGTCCCTAATTCAAATCTGGGTGCCCCCTGGTCCAACTGTTGTACCTGTAGAAATATGTTTTTAAATAAATTGAAGTAAACATTAACAATTTTAGCATTTTATGTAATGAGAAACACATTTCTACATTTGAAATACTCCTGATCATCTCCTGAAACATAGTGTAAACACCATTACGCTGTTTCGGATTTCTTCGTATGATACAAGCTGTGTATTACATTCACCCAAGTTCTACTGGTGATATTATCAGTTTGAAATAGTCCATTGGAAGCTCATATGAATGTTATAAAACTGTGGTAGAAACCAATAATATGCCCTTAATGAAATGTATTAATTTGTACAGCTGCCCAGAAGTGCACTGATGTCATTAGTTCTACAAGTTCCATAAAGTCATCCACTCTATCACTTTTTTAAAAAAGGGCAGTTTTCAGCATTCAAGGGTTTATGTCAGTGGTAGAGTGTAGGAGTGCAGTTCAAGAAGTCCCTGTTTCTAACCATATACCCTCTTCAATAGATCCTGTTAAAATGTTTTTCAACCCAGTGCACTGTAAGAAACTATAAGATATATCATCATTTCTTAGACAAAACAATCAACAATTGGGTTTAACTATGCTCTTAGCACAAAACCAACAAACTGACTGCAGTTCAAGAGGTCCCTAGTTCAAATCTGGGTGCCGCCTGGTCCAATTTTTGTACCTGTAGAAATATCTTTTTAAATAAATTGAAGTAAACATTAACAATCTTAGCATTTTATGTAATGAGCAACACATTTCTACATTTAAAATACTCCTGATCATCTCCTGAAACATAGGTTAAACACCATTACGCTGTTTCGGATTTCTTCATATGATACAAGCTGTGTATTACATTCACCCAATTTCTACTGGTGATATTATCAGTTTGAAATAGTCCATTGGAAGCTCATATGAATGTTATAAAACTGTGGTAGAAACCAATAATATGCTCTTAATGAAATGTATTAATTTGTACAGCTGACCAGAAGTGCACTGATGTCATTAGTTCTACAAGTTCCATACAGTCACCCACTCTATCACTTTTTTAAAAAAGGGCAGTTTTCAGCATTCAAGGGTTTATGTCAGTGGTAGAGTGTAGGAGTGCAGTTCAAGAAGTCCCTGTTTCATAACCATATACCCTCTTCAATAGATCCTGTTAAAATATTTTTCAACCCAATGCAGTGTAAGAAACAATAAGATATATCATCATTTCATATACAAAACAATGAACAGTTGGGTTTAACTATGCTCTTAGCACACAATCAACAAACTGCAGTAGAAAAGCAGTTACGTTTTGCAGAATTTGTGCATTTGACAAAAGATTTTTTTTCCATGTTCCAAGATCTACATGTGATATGAAATGTATGAATTCTTGCAATGGAAACCTCACTGTATTTTACCAAGGCAGATAAAGGACACCCTTCGCACCCCATATACCTATAAGGAGGGTTTGGTGGCTGAAAATGCTTTGCTTTGATGGTGATTGCATGTTGCTTGCACTTTGTGCATATTACTGAATTAATAAAGGTAAACATTTTGGAACTGGGGGTATAGCTCAGTGGTAGAGCATTTGACTGCAGTTCAAGAGGTCCCTAATTCAAATCTGGGTGCCCCCTGGTCCAACTGTTGTACCTGTAGAAATATGTTTTTAAATAAATTGAAGTAAACATTAACAATTTTAGCATTTTATGTAATGAGAAACACATTTCTACATTTGAAATACTCCTGATCATCTCCTGAAACATAGTGTAAACACCATTACGCTGTTTCGGATTTCTTCGTATGATACAAGCTGTGTTTTACATTCACCCAAGTTCTACTGGTGATATTATCAGTTTGAAATAGTCCATTGGAAGCTCATATGAATGTTATAAAACTGTGGTGGAAACCAATAATATGCCCTTAATGAAATGTATTAATTTGTACAGCTGACCAGAAGTGCACTGATGTCATTAGTTCTACAAGTTCCATACAGTCACCCACTCTATCACTTTTTTTTAAAAAAGGGCAGTTTTCAGCATTCAAGGGTTTATGTCAGTGGTAGAGGGTAGGAGTGCAGTTCAAGAAGTCCCTGTTTCATAACCATATACCCTCTTCAATAGATCCTGTTAAAATGTTTTTCAACCCAGTGCACTGTAAGAAACTATAAGATATATCATCATTTCTTAGACAAAACAATCAACAATTGGGTTTAACTATGCTCTTAGCACAAAATCAACAAACTGATTGCAGTTCAAGAGGTCCCTAGTTCAAATCTGGGTGCCGCCTGGTCCAATTTTTGTACCTGTAGAAATATCTTTTTAAATAAATTGAAGTAAACATTAACAATCTTAGCATTTTATGTAATGAGCAACACATTTCTACATTTAAAATACTCCTGATCATCTCCTGAAACATAGGTTAAACACCATTACGCTGTTTCGGATTTCTTCATATGATACAAGCTGTGTATTACATTCACCCAATTTCTACTGGTGATATTATCAGTTTGAAATAGTCCATTGGAAGCTCATATGAATGTTATAAAACTGTGGTAGAAACCAATAATATGCTCTTAATGAAATGTATTAATTTGTACAGCTGACCAGAAGTGCACTGATGTCATTAGTTCTACAAGTTCCATACAGTCACCCACTCTAT
Organism: Ambystoma mexicanum; assembly: GCF_040938575.1. Taxonomy (NCBI): domain Eukaryota; kingdom Metazoa; phylum Chordata; class Amphibia; order Caudata; family Ambystomatidae; genus Ambystoma; species Ambystoma mexicanum. The sequence goes on from NW_027182484.1 coordinate 659,810, forward strand.
CACTTTTTTAAAAAAAGGGCAGTTTTCAGCATTCAAGGGTTTATGTCAGTGGTAGAGTGTAGGAGTGCAGTTCAAGAAGTCCCTGTTTCATAACCATATACCCTCTTCAATAGATCCTGTTAAAATATTTTTCAACCCAATGCAGTGTAAGAAACAATAAGATATATCATCATTTCATATACAAAACAATGAACAGTTGGGTTTAACTATGCTCTTAGCACACAATCAACAAACTGCAGTAGAAAAGCAGTTACGTTTTGCAGAATTTGTGCATTTGACAAAAGATTTTTTTTCCATGTTCCAAGATCTACATGTGATATGAAATGTATGAATTCTTGCAATGGAAACCTCACTGTATTTTACCAAGGCAGATAAAGGACACCCTTCGCACCCCATATACCTATAAGGAGGGTTTGGTGGCTGAAAATGCTTTGCTTTGATGGTGATTGCATGTTGCTTGCACTTTGTGCATATTACTGAATTAATAAAGGTAAACATTTTGGAACTGGGGGTATAGCTCAGTGGTAGAGCATTTGACTGCAGTTCAAGAGGTCCCTAATTCAAATCTGGGTGCCCCCTGGTCCAACTGTTGTACCTGTAGAAATATGTTTTTAAATAAATTGAAGTAAACATTAACAATTTTAGCATTTTATGTAATGAGAAACACATTTCTACATTTGAAGTACTCCTGATCATCTCCTGAAACATAGTGTAAACACCATTACGCTGTTTCGGATTTCTTCGTATGATACAAGCTGTGTTTTACATTCACCCAAGTTCTACTGGTGATATTATCAGTTTGAAATAGTCCATTGGAAGCTCATATGAATGTTATAAAACTGTGGTGGAAACCAATAATATGCCCTTAATGAAATGTATTAATTTGTACAGCTGACCAGAAGTGCACTGATGTCATTAGTTCTACAAGTTCCATACAGTCACCCACTCTATCACTTTTTTTTTTAAAAAAGGGCAGTTTTCAGCATTCAAGGGTTTATGTCAGTGGTAGAGGGTAGGAGTGCAGTTAAAGAAGTCCCTGTTTCATAACCATATACCCTCTTCAATAGATCCTGTTAAAATGTTTTTCAACCCAGTGCACTGTAAGAAACTATAAGATATATCATCATTTCTTAGACAAAACAATCAACAATTGGGTTTAACTATGCTCTTAGCACAAAATCAACAAACTGATTGCAGTTCAAGAGGTCTCTAGTTCAAATCTGGGTGCCGCCTGGTCCAATTTTTGTACCTGTAGAAATATCTTTTTAAATAAATTGAAGTAAACATTAACAATCTTAGCATTTTATGTAATGAGCAACACATTTCTACATTTGAAATACTCCTGATCATCTCCTGAAACATAGGGTAAACACCATTAAGCTGTTTCGGATTTCTTCGTATGATACAAGCTGTGTATTACATTCACCCAAGTTCTACTGGTGATATTATCAGTTTGAAATAGTCCATTGGAAGCTCATATGAATGTTATAAAACTTTGGTGGAAACCAATAATATGCCCTTAATGAAATGTATTAATTTGTACAGCTGACCAGAAGTGCACTGATGTCATTAGTTCTACAAGTTCCATACAGTTACCCACTATATCACCTTTTTAAAAAAGGGCAGTTTTCAGCATTCAAGGGTTTATGTCAGTGGTAGAGGGTAGGAGTGCAGTTCAAGAAGTCCCTGTTTCATAACCATATACCCTCTTCAATAGATCCTGTTAAAATGTTTTTCAACCCAATGCACTGTAAGAAACAATAAAATATATCATCATTTCATATACAAAACAATGAACAATTGGGTTTAACTATGCTCTTAGCACAAAATCAACAAACTGCAGTAGAGAAGCAGTTACGTTTTGCAGAATTTGTGCATTTGAGAAAAGTTTTTTTTTCCATGTTCCAAGATCTACATGTGATACGAAATGTATGAATTCTTGCACTGGAAACCTCACTGTATTTTACGAAGGCAGATAAAGGACATCTTTTGTACCCCTTATACTTATAAGGAGGGTTTGGTGGCTGAAAATGCATTGCTTTGATGGTGATTGCATGTTGCTTCCACTTTGTACATATTACTGAATAAATAAAGGTGAACATTTCAGAACTGGGGGTATAGCTCAGTGGTAGAGCATTTTGACTGCAGAGATCCCTAGTTCAAATCTGGGTGCCCCCTTGTCCAACTGTTTTACCTGTAGAAATATTTTCTTAAATAAATTGAAGAAAACATTTACAATCTCAGCATTTTATGTAATGAGCAACACATTTCTACATTTGAAATACTCCTGATCATCTCTGGAAACATAGGGTAAACACCATTAAGCTGTTTCGGATTTCTTCATATGATACAAGCTGTGTATTACATGCACCCAAGTTCTACTGGTGATATTATCAGTTTGAAATAGTCCATTGGAAGCTCATATGAATGTTATAAAACTGTGGTGGAAACCAATAATATGCCCTTAATGAAATGTATTAATTTGTACAGCTGACCAGAAGTGCACTGATGTCATTAGTTCTACAAGTTCCATGCAGTCACCCACTCTATCACCTTTTTAAAAAAGAGCAGTTTTCAGCATTCAAGGGTTTATGTCAGTTGTAGAGGGTAGGGGTGAAGTTCCAGAAGTCCCTGTTTCATAACCATATACGCTCTTCAATAGATCCTGTTAAAATGTTTTTCAACCCAATGCACTGTAAGAAACAATAGGATATATCATCATTTCATATAAAAAACAATGAAAAATTGGGTTTAACTATGCCCTTAGCACAAAATCAACAAACTGCAATAGAGAAGCAGTTACGTTTTGCAGAATTTGTGCATTTGACAAAAGTTTTTTTTCCATGTTCCAAGATCTACATGTGATACGAAATGTATGAATTCTTGCAATGGAAACTTCACTGTATTTTACCAAGGCAGATAAAGGACATCTTGTGTACCCCTTATAGTTATAAGGAGGGTTTGGTGGCTGAAAATGCATTGCTTTGATGGTGATTGCATGTTGCTTCCACTTTGTACATATTACTGAATTATTAAAGTTGAAAACTTCAGAACTGGGGGTATAGTTCAGTGGTAGAGCATCTGACTGCAGATCAAGAGGTCCCTAGTTCAAATCTGGGTGCCGCCTGGTCCAACTGTTGTACCGGTAGAAATATTTTTTTAAATAAATTGAAGAAAACATTTACAATCTTAGCATTTTATGTAATGAGCAACACATGTCTACATTTGAAATACTCCTGATCATCTCCTGAAACATAGGGTAAACACCATTAAGCTGTTTAGGATTTCTTCATATGATACAAGCTGTGTTTTACATTCACCCAAGTTCTACTGGTGATATTATCAGTTTGAAATAGTCCATTGGAAGCTCATATGAACGTGATAAAACTGTGGTGGAAACCAATAATATGCCCTTAATGAAATGTATTAATTTGTCCAGCTGACCAGAAGGGTACTGATGTCATTAGTTCTACAAGTTCCATACAGTCACCCACTCTATCACTTTTTTTAAAAAGGGCAGTTTTCAGCATTCAAGGGTTTATGTCAGTGGTAGAGCGTAGGAGTGCAGTTCAAGAAGTCCCTGTTTCATAACCATATACCCTCTTCAATAGATCCTGTTAAAATGTTTTTCAACCCAATGCACTGTAAGAAACAATAGGATATATCATCATTTCGTGTAAAAAACAATGAACAATTGGGTTTAACTATGCTCTTAGCACAAAATCAACAAACTGCAGTAGAGAAGCAGTTACGTTTTGCAGAATTTGTGCATTTGACAAAAGTTTTTTTTCCATGTTCCAAGATCTACATGTGATACGAAATGTATGAATTCTTGCAATGGAATCCTCACTGTATTTTACCAAGGCAGATAAAGGACATCCTTCGCACCCCATTTACTTATAAGGAGGGTTTGGTGGCTGAAAATGCATTGCTTTGATGGTGATTGCATGGTGCTTGCACTTTGTACATATTACTGAATTAATAAAGGTGAACGTTTTAGAAGTGCGGGTATAGCTCAGTGGTAGAGCATTTGACTGCAGATCAAGAGGTCCCTAGTTCAAATCTGAGTGCCCCCTGGTCCAACTGTTGCACCTGTAGAAATATTTTTTTAAATAAATTGAAGAAAACATTTACAATCTTAGCATTTTATGTAATGAGCAACACATTTCTACATTTGAAATACTCCTGATCATCTCCTGAAAAATAGGGTAAACACCATTAAGCTGTTTCGGATTTCTTCGTATGATACAAGCTGTGTATTACATTCACCCAAGTTCTACTGGTGATATTATCAGTTTGAAATAGTCCATTGGAAGCTCATATGAATGTTATAAAACTGTGGTGGAAACCAATAATATGCCCTTAATGAAATGTATTAATTTGTACAGCTGACCAGAAGTGCACTGATGTCATTAGTTCTACAAGTTCCATACAGTCACCCACTCTATCATTTTTTTAAAAAAGGGCAGTTTTCAGCATTCAAGGGTTTATGTCAGTGGTAGAGGGTAGGAGTGCAGTTCAAGAAGTCCCTGTTTCATAACCATATACCCTCTTCAATAGATCCTGTTAAAATGTTTTTCAACCCAATGCAGTGTAAGAAACAATAAGATATATCATCATTTCATATACAAAACAATGAACAGTTGGGTTTAACTATGCTTTTAGCACAAAATCAACAAACTGCAGTAGAAAAGCAGTTACGTTTTGCAGAATTTGTGCATTTGACAAAAGTTTTTTTTCCATGTTCCAAGATCTACATGTGATACGAAATGTATGAATTCTTGCAATGGAAACCTCACTGTATTTTACCAAGGCAGATAAAGGACATCTTGTGTACCCCTTATAGTTATAAGGAGGGTTTGGTGGCTGAAAATGCATTGCTTTGATGGTGATTGCATGTTGCTTCCACTTTGTACATATTACTGAATTAATAAAGTTGAAAACTTCAGAACTGGGGGCATAGCTCAGTGGTAGAGCATTTGACTGCAGTTCAAGAGGTCCCTAGTTCAAATCTGGGTGCCGCCTGGTCCAATTTTTGTACCTGTAGAAATATTCTTTTAAATAAATTGAAGTAAACATTAACAATCTTAGCATTTTATGTAATGAGCAACACATTTCTACATTTGAAATACTCCTGATCATCTCCGGAAACATAGGTTAAACACCATTAAGCTGTTTCGGAATTCTTCATATGATACAAGCTGTGTATTACATTCACCCAATTTCTACTGGTGATATTATCAGTTTGAAATAGTCCATTGGAAGCGCATATGAATGTTATAAAACTGTGGTGGAAACCAATAATATGCCCTTAATGAAATGTATTAATTTGTACAGCTGACCAGAAGTGCACTGATTTCATTAGTTCTACAAGTTCCTTACAGTTACCCACTCTATCACCTTTTTAAAAAAGAGCAGTTTTCAGCATTCAAGGGTTTATGTCAGTGGTAGAGGGTAGGAGTGCAGTTCAAGAAGTCCCTGTTTCATAACCATATACCCTCTTCAATAGATCCTGTTTAAATATTTTTCAACCCAATGCACTGTAAGAAACAATAGGATATATCATCATTTCATATAAAAAACAATGAATAATTGGGTTTAACTATGCTCTTAGCACAAAATCAACAAACTGCAGTAGAGGAGCAGTTACGTTTTGCAGAATGTGTGCATTTGACAAACGTTTTTTTTCCATGTTCCAAGATCTACATGTGATACGAAATGTATGAATTCTTGCAATGGAAACCTCACTGTATTTTACCAAGGCAGAAAAAGGACATCCTTCGCACCCCATATACCTATAAGGAGGGTTTGGTGGCTGAAAATGCTTTGCTTTGATGGTGATTGCATGTTGCTTGCACTTTGTGCATATTACTGAATTAATAAAGGTAAACATTTTGGAACTGGGGGTATAGCTCAGTGGTAGAGCATTTGACTGCAGTTCAAGAGGTCCCTAATTCAAATCTGGGTGCCCCCTGGTCCAACTGTTGTACCTGTAGAAATATGTTTTTAAATAAATTGAAGTAAACATTAACAATTTTAGCATTTTATGTAATGAGAAACACATTTCTACATTTGAAATACTCCTGATCATCTCCTGAAACATAGTGTAAACACCATTACGCTGTTTCGGATTTCTTCGTATGATACACGCTGTGTATTACATTCACCCAAGTTCTACTGGTGATATTATCAGATTGAAATAGTCCATTGGAAGCTCATATGAATGTTATAAAACTGTGGTAGAAACCAATAATATGCCCTTAATGAAATGTATTAATTTGTACAGCTGCCCAGAAGTGCACTGATGTCATTAGTTCTACAAGTTCCATACAGTCACCCACTCTATCACTTTTTTAAAAAAGGGCAGTTTTCAGCATTCAAGGGTTTATGTCAGTGGTAGAGTGTAGGAGTGCAGTTCAAGAAGTCCCTGTTTCATAACCATATACCCTCTTCAATAGATCCTGTTAAAATGTTTTTCAACCGAGTGCACTGTAAGAAACTATAAGATATATCATCATTTCTTATACAAAACAATGAACAATTGGGTTTAACTATGCTCTTAGCACAAAATCAACAAACTTCAGTACAGAAGCAGCTACGTTTTGCAGAATTTGTGCATTTGACAAAAGCTTTTTTTTTCCATGTTCCAAGATCTACATGTGACACGAAATGTATGAATTCTTGCACTGGAAACCTCACTGTATTTTACGAAGGCAGATAAAGGACATCTTTTGTACCCCTTATACTTATAAGGAGGGTTTGGTGGCTGAAAATGCATTGCTTTGATGGTGATTGCATGTTGCTTCCACTTTGTACATATTACTGAATAAATAAAGGTGAACATTTCAGAACTGGGGGTATAGCTCAGTGTAGAGCATTTGACTGCAGATCAAGAGATCCCTAGTTCAAATCTGGGTGCCCCCTTGTCCAACTGTTTTACCTGTAGAAATATTTTCTTAATTAAATAAATTGAAGAAAATATTTACAATCTTAGCATTTTATGTAATAAGCAACACATTTCTACATTTGAAATACTCCTGATCATCTCCTGAAACATAGTGTAAACACCATTAAGCTGTTTCGGATTTCTTCGTATGATACAAGCTGTGTATTACATTCACCCAAGTTCTACTGGTGATATTATCAGTTTGAAATAGTCCATTGGAAGTTCATATGAATGTTATAAAACTGTGGTGGAAACCAATAATATGCCCTTAATGAAATGTATTAATTTGTACAGCTGACCAGAAGTGCACTGATGTCATTAGTTCTACAAGTTCCATACAGCCACCCACTCTATCACTTTTTTAAAAAAGGGCAGTTTTCAGCATTCAAGGGTTTATGTCAGTGGTAGAGGGTAGGAGTGCAGTTCAAGAAGTCCATGTTTCATAACCATATACCCTCTTCAATAGATCCTGTTAAAATGTTTTTCAACCCAATGCAGTGTAAGAAACAATAAGATATATCATCATTTCATATACAAAACAATGAACTATTGGGTTTAACTATGCTCTTAGCACAAAATCAACAAACTGCAGTAGAGAAGCAGTTACGTTTTGCAGAATTTGTGCATTTGACAAAAGCTTTTTTTTTCCATGTTCCAAGATCTACATGTGACACGAAATGTATGAATTCTTGCACTGGAAACCTCACTGTATTTTACGAAGGCAGATAAAGGACATCTTTTGTACCCCTTATACTTATAAGGAGGGTTTGGTGGCTGAAAATGCATTGCTTTGATGGTGATTGCATGTTGCTTCCACTTTGTACATATTACTGAATAAATAAAGGTGAACATTTCAGAACTGGGGGTATAGCTCAGTGTAGAGCATTTGACTGCAGATCAAGAGATCCCTAGTTCAAATCTGGGTGCCCCCTTGTCCAACTGTTTTACCTGTAGAAATATTTTCTTAATTAAATAAATTGAAGAAAATATTTACAATCTTAGCATTTTATGTAATAAGCAACACATTTCTACATTTGAAATACTCCTGATCATCTCCTGAAACATAGTGTAAACACCATTAAGCTGTTTCGGATTTCTTCGTATGATACAAGCTGTGTATTACATTCACCCAAGTTCTACTGGTGATATTATCAGTTTGAAATAGTCCATTGGAAGTTCATATGAATGTTATAAAACTGTGGTGGAAACCAATAATATGCCCTTAATGAAATGTATTAATTTGTACAGCTGACCAGAAGTGCACTGATGTCATTAGTTCTACAAGTTCCATACAGCCACCCACTCTATCACTTTTTTAAAAAAGGGCAGTTTTCAGCATTCAAGGGTTTATGTCAGTGGTAGAGGGTAGGAGTGCAGTTCAAGAAGTCCATGTTTCATAACCATATACCCTCTTCAATAGATCCTGTTAAAATGTTTTTCAACCCAATGCAGTGTAAGAAACAATAAGATATATCATCATTTCATATACAAAACAATGAACTATTGGGTTTAACTATGCTCTTAGCACAAAATCAACAAACTGCAGTAGAGAAGCAGTTACGTTTTGCAGAATTTGTGCATTTGACAAAAGCTTTTTTTTTCCATGTTCCAAGATCTACATGTGACACGAAATGTATGAATTCTTGCACTGGAAACCTCACTGTATTTTACGAAGGCAGATAAAGGACATCTTTTGTACCCCTTATACTTATAAGGAGGGTTTGGTGGCTGAAAATGCATTGCTTTGATGGTGATTGCATGTTGCTTCCACTTTGTACATATTACTGAATAAATAAAGGTGAACATTTCAGAACTGGGGGTATAGCTCAGTGTAGAGCATTTGACTGCAGATCAAGAGATCCCTAGTTCAAATCTGGGTGCCCCCTTGTCCAACTGTTTTACCTGTAGAAATATTTTCTTAATTAAATAAATTGAAGAAAATATTTACAATCTTAGCATTTTATGTAATAAGCAACACATTTCTACATTTGAAATACTCCTGATCATCTCCTGAAACATAGTGTAAACATCATTAAGCTGTTTCGGATTTCTTCGTATGATACAAGCTGTGTATTACATTCACCCAAGTTCTACTGGTGATATTATCAGTTTGAAATAGTCCATTGGAAGTTCATATGAATGTTATAAAACTGTGGTGGAAACCAATAATATGCCCTTAATGAAATGTATTAATTTGTACAGCTGACCAGAAGTGCACTGATGTCATTAGTTCTACAAGTTCCATACAGCCACCCACTCTATCACTTTTTTAAAAAAGGGCAGTTTTCAGCATTCAAGGGTTTATGTCAGTGGTAGAGGGTAGGAGTGCAGTTCAAGAAATCCCTGTTTCATAACCATATACCCTCTTCAATAGATCCTGTTAAAATGTTTTTCAACCCAATGCACTGTAAGAAGCAATAGGATATATCATCATTTCATATACAAAACAATGAACAATTGGGTTTAACTATGCTCTTAGCACAAAATCAACAAACTGCAGTAGAGAAGCAGTTACATTTTGCAGAATTTGTGCATTTGACAAAAGATTTTTTTCCATGTTCCCAGATCTACATGTGATACGAAATGTATGACTTCTTGCAATGGAAACCTCACTGTATTTTACCAGGGAAGATAAAGGACATCCTTTGCACCCCATATACTTATAAGGAGGGTTTGGTGGCTGAAAATGCATTGCTTTGATGGTGATTGCATGTAGCTTCCACTTTCCACATATTACTGAATAAATAAAGGTGAACATTTCAGAAATGGGGGTATAGCTCAGGGGTAGAGCATTTCACTGCAGATCAAGAGGTCCCTAGTGCAAATCTGGGTGCCCCCTTGTCCAACTGTTGTACCTGTAGAAATATTTGTTTTATTAAATAAATTGAAGTAACCATTTACAATCTTAGCATTTTATGTAATGAGCAACACATTTCTCCATTTAAAATACTCCTGATCATCACCTGAAACATAGGGTAAACACCATTAAGCTGTTTAGGATTTCTTCATGTGATACAAGCTGTGTTTAACATTCACCCAGGTTCTACTGGTGATATGATCAGTTTGGAATAGTCCATTGGAAGCTCACATGAATGTTATAAAACTGTGGTGGAAACCTATAATATGCCCTTAATGAAATGTATTAATTTGTACAGCTGACCAGAAGTGCACTGATGTCATTAGTTCCACAAGTTCCATAGAGTCACCCACTCTATCGCCTTTTTAAAAAAGGGTAGTTTTCAACATTGAAGGGTTTATATCAGTGGTAGAGCGTAGGAGTGTAGTTCAAGAAGTCACTGTTTCATAACCATATACCCTCTTCAATAGATCCTGTTAAAATGTTTTTCAACCCAATGCACTGTAAGAAACAATAGGATATATCATCATTTCATATACAAAACAATGAACAATTGGGTTTAACTATGCTCTTAGCACAAAATCAACAAACTGCAGTAGAGAAGCAGTTACATTTTGAAGAATTTGTGCATTTGACAAAAGATTTTTTTTCCAAGCTCCACGATCTACATATGATACGAAATGTATGAATTCTTGCAATGGAAACCTCACTGTATTTTACCAAGGCAGATAAAGGACATCCTTGGCACCCCATATACTTATAAGAAGGGTTTGGTGACTGAAAATGCATTGCTTTGATGGTGATTGCATGTTGCTTGCACTTTGTACATATTACTGAATTAATGAAGGTGAATATTTTATAACCGGGGGTATAGCTCAGTGGTAGAGCATTTGACTGCAGATCAAGAGGTCCCTAGTTCAAATCTAGTTGCCCCCTTGTCCTACTGTTTTACCTGTAGAAATATTTTTTTAATTAAATAAATTGAAGAAAACATTTACAATCTTAGCATTTTATGTAATGAGCAACACATTTCTTCATTTGAAATACTCCTGATCATCTCCGGAAACATAGGGTAAACACCATTAAGCTGTTTCGGAATTCTTTGTATGATACAAGCTGTGTATTACATTCACCCAAGTTCTACTGGTGATATTATCAGTTTGAAATAGTCCATTGGAAGCGCATATGAATGTTATAAAACTGTGGTGGAAACCAGTAATATGCCCTTAATGAAATGTATTAATTTGTACAGCTGACCAGAAGTGCACTGATGTCATTAGATCTACAAGTTCCATACAGTCAACCACTCTATCACCTTTTTAAAAAAGAACAGTTTTCAGCATTCAAGGGTTTATGTCAGTGGTAGTGGTAGGAGTGCAGTTCAAGAAGTCCCTGTTTCATAACCATATACCCTCTTCAATAGATCCTGTTAAAATATTTTTCAACCCAATGCACTGTAAGAAACAATAGGATATATCATCATTTCATATAAAAAAAAACAATGAACAATTGGGTTTAACTATGCTCTTAGCACAAAATCAACAAACTGCAGTAGAGAAGCAGTTACGTTTTGCAGAATTTGTGCATTTGACAAAAGTTTTTTTTCCATTTTCCAAGATCTACATGTGATACGGAATGTATTAATTCTTGCAATGGAAACCTCACTGTATTTTACCAAGGCAGATAAAGGACATCTTGTGTATCCCTTATAGTTATAAGGAGGGTTTGGTGGCTGAAAATGCATTGCTTTGATGGTGATTGCATGTTGCTTCCACTTTGTACATATTACTGAATTAATAAAGGTGAACATTTCAGAAGTGGTGGTATAGCTCAGTGGTAGAGCATTTGACTGCAGATCAAGAGGTCGCTAGCCCAAATCTGGGTGCCCCCTTGTTCAACTGTTTTACCTGTGGAAATATTTTTTTAATTAAATAAATTGAAGAAAACATTTACAATCTTAGCATTTTATGTAATGAGCAACACATTTCTTCATTTGAAATACTCCTGATCATCTCCGGAAACATAGGGTAAACACCATTAAGCTGTTTCGGAATTCTTCGTATGATACAAGCTGTGTATTACATTCACCCAAGTTCTACTGGTGATATTATCAGTTTGAAATAGTCCATTGGAAGCGCATATGAATGTTATAAAACTGTGGTGGAAACCAGTAATATGCCCTTAATGAAATGTATTAATTTGTACAGCTGACCAGAAGTGCACTGATGTCATTAGATCTACAAGTTCCATACAGTCAACCACTCTATCACCTTTTTAAAAAAGAACAGTTTTCAGCATTCAAGGGTTTATGTCAGTGGTAGTGGTAGGAGTGCAGTTCAAGAAGTCCCTGTTTCATAACCATATACCCTCTTCAATAGATCCTGTTAAAATATTTTTCAACCCAATGCACTGTAAGAAACAATAGGATATATCATCATTTCATATAAAAAAAAACAATGAACAATTGGGTTTAACTATGCTCTTAGCACAAAATCAACAAACTGCAGTAGAGAAGCAGTTACGTTTTGCAGAATTTGTGCATTTGAGAAAAGTTTTTTTTTCCATGTTCCAAGATCTACATGTGATACGAAATGTATGAATTCTTGCACTGGAAACCTCACTGTATTTTACGAAGGCAGATAAAGGACATCTTTTGTACCCCTTATACTTATAAGGAGGGTTTGGTGGCTGAAAATGCATTGCTTTGATGGTGATTGCATGTTGCTTCCACTTTGTACATATTACTGAATAAATAAAGGTGAACATTTCAGAACTGGGGGTATAGCTCAGTGGTAGAGCATTTTGACTGCAGAGATCCCTAGTTCAAATCTGGGTGCCCCCTTGTCCAACTGTTTTACCTGTAGAAATATTTTCTTAAATAAATTGAAGAAAACATTTACAATCTCAGCATTTTATGTAATGAGCAACACATTTCTACATTTGAAATACTCCTGATCATCTCTGGAAACATAGGGTAAACACCATTAAGCTGTTTCGGATTTCTTCGTATGATACAAGCTGTGTATTACATGCACCCAAGTTCTACTGGTGATATTATCAGTTTGAAATAGTCCATTGGAAGCTCATATGAATGTTATAAAACTGTGGTGGAAACCAATAATATGCCCTTAATGAAATGTATTAATTTGTACAGCTGACCAGAAGTGCACTGATGTCATTAGTTCTACAAGTTCCATGCAGTCACCCACTCTATCACCTTTTTAAAAAAGAGCAGTTTTCAGCATTCAAGGGTTTATGTCAGTTGTAGAGGGTAGGGGTGAAGTTCCAGAAGTCCCTGTTTCATAACCATATACGCTCTTCAATAGATCCTGTTAAAATGTTTTTCAACCCAATGCACTGTAAGAAACAATAGGATATATCATCATTTCATATAAAAAACAATGAAAAATTGGGTTTAACTATGCCCTTAGCACAAAATCAACAAACTGCAATAGAGAAGCAGTTACGTTTTGCAGAATTTGTGCATTTGACAAAAGTTTTTTTTCCATGTTCCAAGATCTACATGTGATACGAAATGTATGAATTCTTGCAATGGAAACCTCACTGTATTTTACCAAGGCAGATAAAGGACATCTTGTGTATCCCTTATAGTTATAAGGAGGGTTTGGTGGCTGAAAATGCATTGCTTTGATGGTGATTTCATGTTGCTTCCACTTTGTACATATTACTGAATTAATAAAGGAGAACATTTCAGAACTGGGGGTATAGTTCAGTGGTAGAGCATTTGACCCCAGATCAAGAGGTCCCTAGTTCAAATCTGGGTGCCCCCTTGTCCACTGTTTTACCTGTAGAATTTTTTTTTAATTAAATAAATTGAAGAAAACATTTACAATCTTAGCATTTTATGTAATGAGCAACACATGTCTACATTTGAAATACTCCTGATCATCTCCTGAAACATAGGGTAAACACCATTAAGCTGTTTAGGATTTCTTCATATGATACAAGCTGTGTTTTACATTCACCCAAGTTCTACTGGTGATATTATCAGTTTGAAATAGTCCATTGGAAGCTCATATGAACGTGATAAAACTGTGGTGGAAACCAATAATATGCCCTTAATGAAATGTATTAATTTGTCCAGCTGACCAGAAGGGTACTGATGTCATTAGTTCTACAAGTTCCATACAGTCACCCACTCTATCACTTTTTTTAAAAAGGGCAGTTTTCAGCATTCAAGGGTTTATGTCAGTGGTAGAGCGTAGGAGTGCAGTTCAAGAAGTCCCTGTTTCATAACCATATACCCTCTTCAATAGATCCTGTTAAAATGTTTTTCAACCCAATGCACTGTAAGAAACAATAGGATATATCATCATTTCGTGTAAAAAACAATGAACAATTGGGTTTAACTATGCTCTTAGCACAAAATCAACAAACTGCAGTAGAGAAGCAGTTACGTTTTGCAGAATTTGTGCATTTGACAAAAGTTTTTTTTCCATGTTCCAAGATCTACATGTGATACGAAATGTATGAATTCTTGCAATGGAATCCTCACTGTATTTTACCAAGGCAGATAAAGGACATCCTTCGCACCCCATTTACTTATAAGGAGGGTTTCGTGGCTGAAAATGCATTGCTTTGATGGTGATTGCATGGTGCTTGCACTTTGTACATATTACTGAATTAATAAAGGTGAACGTTTTAGAAGTGCGGGTATAGCTCAGTGGTAGAGCATTTGACTGCAGATCAAGAGGTCCCTAGTTCAAATCTGAGTGCCCCCTGGTCCAACTGTTGCACCTGTAGAAATATTTTTTTAAATAAATTGAAGAAAACATTTACAATCTTAGCATTTTATGTAATGAGCAACACATTTCTACATTTGAAATACTCCTGATCATCTCCTGAAACATAGGGTAAACACCATTAAGCTGTTTCGGATTTCTTCGTATGATACAAGCTGTGTATTACATTCACCCAAGTTCTACTGGTGATATTATCAGTTTGAAATAGTCCATTGGAAGCTCATATGAATGTTATAAAACTGTGGTGGAAACCAATAATATGCCCTTAATGAAATGTATTAATTTGTACAGCTGACCAGAAGTGCACTGATGTCATTAGTTCTACAAGTTCCATACAGTCACCCACTCTATCATTTTTTTAAAAAAGGGCAGTTTTCAGCATTCAAGGGTTTATGTCAGTGGTAGAGGGTAGGAGTGCAGTTCAAGAAGTCCCTGTTTCATAACCATATACCCTCTTCAATAGATCCTGTTAAAATGTTTTTCAACCCAATGCAGTGTAAGAAACAATAAGATATATCATCATTTCATATACAAAACAATGAACAGTTGGGTTTAACTATGCTCTTAGCACAAAATCAACAAACTGCAGTAGAAAAGCAGTTACGTTTTGCAGAATTTGTGCATTTGACAAAAGTTTTTTTTCCATGTTCCAAGATCTACATGTGATACGAAATGTATGAATTCTTGCAATGGAAACCTCACTGTATTTTACCAAGGCAGATAAAGGACATCTTGTGTACCCCTTATAGTTATAAGGAGGGTTTGGTGGCTGAAAATGCATTGCTTTGATGGTGATTGCATGTTGCTTCCACTTTGTACATATTACTGAATTAATAAAGTTGAAAACTTCAGAACTGGGGGCATAGCTCAGTGGTAGAGCATTTGACTGCAGTTCAAGAGGTCCCTAGTTCAAATCTGGGTGCCGCCTGGTCCAATTTTTGTACCTGTAGAAATATTTTTTTAAATAAATTGAAGTAAACATTAACAATCTTAGCATTTTATGTAATGAGCAACACATTTCTACATTTGAAATACTCCTGATCATCTCCGGAAACATAGGTTAAACACCATTAAGCTGTTTCGGAATTCTTCATATGATACAAGCTGTGTATTACATTCACCCAATTTCTACTGGTGATATTATCAGTTTGAAATAGTCCATTGGAAGCGCATATGAATGTTATAAAACTGTGGTGGAAACCAATAATATGCCCTTAATGAAATGTATTAATTTGTACAGCTGACCAGAAGTGCACTGATTTCATTAGTTCTACAAGTTCCTTACAGTTACCCACTCTATCACCTTTTTAAAAAAGAGCAGTTTTCAGCATTCAAGGGTTTATGTCAGTGGTAGAGGGTAGGAGTGCAGTTCAAGAAGTCCCTGTTTCATAACCATATACCCTCTTCAATAGATCCTGTTTAAATATTTTTCAACCCAATGCACTGTAAGAAACAATAGGATATATCATCATTTCATATACAAAACAATGAATAATTGGGTTTAACTATGCTCTTAGCACAAAATCAACAAACTGCAGTAGAGGAGCAGTTACGTTTTGCAGAATGTGTGCATTTGACAAACGTTTTTTTTCCATGTTCCAAGATCTACATGTGATACGAAATGTATGAATTCTTGCAATGGAAACCTCACTGTATTTTACCAAGGCAGATAAAGGACATCCTTCGCACCCCATATACCTATAAGGAGGGTTTGGTGGCTGAAAATGCTTTGCTTTGATGGTGATTGCATGTTGCTTGCACTTTGTGCATATTACTGAATTAATAAAGGTAAACATTTTGGAACTGGGGGTATAGCTCAGTGGTAGAGCATTTGACTGCAGTTCAAGAGGTCCCTAATTCAAATCTGGGTGCCCCCTGGTCCAACTGTTGTACCTGTAGAAATATGTTTTTAAATAAATTGAAGTAAACATTAACAATTTTAGCATTTTATGTAATGAGAAACACATTTCTACATTTGAAATACTCCTGATCATCTCCTGAAACATAGTGTAAACACCATTACGCTGTTTCGGATTTCTTCGTATGATACACGCTGTGTATTACATTCACCCAAGTTCTACTGGTGATATTATCAGTTTGAAATAGTCCATTGGAAGCTCATATGAATGTTATAAAACTGTGGTAGAAACCAATAATATGCCCTTAATGAAATGTATTAATTTGTACAGCTGCCCAGAAGTGCACTGATGTCATTAGTTCTACAAGTTCCATACAGTCACCCACTCTATCACTTTTTTAAAAAAGGGCAGTTTTCAGCATTCAAGGGTTTATGTCAGTGGTAGAGTGTAGGAGTGCAGTTCAAGAAGTCCCTGTTTCATAACCATATACCCTCTTCAATAGATCCTGTTAAAATGTTTTTCAACCCAGTGCACTGTAAGAAACTATAAGATATATCATCATTTCTTATACAAAACAATGAACAATTGGGTTTAACTATGCTCTTAGCACAAAATCAACAAACTTCAGTACAGAAGCAGCTACGTTTTGCAGAATTTGTGCATTTGACAAAAGCTTTTTTTTTCCATGTTCCAAGATCTACATGTGACACGAAATGTATGAATTCTTGCACTGGAAACCTCACTGTATTTTACGAAGGCAGATAAAGGACATCTTTTGTACCCCTTATACTTATAAGGAGGGTTTGGTGGCTGAAAATGCATTGATTTGATGGTGATTGCATGTTGCTTCCACTTTGTACACATTACTGAATAAATAAAGGTGAACATTTCAGAACTGGGGGTATAGCTCAGTGTAGAGCATTTGACTGCAGATCAAGAGATCCCTAGTTCAAATCTGGGTGCCCCCTTGTCCAACTGTTTTACCTGTAGAAATATTTTCTTAATTAAATAAATTGAAGAAAATATTTACAATCTTAGAATTTTATGTAATAAGCAACACATTTCTACATTTGAAATACTCCTGATCATCTCCTGAAACATAGTGTAAACACCATTAAGCTGTTTCGGATTTCTTCGTATGATACAAGCTGTGTATTACATTCACCCAAGTTCTACTGGTGATATGATCATTTTAAAATAGTCCATTGGAAGCTCATATGAATGTTATAAAACTGTGGTGGAAACCAATAATATGCCCTTAATGAAATGTATTAATTTGTACAGCTGCCCAGAAGTGCACTGATGTCATTAGTTCTACAAGTTCCATACAGCCACCCACTCTATCACTTTTTTAAAAAAGGGCAGTTTTCAGCATTCAAGGGTTTATGTCAGTGGTAGAGGGTAGGAGTGCAGTTCAAGAAGTCCATGTTTCATAACCATATACCCTCTTCAATAGATCCTGTTAAAATGTTTTTCAACCCATTGCAGTGTAAGAAACAATAAGATATATCATCATTTCATATACAAAACAATGAACAATTGGGTTTAACGATGCTCTCAGCACAAAATCAACAAACTGCAGTAGAGATGCAGTTACGCTTTGCAGAATTTGTGCATTTGACAAAAGTTATTTTTCCATGTTCCAAGATCTACATGTGATACGAAATGTATGAATTCTTGCAATGGAAACCTCACTGTATTTTACCAAGGCAGATAAAGGACATCCATCGCACCCCATATACTTATAAGGAGGGTTTGGTGGCTGAAAATGCATTGCTTTGATGGTGATTGCATGTTGCTTGCACTTTGTACATATTACTGAATTAATAAAGGTGAACTTTTCAAAACTGGGGGTATAGCTCAGTGGTAGAGCATTTGACTGCAGATCAAGAAGTCTCTAGTTCAAAACTGGGTGCCCCTTGTTCAACTGTTTTACCTGTAGAAATATTTTTTTAATTAAATAAATTGAAGTAAACATTTACAATCTTAGCATTTTATGTAATGAGCAACACATTTCTACATTTGAAATACTCCTGATCATCACCTGAAATATAGGGTAAACACCACTAAGCTGTTTAGGATTTCTTCATATGATACAAGCTGTGTTTTAAATTCACCCAGGTTCTACTGGTGATATGATCAGTTTGAAATAGTCCACTGGAAGCTCATATGAATGTTATAAAACTGTGGTGGAAACCAATAATATGCCCTTAATGAAATGTATTAATTTTTACAGCTGACCAGAAGTGCACTGATGTCATTAGTTCTACAAGTTCCATAGAGTCACCCACTCTATAACCTTTTTAAAAAAGGGCAGTTTCCAACATTGAAGGGTTTATGTCAGTGATGGAGCATAGGAGTGTAGTTCAAGAAGTCCCTGTTTCATAACCATATACCCTCTTCAATAGATCCTGTTAAAATGTTTTTCAACCCAATGCACTGTAAGAAACAATAGGATATATCATCATTTCATATACAAAACCATGAACAATTGGGTTTAAATATGCTCTTAGCACAAAGTCAACAAACTGCAGTAGAGAAGCAGTTACATTTTGCAGAATTTGTGCATTTGACAAAAGATTTTTTTTCCATGTTCCAAGATCTACATGTGATACGAAATGTATGAATTCTTGCAATGGAAACCTCAATGTATTTTACCAAGGCAGATAAAGGTCATCCTTCGCACCCCATATACTTATAAGGAGGGTTTGGTGGCTGAAAATGCATTGCTTTGATGGCGATTGCATGTTGCTTGCACTTTGTACATATTACTGAATTAATAAAGGTGAACATTTTAGAAGTACAGGTATAGCTCAGTGATAGAGCATTTGACTGTAGATCAAGAGGTTCCTAGTTCAAATCTGGGTGCCCCCTGGTCCAACAGTTGCACCTGTAGAAATATTTTTTTAATTAAATAAATTGAAGAAAACATTTACAATCTTAGCATTTTATGTAATGAGCAACACATTTCTACATTTGAAATACTCCTGATCATCTCCTGAAACATAGGGTAATCACCATTAAGCTGTTTCGGATTTCTTCGTATGATACAAGCTGTGTATTACATTTACCCAAGTTCAACTGGTGATATTATCAGTTTGAAATAGTCCATTGGAAGCTCATATGAATGTTATAAAACTGCGGTGGAAACCAATAAAATGCCCTTAATGAAATGTATTAATTTGTACAGCTGACCAGAAGTGCACCGATGCCATTAGTTCTACAAGTTCCATACAGTCACCCACTCTATCATCTTTTTAAAAAAGGGCTGTTTTCAGCATTCAAGGGTATAACTCAGTGGTAGAGCGTTGGAGTGCAGTTCAAGAAGTCCCTCTTTCATAACTATATACCCTCTTCAATAGATCCTGTTAAAATGTTTTTCAACCCAATGAACTGTAAGAAACAATAGGATATATAATCATTTCATAAAAAAACAATGAACAATTGGGTTTAACTATGCTCTTGGCACAAAATCAACAAACTGCAGTAGAGAAGCAGTTACGTTTTGCAGAATTTGTGCATTTGACAAAAGTTTTTTTTTTCCATGTTCCAAGATCTACATGTGATACGAAATGTATGAATTCTTGCACTGGAAACCTCACTGTATTTTACAAAGGCAGATAAAGGACATCTTTTGTACCCCTTATACTTATAAGGAGGGTTTGGTGGCTGAAAAGGCATTGCTTTGATGGTGATTGCATGTTGCTTCCTCTTTGTACATATTACTGAATAAATAAAGGTGAACATTTCAGAACTGGGGGTATAGCTCAGTGGTAGAGCATTTGACTGCAGATCAAGAGGTTCCAAGTGCAAATCTGGGTGCCCCCTTGTCCAACTGTTTTACCTGTAGAAATATTGTTTTAATTAATTAAATAAATTGAAGAAAACATTTACAATCTTAGCATTTTATGTAATGAGCAACACATTTCTACATTTGAAATACTCCTGATCATCTCCGGAAACATAGGGTAAACACCATTAAGCTGTTTCGGATTTCTTCGTATGATACAAGCTGTGTATTACATTCACCAAAGTTCTACTGGTGATATTATCAGTTTGAAATAGTCCATTGGAAGCGCATATGAATGTTATAAAACTGGGGTGGAAACCAATAATATGCCCTTAATGAAATGAATTAATTTGTACAGCTGACCAGAAGTGCACTGATGTCATTAGATCTACAAGTTCCATGCGGTCACCCACTCTATCACCTTTTTTAAAAAAGAGCAGTTTTAAGCATTCAAGGGTTTATGTCAGTGGTAGAGGGTAGGAGTGCAGTTCAAGAAGTCCCTGTTTCATAACCATATACCCTCTTCAATAGATCCTGTTAAAATGTTTTTCAACCCAATGCACTGTAAGAAACAATAGGATATATCATCATTTCATATAAAAAACAATGAATAATTGGGTTTAACTATGCTCTTAGCACAAAATCAACAAACTGCAGTAGAGAAGCAGTTACGTTTTGCAGAATTTGTGCATTTGACAAAAGTTTTTTTTTCCCATGTTCCAAGATCTACATGTGATACGAAATGTATGAATTCTTGCAATGGAAACCTCACTGTATTTTACCAAGGCAGATAAAGGACATCCTTCGCACCCCATATACTTATAAGGAGGGTTTGGTGACTGAAAATGCATTGCTTTGATGGTGATTGCATGTTGCTTGCACTTTGTACATATTACTGAATTAATGAAGGTGAATATTTTATAACCGGGGGTATAGCTCAGTGGTAGAGCATTTGACTGCAGATCAAGAGGTCCCTAGTTCAAATCTAGTTGCCCCCTTGTCCTACTGTTTTACCTGTAGAAATATTTTTTTAATTAAATAAATTGAAGAAAACATTTACAATCTTAGCATTTTATGTAATGAGCAACACATTTCTTCATTTGAAATACTCCTGATCATCTCCGGAAACATAGGGTAAACACCATTAAGCTGTTTCGGAATTCTTCGTATGATACAAGCTGTGTATTACATTCACCCAAGTTCTACTGGTGATATTATCAGTTTGAAATAGTCCATTGGAAGCGCACATGAATGTTATAAAACTGTGGTGGAAACCAGTAATATGCCCTTAATGAAATGTATTAATTTGTACAGCTGACCAGAAGTGCACTGATGTCATTAGATCTACAAGTTCCATACAGTCAACCACTCTATCACCTTTTTAAAAAAGAACAGTTTTCAGCATTCAAGGGTTTATGTCAGTGGTAGTGGTAGGAGTGCAGTTCAAGAAGTCCCTGTTTCATAACCATATACCCTCTTCAATAGATCCTGTTAAAATATTTTTCAACCCAATGCACTGTAAGAAACAATAGGATATATCATCATTTCATATAAAAAAAAACAATGAACAATTGGGTTTAACTATGCTCTTAGCACAAAATCAACAAACTGCAGTAGAGAAGCAGTTACGTTTTGCAGAATTTGTGCATTTGACAAAAGTTTTTTTTCCATTTTCCAAGATCTACATGTGATACGGAATGTATTAATTCTTGCAATGGAAACCTCACTGTATTTTACCAAGGCAGATAAAGGACATCTTGTGTATCCCTTATAGTTATAAGGAGGGTTTGGTGGCTGAAAATGCATTGCTTTGATGGTGATTGCATGTTGCTTCCACTTTGTACATATTACTGAATTAATAAAGGTGAAAATTTCAGAACTGGGGGTATAGTCCAGTGGTAGAGCGTTTAACTGCAGCTCAAGAGGTCCCTAGTTCAAATCTGTGTGCCCTCTTGTCCAACTGTTTTACCTGTAGAAATATTTTTTAATTAAATAAAGTGAAGAAAACATTTACAATCTTAGCATTTTATGTAATGAGCAACACATTTCTACATTGAAATCCTCTTTATAATCACCTGAAACATAGGTTAAACACCATTAAGCTGCTTAGGATTTCTTCATATGATACAAGGTGTGTTTTACATTCACCCAAGTTCTTCTGGTGATATGATCAGTTTGAGATAGTCCATTGGAAGCTCATATGAATTTTATAAAACTGTGGTGGAAACCAGTAATATGCCCTTAATGAAATGTATTAATTTGTGCAGCTGACCAGAAGTGCACTGATGTCATTAGTTCTAAAATTTCCATAGAGTCACCCACTCTATCACCTTTTTAAAAAAGGGCAGTTTTCAACATTGAAGGGTTTATGTCAGTGGTAGAGCGTCGGAGTGTAGTTCAAGAAATCCCTGTTTCATAACCATATACCCTCTTCAATAGATCCTGTTAAAATGTTTTTCAACCCAATGCACTGTAAGAAGCAATAGGATATATCATCATTTCATATACAAAACAATGAACAATTGGGTTTAACTATGCTCTTAGCACAAAATCAACAAACTGCAGTAGAGAAGCAGTTACATTTTGCAGAATTTGTGCATTTGACAAAAGATTTTTTTCCATGTTCCCAGATCTACATGTGATACGAAATGTATGACTTCTTGCAATGGAAACCTCACTGTATTTTACCAGGGAAGATAAAGGACATCCTTTGCACCCCATATACTTATAAGGAGGGTTTGGTGGCTGAAAATGCATTGCTTTGATGGTGATTGCATGTAGCTTCCACTTTCCACATATTACTGAATAAATAAAGGTGAACATTTCAGAAATGGGGGTATAGCTCAGGGGTAGAGCATTTCACTGCAGATCAAGAGGTCCCTAGTGCAAATCTGGGTGCCCCCTTGTCCAACTGTTGTACCTGTAGAAATATTTTTTTAATTAAATAAATTGAAGTAAACATTTACAATCTTAGCATTTTATGTAATGAGCAACACATTTCTCCATTTAAAATACTCCTGATCATCACCTGAAACATAGGGTAAACACCATTAAGCTGTTTAGGATTTCTTCATGTGATACAAGCTGTGTTTAACATTCACCCAGGTTCTACTGGTGATATGATCAGTTTGGAATAGTCCATTGGAAGCTCACATGAATGTTATAAAACTGTGGTGGAAACCTATAATATGCCCTTAATGAAATGTATTAATTTGTACAGCTGACCAGAAGTGCACTGATGTCATTAGTTCTACAAGTTCCATAGAGTCACCCACTCTATCGCCTTTTTAAAAAAGGGTAGTTTTCAACATTGAAGGGTTTATATCAGTGGTAGAGCGTAGGAGTGTAGTTCAAGAAGTCACTGTTTCATAACCATATACCCTCTTCAATAGATCCTGTTAAAATGTTTTTCAACCCAATGCACTGTAAGAAACAATAGGATATATCATCATTTCATATACAAAACAATGAACAATTGGGTTTAACTATGCTCTTAGCACAAAATCAACAAACTGCAGTAGAGAAGCAGTTACATTTTGAAGAATTTGTGCATTTGACAAAAGATTTTTTTTCCAAGCTCCACGATCTACATATGATACGAAATGTATGAATTCTTGCAATGGAAACCTCACTGTATTTTACCAAGGCAGATAAAGGACATCCTTCGCACCCCATATACTTATAAGAAGGGTTTGGTGACTGAAAATGCATTGCTTTGATGGTGATTGCATGTTGCTTGCACTTTGTACATATTACTGAATTAATGAAGGTGAATATTTTATAACCGGGGGTATAGCTCAGTGGTAGAGCATTTGACTGCAGATCAAGAGGTCCCTAGTTCAAATCTAGTTGCCCCCTTGTCCTACTGTTTTACCTGTAGAAATATTTTTTTAATTAAATAAATTGAAGAAAACATTTACAATCTTAGCATTTTATGTAATGAGCAACACATTTCTTCATTTGAAATACTCCTGATCATCTCCGGAAACATAGGGTAAACACCATTAAGCTGTTTCGGAATTCTTCGTATGATACAAGCTGTGTATTACATTCACCCAAGTTCTACTGGTGATATTATCAGTTTGAAATAGTCCATTGGAAGCGCATATGAATGTTATAAAACTGTGGTGGAAACCAGTAATATGCCCTTAATGAAATGTATTAATTTGTACAGCTGACCAGAAGTGCACTGATGTCATTAGATCTACAAGTTCCATACAGTCAACCACTCTATCACCGTTTTAAAAAAGAACAGTTTTCAGCATTCAAGGGTTTATGTCAGTGGTAGTGGTAGGAGTGCAGTTCAAGAAGTCCCTGTTTCATAACCATATACCCTCTTCAATAGATCCTGTTAAAATATTTTTCAACCCAATGCACTGTAAGAAACAATAGGATATATCATCATTTCATATAAAAAAAAACAATGAACAATTGGGTTTAACTATGCTCTTAGCACAAAATCAACAAACTGCAGTAGAGAAGCAGTTACGTTTTGCAGAATTTGTGCATTTGACAAAAGTTTTTTTTCCATTTTCCAAGATCTACATGTGATACGGAATGTATTAATTCTTGCAATGGAAACCTCACTGTATTTTACCAAGGCAGATAAAGGACATCTTGTGTATCCCTTATAGTTATAAGGAGGGTTTGGTGGCTGAAAATGCATTGCTTTGATGGTGATTGCATGTTGCTTCCACTTTGTACATATTACTGAATTAATAAAGGTGAACATTTCAGAAGTGGTGGTATAGCTCAGTGGTAGAGCATTTGACTGCAGATCAAGAGGTCGCTAGCCCAAATCTGGGTGCCCCCTTGTTCAACTGTTTTACCTGTGGAAATATTTTTTTAATTAAATAAATTGAAGAAAACATTTACAATCTTAGCATTTTATGTAATGAGCAACACATTTCTACATTTGAAATACTCCTGATAATCACCTGAAACATAGGGTAAACACCATTAACCTGTTTAGGATTTCTTCTTATGATACAAGCTGTGTTTTACATTCACCCAAGTTCTACTGGTGATATTATCAGTTCGAAATAGTAGATTGGAAGCTCATATGAATGTTATAAAACTGTGGTGGAAACCAATAATATGCCCTTAATGAAATGTATTAATTTGTACCGCTGACCAGAAGTGCACTGATGTCATTAGTTCTACAAGTTCCATACAGTCACCCACTCTAATACCTTTTTAAAAAAGGGCAGTTTTCAGCATTCAAGGGTTTAACTCAGTTGTATAGCGTAGGAATGCAGTTCAAGAAGTCCCTGTTTCATAACCATATCCCCTCTTCAATAGATCCTGTTAAAATGTTTTTCAACCCAATGGACTGTAATAAACAATAAAATATATCATCATTTCAAATACAAAACATGAACAATTGGGTTTAACTATGCTCTTGGCACAAAATCAACAAACTGCAGTAGAGAAGCAGTGACGTTTTGCAGAATTTGTCCATTTGACAAAAGTTTTTTTTCCATGTTCCAAGATCTACATGTGATACGAAATGTATGAATTCTTGCAATGGAAACCTCACTGTATTTTACCAAGGCAGATAAAGGACATCTTGTGTACCCCTTATAGTTATAAGGAGGGTTTGGTGGCTGTAAGTGCATTGCTTTGATGGTGATTGCATGTTGCTTGCACTTTGTACATATTACTGAATTAATATAGGTGAACATTTCAGAACGGGGGCATAGCTCAGTGGTAGAGCATTTGACTGCAGATCAAGAGGTCCCTAGTTCAACTGTTTTACCTGTAGAAATATTTTTTTAATTAAATAAATTGAAGTAAAATTTTACAATCTTAGCATTTTATGTAATGAGCAACACATTTCTACATTTGAAATACTCCAGATCATCTCCTGAAACATAGGATAAACACCATTAAGCTGTTTAGGATTTCTTCATATGATAGAAGCTGTGTTTTACATTTACCCAAGTTCTACTGGTGATATGATTAGTTTGAAATAGTCCATTGGAAGCTCATATGAATGTTATAAAACTGTGGTGGAAACCAATAATATGCCCTTAATGAAATGTATTAATTTGTACAGCTGACCAGAAATGCACTGATGTCATTAGTTCTACAAGTTCCACACAGTCACCCACTCTATCACCTTTTAAAAAAAAGGGCCGTTTTCAGCATTCAAGGGTTTAACTCAGTGGTAGAGCGTAGGAGTGCAGTTCAAGAAGTCCCTGTTTCATAACCATATCCCCTCTTCAATAGATCCTGTTAAAATGTTTTTCAACCCAATGGACTGTAAGAAACAATAAGATATATCATCATTTCAAATACAAAACATGAACAATTGGGTTTAACTATGCTCTTGGCACAAAATCAACAAACTGCAGTAGAGAAGCAGTGACGTTTTGCAGAATTTGTCCATTTGACAAAAGTTTTTTTTCCATGTTCCAAGATCTACATGTGATACGAAATGTATGAATTCTTGCAATGGAAACCTCACTGTATTTTACCAAGGCAGATAAAGGACATCTTGTGTACCCCTTATAGTTATAACGAGGGTTTGGTGGCTGAAAATGCATTGCTTTGATGGTGATTGCATGTTGCTTCCACTTTGTACATATTACTGAATTAATATAGGTGAACATTTCAGAATTGGGGGTATAGATCCGTGGTAGAGCATTTCACTGCATATCAAGAGGTCCCTAGTTCAAACCTGGGTGCCCCCTTGTCCAACTGTTTTACCTGTAGAAATATTTTTTTAATTAAATAAATTGAAGAAAACATTTACAATATCAGCATTTATGTAATGAGCAACACATTTCTACATTTGAAATACTCCTGATCATCATCTGAAACATAGGGTAAACACCATTAAGCTGTTTAGGATTTCTTCATATGATAGAAGCTGTGTTTTACATTCACCCAAGTTCTACTGGTGATATGATTAGTTTGAAATAGTCCATTGGAAGCTCATATGAATGTTATAAAACTGTGGTGGAAACCAATAATATGCCCTTAATGAAATGTATTAATTTGTACAGCTGACCAGAAGTGCACTGATGTCATTAGTTCTACAAGTTCCATACAGTCACCCACTCTATCACCTTTTTAAAAAAGGGCAGTTTTCAGCATTCAAGGGTTTATGTCAGTGGTAGAGCGTAGGAGTGCTTTTCAAGAAGTTCCTGTTTCATAACCATATACCCTCGTCAATAGATCCTGTTAAAATGTTTTTCAACCCAATGCACTGTAAGAAACAATAGGATATATCATCATTTCATTTACAAAACAATGAACAATTGGGTTTAACTATGCTCTTAGCACAAAATCAACAAACTGCAGTAGAGAAGCAGTTACATTTTGCAAAATTTGTGCATTTGACAAAATATTTTTTTTTCCATGTTCCAAGATCTACATGTGATACGAAATGTATGAATTCTTGCAATGGAAACCTCACTGTATTTTACCAAGGCAGATAAAGGACATCCTTCGCAACCATATACCTATAAGGAGGGTTTGGTGGCTGAAAATGCATTGCTTTGATGGTGATTGCATGTTGCTTGCACTTTGTACATATTACTGAATTAATAAAGGTGAACATTTCAGAACTGGGGGTATAGCTCAGTGGTAGAGCATTTGACTGCAGATCAAGAGGTCCATAGTTCAAATCTTGGTGCTCCCTTGTTGAACTGTTTTACCTGTAGAAATATTTTTTTAATTAAATAAATTGAAGAAAACGTTTACAATCCTAGCATTTTATGTAATGAGCAACACATTTCTACATTTGAAATACTCCTGATCATCTCCTGAAACATAGGGTAAACACCATGAAACTGTTTAGGATTTCTTCATATGATACAAGCTGTGTTTTACATTCACCCAAGTTCTACTGGTGATATTATAAGTTTGAAATAGTCCATTGGAAGCTCATATGAATGTTATAAAACTGTGGTGGAAACCAATAATATGCCCTTAATTAAATGTATTAATTTGTACAGCTGACCAGAAGTGCACTGATGTCATTAGTTCTACAAGTTCCATACAGTCACCCACTCTATCACCTTTTTAAAAAAGGGCAGTTTTCAGCATTCAAGGGTTTAACTCAGTGGTAGAGCATAGGAGTGCAGTTCAAGAAGTCCCTGTTTCATAACCATATACCCTCGTCAATAGATCCTGTTAAAATGTTTTTCAACCCAATGTACTGATTGAAACAAAAGGATATATCATCATTTCATATAAAAAACAATGAACAATTGGGTTTAACTATGCTCTTAGCACAAAATCAACAAACTGCAGTAGAGAAGCAGTTACGTTTTGCAGAATTTGTGCTTTTGACAAAAGTTTTTTTCCATGTTCCAGGATCTACATGTGATACCAAATGTATGAATTCTTGCAATGGAAACCTCACTGTATTTTACCAAGGCAGATAAAGGACATCTTTTGTACCCCTTATACTTATAAGGAGGGTTTGGTGGCTGAAAATGCATTGCTTAGATGGTGATTGCCTGTTGCTTCCACTTTGTACATATTACTGAATAAATAAAGGTGAACATTTCAGAAATGGGGCTATAGCTCAGTGGTAGAGCATTTGACTGCAGATCAAGAGGTCCATAGTTCAAATCTTGGTGCTCCCTTGTTGAACTGTTTTACCTGTAGAAATATTTTTTTAATTAAATAAATTGAAGAAAACATTTACAATCTTAGCATTTTATGTAATGAGCAACACATTTCTACATTTGAAATCCTCCTGATCATCACCTGAAACATAGGGTAAACACCATTAATCTGTTTAGGATTTCTTCATATGATACAAGCTGTGTTTTACATTCACCCAAGTTCTACAGGTGATATGACCAGTTTGAAATAGTCCATTGGAAGCTCATATGAATGTTATAAAACTGTGGTGGAAACCAATAATATGCCCTTAATGAAATGTATTAATTTGTACAGCTGGCCAGAAGTGCACTGATGTCATTAGTTCTACAAGTTCCATAGAGTCACCCACTCTATCACCTTTTTAAAAAAGGGCAGTTTTCAACATTGAAGGGTTTATGTCAGTGGTAGAGCGTAGGAGTGTAGTTCAAGAAGTCCCTGTTTCATAACCATATACCCTCTTCAATAGATCCTGTTAAAATGTATTTCAACCCAATGCACTGTAAGAAACAATAGGATAGATCATCATTTCATTTACAAAACAATGAACAATTGGGTTTAACTATGCTCTTAGCACAAAATCAACAAACTGCAGTAGAGAAGCAGTTACATTTTGCAGAATTTGTGCATTTGACAAAAGATTTTTTTTCCATGTTCCAAGATCTACATGTGATATGAAATGTATGAATTCTTGCAATGGAAACCTCACTGTATTTTACCAAGGCAGATAAAGGACATCTTTTGTACCCCTTATACTTATAAGGTGGGTTTGGTGGCTGAAAATGCATTGCTTTGATGGTGATTGCATGTTGCTTCCACTTTGTACATATTACTGAATAAGTAAAGTTGAACATTTCAGAAATGGGGGTATAGATCAGGGTTAGAGCATTTCACTGCAGATCAAAAGGTCCCTAGTTCAAATCTGGGTGCCCCCTTGTTCAACTGTGTTACCTGTAGAAATATTTTTTTAATTAAATAAATTGAAGTAAACATTTACAATCTTAGCATTTTATGTAATGAGCAACACATTTCTACATTTGAAATACTCCTGATCATCACCTGAAACATAGGGTAAACACCATTAAGCTGTTTAGGATTTCTTCATATGATAGAAGCTGTGTTTTACATTCACCCAAGTTCTACTGGTGATATGATTAGTTTGAAATAGTCCATTGGAAGCTCATATGAATGTTATAAAACTGTGGTGGAAACCAATAATATGCCCTTAATGAAATGTATTAATTTGTACAGCTGATCAGAAGTGCTCTGATGTCATTAGTTCTACAAGTTCCATACAGTCACCCACTCTAATACCTTTTTAAAAAAGGGCAGTTTTCAGCATTCAAGGGTTTAACTCAGTTGTATAGCGTAGGAATGCAGTTCAAGAAGTCCCTGTTTCATAACCATATCCCCTCTTCAATAGATCCTGTTAAAATGTTTTTCAACCCAATGGACTGTAATAAACAATAAAATATATCATCATTTCAAATACAAAACATGAACAATTGGGTTTAACTATGCTCTTGGCACAAAATCAACAAACTGCAGTAGAGAAGCAGTGACGTTTTGCAGAATTTGTCCATTTGACAAAAGTTTTTTTTCCATGTTCCAAGATCTACATGTGATACGAAATGTATGAATTCTTGCAATGGAAACCTCACTGTATTTTACCAAGGCAGATAAAGGACATCTTGTGTACCCCTTATAGTTATAAGGAGGGTTTGGTGGCTGTAAGTGCATTGCTTTGATGGTGATTGCATGTTGCTTGCACTTTGTACATATTACTGAATTAATATAGGTGAACATTTCAGAACGGGGGCATAGCTCAGTGGTAGAGCATTTGACTGCAGATCAAGAGGTCCCTAGTTCAACTGTTTTACCTGTAGAAATATTTTTTTAATTAAATAAATTGAAGTAAAATTTTACAATCTTAGCATTTTATGTAATGAGCAACACATTTCTACATTTGAAATACTCCAGATCATCTCCTGAAACATAGGATAAACACCATTAAGCTGTTTAGGATTTCTTCATATGATAGAAGCTGTGTTTTACATTTACCCAAGTTCTACTGGTGATATGATTAGTTTGAAATAGTCCATTGGAAGCTCATATGAATGTTATAAAACTGTGGTGGAAACCAATAATATGCCCTTAATGAAATGTATTAATTTGTACAGCTGACCAGAAATGCACTGATGTCATTAGTTCTACAAGTTCCATACAGTCACCCACTCTATCACCTTTTAAAAAAAAGGGCCGTTTTCAGCATTCAAGGGTTTAACTCAGTGGTAGAGCGTAGGAGTGCAGTTCAAGAAGTCCCTGTTTCATAACCATATCCCCTCTTCAATAGATCCTGTTAAAATGTTTTTCAACCCAATGGACTGTAAGAAACAATAAGATATATCATCATTTCAAATACAAAACATGAACAATTGGGTTTAACTATGCTCTTGGCACAAAATCAACAAACTGCAGTAGAGAAGCAGTGACGTTTTGCAGAATTTGTCCATTTGACAAAAGTTTTTTTTCCATGTTCCAAGATCTACATGTGATACGAAATGTATGAATTCTTGCAATGGAAACCTCACTGTATTTTACCAAGGCAGATAAAGGACATCTTGTGTACCCCTTATAGTTATAACGAGGGTTTGGTGGCTGAAAATGCATTGCTTTGATGGTGATTGCATGTTGCTTCCACTTTGTACATATTACTGAATTAATATAGGTGAACATTTCAGAATTGGGGGTATAGATCCGTGGTAGAGCATTTCACTGCATATCAAGAGGTCCCTAGTTCAAACCTGGGTGCCCCCTTGTCCAACTGTTTTACCTGTAGAAATATTTTTTTAATTAAATAAATTGAAGAAAACATTTACAATATCAGCATTTATGTAATGAGCAACACATTTCTACATTTGAAATACTCCTGATCATCATCTGAAACATAGGGTAAACACCATTAAGCTGTTTAGGATTTCTTCATATGATAGAAGCTGTGTTTTACATTCACCCAAGTTCTACTGGTGATATTATCAGTTTGAAATAGTCCATTGGAAGCTCATATGAATGTTATAAAACTGTGGTGGAAACCAATAATATGCCCTTAATGAAATGTATTAATTTATACAGCTGACCAGAAGTGCACTGATGTCATTAGTTCTACAAGTTCCATACAGTCACCCACTCTATCACCTTTTTAAAAAAGGGCAGTTTTCAGCATTCAAGGGTTTATGTCAGTGGTAGAGCGTAGGAGTGCTTTTCAAGAAGTTCCTGTTTCATAACCATATACCCTCGTCAATAGATCCTGTTAAAATGTTTTTCAACCCAATGCACTGTAAGAAACAATAGGATATATCATCATTTCATTTACAAAACAATGAACAATTGGGTTTAACTATGCTCTTAGCACAAAATCAACAAACTGCAGTAGAGAAGCAGTTACATTTTGCAAAATTTGTGCATTTGACAAAATATTTTTTTTTCCATGTTCCAAGATCTACATGTGATACGAAATGTATGAATTCTTGCAATGGAAACCTCACTGTATTTTACCAAGGCAGATAAAGGACATCCTTCGCAACCATATACCTATAAGGAGGGTTTGGTGGCTGAAAATGCATTGCTTTGATGGTGATTGCATGTTGCTTGCACTTTGTACATATTACTGAATTAATAAAGGTGAA
Source organism: Ambystoma mexicanum (assembly GCF_040938575.1). Lineage (NCBI taxonomy): Eukaryota > Metazoa > Chordata > Amphibia > Caudata > Ambystomatidae > Ambystoma > Ambystoma mexicanum. The sequence continues at coordinate 692,330 of NW_027182484.1, forward strand.
CATTTCAGAACTGGGGGTATAGCTCAGTGGTAGAGCATTTGACTGCAGATCAAGAGGTCCATAGTTCAAATCTTGGTGCTCCCTTGTTGAACTGTTTTACCTGTAGAAATATTTTTTTAATTAAATAAATTGAAGAAAACGTTTACAATCCTAGCATTTTATGTAATGAGCAACACATTTCTACATTTGAAATACTCCTGATCATCTCCTGAAACATAGGGTAAACACCATGAAACTGTTTAGGATTTCTTCATATGATACAAGCTGTGTTTTACATTCACCCAAGTTCTACTGGTGATATTATAAGTTTGAAATAGTCCATTGGAAGCTCATATGAATGTTATAAAACTGTGGTGGAAACCAATAATATGCCCTTAATTAAATGTATTAATTTGTACAGCTGACCAGAAGTGCACTGATGTCATTAGTTCTACAAGTTCCATACAGTCACCCACTCTATCACCTTTTTAAAAAAGGGCAGTTTTCAGCATTCAAGGGTTTAACTCAGTGGTAGAGCATAGGAGTGCAGTTCAAGAAGTCCCTGTTTCATAACCATATACCCTCGTCAATAGATCCTGTTAAAATGTTTTTCAACCCAATGTACTGATTGAAACAAAAGGATATATCATCATTTCATATAAAAAACAATGAACAATTGGGTTTAACTATGCTCTTAGCACAAAATCAACAAACTGCAGTAGAGAAGCAGTTACGTTTTGCAGAATTTGTGCTTTTGACAAAAGTTTTTTTCCATGTTCCAGGATCTACATGTGATACCAAATGTATGAATTCTTGCAATGGAAACCTCACTGTATTTTACCAAGGCAGATAAAGGACATCTTTTGTACCCCTTATACTTATAAGGAGGGTTTGGTGGCTGAAAATGCATTGCTTAGATGGTGATTGCCTGTTGCTTCCACTTTGTACATATTACTGAATAAATAAAGGTGAACATTTCAGAAATGGGGCTATAGCTCAGTGGTAGAGCATTTGACTGCAGATCAAGAGGTCCATAGTTCAAATCTTGGTGCTCCCTTGTTGAACTGTTTTACCTGTAGAAATATTTTTTTAATTAAATAAATTGAAGAAAACATTTACAATCTTAGCATTTTATGTAATGAGCAACACATTTCTACATTTGAAATCCTCCTGATCATCACCTGAAACATAGGGTAAACACCATTAATCTGTTTAGGATTTCTTCATATGATACAAGCTGTGTTTTACATTCACCCAAGTTCTACAGGTGATATGATCAGTTTGAAATAGTCCATTGGAAGCTCATATGAATGTTATAAAACTGTGGTGGAAACCAATAATATGCCCTTAATGAAATGTATTAATTTGTACAGCTGGCCAGAAGTGCACTGATGTCATTAGTTCTACAAGTTCCATAGAGTCACCCACTCTATCACCTTTTTAAAAAAGGGCAGTTTTCAACATTGAAGGGTTTATGTCAGTGGTAGAGCGTAGGAGTGTAGTTCAAGAAGTCCCTGTTTCATAACCATATACCCTCTTCAATAGATCCTGTTAAAATGTATTTCAACCCAATGCACTGTAAGAAACAATAGGATAGATCATCATTTCATTTACAAAACAATGAACAATTGGGTTTAACTATGCTCTTAGCACAAAATCAACAAACTGCAGTAGAGAAGCAGTTACATTTTGCAGAATTTGTGCATTTGACAAAAGATTTTTTTTCCATGTTCCAAGATCTACATGTGATATGAAATGTATGAATTCTTGCAATGGAAACCTCACTGTATTTTACCAAGGCAGATAAAGGACATCTTTTGTACCCCTTATACTTATAAGGTGGGTTTGGTGGCTGAAAATGCATTGCTTTGATGGTGATTGCATGTTGCTTCCACTTTGTACATATTACTGAATAAGTAAAGTTGAACATTTCAGAAATGGGGGTATAGATCAGGGTTAGAGCATTTCACTGCAGATCAAAAGGTCCCTAGTTCAAATCTGGGTGCCCCCTTGTCCAACTGTGTTACCTGTAGAAATATTTTTTTAATTAAATAAATTGAAGTAAACATTTACAATCTTAGCATTTTATGTAATGAGCAACACATTTCTACATTTGAAATACTCCTGATCATCACCTGAAACATAGGGTAAACACCATTAAGCTGTTTAGGATTTCTTCATATGATAGAAGCTGTGTTTTACATTCACCCAAGTTCTACTGGTGATATGATTAGTTTGAAATAGTCCATTGGAAGCTCATATGAATGTTATAAAACTGTGGTGGAAACCAATAATATGCCCTTAATGAAATGTATTAATTTGTACAGCTGATCAGAAGTGCTCTGATGTCATTAGTTCTACAAGTTCCATACAGTCACCCACTCTAATACCTTTTTAAAAAAGGGCAGTTTTCAGCATTCAAGGGTTTAACTCAGTTGTATAGCGTAGGAATGCAGTTCAAGAAGTCCCTGTTTCATAACCATATCCCCTCTTCAATAGATCCTGTTAAAATGTTTTTCAACCCAATGGACTGTAATAAACAATAAAATATATCATCATTTCAAATACAAAACATGAACAATTGGGTTTAACTATGCTCTTGGCACAAAATCAACAAACTGCAGTAGAGAAGCAGTGACGTTTTGCAGAATTTGTCCATTTGACAAAAGTTTTTTTTCCATGTTCCAAGATCTACATGTGATACGAAATGTATGAATTCTTGCAATGGAAACCTCACTGTATTTTACCAAGGCAGATAAAGGACATCTTGTGTACCCCTTATAGTTATAAGGAGGGTTTGGTGGCTGTAAGTGCATTGCTTTGATGGTGATTGCATGTTGCTTGCACTTTGTACATATTACTGAATTAATATAGGTGAACATTTCAGAACAGGGGCATAGCTCAGTGGTAGAGCATTTGACTGCAGATCAAGAGGTCCCTAGTTCAACTGTATTACCTGTAGAAATATTTTTTTAATTAAATAAATTGAAGTAAAATTTTACAATCTTAGCATTTTATGTAATGAGCAACACATTTCTACATTTGAAATACTCCAGATCATCTCCTGAAACATAGGATAAACACCATTAAGCTGTTTAGGATTTCTTCATATGATAGAAGCTGTGTTTTACATTTACCCAAGTTCTACTGGTGATATGATTAGTTTGAAATAGTCCATTGGAAGCTCATATGAATGTTATAAAACTGTGGTGGAAACCAATAATATGCCCTTAATGAAATGTATTAATTTGTACAGCTGACCAGAAATGCACTGATGTCATTAGTTCTACAAGTTCCATACAGTCACCCACTCTATCACCTTTTAAAAAAAAGGGCCGTTTTCAGCATTCAAGGGTTTAACTCAGTGGTAGAGCGTAGGAGTGCAGTTCAAGAAGTCCCTGTTTCATAACCATATCCCCTCTTCAATAGATCCTGTTAAAATGTTTTTCAACCCAATGGACTGTAAGAAACAATAAGATATATCATCATTTCAAATACAAAACATGAACAATTGGGTTTAACTATGCTCTTGGCACAAAATCAACAAACTGCAGTAGAGAAGCAGTGACGTTTTGCAGAATTTGTCAATTTGACAAAAGTTTTTTTTCCATGTTCCAAGATCTACATGTGATACGAAATGTATGAATTCTTGCAATGGAAACCTCACTGTATTTTACCAAGGCAGATAAAGGACATCTTGTGTACCCCTTATAGTTATAACGAGGGTTTGGTGGCTGAAAATGCATTGCTTTGATGGTGATTGCATGTTGCTTCCACTTTGTACATATTACTGAATTAATATAGGTGAACATTTCAGAATTGGGGGTATAGATACGTGGTAGAGCATTTCACTGCATATCAAGAGGTCCCTAGTTCAAACCTGGGTGCCCCCTTGTCCAACTGTTTTACCTGTAGAAATATTTTTTTAATTAAATAAATTGAAGAAAACATTTACAATATCAGCATTTATGTAATGAGCAACACATTTCTACATTTGAAATACTCCTGATCATCATCTGAAACATAGGGTAAACACCATTAAGCTGTTTAGGATTTCTTCATATGATAGAAGCTGTGTTTTACATTCACCCAAGTTCTACTGGTGATATGATTAGTTTGAAATAGTCCATTGGAAGCTCATATGAATGTTATAAAACTGTGGTGGAAACCAATAATATGCCCTTAATGAAATGTATTAATTTGTACAGCTGACCAGAAGTGCACTGATGTCATTAGTTCTACAAGTTCCATACAGTCACCCACTCTATCACCTTTTTAAAAAAGGGCAGTTTTCAGCATTCAAGGGTTTATGTCAGTGGTAGAGCGTAGGAGTGCTTTTCAAGAAGTTCCTGTTTCATAACCATATACCCTCGTCAATAGATCCTGTTAAAATGTTTTTCAACCCAATGCACTGTAAGAAACAATAGGATATATCATCATTTCATTTACAAAACAATGAACAATTGGGTTTAACTATGCTCTTAGCACAAAATCAACAAACTGCAGTAGAGAAGCAGTTACATTTTGCAAAATTTGTGCATTTGACAAAATATTTTTTTTTCCATGTTCCAAGATCTACATGTGATACGAAATGTATGAATTCTTGCAATGGAAACCTCACTGTATTTTACCAAGGCAGATAAAGGACATCCTTCGCAACCATATACCTATAAGGAGGGTTTGGTGGCTGAAAATGCATTGCTTTGATGGTGATTGCATGTTGCTTGCACTTTGTACATATTACTGAATTAATAAAGGTGAACATTTCAGAACTGGGGGTATAGCTCAGTGGTAGAGCATTTGACTGCAGATCAAGAGGTCCATAGTTCAAATCTTGGTGCTCCCTTGTTGAACTGTTTTACCTGTAGAAATATTTTTTTAATTAAATAAATTGAAGAAAACGTTTACAATCCTAGCATTTTATGTAATGAGCAACACATTTCTACATTTGAAATACTCCTGATCATCTCCTGAAACATAGGGTAAACACCATGAAACTGTTTAGGATTTCTTCATATGATACAAGCTGTGTTTTACATTCACCCAAGTTCTACTGGTGATATTATAAGTTTGAAATAGTCCATTGGAAGCTCATATGAATGTTATAAAACTGTGGTGGAAACCAATAATATGCCCTTAATTAAATGTATTAATTTGTACAGCTGACCAGAAGTGCACTGATGTCATTAGTTCTACAAGTTCCATACAGTCACCCACTCTATCACCTTTTTAAAAAAGGGCAGTTTTCAGCATTCAAGGGTTTAACTCAGTGGTAGAGCATAGGAGTGCAGTTCAAGAAGTCCCTGTTTCATAACCATATACCCTCGTCAATAGATCCTGTTAAAATGTTTTTCAACCCAATGTACTGATTGAAACAAAAGGATATATCATCATTTCATATAAAAAACAATGAACAATTGGGTTTAACTATGCTCTTAGCACAAAATCAACAAACTGCAGTAGAGAAGCAGTTACGTTTTGCAGAATTTGTGCTTTTGACAAAAGTTTTTTTCCATGTTCCAGGATCTACATGTGATACCAAATGTATGAATTCTTGCAATGGAAACCTCACTGTATTTTACCAAGGCAGATAAAGGACATCTTTTGTACCCCTTATACTTATAAGGAGGGTTTGGTGGCTGAAAATGCATTGCTTAGATGGTGATTGCCTGTTGCTTCCACTTTGTACATATTACTGAATAAATAAAGGTGAACATTTCAGAAATGGGGCTATAGCTCAGTGGTAGAGCATTTGACTGCAGATCAAGAGGTCCATAGTTCAAATCTTGGTGCTCCCTTGTTGAACTGTTTTACCTGTAGAAATATTTTTTTAATTAAATAAATTGAAGAAAACATTTACAATCTTAGCATTTTATGTAATGAGCAACACATTTCTACATTTGAAATCCTCCTGATCATCACCTGAAACATAGGGTAAACACCATTAATCTGTTTAGGATTTCTTCATATGATACAAGCTGTGTTTTACATTCACCCAAGTTCTACAGGTGATATGATCAGTTTGAAATAGTCCATTGGAAGCTCATATGAATGTTATAAAACTGTGGTGGAAACCAATAATATGCCCTTAATGAAATGTATTAATTTGTACAGCTGGCCAGAAGTGCACTGATGTCATTAGTTCTACAAGTTCCATAGAGTCACCCACTCTATCACCTTTTTAAAAAAGGGCAGTTTTCAACATTGAAGGGTTTATGTCAGTGGTAGAGCGTAGGAGTGTAGTTCAAGAAGTCCCTGTTTCATAACCATATACCCTCTTCAATAGATCCTGTTAAAATGTATTTCAACCCAATGCACTGTAAGAAACAATAGGATAGATCATCATTTCATTTACAAAACAATGAACAATTGGGTTTAACTATGCTCTTAGCACAAAATCAACAAACTGCAGTAGAGAAGCAGTTACATTTTGCAGAATTTGTGCATTTGACAAAAGATTTTTTTTCCGTGTTCCAAGATCTACATGTGATATGAAATGTATGAATTCTTGCAATGGAAACCTCACTGTATTTTACCAAGGCAGATAAAGGACATCTTTTGTACCCCTTATACTTATAAGGTGGGTTTGGTGGCTGAAAATGCATTGCTTTGATGGTGATTGCATGTTGCTTCCACTTTGTACATATTACTGAATAAGTAAAGTTGAACATTTCAGAAATGGGGGTATAGATCAGGGTTAGAGCATTTCACTGCAGATCAAAAGGTCCCTAGTTCAAATCTGGGTGCCCCCTTGTCCAACTGTGTTACCTGTAGAAATATTTTTTTAATTAAATAAATTGAAGTAAACATTTACAATCTTAGCATTTTATGTAATGAGCAACACATTTCTACATTTGAAATACTCCTGATCATCACCTGAAACATAGGGTAAACACCATTAAGCTGTTTAGGATTTCTTCATATGATAGAAGCTGTGTTTTACATTCACCCAAGTTCTACTGGTGATATGATTAGTTTGAAATAGTCCATTGGAAGCTCATATGAATGTTATAAAACTGTGGTGGAAACCAATAATATGCCCTTAATGAAATGTATTAATTTGTACAGCTGATCAGAAGTGCTCTGATGTCATTAGTTCTACAAGTTCCATACAGTCACCCACTCTATCACCTTTTTAAAAAAGGGCAGTTTTCAACATTCAAGGGTTTATGTCAGTGGTAGAGCGTGGGAGTGCTTTTCAAGAAGTTCCTGTTTCATAACCATATACCCTCTTCAATAGATCCTGTTAAAATGTTTTTCAACCCAATGCACTGTAAGAAACAATAGGATATATCATCATTTCATATACAAAACAATGAACAATTGGTTTTAACTGTGCTCTTAGCACAAAATCAACAAACTGCAGTAGAGAAGCAGTTACATTTTGCAGAATTTGTGCATTTGACAAAAGATTTTTTTTTTCCATGTTCCAAGATCTACATGTGATACGAAATGTATGAATTCTTGCAATGGAAACCTCACTGTTTTTTACCAAGGCAGATAAAGGACATCCTTCGCACCTCATATACTTATAAGGAAGGTTTGGTGGCTGAAAATGCATTGCTTTGATGGTGATTGCATGTTGCTTGCACTTTGTACATATTACTGAATAAGTAAAGGTGGACATTTCAGAAATGGGGTTATAGCTCAGGGGTAGAGCATTTCACTGCAGATCAAGAGGTACCTAGTTCAAATCTGGGTGTCCCCTTGTCCAACTGTTTTACCTGTAGAAATATTTTTTTAATTAAATAAATTGAAGTAAACATTTACATTCATAGCATTTTATGTAATGAGCAACACATTTCTACATTTGAAATACTCCTGATCATCACCTGAAACATAGGGTAAACACCATTAAGCTGTTTAGGAATTCTTCATATGATACAAGCTGTGTTTTACATTCACCCAAGTTCTACTGGTGATATGTTCAGTTTGAAATAGTCCATTGGAAGCTCATATGAATGTTATAAAACTGTGGTGGAAACCAATAATATGCCCTTAATGAAATGTATTCATTTGTACAGCTGACCAGAAGTGCTCTGATATCATTAGTTCTACAAGTTCCATAGAGTCACCCACTCTATCACCTTTTTAAAAAAGGGCTGTTTTCAACATTGAAGGATTTATGTCAGTGGTAGAGCGTGGGAGTGCTTTTCAAGAAGTTGCTGTTTCATAACCATATACCCTCTTCAATAGATCCTGTTAAAATGTTTTTCAACCCAATGCACTGTAAGAAACAATAGGATATATCATCATTTCATATACAAAACAATGAACACTTGGGTTTAACTATGCTCTTAGCACAAAATCACCAAACTGCAGTCGAGAAGCAGTTACATTTTGCAGAATTTGTGCATTTGACAAACGTTTTTTTCCATGTTCCAAGATCTACATGTGATACGAAATGTATGATTCTTGCAATGGAAACCTCACTGTATTTTACCAAGGCAGATAAAGGACATCATTTGTACCCCTTATAGTTATAAGGAGGTTTTGGTGGCTGAACATGCATTGCTTTGATGGTGATTGCATGTTGCTTCCACTTTGTACATATTCCTGAATAAATAAAGGTGCACAATTCAGAAATGGGGCTATAGCTCCGTGGTAGAGCATTTGCCTGCAGATCAAGAGGTCCCTAGTTCAAAGCTGGGTGCTCCCTTGTTCAACTGTTTTACCTGTAGAAATATTTTTTTAATTAAATAAATTGAAGAAAACATTTACAATCTTAGCATTTTATGTAATGAGCAACACATCTCTACATTTGAAATACTCATGATCATCTCCTGAAACATAGGGTAAACACCATGAAACTGTTTAGGATTTCTTCATATGATACAAGCTGTGTTTTACATTCACCCAAGTTCTACTGGTGATATGATCAGTTTGAAATAGTCCATTGGAAGCTCATATGAATGTTATAAAACTGTGGTGGAAACCAATAATATGGCCTTAATGAAATGTATTAATTTGTACAGCTGACCATAAGTGAACTGATGTCATTAGTTCTACAAGTTCCATACAGTCACCCACTCTATCACCTTTTTTAAAAAGGGCAGTTTTCAGCATTCAAGGGTTTATGTCAGTGGTAGAGCGTAGGAGTGTAGTTCAAGAAGTCCCTGTTTCATAACCATATACCCACTTCAATAGATCCTGTTAAAATGTTTTTCAACCCAATGCACTGTAAGAAACAATAGGATATATCATCATTTCATATACAAAACAATGAACAATTGGGTTTAACTATGCTCTTAGCACAAAATAAACAAACTGCAGTAGAGAAGCAGTTACGTTTTGCAGAATTTGTGCATTTGACAAAAGTTTTTTTTCCATGTTCGAAGATCTACATGTGATACGAAATGTAGGAATTCTTGCAATGGAAACCTCACTGTATTTTACCAAGGCAGATAAAGGACATCTTTTGTACCCCTTATACTTATAAGGTGGGTTTGGTGGCTGAAAATGCATTGCTTTGATGGTGATTGCATGTTGCTTCCACTTTGTACATATTACAGAATAAGTAAAGGTGGACATTTCAGAAATGGGGTTATAGCTCAGGGGTAGAGCATTTCACTGCAGATCAAGAGGTCCCTAGTTCAAATCTGGGTGTCCCCTTGTCCAACTGTTTTACCTGTAGAAATATATTTTTAATTAAATAAATTGAAGTCAACATTTACATTCATAGCATTTTATGTAATGAGCAACACATTTCTACATTTGAAATACTCCTGATCATCACCTGAAACATAGGGTAAACACCATTAAGCTGTTTAGGAATTCTTCATATGATACAAGCTGTGTTTTACATTCACCCAAGTTCTACTGGTGATATGATCAGTTTGAAATAGTCCATTGGAAGCTCATATGAATGTTATAAAACTGTGGTGGAAACCAATAATATGCCCTTAATGAAATGTATTCATTTGTACAGCTGACCAGAAGTGCTCTGATGTCATTAGTTCTACAAGTTCCATAGAGTCACCCACTCTATCACCTTTTTAAAAAAGGGCAGTTTTCAACATTGAAGGATTTATGTCAGTGGTAGAGCGTGGGAGTGCTTTTCAAGAGGTTCCTGTTTCATAACCATATACCCTCTTCAATAGATCCTGTTAAAATGTTTTTCAACCCAATGCACTATAAGAAACAATAGGATATATCATCATTTCATATACAAAACAATGAACAATTGGGTTTAACTATGCTCTTAGCACAAAATCACCAAACTGCAGTCGAGAAACAGTTACATTTGGCAGAATTTGTGCATTTGACAAAAGTTTTTTTCCATGTTCCAAGATCTACATGTGATACGAAATGTATGATTCTTGCAATGGAAACCTCACTGTATTTTACCAAGGCAGATAAAGGACATCATCTGTACCCCTTATAGTTATAAGGGGGTTTTGGTGGCTGAACATGCATTGCTTTGATGGTGATTGCATGTTGCTTCCACTTTGTACACATTGCTGAATAAATAAAGGTACACAATTCAGAAATGGGGGTATAGCTCCGTGGTAGAGCATTTGCCTGCAGATCAAGAGGTCCCTAGTTCAAAGCTGGGTGCTCCCTTGTTCAACTGTTTTACCTGTAGAAATATTTTTTTAATTAAATATATTGAAGAAAACATTTACAATCTTAGCATTTTATGTAATGAGTAACACATCTCTACATTTGAAATACTCCTGATCATCTCCTGAAACATAGGGTAAACACCATGAAACTGTTTAGGATTTCTTCATATGATACAAGCTGTGTTTTACATTCACCCAAGTTCTACTGGTGATATGATCAGTTTGAAATAGTCCATTGGAAGCTCATATGAATGTTATAAAACTGTGGTGGAAACCAATAATATGGCCTTAATGAAATGTATTAATTTGTACAGCTGACCATAAGTGAACTGATGTCATTAGTTCTACAAGTTCCATACAGTCACCCATTCTATCACCTTTTTAAAAAAGGGCAGTTTTCAGCATTCAAGGGTTTAACTCAGTGGTAGAGCGTAGGAGTGCTTTTCAAGAAGTTCCTGTTTCATAACCATATACCCTCGTCAATAGATCCTGTTAACATGTTTTTCAACCCAATGCACTGTAAGAAACAATAGGATATATCATCATTTCATATACAAAACAATGAACAATTGGGTTTAACTATGCTCTTAGCACAAAATCAACAAACTGCAGTAGAGAAGCAGTTACATTTTGCAGAATTTGTGCATTTGACAAAAGATTTTTTTTCCATGTTCCAAGATCTACATGTGATACGAAATGTATGAATTCTTGCAATGGAAACCTCACTGTATTTTACCAAGGCAGATAAAGGACATCTTTTGTACCCCTTATACTTATAAGGAGGGTTTGGTGGCTGAAAATGAATTGCTTTGATGGTGATTGCCTGTTGCTTCCACTTTGTACATATTACTTAATAAATAAAGGTATACATTTCAGAAATGGGGGTATAGCTCAGGGGTAGAGCATTTCACTGCAGATCAAAAGTCCCTAGTTCAAATCTGGGTGCCCCCTTGTCCAACTGTTTTACCTGTAGAAATATTTTTTTAATTAAATAAATTGAAGTAAACATTTACAATCTTAGCATTTTATGTAATGAGCAACACATTTCTACATTTGAAATACTCCTGATCATCACCTGAAACATAGGGTAAACACCATTAAGCTGTTTAGGATTTCTTCATATGATACAAGCTGTGTTTTACATTCACCCAAGTTCTACTGGTGATATGATTAGTTTGAAATAGTCCATTGGAAGCTCATATGAATGTTATAAAACTGTGGTGGAAACCAATAATATGCCCTTAATGAAATGTATTAATTTGTACAGCTGACCAGAAGTGCACTGATGTCATTAGTTCTACAAGTTCCATAGAGTCACCCACTCTATCACCTTTTTAAAAAAAGGCAGTTTTCAACATTGAAGGGTTTATGTCAGTGGTAGAGCGTAGGAGTGTAGTTCAAGAAGTCCCTGTTTCATAACCATATACCCTCTTAAATAGATCATGTTAAAATGTTTTTCAACCCAATGCACTGTAAGAAACAATAGGATATATCATCATTTCATATACAAAACAATGAACAATTGGGTTTAACTATGCTCTTAGCACAAAATCAACAAACTGCAGTAGAGAAGCAGTTACATTTTGCAGAATTTGTGCATTTGACAAAAGATTTTTTTTCCATGTTCCAAGATCTACATGTGATACGAAATGTATGAATTCTTGCAAAGGAAACCTCACTGTATTTTACCAAGGCAGATAAAGGACATCATCTGCACCCCTTATACTTATAAGGAGGGTTTGGTGGCTGAACAATCATTGCTTTGATGGTGATTGCATTGAAGTGGGAGAATCGAAGACCAGGCTCCCGTCCTTCACCTCTCGCGCTTGGCCTAGAGGGTCACGACCCAGACACCCGCCACGAGAAGAGTTTGTTCATTTACCAGATGACCAAATACCCTGGTATAGGAACATACGGATGTGTCCATCTGCCTGCCCAACAGCCCGCACTGGCCATGCCGACACCTGCGGCACGGACAACTAGACTAAAATCTACACGTCGTTAGAGATGCCATGACGACCTACACAACGGGAAGCACCTCTGCACAAATACACACATTGGACATTCCCACACCGATCATACACGAAGAATATACTCAGTGCTATGACGTAGGCGACAGGCATATTCACGGACGTGCATCTTTATTATTTTTACATAGGCTTTCAGAATGCAGAAACGCAAGACGCGTCATGAACTCATTTACAAAGCTTGCTCACGCTTCTCTTGAAACCAGTTACCACTATAAGAACTATAATGAAGACACGATACTGGTCATGGAACTATATGCTACTATAACTTAAAGCACCCATGCACCAACCGGATCACGTATGCACCAGGCCCAAGTAGGCCTCAAACAAGAGCTCCCGTGGACGTTAACAAAGCAAGAGTCTGGTTGCTGATCCTGCAGAATGGGCCCGGTGAAACAACCAGCCAAGGTCGCGATGTTGCAAACCCACATTCCAAGAACAAAGCATCAAAGGCACGATGTTGCAGCCTCGCACTCCGCGCACCAACGTTAAGGTCACACCTGCAAATTAAACCAGACACACAGTGGAAGAGCAATATTAATTGTGCAGAATTCTGCCTCAAACACGGTCCCTCCCCACGTGACCAAGCCGAACCTGACGAGATGCCAAACCCAGGAGAGAAAAGGCGTCTGGATCCCTCGCTACGAGACACAGGCAGATACACTTGAAAGGCTCAATGGACATCTGCGACAGTGGGAGCGGTCAGCCTTCCAACTATGAATAAATCCTCACATTGTCTGCACGTACCCATATTGAAACATTGTTGCAATCGCAGGTACACCGAGAGCTGGGAACAACGGTGGTCCCAGGCTGGGAAGCTCACGGGTGCACCAATCAGAACATGGGGCTCTTATCTCAGACGTCAGTAATATTAGCCAATCCTCAGGAGTCTTCATGTAACAATTTTCATGTATCTAATTGTAGGGACAACCCAGATATATCACCTGACTACCCTTTGTCCAGTAACATTGTCCTCTATATGTGTGCTATACTAACCCTACCACTCGAGCAACCAATTAAGAGTGGCGATAGGTTTTTTGTTAACTTTCTGAAGTGACGCGAATAGCTCGTCATAATGCAGTAAAAAGGGCCTGCGAGCCCCACGATTGTGTGTGTGTCAGGACGGACGCGTACGCTCCTTGACCCATCCCTGCCGTTTTTGTCTAATAAACAGCAGAGTCACCTTGCTCCTTGTGTGTGTCTCGCGCTCTGTCTCAACTGGGATACACGGGAGGAGTTGGGGCCTCCCTGCCTGGAGGTCCGCGGACGGCCCGGCCGACCCCGGCAGAATTTCCCCCCGACAAGTTGGAGGCACTGCTGAGATCTGTTTAAGATCGACTTTTTCTTTTTTACTTCGACCATATATTTTTAATTTTTCCAGGCACTCCCGTTGCGAGGAGGCCCGGCGGCGCGGCCCCCTCTGCCGTTGTCCCCTTCTGAGGACTGCAGGACCATCGCGGAGCTGCGAGAAGACCGGACGGCGCAATCCGGATATTGGCCCTCGGGAGCCGGTTGAGAAGTATCCCACCCGCGGTTGGCGAGTGTCCAGACGTGGTCCAGACGAAGGGAGGTGGCGAGCCGCTTGGAGGGGTGCACGCAGTCGAGCGGCCCTGCATCGAGAGAACTTGGTGAGCATGACACGCACAACAAGCAATGCAAAATTGTGAGGGAGGGGGGAGGAAGTGAATGAGGGAGGTGTTGTACAGATGCGCGGCGAAGGTCTAAAAACTTAGTGTTGCCAATGGAATGAATGGTAGCGAAACGAGTGCGAGAGCAGTCGGCTACGTTACGCGGAAGAGGGAGGGCGGAGCACGAAAACATCACGTGCGGCCGCTCGTAAGGCACTGATTGGCCTAAGTCGCGACCACGTGTGAGGGTGGGTGTGTGTGTGTGGTTTCCTACGATTTGGCATTTATTGATCAATGAGTAGACGAGGATCCCTATTGTTCGAGCAAGACACTCGATAGGTAGATGACGATTCCCTGTAGGCGGTGGCTAGTTAATTAAGTTGCCCAATACGGAAGATAATTGGCTGGTTAAGCCCTCCTGTTGAGGGGCGTATCACACGCGAGGCGACGCAGTGTGCGCAGTCCGATTATATTATTGATTTGATTACCTTGTTCCAGGAGTGACAGGAAGACAGCTGTAGGGTTAGCGGGGGTAGGTTGCAAGTGTATTTTGAACTTAAAAGAAAATAATAAGAATGTACCATTAGCTCGAAGAGATCAGTGACGTCACCAGAAGGGATTTAATAGGATAGCGCGAACGCAAGGAAGTTTGGTTTTGGGAGTGGTGGGGAAGAGAAATGTGATAAGGGAGCGGGCGCGGAGATAAACGATAAACGAGTGGATCGGGAAAAGAAGAAGGGGAAAGGGGCGTGGCTGCGCATGGAGAACGCCGGCCACGGCAAGTGTAACAGGGGGAGGAGAACGGGGAAACAGGACAACTATATAAGAGCGTCGTAAAGGGTACACAGCCGCAGGGGGCTGTGTGCGCTTCGGCCGCAGGGGGCCGTAAGGGTGTAGTAACAGAAGGGAATCAACAAATGTAAAACCATACATAACGGATTGTCGTAAGTCCCCATACTTACGGGGCCAGGTAAACAATATAAGGTTGTATATTGTAAACTACCAGTGAAGGAAAGGATAACAAGTGGAGAGTAACCATGTCATACGGGAACACCCTCACTACACCATTACAACACATATGCACCACACTGCCACCCCATAGGGAGAAGTTAATAAAGTACAGCATAGAGTGGACCCAGGGGACGGATAACAAAATGTTAACACCATGGCCGCCTAATGGGAGTTTCGATCCATATGCCCAACATTCACTGCTAAACCATCTGCACAATACATACAAGGGGAAGAAGTTGGCAAACCATGTGGAGGTGTTTAACTTATGGAGGATGTTCCAGGGGTCCCGACCGGGACCAAATGGAATGTTCACTATGGGGGAAACACCGGAAGAAAAGGAGACTAAGAAAGAAGGAGAGGATGGGAAACAGGGGCGTGAAAGCACAAACAATACGGGGAACGGAGGAGAGGCAGGAGAAAAGAGTGTTAAATCAGACGACATAAAAAAGGAACTGAACAACGAGATACCCATAACACCGGGAGTGAAAACGGAGGGAGGAGGGTTGTACCCTTTAAGAGAATTAGGAGAAATAGAAGGACAGTTAAGGGCGGCTGAAGGATACTCGAACCCGGAATACAGCCCTCCACCATATGTGGCTCATAGGAAAATGGCAGTGGGAGAGGGGAAGATTGGAGAAGAGCAGACTGTAGAGATAGGACATGATGAGTGGGTAGCTGCACAAATATTATTAAAATTACGAGGTTCACTAACTGGAGAAGAGAGGGAGGTAGTAAAGAGAACAGACGAATATAGTGCAAGAGAGAGTGAAATAAGGGGGGAGGAGCTATTACGGCAAAAGGAAGAGATTTTAGAGGAAAGATTAGCAAAGCTAAGGGATGAGCAGAATGAACTGATCAAACAGCTTGAGAGGGAGGAAAAAGAGAGAGTGAGGAAAAGAAAAGAAAAGAAGGTAAGAACGAATTGGAAAAATTAAGGGAACAAAATGAGGAGCAAAGGAGAGAAGCTGAAAGGGTAAAAGCAGCAGCAGACAGGGTATCAAGAGTAGTGTTGAGAGAAAAGAAGAAGGAAGAAGAAGAAAGAGAAAAGGAAATGGCAATATGGAAGAGGAGGGTACTATCAGAGACAGCTAAGAAATATGAAGAGGGGAAAATAATAGAAAGTATCGTGGAGAGAGAAAGAGTGAAACAGGAAAGGAAGAAAGAGGATGAAAGAATATTGGAACAGATGAGCAACGAAGTGATGGAGGAATTGAAAAGGAAGAGGGAGGAAAATAGTAGGGAGATGGAGGAGAAAAGGGAAGGAGAAAGAGAGGGGAGGAGTAGGGAGTGTAAAAGATGGGGGGATGTATATAGAAGTAGAGAAGTAGCAACAACATCAGCACTAGGGGGAGCGGTTGATAACAAAGGAAAAGGAGAAATAGACCTAATAGACTTAGAGACAGTAACAATAAAAGGGAAAAAGGCAGAGTGGGGGTGCCATTTATGAATGATTTTTGCAGTGAGGAGGAAGAAGGAGTGGAGAGTGAAGGAAGAAAGAGTGAGAGGGAAAGCTTAGATAAGCTATACCTCACTCGAACAAACATAGGCTCGCCATGGATCAGTAGGAGAAGGGAGGACTTGGAGAGAAGTGAGGAGGGAGTGAAAGGACTAGTGGAAAGACAAACCCATGAAAACACACCATCCCCATCTCCATCACGCCCTCCCCCATCGCACCCTACATGCTCAACCACCACACGCTCGCTGCGCAGAATAAAGCTCGCGCCCTTCATGGACGAACTGACACCCTATGCATGTAGGCTTAGAGACCTCCCTAGTCGCAGGCAAGACAGACAAATAAACACGCCCACATTAACTACAGGAAATGACGAAAGGGGAAAGGATGGAGA